>NC_091254.1:46455000-47055000 GCF_042477335.2 Ovis canadensis
GAACCCACTTCTGCCCCACCCTCAATCTACCTGATCCCAGGCTCTTCAGACAGAGCACTGCCTCACCGTTGATCAACAAGCTGGGGAAACGCATGATAAACCTGAACTGATCAATTGCGTCCTAGGATTTTCGCTGGAGGTAGTTTATTCCCCGGTGGTCTTGACTCATTAGAAAAAACCCTGGTGCTGGGAAAGATAGAAGGTGGGAGGAGAAGGGGATAACAGAGGATGAGATGGTTGGATGGAATCACCGACTCAATGGACATGAGTTTGAGTAAATTCCAGGAGTTTGTAATGGACAGGGAGGCCTGGCATGCTGCAGTTCATGGGGTCACAAAGAGCTGGACATGACTAAGCAATTGAACTGAACTCAACTGGGCTTGCTAAGCTAGTAAGATGTGAACCTAGAAAGTCTGGTGGTTTCCTTTGCTGCCAAGTATAAACAGCCTGCTTAATGATAAGCTCCATGAGGGCAGGCCATTTTGTCTTGTTCACCATATCCCCAGGATTTAGAACAAGGCCCCTGTTGATTGCATCCTCAGAGCCCAAGAATGAAGCCAACTCAGAGAAAAACAAGCTAAGAGAGACAGGAGTCTGATGTCATCACCTGAGCACCTGGGTACAGCTGTGCCTGAAGGCGTTTCCTTCCCTTTGGTGCTCAAGTCCGTCTGTACTGGCCTTCTGCCACTTGTACCCGGAAGAGGCCTGACCAATATTAGCAAAGCAACTGAAATTCTCAATGAAGCTTCTGGTAAGGCCAATCGCACCTGAACAGTGGCCTCCCCCAGGGCCCTACACACTCCCTCCTTTTCTCAAGTCCCTTGGCTGGCAGCACTTTGAAACCCTCTGTGTCATTTAAATTTTCCATGGCCTTTCAGTAAGGACTGTCTTCACAGTGGAGGCTCCAGGAGGTATTGGGGTCTAGCTGGACTTGGAGGCCGGGGTGCAAGACTGCTCCTGCTTTCTGTAAACTGAGAACTGTACTGTTCGTGCTCAGCATGGTTGCTGATGTGTGTTGTTTGCTCAGTAAGTGTTTGTTGGATGAACGAGCAGCAGGGCTGTGCAGATCTCTCCTAGGTCTTGTGAGGAAACACAAGACCTGGAGATGTAAATATCTGACCCCCATCTGAGTCCCTTGCCCCCTTTCTGCTTCCCTGCAGAACGGACGGGTTTGATGTGCCTGGGGGCAGGGGACAGGAAGGACACAGGTGGGTGGAGGGGTTGGATCTTGTGGGAATGCCCAGGTCAGCCCCAGTGGTCCCGCTGTCTCCTGATGGGTTCTGGGGGGCATATCCAAGCCGACAGCCGGATGCCACTTTTTCCAGGATCTTGAAGCCCATCCACTTCTTCCGTCTCCGAGACTCAGACCACCATATTTTGCAGCGGGACCACTGCACCTGCTCCCTGATTCTTTCAGTGATATGTGTGTGTGTGTGTGTGTGCGCGCGTGCATGGTGCTCATGCTCACTGCACACAGTCCCAGTGCTGCGTGTGTGTGTGTGTGTGTGTGCACGCACACTAGGCAGACCTGCCATGTCTCTGAGCTGCAGGAGGCAACCGGACATGATGGACACAAACAAATATCTAACTAACCTTTCAAGAAGGATGAGAAAGCATGTGAGCAATGACAGGGAACAAAGGGAGTGGGAGCCCTGTGGGGACAGCTGTCAGCACCCCTGGAGGGAGCAGACACTTTGGCTAAGATCAAAGGATTTCCAGAAAATGACGAGAGAGGGAGGGATGCTGGGAAGGGTGTTACAGGCAGAGGGAACAGCATGTGTGGGGCCCTGAGGTGGGAAGAGTGGTATGGGTCTGTGAAAGAGAGAGGAGACCGTGGGAGCAGACTGGGTAAGGCAGGGGAGCATGGGAGTGGGGGTGGGGACGAGCCTGGGCAGGGGTGGACCCGGCTGAGCTCAGAGGGAGGCCGCAGGAAGGGATCTGGAGTCCAGCGATCATGAAGTCCCGGGAAGGCTTCCACAGAGGCACGATCTGGATCCCAGGCATGTTCTGGCAGGGGATGGAGCCTGGGAGCCTGGTGAGGAGACCGTCTCAGCGACAGGAGAGAGGCTGATGGCCGTGAGGAGAGAAGACGAGGAACAGATTCTGGGTGCTTAGGGTAGGTGGGAATGGCAGGTGTGTTGATGGGCTGGGTGAGGGGCTGAGATGCAGGCTGCCCGGCATATCCCAGCTTGAGCAGCCGGCCAGGGTGGGTGGTGCTGCCTCTTGAGATGGGAAGCCTGTCTGGGGGTCCCCACGGCTCAGAGGCGGGGTGAAGCCCTATGAGAGCCACCCATCCTCTCTCTGCATGTGTGCTAAGTTGCTCAGTCGTGCCTGACTCTTTGTGACCCCATGGACTGTAGCCCACCTGGCTCCTCTGTCCATGGATTTCTCCAGGCAAGAATACTGAAGTGAGTTGCTCTTCCCTCCTCCAGGGGATGTTCCCAGCCCAGGGATCGAACCCAAGACTCTAATGTCTCCTGCATTGGCAGCTGTGTTCTTTACCCCTAGCACCTCCTGGGAAGCCCCCATCCTCTCTCTACACCCCCTCATCCCTTCTGGATTCTCATTTCCTGCCAGAGGTCCTGCCCTGGCTTCTCCCTCCACCCTGAGATCCACGGGCCTAAACCGGCATCTCCTTCAGGGCTTTGCTCAGGGCCCAGCTACTCAGGGGGGTTTCCCCTGCACCCTCAGAACTTAGCAGTCTATGATTTCCCCCACTGCATCCATCACCATCTGTAGTACATAACAACTAGGTCTGTGAAGAAAGCTGAGCACCAAAGAAATTGATGCTTTATAACAGTGGTGTTGGAGAAGACTCTTGAGAGTCCCTTGGACTGCAAGGAGATCCAACCAGTCCATCCTAAAGGAGATCAGTCCTGGGTGTTCATTGGAAGGACTGTTGCTGAAGCTGAAACCTCAATACTTTGGCCACCTGATGTGAAGAGTTGACTCATTGGAAAAGACTGTGATGCTGGGAGGGATGGGGGGCAGGAGGAGAAGGGGATGACAGAGGATGAGATGGCTGGATGGCATCAGCGACTCGAAGGACATGAGTTTGGGTAAACTCTGGGAGCCTGGTGTGCTGCGTTCATGGGGTTGCAATCGGACACCACTGAGCGACTGAGCTGAACTGAACTGAACTATTTTTTGGAGTATAGCTGACTTACAGTGTAGTGTTAGTTTCTGCTGTATAGCAAAGTGACTCAGTTATACATATGCATATGTGTTCTTTTTCGTATTCTCTTCCATTATGGTTTATCACAGGATGTTGAATATAGTTTCCTGAGCTGCACTGTAGGATCCTGTTGTTTATCCATCCTGTGTGTAATAGTTTGCACCTGCTAATTCCAACCTCCCAGTCCATCCCCCCCATACACCTACCCTCCTCCATGGCCACCTCACGTCTGTCCTATGTCTGTGCGTCTGTTTCTGTTTCATAGTTATGCTTATTTGTGTCATATTTGAGTTTCCACGTGGAAGTGATACCATATGATATTTATCTTTTGCTGTCTGACTTACTTCACTTAGTATGATAATCTCCAGGTCCATGTATGTTGCTGCAGATGGTATTATTTTGTTCTTTTTTATGGCTGGGTAGTATTCCATTAGAGAAGGCGATGGTACCCCACTCCAGTACTCTTGCCTGGAAAATCCCATGGACGGAGGAGCCTGGTAGGCTGCAGTCCATGGGGTCATGAAGAGTCGGACACAACTGAGCAACTTCACTTTCACTTTTCACTTTCATGCATTGGAGAAGGAAATGGCAACCCACTCCAGTGTTCTTGCCTGGAGAATCCCAGGGATGGGGGAGCCTGGTGGGGTTGGGCACGACTGAAGCGACTTAGCAGCGGCAGTATTCCATTGTGTGTGTACCACATTTTTATCCATTCATCCATCCAAGGACATTTAGATTGTCTCCATGTCTTGGCTATTGTAAATGGTGCTGCTGTGAACACGCGTGGATATATCTTTTCAAATTACAGTTTTGTCCGGATGTATGCCCAGGTGTGGGACTGCAGAATCCTGCTGCCACTCTCTTTTAATTTCTTGAGGAACCTCCTTGCTGTTCTCCATAGTCTTGTACCAACTTCTCTTCCCACCAGGAGTGTGGGAGGGTTCCCTTTTCTCCACACCCTCTCTCACATTCAGACAACTTATTTTTTGTGTTTATTGTTTATTGCATATCTCCCGAAGTAGAAAAGGAACTCCAGGAGGGCAGGAGTGTTGTCTGTCTCGTTCAGTGTGGTAACCTGAGCACTGAGAACAATGCCTGACAAATAACTGGCTCGGGGTTTGTTGAATGAATAAATGACTCACTTTGGAACATGATGGCTTTTAAAGTAAGGGGGCTGAAAAGGGTGTAAAGGAAGGAGAAAGTTCCAGGATGGGAGAAGGGCTGGCTAAGCAGAGGAGAGTCAGCCATGGAGATAGGAAGGGGTCGTCCGCTGGGTCAGGGGACACCAGGAGTGAAGGTCGTCACGGAGGCTCAGCCCCTCCATCTGCTCCCCGCCAAGACCATCCTTCACGCTCTCAGGTCATGGGTCAGTCCGACACCGAGTGGCTTCTTGTCAACTCAGCGATGCCCAGCTCCTGCGCGTGACATCGGCTTCTCTCTGGGGCCATGTTTCTCCTCGCTTCTCTGCCTCCAACCCCAGTGCCCCACAGCCCAAGGGCATTCTTTGGCCTGTCCTCATGCTAAGCTGCCTGTCACTTCCTGCAGGTGCCAACCTCTTCTTCTGGCGCCATAGACTCGTCCACCCGTTCCTCTTCCTGGGACTCTCCATCCTGGGTACCAAAGCCCTTTCCCTGATGAGTGCTGACCCCCATCCAGGGCGCAGTGGAGATGAGGCTTCCTCCTGCGGGTGCTGGCCTGGAACGTCCGCGACTGGGCCAGGGACCCCTCCAGTGCCTGTGTGTGTGTGCATGTATGCGATGTGTGATGTGTGTGTGAGGTGTGTCTGTGTGTGTGGCACGTGTCTAGTGTGATGTGTGTGTACACACTCCTAGTTCTTCCCCCATCACAGCACTTTGTGATATAACTTACTAACTTGGCCACCTGATGCGAAGAGCCGACTCACTGGCAAAGACCCTGATGCTGGGAAAGATGGAGGGCGGGAGGAGAAGGGGGTGACAGAGGGTGAGATGGTTGGATGGCATCACCGACTCAATGGACATGAGTATGAGCAAGCTCTGGGAGATGGTGAAGGATGGGGAAGTCTGCAGTCCATGGCGTTGCAGAGTCAGACACGACTTAGCCATTAAACACCACCACCTCCTGTTAACAGCGTGCCGGGCTTGATTCTAAGTGTGTTGGTGTGTCCCTCTCCCCTGAGTGAGGTGGTGCCCCTCTCCTTGTCTCATAGGTAAACCGGGTCCACTGCCCACAGGAGGTGGATGAGGTTCAGAGCCCGAGGTGGTCTGGCCTGAGCCCACATTCTCCACCCACAGCTGCATCACCCCCTCCCGATGCCCACTCTTTCTTGCCGACTAAGGTTTCTTAGCCAGAGGTGACTTTGCCCCCAAGGGACATTTGGCCGCATCTGGAAGTGTTCTGGTAGTCACAATTCAGGGAGGAGGCACTGTGGCATCTGGGGCTGGAGGTCGGGCTGCTGCGGAGAGTCCTGCAGTGTGCGGGGCGGCTTCAAACTGCTGTGCTAACAGGGCTGAGGTCGTGATCCCCACAGAGGGCTTGAGCTCCCCTCCCCAGTCCTCCCCATGGCCTCTGTGGGCTCCGAGCACCGGGAGCTCTTCAGCTCCCTGTCCTCTGTCCTGTTCTCCACCTCGCTCAGTCTAGGGTCTCCAGACCGACTTTTCTTGTGACTCTCGAATTGGCATCTCACTCTAACTACTCAGTACCCTGTGCGGCGCCCAGCACACCACAAGGGCAGTTGAACTGGAAATTGTAACAGGAGGCAAGTTTGTCCTTGTGAGCAACCACGTTTCTTCTCTCACCAGCTCCCTCTCATCTCAGATTCTCTCTTCCCTTTTTGTCCTTGTTTCCTTTCCTTTCTGCTGACAGAGCTGTGAATGCCTGCGCCAGCTGTCTACTCAGCCTCTCCACCCGGACGTCTGATGGGTTTTGTTAGTGTAACATGGCCAAAGCAGAGCCCTTGGAAGACTCCCCCCACCCCATCCTTCTCCACCCTGACCTCCCTCTTGCCTATCTTCCCCAGCTCAGGAGGCGATGGGACCATTCGTCCAGCGGCTCAGGCCAGAAATCCATTCATCGCTCAGTATTCTGCTCCTGTTCTCACGTCTAACCCAACAGCCAGTACTGTCTTCACCCCCTGAGCACATCCTGTCACCACACTGCCCACCTTCACAGCCCTCTCTGGCCCCTCTTCCTCGAGCTCTGGCCTGCAGTACCGACGTCACCTGCCCCCTAACTGGTCGCCCTCCTTCTAATCTAGTGTCCTGCACTCTGTCCTCAGAGCAGCCTTTCAGAAACACGAATCAGATGATTTCACTCCCTTGCTAAGAACAGACCAATGCGGACTTCCCTGGCGGTCCAGTGCTTCCAATGCACGGGGCACCGGTTCAATCCCTGGTTGGGGAATTAAGATCCCACATGCCTTAAGGCAAAAAATAAACAGATAAAAGATCATCAGAGATCCATGAAGGGCAAAAGGGAAGGATATGCTCAACCAAATGCAGAGTTCCAGAGAATAGCAAGGAGAGAGAAGAAGGCCTTCTTCAATGAACAATGCAAGCGAGTAGAGGAAAACAATAGAATGGAAAAGACTAGAGATTTCCTCAAGAAAGTTGGAGAGATCAAGGAATATTTCATGCAAAGATGGGCATGGTAAAGGGCAGAAATGGTAAAGACCTAACAGAGGCAGAAGAGATTAAGATGAAGTGGCAAGAATACACAGAAGAGCTATACAAAAAAGGTCTTAATGACCCAGATAACCAACCATGATGGTGTGGCCACTCAGCTTGAGCCAGACATTCTGAAGTGTAAAGTCAAGTGGGCCTTAGGAAGCATTGCTACAAACAAAGCTAGTGGAGGTGGTGGAATTCCAGCTGAGCTATTTCAAATCCTAAAGGATGATGCTGTCAAAGTGCTGCAGTCAGTACGCCAGCAAAATTGGAAAGCTCAACAGTGGCCACCGGACTGGAGAAAGTTTTCATTCCAATTCCAAAGAAAGGCAATGCCAAAGAATGTTCAAACTACTGGACAGTTGTGTTCATTTTGCATGGCAGGAAGGTTATGCTCAAAATCCTTCAAGCTAGGCTTCAGCAGTATGTGAATCAAGAACTTCCAAATATACAAGGTAGATTTAGAAAATGCAGAAAAACCAGAAATGAAATTGCCAACATTTGCTGGATCATAGTGAAAGCAAGGGATTCCAGAAAAACATCTGCTTCATTGACTATGCTAAAGCCTTTGACTATGTGGATCACAACAAACTGGAAAATTCTTTAAGAGATGGGAATAGCAGACCACCTTATCTGTCTCCTGAGAAATCTGTATGTGGGTCAAGAAGAAACAGTTAGAACCTTATATGGAACAACTGTATTAATGGTTTTTCCAGTAGTACAGATGTGAGAGCTGGACCATAAGGAAGTCTGAGCTCCAAAGAATTGATGCTTTTGTACTGTGGTGCTGGAGAAGACTCTTAAGAGTCCCTTCAACAGCAAAGAGATCAAACCAGTCAATCCTAAAGGAAATCAACCCTGAATAGTCACTGGAGGGACTGATGCTGAAGCGCCAATACTTTGTCCACCTGATGTGAAAAGCCAACTCATTGGAAAAGACCCTGATGCTGGGAAAGATTGAGGGCAAGAGGAGAAGGGGACAACAGAGAATGAGACGGTTGGATGGCATCACTGACTCAGTGGACATGAGTTTGAGCAAACTCTGGGAGATAGTGAAGGACAGGGAAGCCTCGTGTGCTGCAGTTCATGGGATCACCAAGAGTTGGACGTGACTCAGCAACTGAACAACAACATCATAGACCAAAGAAAGAATATGAAAAATAAAATTTAAAAATAAAACCTAACTCTTTTACCTGCCCTGAAGTCTCCTTGTCATGTGGCATCATCCTGTTTTCCAGCTGGAGCCCCTCTGTGCCCCTTGCTCCAGTGAGATGAACCTCCTTTCTCTTCTGCTCAAGTCTCTCTCTGCCCCAGGGCCTTTGCACACGCTGGGTTTTCCACACAGAGAGCCCCTCTTCCAGCTCTTGCCACCTCCATCCCCTGCTCATTATTCAAGTTTCCAGTGGTCGTTCCTTCTTGGCAAAGGCTCCTCTGACCACTCTGCTGAAAATGGCTCCTCCATAACTCCCATGTTCTTTGTAACACACCCATTTCTGTATCTTGTTTATGTATTGCTTTGGGGGCTTCTTTCACCCACTGGTCTGAAAGCAGTGACCTTGTCCATCTGGTTACTGCTGTGTCTTTAAAACCACTGGTCTGGTGCACTGAAGAAACGTGGTAGAGCATGTTTTGTGAATGCATGTGGGTTTAAAGGTTTTAAGGCTGAGGTATAGGTCTGGACAGTTGTGTTTGCCTTTCAGTGGGCACATTTGAGGGCTTCCCTAGTGGCTCAGTGGTAAAGAATCTGCCTGCAGGAGAAGTGGGTTTGAGGGTTTGACCCCTAGCTCAGGAAGATCCCTGGAGAAGGAAATGGCAACCCACTCCAGTATTCTTGCCTGGGGAATCCCATGGACAGAGGAGCCTGGCAAGCTACAGTCCAGGGGCTGCAAAGAGTTGGACACGACTAAACAACTAACACTAACACATTTGAGGAGTTTTTTCCAGTAAAGAGACTGGAGCTATTCAAACTCCCCTGAAAATCCAGGGTTTTACTGTTTACAAAGCAAGCGCACATGGTTTCCCCTGTGATGATCGGGGATTCATTTAATGAGTGTTCACTGTGCTTCCCTGTGTGCCAGTCCCTTGCCAGTGGGGTTTGGGGTGGTCCTCACACTCATCCTCCATGGGGCCGCTGCCTGGATTCTCCAGAGTGGGCTCCCAAGAACTGTGGTTGAGGTGGACACAGCCTCAGACCTATGGCCCCCGTCTGTGTCCTGACTCTTAACAGCTCTGGGCTGTGTGACGACCTGAGGCAAGTTGCTCAGCTTCTCTGAACTGAAGCTTATGTGTGAAACAGAAATAATAGTAGTAAAGAGCTCAAAGGATTAAGGATTCAACCCTTCTCCTCCTGGCTGCACCGCCCATGCTCCTCCCCGCTCTCTGGAACTCTCTCCTGCCTCCCACATCCGGGCCTGGTCTAGCGCTGGCCCAGGGAAGCTCGGTTCTGAGATCCTGCCTTCCTGGCAAGTGCTTGTCCACTGTGTTCATTTCTGGTAACTTGTCCAAGCTGGCCATGCAGGGGGGCATTGTCCTGCAGGAACGTTTGCATGCACCAGGGCTCCAGACTTTGGCTTGAAAGAGCAGGCCTTTCATGGAAGAACCCAGCTCCGTAGCAGGCAGATGAGAGAACTTTCCGAACAGAGTGAAGGGGCCCTTTGCTGGGAGGTGATTTTGTTTTCGTCCAGGTTTGTCCCTGCAAGAACGGCAAGAATGGTCTCGACAACACCTGCTGCTGCTGCTGCTAAGTCGCTTCAGTCGTGTCCAACTCTGTGCGACCCCATAGACGGCAGCCCAGCAGGCTCCCCCATCCCTGGGATTCTCCACACAAGAGCACTGGAGTGGGTTGCCATTTCCTTCTCCAATGCCTGAAAGTGGAAAATGAAAGTGAAGTCACTCAGTCATGTCCGACTCTAGCGACCCCATGGACTGCAGCCTATCAGGCTCCTCCATCCGTGGGATTTTCCAGGCAAGAGCACTGGAGTGGGGTGCCATTGCCCTCTCCGCAACACCTGCTGGCTTCCCCCTAAAGACTCTTGCCTCCCTCCCATCGGTTTTCCGTGCTGCAGCCAAGGTGAACCCTTCAAAAGACAGGTGTGATTGAGGCAAGCCTCTGCTTAAAACTCTACAATGGGTTCCACTGCTCTTTTTAAAGAATATTTTTATTTATTTACTTGCTGCATCTGGTCTTCATTGCGTCATGGAAGGTCTTTCACTGCAGCACAGACTCTAGTTGTGGCGTGCAGGCTCAGTAGTTGCTCTGCAGCATGTGGGAGCTTCTTGAACAAGGGCTCACACCTGCATTCCCCCACATCGCAAGGTGGACTCTTAAGCACTGACCGCTAGGACAGTCCCTCCAGTGCTCTTAGAACGAACCCTCATGCCTTAGTCCAGCTAACCAGGTTCAGTACTAGGTGCACACCTGCCCTTTGCCCTCTCACCCCTGGGCCTCCTGGCTCTGGCAGAGAGCCTCGTGCCTTGTGACCCCACGTCCTCTGCACGGGCTGCCCTGGGCGGGACTTCCTTCCACACCTAGACCTTGGCCTGGATTACTCCTCTCCATCCTGAAGATCTCAGGTCCCTCCCAGTCCTGATCAAGTTTTTCTCTTCTGCTTTCTTCACTGGGCTGTGGGTTTTTCTCTAATTTGTGGTGATTTGCTTACAGTCTTTGTCCCCCTCTCAGATGTAAGCGTCCTCTCAGGATAGTTTTTCTCACCGTTACCTGATACATAGACTAGTTGTACTCGGCAGCCTTGATGAGGAAGCAGATGCATGATTAGGGCAGGGGGTCTGAGTTGGTGGGGGAGTTTTGTAGAGGCACCAGGGCTCCGTGGCTATCTGGCCCTGCCTGGGCACTCCTGGGAAGGGCCACACACCCCAGGAGGGGCAGCTCGTGTGGCATTTCACACCCAGGCGGCCCTGTCAGAACTCCCACATCTGGCTGAGGATTAGATTTCACAGCAATAAGAGAACAGATGCTGTATGATTTCAATACCTTTCACTCTGTTCAGTTCAGTGGCTCAGTCGTGTCCGACTCTTTGTGACCCCATGGACTGCAGCACACCAGGCTTGCCTGTCCATCACCAACTCCCAGAGCCTACTCAAACTCATGTTCATCGAGTCAGTGATGCCATCCAACCATCTCATCCTCTGTCGTCCCCTTCTCCTCCTGCCTTCAACCTTGCCCAGCATCAAGGTCTCTTCCAATGAGTCAGTTCTTCACATGAGTTGACCAAAGTATTAGAGATTCAGCTTCAGCATCAGTCCTTCCAATGAATATTCAGGACTGACTTCCTTTAGGATTGACTGGTTGAATCTCCTTGCAGTCCAAGGGACTCTCTACTGTCAAGAGTTTTCTCCAACACCACAGTTTAAAAGCATCAATTCTTTGGCCCTCAGCTTTCTTTATAGTCCAACGCTCACATCCATACATGACTACTGGAAAAACCATAGCTTTGACTAGACGGACCTTTGTTGGCAAAGTAATGTCTCTGCTGCTTAATATGCTGTCTAGGTTGGTCATAGTTTTTCTTCCAAGGAGCAAGAGTCTTTTAATTTTATGGCTACAGTCATCATCTGCAGTGATTTTGGAGCCCAGAAAAATAAAGTCAGCCACTGTTTCCACTGTTTCCCCATCAATTTGCCATGAAGTGATGGGACCGGATGCCATGATCTTAGTTTTCTGAATGTTGAGCTTCAAGCCAACTTTTTTGCTCTCCTCTTTCACCTTCATTAAGAGGCTCTTTAGTTCTTCTTCACTTTCTGCCATAAGGGTGGTGTCATCTGTGTATCTGAGGTTATTGATATTACCCCTGGCAATATTGATTCCAGTTTGTGCTTCATCCAGCCTGGCATTTCTCATGACGTACTCTGCATATAAGTTAAATAAGTGACAATATACAGCCTTGATGTACTCCTTTCCCAATTTGGAACCAGTCTGTTGTTCCATGTCCAGTTCTAACTATTGCTTCTTGACTTACATACAGATTTCCCAGGAGGTAGGTAAGGTGGTCTGGTAGTCACATCTCTTGAAGAACATTCCACAGTTTGTTGCAATCTACATAGTCAAAGGCTTTGGCATAGTCAATAAAGCGGATTTTTTTTTCTGGAATTTTGCTTTTTCTATGATCTGACGGATGTGGATAATTTGTTACCTGGTTCCTCTGCCTTTTCTGAATCCAGCTTGAACATCCTGAAGTTCATGGTTCACATGCTGTTGCAGCCTGGCTTGGAGAATTTTGAGCATGACTTTGCTCACGTTTGAGATGAGTGCAATTATGCAGTAGTTTGAACATTCTTTGGCAATTGCCCTTCTTTGGGACTGGAATGAAAACTGCCCTTTTCTAGTCCTGTGGCCACTGCTAAGTTTTCCAAATTTGATGGCATATTGAGTGCAGCACTTTCACAGCATCATCTTTTAGGATTTGAAATAGCTCAACTGGAATTCCATCACCTTCACAAGCTTTGTTCATAGTGATGTTTCCTAAGGCCCACTTGACTTTGCATTCCAGGATGTCTGGCTGTAGGTGAGTGATCACATTTTCATGGTTATCCTGGTCATGAAGATCGTTTTTGTATAGTTCTTCTGTGTATTCTTGCCACGTCTTCTTAATATCTTCTGCCTCTGTTAGGTCCATACCATTTCTGTCCTTCATTGTGCCCATCTTGGCGTGAAATGTTCTCTTGGTGTCTCTAATTTTCAGACCATGAAATTTTTGCACCTTGTTTTATGCCCTTGGATATGTTGGTGTCTCCAGGTTCTATGGTCTGTGGGAACTTGAATAGAATTTGTATCCTGCTGTTATGTGAAAACTGTATGAGTCTTAATTGTGTTGAATTGGTTCATAGTGCTTTCCAGGTCTGCTGTATCCTTCTGCTTTTCTGTTCTGTCTCTTCTCTGCATGAAGAGAAGATGTGTATGTGTGCTGGATGTCTTAGTGGCTCAGGCTGCCAGGACGGAACACTGCAGGCCGAGGGGCTTAAGCAGCAGACGGTATGTCCTCACAGTCTGGAGGCCGGAGGTGCGAGATCAGGGCTCGGCAGGGCTGGTTCCTCCTGAAGCCTCTGTTCTTGTCTTGCAGGCGGTGCCCTTCTCGCTGTGTCCACATGGCTTGCCCACTGTGGGTGTGGTGTGTCTGTGCCCAGATTTCCTCTTCTAGTAAGAACACCAGTCAGGATGGGTTAGGGGCTGCACCCATAGTTTTGCTTTTAACTTCATCACCTCTCTCAAGGCCCTCACTCCAAATACAGCCACATTCTGAGCCCCCGGGGGTCAGAGCTTCCACCTGTGGATCTGGGGGGATACTGTTCACCCCATCACAGTGGGTCTTGGGAGTGATCAGAGGAGACAGGCAGACGTGGAGGCAGGTTCAGACAGGGACCTCAGTTGTTTCTGAACTAGACCATGTAGGACAGTTTCGGCTCCACGACCAAACCTGTACCCCACAAGGGCAGCACGGCCTATTTCCCTTGTGGTGCCTCGGGGCACGTCTCCACAGTCAGTGGGCGGTTCACGAGGCAGCTGCTCTCCCTGTGGGCTGCCCACTCTCCACCACATGCGCCTGCTCCTGAGATCACAGGCTCTGGGGTGACTGTTGGGGGGCTGATGTCCTTTTCCAGCAAAGGCGTCTTTAGGGCTGGCCTCCAGGACAAGGGGCTCTTCAGAGAAATGGGTTCTGAGGTCACTGACAAAAGCCTCGGCGTGGGTTTGGAAGGAACGATGGGCAGGGGGTTGGATGGGGAGCAGAGCCCTTCCCCCGGCGAGCAGGGGGCCAGCAGGGAGGTGCAGAGGCTGGGTTGCAGCAGCAGGGGCACGGAACCAGGACTCCGAGGGGTCAGACCCAGCATCTGGCCTCGAGGAGCACCACTTAGGTTGGGAGCCACAGCGGTAGGGGGCGGGGGCAGCCAGGCCCAGCAGGGAAAACGCACTGATGCATTCATTGAATGAATGAGATGGACCCTTCCTGAGATGGACAGTCTGGTCCCGCCGCCGGGAAGGCCTAGGAGGCTTCCCAGAGGAGGCTGAGGAAGGAGTTGGCCGGTCGGACTGGGAGAAGAAACAGCTCTGAGAAGGTGAGCCTGGGCCGAGGCATGGTGCAGCCAGGGGTGGAGGGCTGGCACGCCATCCACACCCAGCCCCCCAGTTGCTGATCAAGGGGTCCATGCACCCACCCGTCTTCACGCTGGTCCTATTCCAATGGCGTCTGACATCTTCCTCCGGCCTTCCATGTGTGCATTCCAAGTCTGATTGGGCACGCCGGCTTGTGCGGCCCTTTATGGTGTGCACGGCGCTGTCGGGCGTCTAAAGATGGTGTGACTGGGAATTTGGTATTAAGCTGTATTATTGAGTTCACAAACTCAACGTTCAGAAATCTAACCAAACAAGGGATTTGCAAAACAGTTTCAAACAGAGCAGCGCCGACTACATTTCCCATGACAATCGGCTTGTTTACCACTCCGAGGTGCCCCGTAACCGCTGTTGACACGCTCATTTGCATGCCAATACCCAGAATGCTTTTCCAGCCCCACTGAGCTTGGGTTCTGCCAGGGAGCTGAAAGGTTTATTTATACGTACAATACATGACAACTTCATTTTCTGAAGCATCTTTCATACAAACCGTATCCCCAAAATGCCTTAAGTTGATGAAAGAATTTCAGAATCCTTTTAGAGTTTAAACCCTTCTTTCTGGGCTGAAGTGGGGTTGATATTTAATTAACATTTTAATTAAAAGATGCTGGTGGGCCAGGGGGGTTGCAGTTACTTAGTGTGTGTCATATTAGGTTTGGTGTGCTGGGCCAAGGTTATGAAGTGAAATTGCATGGCAGAGATAGATCAGAGGCTGTGAGAGCCCAGCAGAGAGGGAGCCAGGATCAGAGAGTGTTTAACTGGTTGGCTTTCTCACTGCCAGAATCCCTTTGCATTCTGTCTCCCATGAAAACATCCCTCTCGTGGCACTGGGCATCGCTGCATAGGTGACAGAAACACACATAAGTACGTGCAGTTTTCCAGTGTTGAGAGTGTAACAGTAAAAAGCAAAAGCGATGGGAGTTGGTAATCCTGCAAGCTCTCAGGAGAGGGGCTGGGCTTGGAGAGGGGAACAGGACACCCTTCTGCCTTCCTGTCCCTGGTGGAAAGCAATGTAAAAGTCCCTTAGGAAAGCCAAATGGGAATGTATTGTGTAGGAAAAAGTTAGATTTTGTGCCCAAGGTAACTTTTTAAAGTGGACTGTTGTATTTTTGAAATCACTTCTGCAGGCACTAGGCTTGGCCCTCGGACTGGGTAGGCGAGGGAGGCTGTGTTGTCTGAGAGTCCCTAGTTGTGTGAAATAGGGAACCAGGCTGTTTACCTCAACAGACAATGTCAACGAGCCCCAGTTCCCTACTCTTGCCATAGAATCCACCTGACGCCATCCCTGCCCACAGCCACAGGATTGACACGTGGTCCAAGCAGAGCTGCCCTGTGGTTAGGATGGTCACCTCTAGGGTTACCACCTTGGACAACCCCTGCCGCCCCTCTGGCCACCACCATGGGACTCTGGGCAGGAGAAGTGCGGTTCAGCTGGGATGAGGTGAGCCTGGAGCTGGCTGTGTCCATTGCCACATTTTGCCTGCTCCCAGACCCACACTCCCACCTGCAAGGACAGAACCTCCACAGCAGGAAAGGCGGGAACCTCGTGGCCAGAGAGGAGCAAAGCCAAGGGCAGGGGAGGGGGTGAGCTGTCTCCCCAGGTTGTCACGTCTCTGGAGCCCCTGAAGACAACTGCACTCTCCAGGAACTTAATTGGTTCGGTGAACCAACAAGACACCTTTTAGCCTAAAGTAGCTTGAAATCAGTTTCTGATACACATGATAAAAAGGACTGTGATGAGTAGAGTTATTGAGTGCCTCTACAACATTAAAAAAAAGTACCTTTATTTATTTGGCTGTGCTGGGTCTTAGCTGCAGCGTGAGGTATCTGGTTCCTGGACGAAGGATCAAACCCGAGTCCCCTGCATTGGGAGCGAGAAGTCTTAACTGCTGGACCACCGGAGAAGTCCCAGGACGTTCTTAACTAGCGTGGAGTATCTTAGAGAGCCGGTAGATTCTTCCCTGGTAGGAGCAAAGCACCCCACAGACTGAGAAGTTCAATGAGTGTGTCCAACGGGGACAGCCACCTCAGAGGGCCTGGCCAGGCGGGATGGATGGAGAGGTTGTATCCTGAGTCCCTGTGCACACCTGACCATGGCTTCCCTGCCGCCCCCGCAGGAAGCCCAGCGGTGCTCCAGGGTGAGGCCAGCTCATGCACCAGCTGCGACTCGTGCCCTCACACCTGGACGTTGAACTCTGAAACCATCCACACAGGTCTAAGTGCCCCATTGCCTTCAAGGGGGACGCATGGACACCAGCCTTAAAGCCCTGGTCCAGGGACCCCTACGTGCAGCAGTGCTGGTCACAGAGACTGACTCTGTTCCACGGACGGAACAGTCACGCTTGTCCCAGGCCTGGTCACGGTCCTGTGCGGGATCTAAACAGCTCTGACGTGTCACGGATTCCTGAATCACTCAGAGATCTCAGCTGCAGACAACAGAAACCATTTCCCACTACCTAAGCAGAAAAGGTGTTGAATGAGAAGCCATCTGGTAGTCCACAGAATCAGTGGGAAAGCTGGTGAAATGGCTGGGAAACCAGGCAGGAAGGGAGGGAAGAGACAGCCAAGGTCTCTCCACCAGGCAGTCTGAGTGGACGTGGCCTCTGGGGCTCGCTGGACAGTTCGTTCCACCACTGTCATAGTTCATCCGCCATCACTCAGAGGCTGTCAGCTTCACAGTCATGGGAAATAATCTCTAGCTGAAACAGCCATCTCTGATTCACTCCTCTCCAAATTCAGACTTCTGGGGAAGATGTGGGGTCCAGGTCCTACGCCCAGCAGTAAATATCCGGTCCTCGCTGGATTCTGTTGTGGAACATGGGTGCCTGGCTATGGGGAAGTCCTTCAATGTGTGAATGTCTACCTCAATGGGGGCCTCCTTTTTCCCCCCATAATTCACATTTGACAATATCCCGATGTTTATTAGAAAGTGTGGGAGGGGGACTTCCCTGGTGGTCCAGTGGTTAATGCAGGGGATGCAGGTTCGATCCCTGGTCAGGGCTCTAAGGTCCGTCGTGCAGCAGGGTAACTAGGCCGTCTTGTGGCAACTAGAGAGAAGCCCCTGCACTGCAGTGAAAATTCCATGTGCCGCAACCAAGACACAATGTAGCCAAAATTAAATAAATAAGTAAATAAATATTTAGAGTAAAAAGAAGAAGGGAAACAGTCCTGGTCAGACAAAGAAAAGGGAAAACCTCACTGATGTCACTGGTACCCCTTGACTTGAGAGAAAAGGAGGCCGAGATCCAGAAAGATCATGATTTGTGCAAAGTTGGTAGCATAATTGGGTGTGGACCTCAGGTGTCCGAGGGGCCTGACTCCCAGCACAGTGCCCTTGGCATCCCGCTCTTCTTATGTCCTTGCTTTCGTGGCGGGGATTGGGGTGACTCTAGAGAGCCCTCACCTGAATCAGAGCTTGTCTTAGTCTCCTAGGGTTGCCGTACCAAATGCCGCACACAGACTGCGTGGCTTCACAACAGAAGTTCATCTTCTCTCCATTATGGCTGCCGGAGGTCTTGGATCAAGGTGTTGGCAGGGTCCGTTTCTCCCGAGGCCTCTCTCCTCCATTTGCCTTCCCCACCGGGGCTTCCCCGGTGGCTCAGTGGTCAAGAATCCACCTGCCAACGCAGGAGCTGCAAGAGACGCAGTTTTGACCCCTGGGTCAGGAAGATCCCCTGGAGAAGGAAATGGCAACCCACTCCAGTATTCTTGCCTAGAGAATCCCGTGGACAGAGGAGTTCAGCAGGCTACAGTCCATGGGGTTGTAAGAGTCGGACATGATGGAAGCGACTTAGCAAACACACATGTCTTCATAGGCTTGTCATTCTGAGTGGCTGTCCTCTGCCTCGTCCTCTTTGTAAGAGGACACCTCTTATCTCAGATTGGGGCCCCACATTTACAAGCTCATCTAACCGTAATCACCTCTTCAAAGACCCCCATCTCCAAGCTTGCTCGCATTCTGAGGGTTAAGGTGTCAGCCTGCTCACGGGGAGTGTGGGGCAGAACAATTCAGCCCATAACAGAGCCACTCGAGACATGCTCAGCATCAGGGCGTCGAGGCAGCAGACCTCTGCTTCTCTCTGGCCCTCGCCGGGGACAGGGAGCTTATGGAGGTGGCCCCTTCCTCTCCTGATGCAAAAGCCTGGGGTCCAGTGAGACCAGCAAGGGAAGCTCCTCACTGCAGGGCCCCTGAGCCGTGCCCTGAACTCGTGTCCGGTCCCCTGACTGTGGTGGCACCTTTCTCACCCACTCTATTTTTTAAAATTATATTTATTTATTTTTCATTGATTGATGATTGCTCTACAATATTGGTTTGGTTTCTGCCATATAGCAACATGACTTAGCCATTGATGTACGTATGTCCCCTCCCTCTTGAACCTCCCTCCCACTTCCCACACATTCCCACCCCTCTAGGTTGTGACAGAACCCTGAGTCAAACAGCAGATTCCCACTGGCTGTCTGTTCTGTTACGTATGTTAGTGTACACATGTCCATGCTGCCCTCTCCGTCCATCTCCCCCTCTCCCCCGACCTTGCCCAGAAGTCTGTTGTCTATGTCTGTGTCTCCATTGCTGCTCTGTGAACAGGTTCATCAGGACAATCTTTCTAGGTTCCATATATATGTGTTAACATACAATATTAATTTTCCTCTTTCTGACTTACTTCACTTTGTATAATAGGCTCTAGGTTCATCCACCTCATTAGAATGGACTCAAATGCACTCCTTTTCGTGGCTTAGTAGTATTCCCTCATATATATGTACCACAGCTTCTCTATCCCCTCACCCACTCTTGCCTGAAACAGATGCCTTGGGCGGCACTTCCTCCTGAGCTGGGAAGGAAAGTTCGCTCACAGATGGAGGCTGGACACCAGGCTGTGAGGTGCCAAGACCTGGGGTGTCTTGGTCATTTCTAGGGAGAGTTCTACCATAGGAGCACCAGGGCTTGGGTTCATTGTGACAGGATGCCCTGAAGCTGGGTGTCCAACTTCGGGGTGACCTGGTTCTCCTCCACGTTTCTTTACTTTCCTTTCATTTCAGCATCTCCAACACACACACACACACACACACACACATGCACACACGCACACACACACGCACACTCACACTTTATTAGGATGTCACTATTGGAAAAGACCTGATGCTGGGTAAGATCAAAGGCAAGAAGGAAAAGGAGAAGAGGGCAGCAGAGGATGAGATGGTTGGATGGCATCACCGATTCAACAGACATGAACTTGGACAAACTCTAGGAGATAGTGAGGGACCAGGAGGCCTGGCGTGCTGCAGTCCATGGGGTCGCGGAGTTGGACACAGCTGCGTGACTATGACAACAAGTAGAAGTCCACCTGTGATCACCACATACAAGACGGGGAGACCCTGGGGTGGGGTGGGGTTACTGCCCCACTGGAATCAGCCCCTTCCTCACTTTGTGGGTGAGTCTGCTTCTAAATTGTCCGACAGCACTTTACTCACCCCCAGAGCCCAGTCTCAGGGCCCATGGCCCAGGCAACCCTCGTCCATGCCAGGGAGACTTCTGGGACCCACTCCCCTGACCTCTGCCCTCTTTTTTTTGCTCTCAGTTGTCCCCAGGGACTTCCTGCTCTTTGCCCTTCCAGAGCCTTTTCTCAGAAAAAGTGAATGATGTGCTCAGTGGACACTACTCTCAGGGGTCCTTGTGTTGAACCAGGTATGGGAGACCTAGGTGAAAAAGAATTGCTTTCTAGCTTCAGACTTGCAGACACTGGCAAAACAGACACGGTTTGTGACCCAGAAGAACCACCTTGGTGGTGGTGGTGGTCAGTGTGTGTCCTTGACAGAGGGGGATTCCTCCCGGGCTCCTGATATCTTTCCCCCAAAGTATGGTCCTGTGGGTACCCATGGACATGACTGAAGAGGGAGCCCAGCTGTCCACAGGTCACAGGACCACAGGATAGCAGGTTCTTGGAAAGGCCTACTGGCCCTTCCACTCCGCTCACCCAGCACGCCTCCAGAAGGATCCACGCTTTCAAGCCAGACGTCCAGGGCTGGCCAGCCTGCTCCCAGGCACCTGTGGTCTCTCCCCCCACACCCCACCACCTTCTCTTTCCTCTTGGTCCTCTCAAGCCCCTCCTGAGTGCAGAGTCCAGAGCCCCCAGTGGAGAAGGTTCAACTATTTCCTGAGGGATGGATGAAGGGAAGGAGAGAAGTGCTTGGAGCTAGGCTACCAAATGCTGGCCGCTGCAGACTAGCTAACGTCAGCAGAAAAGACACAAGTCTAAATCAGTGCTTCTCAACCTGAAGACTGGGTCTCAGAAAAGAAATGTTCCCCCGCGGGGCATCTGGGAACAGTGTCTGGAGACACTGTTGGTTGTCACCACAGGGAGAAGGGTGCTTCTAGCATCTAGTGGGTGGAGGCCAGAGATGCTCTGAAACATCCCACAGTGCACAGGATGGTCCCCACAGAGAGAATATTTTAGCCCAAAGTGTCAGTAGTGGGAAATTGAGAAACTGGTGTAAATGCAGGTGGAGAGTCCCTGTCTGAACTTCGGTGAGTCTCAGCGCCTGGGCAGTTCCTGGCCATTACTGGTTCTCTGAACGACAGACTGACGAAGGAGTCCTGGAAACATTTGTATTTGCGTGTGTTCTCCAGCCTCTCAGTGTTAGGTGTGAGTGGCAGCCTGTGTGAGAGTGGTCATTTTCCAGCGTTCGGTAAATAACTCAGCATGCCCCAGGCACAGCTATAGGCAGGACAAGTGACAACCACAGCAAGATTAGTCAACATTTATTGAAACTTGGCAGACCTCGCTCGTGCTTAGTATTTTAGGTGAATTCAGTCCTGTAACAGTGCATGATAACCCTGCAAAGAAAATCCCCATTTACGGGTGACGAAACGGAGGCTTAGGGAGAACCAGTGGCTTGCCGGAGATCACCCAACTGACCACCTGCAAAGTCGATCACTTGGATTTTGGTGTCCAGACTCCTAGTCACTAAACCACAGAGAAAAGGAAGGTGCTGTCCCCGAAATAAACCAGGGGTCCGTATGTGGATTACTCACACTCGATGATAATTTCCAGGAAATTTCATCCCGATAACTCAGTTTGATTTTAATTTCACAATTTGCCTTGCTATCCCAAATTACAGCTGAAAATAGAGTGGTGGTTAACGGGGCTGGATCCTGAATTCCCAGGTAAGAAGCTCCGTGTCCGTAGGCGCGCGGTGCCTTGCCGCCCCAACCCAGGCAGCAGAGTCGGTCTGGACCGAGGCCGGCAGAGACCGCAGGGTGAGGAGGGTTGGACACTAAAGCACGTTGGACTAAGAAGCCGGTAGCGGCCCCCGCTCGCCGCCGCAGCCCTGTCCGCGCTCTCCCGCGCTGCGCCCCTGTCCGCCTTGGTCACCGCTGGCACCGCCACAAGGAGGCTGCATTTATTCTCAGAAAGCGAAAAAGCCGATTTTCTGGGAGCAGGACGGGGAAATGGAGTCCTGGGTAGAGAAAGCCGAGAGGAAGGAAGGCGCGCTCGCCCTCCGGTTAGAGCTGTAGCCGTGCGGCCCCGGCGCGCAGCCCTGGATGGGCGGCTTCTGAGAGCAGCGGGGACAGGAGGAATCCCTGCGTGGATCGAACACTGAAGGGGTGGGGGTAGCTTGAGGCTGGCGGCGGGCAGCGGGGGCGGGCGAGCGATCCAGCTTCTTCAGGGCTCTCCAAGCTCCATTGCCGTCTCTCTCAGCAACGCACCTCCCCACGCCAACCCCATCCCCCAGGCCCTTGGCCCACCCATCTCCTACATCAGTCCTGGTCCAGGGGTGTGCCAACGGAGAGCCGGTCTCAGGTGCACCCTCCCCGCCCCGTCCCATGACCCAGGGAAGGGGCTGGCCCAAAGCGAGCCCTCTGGATCCACGGTGGACCGGGGCCTGGGGGCCCTCCTGCTGCCGGGTCCGGAGTTTCAAGGCAGACAGACTGGTGGGTGGCACTGGAGCTAAGGGATCGAAACTTTACTATTCAGGGGCTCTCAGATCAGCCGGTCAGCCGTGCGAAACTCGGAGAGCGTCGGAAGCATGGACTGTAACAAGTTAGTTGCTATTTTGTTCATGGTCTGCCATAAAACATCTTGGGTTCGGCTTGTGCTGGCTCCTCCTGAGAGGGCGGAGAACCGGTCTTCAGTGAGACTGGGGTTCAGACAGATGGGGATACGGGGGGCAGGGGGGAGGGTGCCAGAGGGCGCACGGGACAGACTTTCCTCTGCCTGGGACACCATCCAGGCATCGGCTGCAGGAGGAACCTGGAGTGGCCTCTCTGTGGGGAGCCAGATCCAGCCACCTCTGCTCTAGGAGACCTGGAGAGTGAGCCCCGCATGTGCTTTATCTGAAAGGAAAAGCGCGAAGGTTTTAGAAATGACCCGCAACCGTGCTGAGCACACTAGCGCCTTTCTCCGAAAGGGACGCCTGTGTTTGCTTAAGTACGCGGAGTCCGGCTCTCTCCAGGCTGTGCGTGTGGGGGTGTGTGGCGGAGAGATTTCTGTCAGGAAAAGAAGTGACCCAGACTTCCAGGATCGGGAGGGGTTGGGGTTTGGTGGGGGTGGGGTGGGGGAGCGGGTCATGAGAATCCGGATCCGCTGTTTCCCGTTTGCGATTTCCTGAACAGAAACACCTGGCTCCGGTGGCCACGTGCCGTGCGCGCAGAGGAACCCGCGAACCTCCAGAGTCTCTTCCTCCGTGTAATGCGTAAAACCCCAGCTTATCTCCACAGGAGGGCTGGGGTGTGGATTCTAAGTCGTCGGGGGCTGTGGGGTTGTTAAGAGTAGATGAGAACGTAAGGTCTTGGAGCCATCTGCACCCGCTACGCTGGGCCCCGCGCGGGAACCCGGGCGCAGGATCCTTTGGGTCCTCCGAAACCGCGGCTTGGGAGGAGGACCCACGCTAAGGAAATTTGCAAAGCATGAGGACCTTTCCGAGAGGAGGTCGCACCATTTCGCTGGGAATTTGCCCCTAACAAGTAAGACAGATTTTTTTAAAAAAAGATTGATAACAAGTTATCAATCCGAGCTCAGCAGAGGACTAAGTTCACCGACTCCCTGACCTTGGGGATGGCGGTGGGAACAGGCACACCGACCGGCTGGCCTGGAGGTGGGGCCCAACCCTAGGCGGGATGGGGACGTTGCAGGGGTCAGGACGAAAGGCACAGGGCGGGCAGAGCCCTTCCTTCCCTTGGGACTGGGCTCTCTAATGCGGGGGTGTACCTTGCCGGAACCAGACTGAGACCAGGGAGCACACCCGGCCAGTGGGCACAGAAGTTGGAGTCGGGGTGGGGTGTGTGTGTGAGAGTGCTGAGGGTGTAGAGAGGGGCTGGTGAGCAGCAAGGTGAGAGATGGAGCCGGACTCCACCACCCAGCCCCCACCGGCCCCAGCAGGAAGCCCCAACCTGGCTTGGGATCCAGAGCTATGTGGATTTCTAAGAAAAAAAAAATGTTTATTTAAAATTTTGTACATAAATAAATAAATAAATATCTTTTGGCATTACAGAGACCTTACAATGACAAGCTAGGCCGGGGCAGGGCTGGGGTATGGGAGATGAGTGTCCTCAGAGGCAGACAGTGGGACTCGGGGAAACGCAGAGCGACTCCAAGACAAAGTGAACCGGCTTCCCGACAGGCAGTTTCTCTCGTGGGAGAAGAGCCATGGGCACAGAAGGGTCGGATGGGGGGGCGACAAACGAACGATGAACTTCAAAGGGGCTCTGCGGGGAGGGGAGGAGAAAGGAAAAGAAAAACACCAAAACCCAGGAGTTCCTAAGTGTGTGCGGCCTTTGGGGGGAGTGGATTAATCACCGTGGCAAAGAGGTGGGGAGGGAAAGACAAAAAAAAAAAAAGAGGGAGGAGCGAATGGGCACCCTAGAGGTGAAAGGCCGAGCTTGGCCCAGGGTGGAGAAGAGCCGAGGAAGCGAGGAAGCCTGAGCCAGTCCGGAGCTGGCGGGCGAGGAGGCGCCGGCCGCCGGCAAGGCGCTGGGCTGGGCCGGGCCGCTGTGTCGCCGGGCAGGGAAAGATTCGCGCGCTTGCGGTGTGTTCATAGCTGGGAGTCCGCTTTGGATAACCGCGGGCCCTGGGATGGGGACACCAAGGTCAGGTCAGCCAAGTTCTTGACGCTTCCCAGGACGGAAGACCCCTGCAAAGTCGCGCTACCTCAGTGCGCGACCGCCTTAGGCAGTGGGTGCCTGGGAAACAGTGCCGTGTCCGAGGACCAGTCTTGGAGCCACGCGCGGGGAGTGTCTGGGGTGGGCTCCCTGGGGAGGCGTGCGCCTAGGGAGTGACCGTGAGATCGCGGTCATCCTTCCCCGAGGAGGACGGAGACATGGGCACTTCATCGTCGTCCTCGGAGCATTTAGCGGAGGAGAGCGACGCGCACTTGCAGCCCTGCGGTGCGCCCTCGCCCGCTCCCGCGCCCCCGCCGCCCCCGCTGCCGCCGCGGTGGTTGCTGCCCTTGCCCTCCTTCTTGTGCTTCACTCGGCGGTTCTGGAACCAGATCTTCACCTGCTTCTCCGACAGATTCAGGTAGGTCGCGATCTCGATGCGGCGCAGGCGGGACAGGTACATGTTGGCGGCGAACTCGCGCTCCAGCTCTAGCAGCTGCGTGCTGGTGAACGCCGTACGCATCCTCTTGCTGCTGGGCAGCGGGTTCGAGCTGCTGTCTGGAGAGGGTGGGGTGCAGAGACGCAAACCATCAGACCTCGGCGCGTCCTCCGGTGGGCGGCCGTCAGAATCCCGGGATTCTGGTCTCTCTCCCACCCCTTCGCCCCAACACAATGCACGGCAGCTAATAGCGGTCGGCCTCCTCGTCAAGCCCAGGGACCCTGGTACTCCACCAGTCACCGGGCCCCGCACTCCATGGAACGCCCTGCGCCCCAGCCCTCGCTCCCTCCTGGAAGTCTCCGCCAGGATTGGAACTTCCTGCTTCTCCCTCCCTGCCAGGGTCCAGTCCCAGCTCTCCAGCAGCACGCCACCCAGAGTGTCCCCCTCAGAGGCCCGATATGATTACCCCCAGGAACCCAGGGTCCTCATCCCCTATCCCCGCCTGGCCAGCTTTGGTCTGTCCCCTCCCTGCTCCCCCCGCGCGGCTTACCCACGGAGATGCAGTGGAACTGCCTGGGGTCGGGGAGGGAGTACGAGGTCTGGTAGAGCGCGGCGGCGGCGGCGGCGGCCGCGGGGCTGTGAGCGACCCCGGGCGACACGGCCGAGTGCTGGCGGCCCAGGGGCGCATGGCAGTATTGCGAGCCGAAAGGCGGGAAGGACGCCTTGAGCAGGGGCAGCGCGGGCGGCCCGGGGGGCCCGTGCAGCTGGGAGGCGGTGACGCAGAGCGGGCACACGCACAGCAGCCCAGCCTTGCGCGCGTGGCAGGCGCCCGGGGAGAGGCCGTGCAGGGCGTGCGGCGGCGGCACCGCGTAGGGGAAGAGCGGCGGCGGGCTGCCCTCCGGCGCCTTCTTCTCGCCGGCCTCGCGCAGCACCAGCGAGTCCACCAGGAAGGAGCGCGGCATGGCCCCGGCGCGCGGCCGCCCCGCCGCCGGCCTGCTCCCGGCGCCCCGCGGACCCCGGGGCTCCCCGCGCGCTCGCCCGGGCCGCGGCCGCGCGCAGCTGCCCGTTCCGGGGAGGCCGCGGCTGGAGGCGCCGCCCAGAGAGCGCGGGGTGCTGGCCAGCACTAGTGGTGCTGAAAGGCGCCAGCGGCGCCGCTTAAATAGGACTATTGCCATGTGATGGGCTACGCCAGGAGCGGCCGGGGCCTCTCAATAGGGTTTTTGTGCCTTTTCTCTTGGCATTCACTCTGCACGCTTCCTCATTATTTCACTTGTTAACTAAATGAACTGCATAATGTACTCTATTCTTGTCAACCCCACCCACGCGGTAACAGGCGCCCTCGCCCCCTCCTCTCCCTCTTGCGGGTTTATTTTCTCATTCTCCTGCGATTTAATATTCTTTTCTTTCTCTTTATTCCTTACTCTCCTTTGACTTTGCATTGGCGATCGGCCCGTTTATCTTACTGATTTTGCACCCTCGCTTCCACAGATCTCCCCATGGGCGCACACTCCCATGTTTCCTGGGGGACTCGGTCCGAGTCCCCGTTCGGCTATCCTTTCTCCCTCGCCCCCACCCCCCGCCTTCCCCAAGATCAGGCTGCCTCCACTGGGTTTAATCAGCTCAGTTGTGCACCCCGCGAGCGTCGCCGTGGCCGGCCACTATTTCCACCTGTGGAATTCCTTCCCCTCTCTGGGTACGGGAAGCAGGAGCAGGGCTCCTGCAGGGGTGGCGTCGCTGGGCAGACAGAAGGGCTCGGTATTTGCTCTCCAGCACTAGCCGAATCGCTGTCCCTCTTTTCTCTACGTTTCTCAAATTCTCTTAACTTTGATGCTGCCCGTGGCGCCTTAGTGTTTGTTCAGGAGGCGATCGTGGCTGTAAAGAGGAAACCAGCCACGGAGAATCACAGACAGAGACAGGGAATCACAGACAGAGACGGGGAATCACAGACAGAGACAGGGAATGGGAGGAGAGCCTGGCCGGCAAAGACCTAGATCTTACACAGCACCAGAAGTGGAGCGTGTGGGCGCTCTTTCCGCTGGCCCGTGCCCCAGCAGACCCGCGGGTGCGCTGGGAAGTCGTTGCCTTCCCGGGGTGGGGGTGGGGGTGGGGGTGGGGGTGGGGTTAGCCCTAGAGGGGCCTCGGCTCCAGGGGCAGCTCTGTGCCCAGCTTCTGCTGACTCTGGCCATGCTCTACCAGACTTTCTCTCTCCCCAAGACCTGCTCCTGTCACCTGCCTCAGTCTCTTCTTTCTGGTCACACAGTGGTTAAACTTGAAACGCCTGGCGTAGTATACACAGCTTCGGCTTCTAAAATCGTCCTCTGGGCTCCAAGCAGGAGCTTTCCCATACAATGGGATATTAGCATACATTTTTCGAACGTACAGCCTGAGAGTTTTCAAGGAAGACGTTTACTTTCGATTTTATTGGAACCGAGTCGCTGCAGTTACCTGCTCTGAGCCCTGAAAGGAATTGCGAGACATGGAGAGAGAAGCTTTCCGAACGGGGAATCAGTGCACGAAATAAGGGCCCCGAATGGAAGTCTTCGCACGGCTTTTCATCATCCGAGACATCTCTGCAGTAGCAACAGCAGCAGATGATAGCTGATCAAAAAGCAAAGATAGTTTATTTGAGGAGAAATAACAGATTCCATAAAAGAAAGAGGGGCGAGGGAGAAATAATTGGGATGGAGGGCCTGTCCTCTAGCAGGAAGAGTAAGGACTTGGAGCTTCCTTGATGGATCTATCAGCCTGGGGGGCCAGTGGCGTCCCTCAACTCCAAGGTCTCTTCCTCAAGGCTCCTACTATGTGAGTGGGAGAGGTGTTGGCGGACAAGCCAGGGTGCATCAGTACAGCTTAATGCCAGTTCTAATTGCTCCCTGGAAAATTTGGGCTGGCCAGGACCTCGAAGACTGGGCCCAGAGGGGTACTAGAGCTGGGAGAGGGCCTCCCTTCTGGGCAGAGGTGGGTGGGAGAGGTGCAGGGTGCAGGCAGGACCCGGAAGCCTGAAAGGGGCAGCTGGGAGCCCGCAAAGGGTCAGTGAGGAGCTCTCTCCAGGGACTGTAGCCCACGCCCGGGGAGGAAGGGGTTAAGAGCCCCTGAATGTGAGCAAGGCCAAAGCTAC
Organism: Ovis canadensis; assembly: GCF_042477335.2. Classification (NCBI taxonomy): domain Eukaryota; kingdom Metazoa; phylum Chordata; class Mammalia; order Artiodactyla; family Bovidae; genus Ovis; species Ovis canadensis. The sequence goes on from NC_091254.1 coordinate 46,482,593, forward strand.
TGGGAAAGAATATCTGGGGGTGTGGGGGGGAATAACCAGTTTTTTTTTCCCTCCAGCCTCTGGACCTTATTGAATGTCATTGAAGAAAGTTTTGAATGCCAGATAAAGAGAGGCGAATTAAAGTGTGTGACAGCAGAGGATAAGCAAACACAAAGAGAACTCTGTCACACTTTGGGGCAGAATCCGTGGGCTTTTTACCAAGTCTCTCCGCTATGATTGAATTAAGTAATAGGAAAACATTTTCTTTCAGTTTAGAGCCATTAGACAAAAACTTCAAAGCGAATAACACTTTTTAATGTGCAGCCCACAATGGATTGGGTTTTGTGCTGAAATGTTTAAATGGTTTGTTGTGCAACTCGGCGCGGGAGAGAGCCGGGCCCAAGCAGAATAGCATCCTTGAGAGGAGTGTTTTTGGGAAGCCTGGAAAGAGCGCATACTTAATCCCCCATCCCTAAACTGGGCAGGTTGTGGGCTGGAAAGGGGACTCCCTCCTTCTCGGTCCTGGGCCACTGGCTGCACCCCAGGAGTTGGGTAATGTCAGGAAAAAGAGTTCTGTGCCCCCGGAGAAGGCCAGCCCCGAGGGCTGGGCAAGAACGGAGGGACGCCGGCCTCAGGGAGCTGAGTGCGGCCCAGCAAGCGTGCCCATGCCCTTCGGCCAGCCCCGGAGGCCTGTGTCCTCGCCTGGCTTCCCGTCGCTGCCTTTAGAGCCCGGCGGGGTCTGGGGTCCCTCGCTCCCTGGGTGTAGGCTGGCGGCTGTACGGCTATCCCCTTCCAGGCGCCCTGAGCTGCCTTCAGCAGGGTGGGGTGGGGATGGGAGGAGGTGGCGGGATTAGCCTGATAGCCTGGGAGAGGGGCCCCAGGGAGCCTCTCACCTGTGCGCCCTACTCAGCCCCCCAGCGGGTTTTCAAGTGTTCATTAGGGACAATTCAACATGGAATCATTTCTGCCATGGTGGTCTTTTCTTTTACTTTCAGAATGCCTTCTTTCCTGTCGATATAGAAAACCCACCGTCTTTCTCCTGGAAATGTAATTTCAAGCTATTTGCAGCAAAAACTGCACAGATTTCGAGGGGTGGGTGGAGTGGGGTGGGGTGGGGCACGCTCTTGTTACCTTATTTTATTCACAAATTTCTTCAAATGTCATTTTCCTTCTTGGGAAGGCCAAGGACCCTGCTTAAAAATACTTCCCCTCTTCTCCAGCGCCCCCCACAGTGTTGCTTGCTCTATAAACACCTTGCCACTGTGTCACTGAGGCATTCGATTTTCTGCTCCCTGCCCCTGCCCCTGCCCCACCCCCACATGTCTGCTCCACTGAGGACTGGCTGTTTGTCTATCTTGTGCATTGCTCTACCGTATCCCAACTCAGAACAGTTGTTCCTGGCACATGGTAGGTGTTCAGCATATATTTCCTGCATAAAAAAGGAAAGAAAGTGGCCTGGCTTGGGAGGTGGCTTGGGGAAGAAGATATGCTGGTTTGCCTGCTTAGTACCCTGGACACTTAGGAGTGTGGCCAGGGTGACTGACCTGCAGGGACTGCTGACCCTCTCCCAGCCACCACACCCTCCGCAGGGCTCAAACAGGACTGGAAGTCTGTGTTCTTGTTGAGCGAAAGGCGAGTCTGTAGGCAAGATGGCCTTCAGAGAGGCAGGATGGTTCCCTTCCAGGCAGCTCTGTTGTCCTGCTCTGAAGCTGGATGAAACTTTGGTAGCTCAAGGCTAGGGTTGTCCTTCCGTGATATATCGGAGAAAAGACTGGTTAGAAACAGAGCGATGCGGTGTATGCTCTGGAATTACCAGCGACCGCGTCTGTGCTTTCTGTGGAGGGGGGATTCTCATTGTTCCGGGAGGGAGAGACTGCTCGCTTGACCAGGCTGGTGGTAACTCAGACCACTCTGGGAGAGCAACCCGCTCAGTGGAGCTGAGGGGACCGAGGGTGCCAGGCCTCCTAGGGAGTGATGAGTGCACATGGGAGGCAGCAGTGCTGTCCACCCACCGCAGGGGTGGGGAGAGGTGCCTGGACCCGGATGTGGTCGGGGAGTGCAGGCCAGGCCACGAAGGGTCACTGTAAGAGCTCTGTACTTGATCCTACGTGGAAAGCATTAAGCAAGGGTAGTAACAGAGTCAGATCTGAACTTGAGACCTAACTGGCAGAAGCAGTAGGTCCTGTTGATGGGGACAGAGAAAAGCCAGAGTCAGCTTGCAAATGAATGTTTATGGAACTATCCAATGAATGGAGGGAGGGAAAACGCACAAGGAGAAAATTATATCAGTTCAAGTGATGGATAATGACCACCTGGGCAGGGGTGGAGGCAGGAGGGTCAGAAAGGGGAAACATTTGAGAGAAGGGAATGGATAAGATCAGTTAGGTGTGTGTGTGTGTGTGTGTGTGTGTGTGTGTGTGTTGAAAGGGCATGAGAGAGGGAGTCATACACATCGCTTGGTCTGAGGGGATGGGAGGGTGGTGATGCCACAGGCAGAGACCAGGACCATCAGAGCAGGGCCCCATTTTTGCTCATGCAGCTGCAACATGATGTCATATTTGGACATGTTGCATTTTCATCCATAACCTCAGAGTCTTCTGCTGATGTCCCATGGTGAAAATGTGAGTCTAAAGCTGAGCAGAGAGATCAGCGATGGAAAGAGAGATTTGGGACTAACGTAGACAAAAATGGTAGCCTTAGTGTTAGGATGGATGAGCTTGGGGGTGGGAAGGTACAGAGAAGAAACATGATTGTAGATGTATTCCTAGGAACACCCATATTTAAGAGACAAGTGGAGAAAGGCTCTTTCAAAGTCAGGGAAGTTTTGCATCCATCTTAAACCAGAAAATAATCCTGAAGATAGAGCTTCATGCTGGGAATAATGGAGCAGAAAGATGGCAAGAACCAGAGTCTTTGAGGATCCAGGAGCCGCTTTACCTACTTTTTTGGTTGTAAGTGAAAGATGTTTATCTTTTAAACTATTGAATTTTTTATTACATTTGGCTGTATTTGATGATAATTAATATGGTCCCTTGGCTACCCTGGTGGCTCAGGCAGTAAAGGATCCATCTGTAATGCAGGAGATGTAGGAGACCTGAGTGCGGTCCCTGGGTTGGGAAGATCCCTTGCAGCAGGGCACAGCAACCCATTCCAGTATTCTTGCCTGGGAAATCCCACGGACAGAGGAGCCTGGCGGCTCATGGGGTTGCAAAGAGTCAGACACGACTGAGCGACTAAGCACGGCACATTATGGTCCCTAAGCCCCTGATCCAGCCAGATAATAAGAATCAAGCCCAAATAAGGAATCAATGGGAATCATGTCAAAGCAGCTGTGATGTCCTCCTGTTTTTTTTTTTTTTTCCCCCAGCTAGATTATAAAGCTGTCAGGGCAGGGATAAAGACTTACTTATATAGGTATCACCAACCTTTGTCACAGTACATGGCATGTTAGATATGTTGTTCAGTTCAGTCGCTCAGTCGTGTCCAGCTCTTTGCAACCCTATGGACCACAGCACATCAGGCCTCCCTGTCCATCAATTCCTGGAGGTTACTCAAACTTATGTCCATTGAGTCAGTGATGCCATCCAACCATCTCATCCTCTGGCATCCCCTCTCCTGCTGCTGATATGTTGAGTAAATGTTTGATGTGGGTGCTAATGGCCACAAAGGGCTGTTCTTTCTTGGCCCCTGTTCAGTGCACCACAGGTAGTGCTAGTGGTAAAGAACCCACCTGCCAATGCAAGAGATGCAAGAAACTCAGGTTCCCAGAGTCGTGAAGATCCCCTGGAGAAAGGCATGGCAACCCACTCCAGCATCCTTGCCTGGCGAATCCCATGGACAGAGGACCCTGGCGGGCTGTGGTCCATGGGGGTCCCAAAGAGCCGGACACGACCGAGCCACTGAGCACACACAAACCACAGCTGCATCTCGATGAGCACTGCAAGGTTGCAGAAGCTCTCGGAGCTTTAGCTTTCTTATAATAAAGTGAGAATGACCCCTCACCTTCCTTGTAGGGATTAAAGATGATGCACGCGTATCTTGAATGCTATCAGCTTTTCTGGTTAGTGGGTGCAGATGAAGGCAATTCATACCAAGAACCAGAGCTTCTCGGCTTCCCCGGTGGCTCAGTGATGAAGAATCCACCTACCAATGCAGAGGACACGGGTTCAATCCCTGGCCCAGTAAGATTCCACATGCTGCGGAACAACTAAACCTGTGCTCCCTGACTATTGAGCCTGTGCCCTAGAGTCCATGCTCCACAAGGGAAGCCACCACAATGGGAAGCCTACACGCCGCAGCTAGAGAGCAGCCCCTGCTTACCGCAACTAGAGGAGAGCCCATGAAGCAATGAAGAGCCTGCACAGCCAAAAGATAAATAAAGTTATTAAAAAGTAATGCAATCCTCTGTTTAAAAAAAAAAAAGTATCAGCCGTTCTGTTTGAATCCTGTGGGGCCTCTGGGCTCCCTCTCCCATATGATTTTTCTGGACGGCCGTCAAGGGTTGCCTTACCAGTGCCCACAGGCCAGTCTGTTAGCTGGCACCTACCCTGATGCCCACCACGTGCTGTTTCTTTCCAGAGTGACAGGCTGCAGGAGTGTTCAGTGAGGCCTCCTCTTGGCATGGATTGTCTAGTCTGAGTAACTCACCGTAAACCTTTTCCTTTTCTCTTTCTCCTTTAGATCGATGGAAGCAAAGATGATTTCTGCGGGATGAGGGTATTCTCCTACTCAGGGACCTAGAGGGTGAATGTGGCACCTCTTACTGAGGACGTCAATAGGAAGTGTTTGTAGATTTAAAGAAAACTTGGAGGGTTTGGAACAAGCAGAACCAGTCTCACCTCAAATAGTTTTCCATGGATGAGTGAACTCCTTACCTTTAAGCACAGCCTTTAGAATAAATCGCTGTTTTCCCCTAATGGATGACAGTGACTGTTGAGTCACAAGGATGGACTGGTCTGTGGCCTGAAGTCAGATTTCCAGCAGGAAACTTGGTTTTGAGACCTCGCAGTGTAAGCCTTTCCTGTCCTGTATGCCTTCCTTTCTCTGCCAAGGGGAGCTCCCGACTCAATGATCAGCCAGGTGGCAGCATAAAGCAATAAACCCGGTGACGGTGGAGCCCTCCTTTGCTCAGGTGTCTCCACACCCTCTCCTCTTCCCCCATTTTCACCAGAGCAAACCCGGGACACATCTCCTCCCCCAAGCCTTTGAAAGCCTTTGGCTCAGAAACAGCAGGACAGCAAAGATAAGCCACTAGAAGGGAAAGAGCCGAAGGCTTGTTTACAGCTGGTATGACATTCTGTGGTGTATCATGCAGAGTAGATCAACTGAGAAGGTCTGGGGGCTTCTATGACCATCACCCCAAACCCCACTCCTGACTAACACTGCCAAGCTCTTGTTTTGTTCAGTGAAGTACTTGGCGCACGGTTTCTCAGAGGCACAGTGAGCAGGTGATGAATGCTGACTGTGCCTTCATTACGTTTTGGAAGAGAGGAAGGGGCGGGAGGATGGCAGGCGTACCAGGAGACCTTGGGTCTTGCAGAAGCTGCTCTGGAGTTTTCATAGCAATGTCCTTACGCTGGCAGGGAGCTGGGTATTTCTACCCCAGTCCACCAGTGGGTTCTGGAGCCCTGTGGTCTTGCAGTCATGTACAATCCCAACGGATATGGTGCTCACCATTTGGCTAGTGTTCCTGATCCTCCAGGGCCTTAATTCTTTATATATATGTAATATTTAGAAATTAATGTTGTAAGAGAGAAAGAGGGAACCTCAAGAGCTCAGACTCTAACAAGGCGAAAGGGAGTGGAATCCTGTACAAGTGGAGGCATTGTGTTTAGGAATAGAGGAAAGGCAGTGCATATAGGGAAAGACAGGGGTCTGTTGAAAGAGATGGTCATGGGAAGATGAGGTTTTAAAAAAAATTAAATTCACTTATTTGCTTCACTGGTCCTTGGTTGTGGCACACAGGAGCTTCAGTCTTCATCTTGGCCTGTGGCTTGATCCCCTGACCTGGGTCCCCTGCATTGGGAGTACAGAGTCTTAGCCGCTGGACCACCAGGGAAGTTCCAGAACTCTGGTTCTTAATTCCCACATAGAACATTGTGTCTGGCATTGCTACTTGAGTAATTGTAACTGTACAGATCTCTGTGTCATTTTGGAGCACCAGGCTAATGCCTTGTTAAAAAAAGGAAGAAAATTACAGTTAGACTCCACGGAGAATTGTTGACTCATGGATCTGCTTTGGGTAGGCCCAGGACCTCGGAGAGAAGTCCTTTTTCTAGCTAACAATGTAGAGTCGTGAACAAACTGAATCCCTAAGAAGAGTCACTTTCTTTTCCTTCTCTAGCTATTAAGTGGAGGCCAATATCATGGGGCAGTTACTACCAGCAGGAGCCTTAGTGCTAAGGCTAGCTGGTTCTCTTCTGGGATGGCAAGAAGATACCACTTCTTCTTTTTTTAAAAAAATATTTGTCAAGTCTTACTTGCAGCAGATTGAGGCTTGGGTCTGCCTGACTCCACCGCCTGGTTCCGCTCACTCCTCTGTGTACCAGCCTCACACAGCACAAGGTGGTGTGTGCCAGTGTAGTCCCAGTGAGTTTTACTTCTGGAAGCATTCTTGCTTCCAGAGAGAAGAGTTCTTGCAGCCTGGGGCCAGGAGGAAGCGTATCTCTGAGGAGGGGAGGCTTGACTTTGTCCTTCAGGAAGGACAGGACTTAGACTGAAAGTAAAAGTGTTAGTCACTCAGTCGTGTCCCAAGGAGATTTTCCCAACCCAGGGATCAAATCCAGGTCTCCTGCATGGCAGGCAGGTGCTTTACCACCTGAGTCACCAGGGAAGCTGTCAAGACTTGGATGCATGGGCTGCACATGGATGGATGAGATGGGAAAGAGAGAGGAGTTGGAAAGGACAGTATGAGAAGATGCACAAGAGTATATGTTGGGGACATAATGAATTTATGAGGCTGGAGGGACAGTTGAGGGAGAGCTTGTTGAGGGGCCTGGTGTGTAAAGAGTGTTGGGCTTCAGGGTAAGACTGGTCTTATGGTTGGTGGTAGGAATACCAAATTGCCATTCCATGTCTCTCATTACCTTCTTGTTCCCACTGACTTGTTTTTCTTTTCTTTTCTTAAATTCATTTGGCTGTGCTGAGTCTTAGTTGCAGTGTGTGGGATCTAGTTCCCTGACCAGGGATCGAACCCAGGCCCCCTGTCATTGGAAGCTCAGAGTCTTAACCAGTGGGCCACCGGGGAAGTCCCCCCTCTGACTTGATTTGCAACCTGGATAATTCCTGGGGAGAGGAGTAGTTGATCGTTTCTCTAAGCTGGGAAGGAGGAGATGGCTGCTGGTCCAGTCCTTGCTGCCGCCTGCTTCCGAAGGGCAGGGAGAGAGTGTCTTCCCGGCGCTGTCCAGTGCAGGACTAGCGGAAGACAGGCGTTAGCATAAAATGAAGAGAGAGAGCACAGGCCGGACTTGCATTAGCAGACAATATTGCTTTGATTGCAGACAACACACATGAATTGAATTGATAAAGGAATCTTCCCATCAAAGCCAGAAACGAGTGGAAATTAACTTTAACAAAGTAAGCAACTGTGATCGAGACAGATAGAAGAAACCCAACCGCATACTTTGTACGTGTCAGAGGCGTCGAGCCGCAGAGCGTTCAGGCCCATCAGCACGCGGGCATGATTAATAAACACTTACCCGGACATTCATCTGACGGGAGATTGACAAAGCCCCGCAATGATGGAGAGAAGGGGCATTGCCTCTTGATAGATGTATCTGAAATGCTCATTTACTCCTTTTTGATGGATATAAATGTTCAGGTACTCTCTCTCCATAGAAATTGATTCTGAAATGGGGCTGGGTTAAAAATAAGGGCTAGAGATGTAACTGTGTCGACGTGGCAGAAAATGTATCCCTCCTAGACATCCATGCATAGACGGACACAAGCTGGAGTTAACCAAGGTTTGCGAGATGCTGGGGGTGGGGAGGGCTGCTTATTTTTTAAGTATGAAGTGGGATAGATAGATACAAAAATCCATCTGAGAGTCTGTAAATAATGTTGGAGGCTGTGACCCAAACACTAGCCTTTTTCTTTCTTGTCTGAAACAGTTTAAAAATTATCTGTTGGGGAAAAGATCTCAAAGAATAGGTTTACGTTTGGACTTAACTAAGATCTGCACCAGATCTGAATTTTCCACTGGAGGAGGCACGGATGTGGCCATGGATGAATGATGAATGTGGTCCCCAGAGGCAGGAAGCTCATTCATTCAGGCCCCCATCCACCCTCTCCAGATAACAAGGCAGGTCTGGGTTTGCTAGGTTGAGTTTGCAACACTGGGGCCACTGTCCCCTTGGGTGCAAAGCCCAGGCCAGCAGGCTCCTGGCATTCTACCCGCAACTCTGTGTGTGCTCAGGCAGAGTCCCGGAGGACTGTGTCGTGGCCCAGGCATGGGGGTCTTGTTTGTTTGAGGAGTGATGTTTCAAAAGGTACTGCCAGGTACAGGATTCCCTGGGAGACATCACTCTCCAGACTCTTTAAGACAAGAAAAGTCTAGTTTGGGGGCTCTGTGTAGGGCAGTTTTATTTATCCAAACAATACCGTTCCCAGACACAGATGGCATGAATCACCTCTTGAATCTTCCTGTAAAATACAGGAGGTGCTCTTAGAGTCCTGAGATTCTGTTTCAGAGAATGTCTGAATGTCCTGTCAGCCCTGCTCAATCCCCACTGGGGCCGAACAGACTGTCATAAGCAAGACAGTCTTCCTTAGGCCTCCATCTCTGAGTGGCTCAGATGGTAAAGAATCTGCCTGCAGTGCAGGAGACCTGGGTTCTATCCCTGGGTCGGGAAGATGGAATGGCAACCCACTCCAGTATTCTTGCTTGGAGAATCCCATGGACAGAGGAGCCTGGTGGGCTAGAATCTGTGGAGTCACAAAGAGTCTGACATGACTCTGTAACTGACTTTCACTTTTCTGAAAGAATCAAAGGACCTGGATAACTTAAGGAATGCTCTCCAGGGTTCTGAGGGGTGGCACTGGGGCCCTTAGGAATTCTCCCAGATACAAAGGACAAAAAAAAAAAAAAAAAATCTGACAATGGTTTAAACACATAGGATGTAATTTTTTTTTCATGAAAACCATGTGTGGAGAAGCTGTGCAATTACGCTGTTAGGAAATCTAGGCTTTTCTTATCTTTCCTCCCCAGCATTTGTGGTCTGTTGTCTTTCATGTTCACGTTTGCCCCCGTGGCGGGCAGAAGGCTGCGCTCCACACCTCATCGCGTTCCAGGCAGTGGGGAGAAGGAGACAGACAAAGAGTGGCCAGGGCTTCTCATCAGGAACCAAAGCTTCCTGGGAGCTCCACCTATGCACATGCCATCCTTCCTGGAGGGAGTGGGGAACAGGGGCAGGGTGAGGATCAGGCGAGTACTGAGACCGCAGGAAGGAGGAGGAGGAGGTGCCTCTGATTCAGAGACTGTGGTCGGGGTGTCACCGTCTGCGTGGGCTTAGACAGCACACATTTATTTCCTCTCATCCTGGAGCCTGGAAGTCCGAGGTCGGGGTGCCCGCAGGGTTAGGTTCTTGGTGAGGGTCCTCTTTCTGATTCGCAGACAGCTGTCTTCTCATTCTGTCCTCAGATGGTGTCAAGCAGGAGAGAGAAAGCGGGTTCTCTCCCGTCACTCCGTTGTGTCCGGGTCTTTGTGACCCCATGGACTATACAGTCCAGGGAATTCTCCAGGCCAGAATCCTGGAGTGGGTTGCCATGCCCTCCCCCAGGGGATCTTCCCAACTCAGGAAATGAACCCAGGTCTCTGCATTGCAGGCAGATTCTTTACCAGCTGAGCCTCCAGGGAAGCCCTGTCTCTTCTTGCTGCTGCTGCTGAGTCGCTTCAGTCGTGTCCGACTCTGTGCGACCCCACAGACGGCAGCCCACCAGGCTCCCCCATCCCTGGGATTCTCCAGGCAAGAACACTGGAGCGGGTTGCCACTTCCTTCTCCAATGCATCAAAGTGAAAAGTGAAAGGGAAGTCGCTCAGTCTTGTTTGACTCCTAGCAACCCCATAGACTGCAGCCTACTAGGCTCCTCTATCCATGGGATTTTCCAGGCAAGAGTACTGGAGTGGGGTGCCATTGCCTTCTCCGCTGTCTCTTCTTATTAGGCTGTTAACCCAACCATGAAGTCTTCATTCTCATGACCTAACGATGGCCCAGAAGCCCTACCTCCTAATACCATTGCATTAGAAGTTAGTGTGAATTTCGGGGGGATAGAAACGTTCAGTCCGTAGCAGGGGTGGTGAGAACTGTAGACAGGGGTTTTGTTATTGGAGTGTAATCGCTTTACAAAGTTGTGTTAGTTTCTGCTGTACAACAAGGTGACTCAGCTGCATGTATGCACATATCCCCTCCCTCTGGGTCTCCCTCCCCCCTCCCCCTGCATCCCACCCACCCAGGTCCCCACAGAGCACTGAGCTGAGCTCCCTGTGCGCTACGGCATGTTCTATAGGATGGGCTTTTAAGTGGGGTTGACTCACGATTTGCCACCTGAGGGTTCAGAAACCCTGCAACCTGCCAGACACACATTTTCTTGTAATGCTTGGTTGAACTAGCTTAACTCTCACCCCACCCTGGGAAGTCCAGTGCCCTCCCAAGCCTTCTGGGGGTCCCTGCAGCCTGCGTCCACTGAAGCCCCCCTTTCCTCTCTGCAGAATGTCCCCGCAGGCTCCACTCTCCTTCCTCCTTCATTCTCGCTTCTACGAGCCGAGCCGACGTGTTTTCTTTTCTATGCACATCTTTCATTCTTTTCAGTTAACTGGTGTTTACTTTAATCAGCTTCATGACTAAGGAATAAAACACTATTTAGGACAAAATTTTTCTCAGAACGGTGAGTCCTCATTTTTCAAGAACAGTTTCTGAAGAGTGATTTACCTTTTTCCATCTGTAATCTGATTCTCAACGCCTTTTCAGAGCAGAGTTTCCCTTTTCCACCTTGAGATAGTTTTTCCTTTTCTTATGGACTCTGTGAGGCTGACATGTTTGCGGACTCAGTACATCCATGAGCCCTAACTAGTCTCTCCCTTTCCAATAGCCTTTGATGTCAGTCCTTTCCAAAGGCCCAGTAGTCACATTTCATGAAAAGAGAAATAAAGAGGAAGGTTTTTATCCCCCTGCCACCGATCAGAAATATGAAAACGATGTCTATTTTCTTTAGTAACAGCTAAGGGCAGAGACTGCAAATGAACCTCCCTCCATTAGGCACAATCAATAGAGATTTGGAGGTTTTCCCTCTAGTCTGGACTCCCCTTTGGGAACGAATGTGAGAATGAGGCCCATTTCCTGCAAAGGCCAGACGACAAAGGGAGCTGCTGGTTGCCGTCCATGTGACTCCAGTTATGGCCAGGCCTGGAGCTCAGGTTCTGGGCTCTCCCGTGGCAGGAGGTAATGATGGATGGAGGTCTAGTCTGAAGGTCTCAGCTGCCATGAATGAGGGAGGCCTGCTGCGCTTGCCCGGGGCCGAGCTTTCTCAGCAGTCGCTTTACAGCTTGCTGGGAAGCCCTGCACTCTTTCTGTGATGGGCAGGACAGCCTGTCGGGTGAGACTGGACCAGCGAGGGCTGGACAATGAGAGGAAGTAGGCCATCCAGGGTTTGGTGAGCCTCCTGCGTGGAGAGGGGACACAGAACTGCCCCCCTGTTGTGGGAGTCCCTCTGAGTCAGCTGGAGACTCCTCTGGGGCAGCTGGAAATGCAGTCCTGAAGGCTGCCCCCACTGTGTCCTCCCATGTACCCCCAGCTTCCTCAGAGCCCCTCAAAAGGGGCAACTTGAGGTTAGAAGGGGAGGCTACCCTGGGGGAGGGGAGGAGGTGGTTAAAAAGCCCCTCTCTAGGCTAAAGCACTGAAGTCCTCTGGGGCAGCCTGCAGGGAGATGCCCAAGGGGCTGAAAAGAGGCAGGCGCTTCTCCCAAGGATGCTTGGGCGGACAGACGGCAGTCGCGTGCTGGCCCCAGAGGATGCTGCAAGGACACAGCTCTGCCCAGGGCTCAGGCACTCCTGTAAACAGAGCATCTCCAAGACGTCCTTAGGACAGAATTTCGTATTCCAGAAGGGCTTCCTTGGGCTCTCATTTACCTTGAGTGTCTGGGGCACCCGTGTGGCCCCGAGACCTGACGATAACAATGCTTCCAACAAGCGCAGTGATGATGGCTGATTCCGCCGACCCAGAGGAGAACAAAGGAGGAGGCCACATGCACAGCAAAGCAGCTGCTCATCTACCTGAACTGCAAGGGTGCAGGATTGCACAAGTGACGGACCCGCCTGGCTTGCTGCATGCGATCCCTTTGTCTGTTCCTCCAGCCTCCCTGATGGCTTCTAAACCCCCCAGCCCCGCACATCTCCAGCCCCGTGAGGCAAGACTGTGCCAGCCCCAGGTGTCCTTGCAGAGGGGACTGAAGGGCAGGGACAGAGGTCCGGTCCTGGAGACGAGGAGGAAGGGCAGAGAGTCGGGCTGGGAAGGGGACGGGAAGAGTGCTTGGCAGCCTATGCATATGCCCACGGGCCCCTCTGCACCCTCGCTGCCACCTTGCTGGCACTAAAAGGAGAGGGGGCACGAGGTGGGCGGGATGCAGCCGAGCCGGTGGCTGCGCTGTGGGGCCTGTGACTCAGTGAGCCCAGACAGCCCCAAGGTGGTGGGAAGAGGGCGTGTGCTTGTGAGTGCCACCGTTGGCAGGGTTCTGTGCCCAGCTGCTGTCCTGCATCGTCACTTTTGTGCCTCCAAACAGCCCCACCAGCTAAGCCGTGGGCTCTGCTCTGGAGATGAGAATACTGAGGCTCAGAGATACTGTCCTGGGTCCCGCGTGAGTGGCTGGGAAAACATAGCTGTACCTGTCCTGTGAGGTTCTGGGCTCTTTCTCTGGCTCCGAGGGGAGGTGGAGGTGCACTGCCAGCCCCCCACCTGCCCACACTGGCTCCCTCCTCAGAGTGCCTCACCAGCGGCTGCAAGAGCTGAGCCCTGACCCACTCAACAGACTGCCCTGTAGGCTCAGGGTGGCAGGGCCAAGCCCCTCTCTGCACCGGGCTGGACTCCAAGCCGATGGCCTGGCGCTCAAGGGACCCCAGGCCTGCTCTCAGCCCTGTCCCACCCTGGGGCTTCTCTTCTTCTCCATATAAGTAACAGTGGCGTGAAGATGCTGCAGCTAGAGAGATCGCTGGGCTCTGGGAGGGAGATGGCTTGCTGCCCCGGCTGTGGAGGGTGGTTTGCCTCCAAAACCGAGAAGACACACAGCGTGGTCAGACCATCTGTGTTTCTCACGGGACACTTTGGTTTCTAGGCCTCCTGTGAAGTGCGTTTCCTTAGAAGGGTGAGCGCACTCCCCTCCTTCCCTCTCGCACACCCTCACACACACGTGGCTCTGTTTTCAAAGAGCCTTTCTGCCTGGATGCAGTTCTACTTCTGCCAAGGCAGGAACTGTGTCCTAAAGAGTGAGCAGGCCTGGGGGGCAGGGAGGGAGGGGAGAGATGACGACCACAGGGCCTTGGTTCCTCCCTCCTGGCCCCATGGCTCACCAGTTACAGAGGAAGCCACAAAACCAGCACCAGTCACCACAGATGCCACGTGCTGCTGGGGACTGGTTTGAGTTGGTTCATGGACTGGGAGTGGTGGACCCTGCATGTGGTGGAGCCTGAGACCTGCGAGGGTCAGGAGGCACCAAGGCTGGGAGAAAAAAGGCCTTGGAGAGCCTCTTTTGGAGAGCCTCTTTTGGAGAGCAGGAGCTGTCGGCAGACTTGGGGAGAACCAGTGCTAACATCGTGGGCCAGACCGGAACACTCTGGTGTTTTCTGGAAAGCTGTTTGCCAGGTCACAGGGAGGTCAGGGCCTGCCTTGAGGTCTTCTCCCTGTGCTTGGCTCATCCCCAGCAACTTGCTTTGGGAACAGACCTAGGAAATGTTTCCCTGGTCCATGAATATCCCTCAGTATCAAGTCAGAGATTCCCCGAGAGGGTAAGTGGTTGAACGCATTGGCTTAACAGACAGACGTTTGAATCCCAGCTCTGCCACCTGCTGGCTGTGGGACCAGGCAAATCAATTAAACTCTAGCCTTCTCAGTTTTATCACTGATAAAATGGGTTCCTCATTGGTTCCTGGTGGGGAGTCAGTGCCACAGTCTAGCATGAACAGACCCTCTACGTTATTTGTTGATGGACAAAATGAGATGATGCTCGTAAGATTTCTCAGGCAGTGAGTGACGTGTCATAAATGGTAAATGTCCAGCGATGATAACCGGCATTAACACTATCACGTTTTGGACTGCAGTGCTCAAGGCAGATGGGCCACCTGAGCCCATACTCACAGCCACTGGGGGCAGAGTGCGCCATCCTCAGTCCCCGGCCACAGGCATGCTCAGTTGCTAAGTCACGTTCAACTCTTTGTGACCAACTCCTCTGTCCACAGGATTCTCCAGGCAAGAATACTGGAGTGGGTTTGCCATTTCCTTCTCCAGGGGATCTTCCTGACCCAGGGATCAAACCCACATTTCTTATGCCTCCTGCACTGGCAGGTGGGTTCTTTACCACTGAAGCTACCTGGGCTTCCCAATCTGGCCATGTGGCCACAGTATAAAGGTTTAGTCCAGACAATCAGGAGACAATTTTCAACTCTGATGGCTTGTTTGAAGTGTGCGCCTGGTCAGGAATCCACACCCACCAAGGGTCAGCTTCCTCCTCCTTCCCCCCAACCCTCCACCTTTGCAGGAGAGTCCACGGGAGGGCACACAGTCTTGAATCCTTTATCTCTTGAAGCTTGGCAGCTCCCCAGCGTCTGCATTTGCTCCCTCACAGAGGTGGCAAGAAAAGCCAACATCTGGTCTCCATACCTTTCCTGCTGACCTTGGTGCTTCCTGGCCCTTGGAGACCTCGGGCTCCATCACAACAACAAAGCCACATTGCTTTCTCCTGTAGCTAAAAGGATAGAAGCCCATTTTCTCCTCTCCCTGTTGCACGGACAGCCTCGGAGTTTCTGTTGAACATTTCGTGTCCTGGGGAGGCTTCATCTCCTGGAACTGACGTGCCTGGAGCCCTCACACAGCTCCCGAGATGAAACAGAAGGCTATCAGTTGCCCTGAGGACCTCCCACCTCCAGCTTGAGGTCCCTGTTTCACCTCCAAGTGACCCAAGTCCCCACTCCATCATCAGATGGCCTTTGGCTGGAGACAGATGCAGTTTGGGGGTTGGCAGGGCCATTCTAGCCCTCTGTCATGCCAGCCTCCTCTGCCTGGTCAGTCTTCCTCTGGAGGCAGCCACCAGGTCAGGGCAGTGGACATGGTCTAGATCAGGCTGGCATCCGAAGGCTCCTTTGTCCCTATTGTGCTGTAAGTTCCTTGCTCGATTCAGAACTCTCTGGCTTCACCCCCTTGGTGTTGTTGCACAGTGAGGAGAATTTGGGAGATGATTCCGCGTCGGAAAGCCACCTGCCTAGAATGTTTCAGACTATACATTTCAGAGAACTCACATTTGATATCAACTGGCATTGATTGGGTGGATTATTCTAAAGGGTCTTTCCTAGTAGTAGGTAATAATTACCTCCAAACAAAACACAACTGTGGTTCTGTCTAACAAAACTTAAGAGCAGGGGTTTCCCTGGAGGTCCAGCGGTTAAGAATCTGCCTGGCAATGCAGGGGACATGGGTCTGATCCCTGGTCTGGGAAGATCCCATATGCCATGGGACAGCTAAGCCTGTGAGCCGCAGCTGCTGAGTCCGAGAGCTGCAACTACTGAAGGCTGTGTGCTCTAGCATCCGTGTTCCACAACAAGGAAGCCCCCGCAATGAGAAGACTGCACACCGCAACGAAGAGTAGCTGCCCCTTTCTTTTGTAAATTCTGGCTCTATATTGGTATTTCTTTTTGGCGAATCACTGTCACTGTTTTTTTCTTTGATTCTTTAAGTATGATTTCCCTTAGTTTAATCCTTTTCCAGAGGATTCTTTACCAGCTGAGCCATAAGGGAAGCCCAAGAATACTGGTAGCCTATCCCTTCTCCAGCGGATCTTCCCGACCCAGGAATCGAACTGGGGTCTCTGAAACTACAAATGGATTCTTTACCGACTGAGCTATCAGGGAAGCCCCTTATAATAATTACCCTAAAGCCTTTGTGAAGTTTAACATCTGAAATTCCTCAGAGACAGTTTCTAATAACTGCTCCCCACCTCCCCGCCTCAAAGTATTGATCTCCTTTCCCTGTTTGTGTATTTTGTATTAAGTAAATTTCTGTTGGATTTTCTAGATATTTCAGATTATGTGTGCATGTGCTCAGCCATTTCAGTTGTGTTCTACTTTTTTCGACGCTATGGACTGTTGCCCACCAGGCTCTTCTGTCCATGGGGTTCTCCAGCCAAGAATTCAGAAGTGGGTTGCCATTCCCATCTTCAGGGGATCTTCCCAAACCAGGGACCAGCCCAAGTCTCCTGTGCCTCCTGCATTGCAGGTGGATTCTTTACCACAGAGCTACTGGGCAAGCCCATTTCAGATAGTATATTATAGCAACTCTAGATCCAAATTCCACCTATTGCCCCTTTCACATGTTGTTGCTATTGCTGGGGTTTGTTTGTTCACTTGTTTGGTGACTTGACTAATTTCAGCATCTATTTCCCTTGCCATGTGCACCTGCTGATGCTTTTTGTCAGTTTTGCTTAAAGTATTATTTTTATTTTTGATTCTGGCTTCCTAGGGTTCATCTCCATGTCAGTATAACTTATTGATCCACCAGTGGTTGATCAGAGGTTGTGTCTGAACACCTTAAGGCTGTAAGAATTCCATCTTTTGCTAATAGATCTGTATGGAGGTTGGGGAACATACTGAAAATTTAGACCACTTACAGATCTTCCCTGGATTTTGCTTTTCTTCTGGTCCCTGTGTCTCCCCTTTGTGTTTCCACAAGAGCTGGTGTTCAGCAGGGATGTGTGATAGCGAGGGCCCGCTCCGGTCTCCCTTGCTCGTGTTCAGAACTGCAAACGTGTGCCGCTTTCGAGACTGCCAATCGTGCCTGTCTTCTTGTGTGGAGCTTTCTGTTACATTTCTGGCCAGTCTGACAGTATGTTATTTGCCCCGACCTCAGGCTCTCTGTGATGTTACCCTTTCGCCTTTGTTTGGAACTGGAACCGCTACCATTTCTGACCGTGCCCGTGGCATGGGCTTTTTCTGCATTCTCCTCACAGTCAAGTCAGGTCTGTGTGCTTGTGCTGGAGAGGGTGCTAGCTGTCATGGGCCACCCTGCCCTGGTCAGACTACCAAACCAGAGCTGGGGTGGAGGGGAGACAAGGAGGGGACAGCTGGGATCAGCCCCAGGCTAGAAGGCCAGAGTCCCAGTTGTTCTATCCCAAAGTTCAGTGGTCTTTCTTGAAAAAGTATTTTGCAAGTTTTATATGCCTTTGATTGCATCCCGAAATGGTTGTTTTTGACCATTTTGCCTAGTTTTGTCGTTAGCTTTTAAATTTTTTTAAAAAAACTTTAACTTATTGTAAATTGAAGGATGATTGCTTTACAATATTGGCTTCATCTCTGCCAGATATCAACATGAATTAGCCGTAGGTGTACGTGTCCCCTTCCTTGTCGTTAGTTTTTGAGAAGAGCTTCTGCCGAACTTCTCACTCTGTCCTTATGCCTTGTCATAACCACGTGCACCCTGAACTTTATAGACAAAGTGTTTAAAAACTCCACTTTGACAGGATAGGAGGAAGGAGAGTGAAATCTTTATATTCCCAAGTATGCAAAGGAGGCAACTTGGCAATGCCTAGAACTGAAAAAACATCAAGAAGCAGCAATGAGAACGTGTTACTTAAAGATAGGAATGTGACTAAACCAACCAAAAGAAGTAAAAATGGCTACTTTTTGAGGAAGAGGAAATGGGGAGGAGGGACATGAGTGAGAAATACGTGGATTCACTAAACTATGTCTATATATAACTTTCACAAAAATAAAATATTTCAAAAGTAGTAGGGAAAAAAGATCGAAAGAAAATGAAACCTTTAAGGTCATCCATACCTGAGTTTAAATCTTGGCTTCACAACTTACTAGCTGTGTGTTATTTTATCATGAAACTGGACATCACCAAGTTTCCGTTTAGTTTCCTATAAAATGCAGATGACAGCAGCTTCAAAGGGTCGTTGGTGATATTAGCTCACAGGCTGTGAGACAGGAAGCAACAGTGACAGAGCAGAGAACAGGGTCTGTTTCTCCATCTCCAGCCAGGGCCGTATGCCTGTCACCTTTCTCACCAGCTCAAAGCTTTTGAGAATGGATTTTTAAAAATGTCTTTATGTTGTTGTTCAGTCGCTCAGTCATGTCTAGTTCTTTGCCACCGCATGGACTGTAGCACGCCAGGCTTCCCTGTCCTTCACCATCTCCCAGAGCTTGTTCAAGCTCACGTCCATTGAGTCAGCGATGCCATCCAACATCTCGTCCTCTGTCGTCCCCTTCTCCTCCTGCCTTCAGTCTAGCTTTATTTTAATGTTTATTTATTTACTGTTGGCCGTGCTAGGTCTTCAGTGTCACACCGGCCCCTCCAGCTGTGGAGAGTCGGGGCAACTCGAGCTGCGGTGCTCGGGCTTCTCATTGCGGCCGCTTCACTTGTGGAGGAGCACAGGCTCCCAGGGTGCAAAGCCTTCAGTAGTTGTGATTCACTGGCACAGTTGCCCTGAGGCATGTGGGATCCTCCCAGACCAGGAATCAAACCAGTGTCCCTGGCATTGCAAGAGGAACCCTTAACCATCAAACCACCAGGAAGCCTGAGAATGGATTTTTATATCATTCTCTAGTAAATGGGCTAATGAAGCCCCGGTATACAAAGCACTGTCTTTTTAAAAAAATTTATTTGGCTCTGACAAGTCTTAGTTGCAGCATGCAAAATCTTTTTATTTTTCTAGTCACAGCATGCATGCTCTAGTTTCTTGATCAGGGGTCAAACCTGGCTCCCCTGCATTGGGAGCGCAGAGTCGTAACCACTGAACTAGCAGAGAAGTCCCTGTGAGGCACTCTGTTAATGGCCAGCTCAGTTATATCCACTCTGTCCCTATCTAGAATATAATAGTCTGTATAGGAGTGGGGACTAGTCTGTCTGCTTGTGTTGTTAGTCACTCAGTCGTGTCTGACTTTCTGACTCCATAGACTGTAACTGTCCAGGCTCCTCTGTCCATGGGATTCTCCAGGCAAGAATACTGGAGTGGGTTGCCATTTCCTTCTCCAGGGGATCTACCTGACCCAGGGATCAAAGTTGGGTCTCCCGCATTGCAGGCTGCCTAACAATTTGCTGAATGAATGGATGAACCCAGGCAGTCTGATGGGGGATCATATTCTTCATGTGACAGTGTTTGGATAAACATAGCACAGGCTGCTCTCCAAGCCTGCAGAAATATGATGTTGTTTCGAAACCAGAGAGTGGATTCCAGGCCGGATCTGCGTCATGTATGGGAAAACAACTCAAAAGCAACATACCTTCCAGGGAAGAAAAGAATGTTGCTTAGAGGCAGCCCTGGGGGTTCGGGACCTGCACATGTACTGATGGGCTCAGAGAGCCAAGGGGCCTGAAAGTCCAGCCTGAGGGACTTGGACTTGACCTTCAGACTGTGGAGGCCCACGAGCAGCTTTGTGTCGTGGAGAGGCATGACCACATCCCCGAGTCGGAGGAGCCCTCTGGCCTAAGTACAGGATGCTAGCTAGCCTCAGCTTTTCTTTTTTTTTTTTTTTACTTAATACATTTACATTACCTTTTCCTCAAAGCTTTTGGTTCTTATCCTTGAGACTGTTTTAAAAATTTTTTTCCATGGCCCCTATTCTAATACTTTATATTCCTGTTATGCGTTAGAGTCCAGAATTGAGCTCAAGAAATTCATAAATAGCTTGTGTTTTCATTTAGAAAAATTTGATATCCTAAAATTTGAGTTTATAAGATATGTAAATACAGGCAAGGTTACGAGCACTTCAAAATGTGGTAAACTTGCAAAAGCAATCATCTCTGAATTCTGGTAAGAAGTCAGTCCATTGACATATAGAACATATTGCTGAATTTGCAAAACTTGACTTACAATCACCCAAAGATATCTAAGTCCATGAGTGCGTCCTAAGTCACTTTAGTTCTCTCCGAATCTGTGCGACCCCAGGAACTGTAGCCCACCAGGCTCCTCTGTCCATGGGATTCTCCAGGCAAGAATACTGGAGTGGGTTGCCATGCCTTCCTCCAGGGGATCTTCCTGACCCGGGGATCGAACCTGTGTCTCCTGCTTTGGCAGGCAGGTTCTTTACCACTAGCACCACCTGGCAAGCCCTATATCTAAAGTGAGGCTCATGTAAATTGGGATGTACTTGCATAAACATTCTACACGACTATTGATGTTAAACTAATGCTTATTAACACACAGCCACATCACCCTTATTCCAGCATCTCTTATTATACAAAGACTGAAAACTGCCATTTTAGCTTTGTGCAGTATCCTTGTGGTTAGAGAAGAGGAGAGAGGAATACAGTGTTTTGTGCTCAAGCTGGCTGTTTCCAGGCCAGAGTGTGTTGTCTACATGAAAATCCCCTCATGTTGGCAAAGAATTCGCAAAGGCCACTGCCAGACTGCTGGCGCCGTCTGAGGAGTTATTCCCTGGAGGAAGCCGAAGCACATGGATTCCTTCGGGGCCCCTCTCTGGTTGGGCTCCTGGAGACTAGCAGAGAGGCCTCTGACAGTCCTCTGACGTCTGACAGTCCTCACCTGGACCAGCATCTTGAACAGCAGACCTGCCCCTGGCCCAGATCTGCTGGCAAAGAGCCGCCTACCCTGTCTGATCATCTGTGAACTGACGGCTCCTGAAGGGAGACCTAGTCTGGGTGATGATTGGCCGGGGCGGGGGGATGGTGGGGTATAAACCCGTGGGTCTTCTTCAGACCTCCTCCCTGGAGGTGCAATGTACAGACCAACTCACACACCCTTGAAACGCTTGCTCCAGTGACCTGCCAGGTAGGGATCAGCCTGCCTGCTCTGAACCCCAGATTTGGAGAGAAGGACTTAGCTTCTCTGCTCAGCTGGCCCTCTCTGACACCAGAGGTGATAATGCTCTCCCTCTTATGGACTTCCCAAGTGGCTCAGCAGTATTCTTGCCTGGAGAATCCCGTGGACAGAGGAGCCTGGTGGGCTATCGTCCATGGGGTTACAAATAGTCAGACATAACTTAATGACTAAACGACAGCAACCCTCTTCTAAGGCTGATCCTAAAGTCCACAATGATACAAGTGGCACAGCAGCAGAAACTTCTAGGGAGGCCAGCTGTGAGCAAGGCTGTGTTAGGGCTCTTGCGGACCCCTAGAACTTTTGCCTTTGCAGCCTCTTCCTCCATTAAAAAAATGTTGATGATAATTTTATGACTGTTGGTATAAAGGTGAATCTATAAATATATTAAAACACATATTTGTGAATCTATGCTGCTGCTGCTGAGTCTCCTCAGTCGAGTCCAACTCTGTGCAACCCTATAGATGGCAGCCCACCAGGCTCCCCTGGTGGCATTCTCCAGACAAGAACACTGGAGTAGGTTGCCATTTCCTTCTCCAATGCATGAAAGTGAAAAGTGAAAGTGAAGTCGCTCAGTCATGTCCGACTCTTAGCGACCCCATGGACTGCAGCCCACCAGGCTCCTGTGTCCATGGGATTTTCCAGGCAAGAATACTGGAGTGGGGTGCCATTGCCTTCTCCGTGTGAATCTATAAATATATGTTAAAAATATATGTGTTTTTTTTCCAACCTAAATGTTAAATTTTTCTTCTGATTTAAAAAGTGATGAAAACTTTGTCATGGACCCTGAAGGTATCAGGAGCCGTAGGCACTGGGCTCACTCTTCCAGTAGAGAAACAGGCCCGGCTCACAAAGTGACTCTGAGATGATGCTGTTACTTTGACTGCGTCTGCTGCAAGGTGGCAGGTAAGAGCTGGGGCTTGGGCATTAGTCGGATCTAGATTGAATTGCGGCTCTGCCCTCTCCTAGCTGTGGTGCTTTGGGTAAATGGCTTTCCTCTGAGTGTCACTTTCATCATCTGTAAAATGAGGAGAGGGAGATTTCCGCCATAGGTCTGGTGTAGAGATGAAATACTTCACACAGTGCTTGTCACTTAGTAGATGCTCAGTAAACAGAATGGCAGCAGTGATGAAAGCTCCCATCAAGGGCTGGTCTTCAGAGTGTAACCCATCTGGGGTTCCTTCCATTCCTTCTGTACCCAGAAGCCAGCATTCTGGAAGTGGGACTGGACCCCCAGCTCAGAGGGTCAGGGGTCTACAGCAGAGTCTGTGAGCAGGTGGCGGGCAGGGAGCAGCAGGGCTGTTACACATGTCAGAGCTCGTCTCCATCCTCGTCTTGCTGAATGCCACCAAAGATGTGGCTCACCCACAGCCAAGCTGACTATCTGGGGTACTTCTGCTGGTCCTGCAACGGTGCAGAGAGGCTCGACGGGCTCAAAACTCCCTTAGTCCAGGTCTAGATTTGCAGGAATCGCATGCAGAGACCGAGTTTATCTCATCATGTTGCTTTGCCATGGCAGGACCCAGGAAAGCATTAGGCATGCGACCATGAAGATAGTGTAATAAATAATAATAAAACTCCAGTGGTTTAAACTGAGCCAATGAAGTGATTCTAAGTGATGAGAAGGACTGATCTTTTGTTGGACAAGTTCCAAAATTGTTTGTGTGGTTTAAAAAAAAAATCTGTGCTTCCCTAGCTTGTTGTTGTTCAGTCCCTCATTCATATCTGACTCTTTGGGACCCCGTGAATTGCAGCACACCAGGCTTCCCTGTCCTTCACTATCTCCTGGAGCTTGCTCAAACTCATGTCCATTGAGTCAATGATGCCATCCAACCATTTCATCCACTGTCGTCCCCTTCTCCTCCTACCCTCAATCTTTCCCAGCATCAAATCCTTCCCAATGAGGTGGCTCTTCGCAGGTGACCAAAGTATTCCTCGCTTGAAATACATACAAATAGAGATTTCCTAGGGTTCTTGCCTGCGTACTGTCACGTCAGTCATGTCTGACTCTTTGTGACCTCATGGACTATAGCTCTCCAGGCTTGTCTGTCCGTGGGATTCTCCAAGCAAGAATACTGGAGTGGGTTGCCATGCTCTCCTCCAGGGAGCTCTTCCCAACCCAGGGATTGAACCCACATCTCTTGTGTCTCCTACATTGGCAGGTGGGTTCTTCACTACTAGCACCACCTGGGAAACCCCAATACGGTTCATAAGATCTTTTAAAATGTAAATAGCTATGGGATGTTTATGGGACTGTCAGTCATTCACACCTTAGAGAGATTGGCTTAGTGAGCCTGATTTTTCCTCAACACTTAACTGGGATAGGCATTGCCGCTAGACAGGAGTTCAGATGAGGTGAGGAGATAGAGAGTGTGTATTTTGCACCCTGAGGTACTTCATGGAAGGAAGAGTGGAAGTTTTCTGGGTTAGGGACCCCCCAGTGACTAGGAAGCACCAGTTGGTATAGGGACCCTGGAAGGGAGGCTGGCATGGTGAAAGGGAACATGGGGACAGATGGGAAAGGTTCTGACCTGGAACTTAAGTCAGGCTCTTTAAGTGTTTTATGAAAGAATAAATTGTCATCCCCTTGGATCCCATGTCCACATTAGCTGCTGCTTTAAAAATTCTTTTTTTTTAAAAAAAATTATTTATTTGGCTGTACCAGGTGTTAGTTGTGACTCCTCTGGGTTTTAGTTGTAGGTTCTATCCTGACCAGGGATGGAACCCAGGCCCCCAGCATTGGGAGCATGGAGTCTTAGCCACTGGACCACCAGGGAAGTCCCTTGAAAATTCTTTTCATGTGGCTTGGAAAATGTCAGGAATCAACAACCTTTTTCTCATCTCTCTGTTGAATTATATTTTAATGTTAGTTGGAAATAGTATACTTCTTAATTTCTTGGTAGAATTGTAACAGTATCTGCATGAAATAGCTATCCTTTCCTGTGAATCCCCCTAAAGGAAAACCTCTTTAGAGTTTAGCTATTTCATTACAGTGTATTCATGCATTCATTTGGGATGGTTATTTATTCTGATACAAAAAAAAGTTCCTGCACAATTCTCCTATCCAGCTTTAAAGGGAAACTCTACGCTGGCCGTGGAAGTGAGAATATGAGAAACTCTCTGCACAATTAGTGATTCTAGCCAGAATCCATGTTCTTTCCAAGAATCATCAAAAGTACTTACTCTCTTGGGACTTGCCTGGCTGGTTAAGACTCTGTGGTTCCTATGCAGGGGACAGGGGTTCAATCCCTAGTCCAGGAATGAAGATCCCACATGCTTCAACTAAAGACACTGCATGTTGCAATGAAGATCCCTTGTGTTGCAACTAAGACCCAACACAACCAAATGAATAAATAATTTTTATTTTAAAGCTTGAGAGGGATAATAAGCTTTACAAGAAGTCTTGGAAAACCTCTTACCAAGTGTAAAGGAAACATAAATTTGAGAAGCTCCAAGTTTGCTCAGAAGTCCTCTATGTACAGCCTCACTTGAGTTAAAAACCCTGAGGGGGAAAAAAATCATACTCTTTCCTTATCCTAGATTTAAAAAGAATCCTGTGTCCGTGCTTCTCTAACTTGGAATGCGTGAGAATCATTTCTTGCTAGAATGCAGGTTTCGGGCAGGAGGACTGCGGTGGGGGCCAAGGTTCTCCTTCTGTAACACGCTTCTAGATGATCTGATGCTATTGGTTCGTGGGCTACACTTTGAAGAGCGAGGGAGACCTTGGCCCAGTTGGTGCTGGATCCAGTAACAATGTCCTCTTCTCAGTCAACACACAAGACAGCTGTAAAGTATTTAACACAGCACCTGGCATCTAGTCAGCCTGTCACTGTTGCTGCTGCATTAGCTGTGTAGGGTACACTGGATGCACTGTTAGTGCCTGTGATCCAAACTGGGGCCAAGGTTTTTGCTAATATTTATTTATTGGCTTGGCTGCACCGGGTCTTAGTTGCAACACATGGGTGTCTTTGATTTTTTTAGTGGCTGCACATGGGATCTAGTTCCTTGACCAGGTATCGAACCCGGGTCCCCTGCATTGGGAGCATAGAGTCTTAGCTTCTGGACCGTCAGGGAAGCCCATAACTGGGTCAAAACTGATTCTCCCCTTCAAGGGCTTGGTAAAATGGCTCCCTGTGATCCACTGTGGGGAGACCTGTCCCTTGAGAGTCAGCCTGTGGTATGCGGTGGTCATCTCGTCTCCCGCAGGATGGACAGTGAGGGGTGATCAGGTGAGGGAGGGCCAGGGGCCAGGATGTAACAGAGCTGGAGCCTGGCCTGCTGGGTCCGTGGTGGAGCCTGGCTCACAGAGCAGATCAGAAGAGCCACGGCCCCGATGGGGGCACTGGGGCCTCGGCCCAGCCCCGTGCCCCAGCGATCTGCAGCAGTGCTCTGTGGAAGTGGAGGAGGGCACGAGGGGCCTTTATCCTGCCTTCTGGTGCCGGCGCCTTCTGCTTTCTGGCCAGGCAGACACGGCGCCAGGCAGCACAGGTGCCCGTAGCTGGTAAAATCAAGGAGATATGCCTGCAGGGTTGCTGAATGCCCTGTGTGCAGCTCCCCTGGCTGGCATTTTTATTTCTTTGAGAGACTATAATTGCCCCACATTTGAGTGGGAAATGTGTGGGGTGGAAGAGACGGGAAAGTGCATTGGGAAGAATATCGGACTCTGGGGTCTCTGAGGGTGGCTTCCGACCTCGGCTCTGTGACAGTGAATCCCCGGTCTCAGTTTTCTGATCTGTGACATGAGGGGTCGTCGTGAGGAGCAAAGGGGCTGATGCCCTGTCAGATGGCACCTTTTAAAAATTTTTTATTAAAGGTTTAGTTGATTTACAATGTTTTGTTAGTTTCTGCTGTACAGCAGTCAGCCATGCATACGTCCATTCTTTTTCACAGTCTTTCCCACTATGGTTTATCATGGGATATTGAATATGGTCCCCTGTGCTGTGCAATTGGGCCCTGTTGCTTATCCGGTCTATACCTAATAGTTGGCATCTGCTCATCTCAAACTCCCACCCCATCCATCCCCACTCCTCTCCTCCTTGGCAACCAGAAGGCTGTTCTCTGTGACTATGAGTCTGTTTCTGCTTTGTAGATAAGTTCCTCACTGTCATATCTTAGGTCCCACGTATAAATGATATCATATGGTATTTGTGTTTGTCTGACTTACTTCACTTACATGGTTATGTCTAGGTCCATCCATGTTGCTGCAAATGGCATTATTTCATTCTTGCTGATAGCCGAGCAATATTCCATTATATATATGTGTGTGTGTATGCGCACGCGCACGCCACCTCTTCTTTATCCATTCACCTGTTGACGGACATTTAGGTTGCTTCCATGTCTTGGCTACTGTGCACAGGGTTGCACTGAACACAGGGCTGCCTGTGTCTTTTCTAATGATAGTTTTGTCTGGATATATGCCCAGGAATGGGATTGCTGGATCATATGGCAGCTCTTTTAGTTTTTTTTAGGAGCTTCCATACTGTTTTTCATCATGGTTGTACCCATTTATATTCCCACCAGGCATGTTGGAGGGTTCCCTTTTCTGCACACCCTCTTCAGCATCTGTTATTTGTAGACATTTTTATGGTGGTTATTCAGATGGTGCCTTTTTTAGTGGGTTCTGCAGGTTTCTGGAGAACAGCATCCACTCGGCAACTCAGGCAGGCTCACTTGGATTATCCACGTCCATCATCATTCCTGCAGTCACCCTCCAGACATGGTCTCGACCCTCAAACCTGACTGTCGTGCTTTGTAGCCCATGGTCAGGGGGCCTGGCCTGGGAGAGCTCTGTTGTCTGCCCAGGCCACTCCCTGGCACCCTCCTTTGCTCCTGTCCAGGTGTAAGCCTCCTGGGATTGGCAGGACATCCTGAGCCAAGCAAGCCACCCTCATTTGACGGCCCTTCCTGCGGCCCCTGCTGGTCACTGCCTTCCAGACTGGGCTCCACCCACCCCCTCCTGCTGACCTGCTGAAAGGAAAGCCAAAGGTTACCATCAGTTAGCCAGGGAGCTCGGGACCAACCTATAAAGTGACCCACCTGCTGAGTTACTAAGGCGTGTGTGCTCAGTCGTGTCCAACTCTTTGTGAATGCATGGACTGTAGCCCACAGGGCTCCTTTGTCCATGGGATTCTCTAGGCAAGAATACTGGAGTGGGCTGCCATTCCCTTCTCCAGGGGATCTCCCTGACCCAGGGATCGAACCCATGTCCCCCCTGAATTGGCAGGCGGGTTCTTTATCAGCTGAGCTGCCAGGGAAGCCTGCTGAATTACTAAAGCAGCCTTGAAAGAAAACACGGTGCAGATTTTAAAGAGAACTGTTAACTGTTACAACACGTGGCACAGACCTGTGAGGTGAAGGTCAGGATCGACTTGCCGACTGGAAAGCACCATGGCGGCCAGCGCCGTGCACCTGGTTTATTTTATTTTATTTTTTTTTTAATTTTAGTTTTTTATTTTTTAAATTTTAAAATCTTTAATTCTTACATGCATTCCCAAACATGAACCCCCCTCCCACCTCCCTCCCCATAACATCTTTCTGGGTCATCCCCATGCACCAGCCCCAAGCATGCTGCATCCTGCGTCAGACATAGACTGGCGATTCAATTCACATGATAGTATACATGTTAGAATGTGATTCTCCCAAATCATCCCACCCTCTCCCTCTCCCTCTGAATCCAAAAGTCCGTTATACACATCTGTGTCTCTTTCCCTGTCTTGCATACAGGGTCGTCATTGCCATCTTCCTAAATTCCATATATATGTGTTAGTATACTGTATTGGTGTTTTTCTTTCTGGCTTACTTCACTCTGTATAATCGGCTCCAGTTTCATCCATCTCATCAGAACTGATTCAAATGAATTCTTTTTAATGGCTGAGTAATACTCCATTGTGTATATGTACCACAGCTTTCTTATCCATTCATCTGCTGATGGACATCTAGGTTGTTTCCATGTCCTGGCTATTATAAACAGTGCTGCGATGAACATTGGGGTACATGTGTCTCTTTCAATTCTGGTTTCCTCGGTGTGTATGCCCAGAAGTGGGATTGCTGGGTCATAAGGTAGTTCTATTTGCAATTTTTTAAGGAATCTCCACACTGTTCTCCATAGTGGCTGTACTAGTTTGCATTCCCACCAACAGTGTAGGAGGGTTCCCTTTTCTCCACACCCTCTCCAGCATTTATTGTTTGCAGATTTTTGGATCGCAGCCATTCTGACTGGTGTGAAGTGGTACCTCATTGTGGTTTTGATTTGCATTTCTCTAATAATGAGTGATGTTGAGCATCTTTTCATGTGTTTGTTAGCCATCCGTATGTCTTCTTTGGAGAAATGTCTATTTAGTTCTTTGGCCCATTTTTTGATTGGGTCGTTTATTTTTCTGGAATTGAGCTGCAGAAGTTGCTTGTATATTTTTGAGATTAGTTGTTTGTCAGTTGCTTCATTTGCTATTATTTTCTCCCATTCAGAAGGCTGTCTTTTCACCTTGCTTATATTTTCCTTTGTTGTGCAGAAGCTTTTAATTTTAATTAGATCCCATTTGTTTATTTTTGCTTTTATTTCCAGTATTCTGGGAGGTGGATCATAGAGGATCCTGCTGTGATTTATGTCTGAGAGTGTTTTGCCTATATTCTCCTCTAGGAGTTTTATAGTTTCTGATCTTACATTTAGATCTTTAATCCATTTTGAGTTTATTTTTGTGTGCGGTGTTAGAAAGTGATCTAGTTTCATTCTTTTACAAGTGGTTGACCAGTTTTCCCAGCACCACTTGTTAAAGAGATTGTCTTTACTCCATTGTATATTCTTGCCTCCTTTGTCAAAGATAAGGTGTCCATATGTGTGTGGATTTATCTCTGGGCTTTCTATTTTGTTCCATTGATCTATATGTCTGTCTTTGTGCCAGTACCATACTGTCTTGATGACTGTGGCTTTGTAGTAGAGCCTGAAGTCAGGCAAGTTGATTCCTCCAGTTCCATTCTTCTTTCTCAAGATTGCTTTGGCTATTCGAGGTTTTTTGTATTTCCATACAAATCTTGAAATTATTTGTTCTAGTTCTGTGAAAAATGTGGCTGGTAGCTTGATAGGGATTGCATTGAATTTGTAAATTGCTTTGGGTAGTATACTCATTTTCACTATATTGATTCTTCCAATCCATGAACATGGTATATTTCTCCATCTATTAGTGTCCTCTTTGATTTCTTTCATCAGTGTTTTATAGTTTTCTATATATAGGTCTTTAGTTTCTTTAGGTAGATATATTCCTAAGTATTTTATTCTTTTCGTTGCAATGGTGAATGGAATTGTTTCCTTAATTTCTTTTTCTACTTTCTCATTATTCGTGTATAGGAATGCAAGGGATTTCTGTGTGTTGATTTTATATCCTGCAACTTTACTATATTCATTGATTAGCTCTAGTAATTTTCTGGTGGAGTCTTTAGGGTTTTCCATGTAGAGGATCATGTCATCTGCAAACAGTGAGAGTTTTACTTCTTCTTTTCCAATTTGGATTCCTTTTATTTCTTTTTCTGCTCTGATTGCTGTGGCCAAAACTTCCAGAACTATGTTGAATAGTAGCGGTGAAAGTGGACACCCTTGTCTTGTTCCTGACTTTAGGGGAAATGCTTTTAATTTTTCACCATTGAGGATAATGTTTGCTGTGGGTTTGTCATAGATAGCTTTTATTATGTTGAGGTATGTTCCTTCTATTCCTGCTTTCTGGAGAGTTTTTATCATAAATGGATGTTGAATTTTGTCAAAGGCCTTCTCTGCATCTATTGAGATAATCATATGGTTTTTATTTTTCAATTTGTTAATGTGGTGAATTACATTGATTGATTTGCGGATATTGAAGAATCCTTGCATCGCTGGGATAAAGCCCACTTGGTCATGGTGTATGATCTTTTTAATGTGTTGTTGGATTCTGATTGCTAGAATTTTGTTGAGGATTTTTGCATCTATGTTCATCAGAGATATTGGCCTGTAGTTTTCTTTTTTTGTGACATCTTTGTCAGGTTTTGGTATTAGGGTGATGGTGGCCTCATAGAATGAGTTTGGAAGTTTACCTTCCTCTGCAATTTTCTGGAAGAGTTTGAGGAGGATAGGTGTTAGCTCTTCTCGAAATTTTTAGTAGAATTCAGCTGTGAAGCCATCTGGACCTGGGCTTTTGTTTGCTGGAAGATTTCTGATTACAGTATCAATTTCCGTGCTTGTGATGGGTCTGTTAAGATTTTCTATTTCTTCCTGGTTCAGTTTTGGAAAATTGTACTTTTCTAAGAATTTGTCCATTTCTTCCACGTTGTCCATTTTATTGGCATACAACTGCTGATAGTAGTCTCTTATGATCCTTTGTATTTCTGTGTTGTCTGTTGTGATCTCTCCATTTTCATTTCTAATTTTATTGATTTGATTTTTCTCTCTTTGCTTCTTGATGAGTCTGGCTAATGGTTTGTCAATTTTATTTATCCTTTCAAAGAACCAGCTTTTGGCTTTGTTGATTTTTGCTATGGTCTCTTTTGTTTCTTTTGCATTTATTTCTGCCCTAATTTTTAAGATTTCTTTCCTTCTACTAACTCTGGGGTTCTCCAACTCTTCCTTTTCTAGTTGCTTTAGTTGTAGAGTTAGGTTGTTTATTTGACTTTTTTCTTGTTTCTTGAGGTATGCCTGTATTGCTATGAACTTTCCTCTTAGCACTGCTTTTATAGTGTCCCACAGGTTTTGGGTTGTTGTGTTTTCATTTTCATTAGTTTCTATGCATATTTTGATTTCTTTTTTGATTTCTTCTGTGATTTGTTGGTTATTCAGAAGTGTGTTGTTCAACCTCCATATGTTGGAATTTTTAATAGTTTTTCTCCTGTAATTGAGATCTAATCTTAATGCATTATGGTCAGAAAAGATGCTTGGAATGATTTCGATTTTCTTGAATTTATCAAGTTTAGATTTATGGCCCAGGATGTGATCTATCCTGGAGAAGGTTCCATGAGCACTTGAAAAAAAGGTGAAATTCGTTGTTTTGGGGTGAAATGTCCTATAGATATCAATTAGGTCTAACTGATCTAATGTATCATTTAAAGTTTGCGTTTCTTTGTTAATTTTCTGTTTAGTTGATCTGTCCATAGGTGTGAGTGGGGTATTAAAGTCTCCCACTATTATTGTGTTATTGTTGATTTCCCCTTTCATACTTGTTAGCATTTGTCTTACATATTGTGGGTGCACCTGGTTTAAAAAAGTGCTTTCTAGGCAGCTGGTGGTCTCAGGCAGGCACTGGAGAACACCCACCCCTTCACCCACAGAAACCCCTGCCCACAAGAGTCTTCAGGTTTTGCTTTCACATCAAAAAGCCACTCATCACAGATTATTCATTAGATTCGATCCCAAAGCTCTCTCCCGCCTCCAAACCCAACAGCAGCAGAAAGAGGAGTGTTGACCATAACCTACCAGAGAATTATCAGTAAAAATCACTGCCTCCCCTTTTGAATTCCACCTCCTCTCGAGTGGATGCACTCCTGGGGGTATACATAAGTCCTCTGTAGGAATGTGTTTAAATGAAAACCGGGGTTGGCCTTGACCCTGAGTGAGTCATTCTAAGGCCTGCAAACACTCCAGCCAGAAATCAATGAGGACCCCCAGCCCCGGCAAGAAATCGAGGCTACTGTCTTCATATGTTGTCCTAGGTGGGTAATGCATTCAGGGGCCTTTCCTGGTGGCTCAGTGGTAAAGAACGCAGCTGACAATGCCAGCCACGCAGGTTTGATCCCTGGGTTGGGAAGATCCCCTGGTGGAGGAAATGGCAACCTACTCCAGTATTCTTGCCTGGAGAATCCCATGGACAGAGGCGCCTGGTGGGCTACCTACAGTCTATGGGGTCGCCAAGAGTTGGACATGACTGAGCAACTGAGTACACACAGTGGATGCAGAGCCACCAGGGAAGCCCCAAAGAGAGGGACACAGCCCTTCAAATTTTTCGTGCAAGAGGGAGACACAGGAGGTGTGGTCAGGGAACAGCTCTCCCAGCCAGAGGTCTCCTCGGAGCCAGCACCCCGTGAGAAATCATAGGGCCTCCGCCTAGGCACCTACAGCTGAGGGAGTCATCCCAACAGAGAGCCTTCTCAAGGGCCCGTCCCCCAGCATCCTAGAACTTGGCTCCAGCATTCCTCCCACGCACACCCCTACCTCTTCCTGCGCTGGGTGCCCCTGCGCCTTTGGAGGCTGGGCGAGGAGGATGGCGGGATACAAGCCGGTGAAATAGACCTTTTTTTTTTTTTTTTTTGGGAAAACCTCCAGATTGTTTCAGAATCAGCAGGACACATGAGCCTGCCACAATAGGTTCACTTTCATGTGGAGGCTGAAGCAGGCAAGACTTCCAAGTAAAAACTCTGAATGTGAATTTAGCTAGTTTTGGATAAAGACGCCTTTCAGCGTCAATAAACACCATGAATGCAGCGGCGGCGGAGTTACAACTTAATGAGATGAGGGGAAGTGCAGAGGGTCAGGCCTCATCTCCCAGCCTCTGTCATGCTAATCAGCTGGGCAGCCGGCAGCTGAAAAACTGCTGGAATTTTTATTTGCATTTCATTTACTTGGAAGGAAATTGACCCAGATGGTCCACAAAGGCCCTGGAAGCCTGGCCAGCAGTGTAGGGCTGCACACTTCTCAGAGGGCCTGCACTTGTCTGCCCATCCTTCTTTGAGCCCAGGGCATAAAAGATTAAAACAGCGTAAGGGAATTGATTTCATGATTTTTTAGATAATTTCCCCAAGATTTCAGAAAGGACCTCAACAAACTAATTTAATCAGCTAGGAGCTCAATAGTAATTAAGGGGAAGAAAAGCTGAGATAATGAAAGAGGTGGTGAGGATTTCTTTTGCTGTTGCTGGTGGGAACCTTTCTTAATTAGGAAAAGTCTAAAAAACTGGATGATGTTATGGAGATAAGTGCAGGCAAGGAGAGCCAGTGGCCAGCAGCTCCGGCAGCCCGTGATGGATTGCTCATGCAGTCCATCTTCTTCAAAGAGAGTCCAGACGATTGGCCACGGAGGTGACCACTGGACATCTCCATGGGCATTTGCCTGAATCTTGAAGTTTGGGGTCTCTGTGGGAGGCCAGGGCTCGTTTCCACCAGGCTCCTTCCACCAAGTGATGCTCATGCCTTATCACACTTTGGGTTGGACAACAGGCACAGGGATGGAACAAGGTCAGTTGCCCAGAGCCAGGTCCTCAGACTCCACCAACAAGCTTGGGCATCTCCTTGATCCAGCTGGATCTGAGCTCCCCTCTGCATGATAATGTAGAATTTGGGAATGCAGGCTATAGGGTCAGGTTGTCTGCTTCCAAATTCAGGCCCTGTCAGCTGTTAGCTGTGTGACCTTGGGTGAGTTAACCTTCCACTCACTGTCCTTGGATGTAGGGTGGAGGTAATAATAGCACCCTCCCTATAGGTCTTTGTGTATCTGGAGTGAGGTGAGGCACAGAGGGTGTTTAGCACTCAGTCATGTCCGACTGTTTGTGACCCCATGGACTTGTAGCCCACCAGGCTCCTCTGTTCATGGGATTCTCCAGGCAGGAATACTGGAGTGGATTGCTATGCCCTCCTCCAGGGCATCTTCTTGACCCAGGGATCGAACTGGCATCCCTTACGTCTCCTGTATTGGCAGGCGAGTTCTTTACCACTAGCACCACCTGGGAAGCCCAAATACATGTCATCTATTATTATTCTCTTTCAGTCTTTAAGTAAAAATGTCCTCTGGGATCAATGAAAAATGGGTTGGTATAAAAATAATTGGTGCCCTCCTCCTATCTATTCTAGTGCTGACAGATAGATACCTACAACATAGAGGACTTCCAATAAATGTTGGTCAGATAAATGCATGAAACACCAAATGTCAAAGAATAAGCATGTGCTTTGGGTTGGACAGCAGATACAGTGAGTGAACCAAGGGTTTGTGTCCAGGAGCCAGGTGCTCAGTATCCACCGACGAGCTCAGGTGTCTCCCTGACCCAGCCGGATCTGAGCTCCACCTGGAGGACAGGCGCTCCCTTCTGCCAACTGCTGCTTCCAGGCATTGGAGTGAATGGATCAAGTCCATGGCCTGATTTTCTGACCTGAAAGCAGGCAGGAAGAAAATACTTATGTGAACGGTCATATCTTTGAGGACAGTGACCGCAGGAGCTGGAGGAGAGTGTCTGATGGCTGGGCCAGCCCTGCTTCTCTGACTCTGTGCTTTGGACTCCTTGCCTGAGCTGGGCGCTGACCCCGGGCACTGAGAGCCAAGCGCTCCCCCGCCTTGAGGTTCACCACCTTCCCTGTGATTTTGCCTTTTCTGACTCTCCTGCTTACATTCTGCCTCACGTCCCCCTGACCCCCGGGGCCTGGGGTGAGGCCTCCCCCAGAAGAAGAGCCTGGTTCCCTTGCTTCCTCATCCCAGACTTTGACATCCAGCTGCTCCTTCTCTGCTCCCTCCTGAAGGGCTAGAGAGAACCCCAGGCCTCCGCTTTCACGAGCTACATCCTGACTTCACCTAAATCTTCATCTTAGAGTCTTTTCAGAGTGGCGATGGGAAGCATGGATGCCACGAGAGGGCCAATCAGTGTCTCTCTTCCCTAGAATGGTTGTGCTTTGGTTCTCAGTAACCAACAGTCTCGAGTTGTCTTTCAGATGAAAACCAGCTTAAACTGTCTGACGCAAAACGTGAGTCTGTTGTGAAGATCCAGGAGTGGGTCAGAAGTCCCAGAGACAAGGATCCATCCTAGCCTTGAAAATGTACTGGGAGCTGGGGCTTGAACTTGAGGCCGCTCTCTGCCACTCACCTCTGCGCCTCTGGGGCTTCCTCGCACACTGGCTTCCTCTGCTGTTTCGGCCACGCAGCGGGAAACGTGGCCCCTGGTGACCATGTTGTGACGTGCAGAGAGACCTTGAATCTCCTGATTTTAATTCCACATCCAAGGGGAGGGGCTCTTGAGGGACTCATCCTC
Source organism: Ovis canadensis (assembly GCF_042477335.2). Classification (NCBI taxonomy): domain Eukaryota; kingdom Metazoa; phylum Chordata; class Mammalia; order Artiodactyla; family Bovidae; genus Ovis; species Ovis canadensis. The sequence goes on from NC_091254.1 coordinate 46,517,563, forward strand.
TGGGGGAAATGGGGCCGCCAGAGTGAATGGGTTCATATTGGTGAAGCGCCTTTACTTTGCACATACGGCGCATTTTGGTGGTGGTTTAGTCGCTAAGTCGTGTCCAACTCTTGTGACCCCATGGACTGTAGCCCATCAGGCTCTTCTGTCCATGGGGATTCTCCAGGCACGAATACTGAAGTGAATTGCCATTTCCTTCTCTAGTATGGTGCATTCTAACTACTTGAAAATAAAGGTTCAACTGGTTTTTAAGGAAGAGAGAAAAGAAATGATGTTTCTCCTCATTCTCACTTTCACACCCGAGAATGGGGCAGATCTTAGAGACCTGCAACCCAGCTTCCCTTTAGACGGCTGGGGGCACTGGTGCCAGGAATTGCTCTCCACTGAGGGTCAGTGGTGGAGAGAAAAAGCAGGAAAAGACCCCAGATTCCTCTTCACAGCCTCCTGGGGGTATGTGTTCCCCCAGGAACCCTGCATCTTAGTCCAGCAGGGCAGAGTGAGCTTGGGGGCTCTGTGTCTGTCTGGGGAGGTATGGGGGGACTTCACTCCTGGGCTATGGGGGTGTGGAGTTCTGATGCACACGCTCTTGAAAGGGAGCCTGATGGATGATTAAGCTGAGTCCCCCAGGGCTGTCGGAGCTCCCTAAGAGGGGGTCGTACATCACGGAGCACATGGGAATGGTGACAGGAAGCCTGGGCAGCGCCATCGTGGAGACAGGCTTTGTCTCAGAGATCTTAACTTCTCAGGAGCTCTAGTGCAGAAGCGGAGAGAGAGAGAGAGCCAGCAGCATGAGTACCCGAGGGCAGGAGGGTCTCAACCAGGAGGGTGTTTTGCCAGCCTCCCAGCCCCCAATTTCCCCAGGAACATTTGGGGGATTTTTTTGTTTGTCAGCTGGGGTGGGAGATGCTTTGTGCGCCAGTGGGGATGGGGAGAGGCCAGGGTGCTATCTTGTGTCCTCCGGTGCCCAGGACAGCCTCCCCCCGCCCTGCCTCTACCCAGTGAGGGACTCTCTCTAGCTGTGGCGAGCCAAGGGGGACTACTCTCTAGTTGCGTGCAGGGGCTACTCATCGCGGGGGCTTCTCTTGTTGGGGAGCACAGGCTCTAGGGCAAGAGGGCTTCAGTAGTTGTGGCGCTCGGGCTTAGGTGCTCTGCGGCATGTGGAATCTTCCTGGATCAGGGATTGAACCCATGTCCCCTGCTTTGGCAGGGGGATTCTTAACCACTGGATCATCAGGGAAGTCTGCAGTTACTTTTAAAACCACTAGCAGAACCCATTTTTCAGTCCTGGCTGCTTCAGACACAAAGTCCAGGGCATATAGACAAACTCTAAGGAAAGTGGCTGATTCATGTTAACATGGCAGGAACCAACACAATATTGTAAAGCAATTATCCTTCATTAAAAAGAATGCATTTGAATCAGTTCTAATGAGGTGGATGAAACTGGAACCTATTATACAGAGTGAAGTAAGTCAGAAAGAAAAATATTAATACAGTATACTAACGTATATGTATGGAACTTAGAAAGATGGTAATGATGACCCTATATGTGAGACATCAAAAGAGACACAGATGTAAAGAAGTCTTTTTGACTCTGTGGGAGAAGGCGAGGGTGGGATGATTTGAGAGAATAGCATTGAAACATATATATTATCATATGTGAAACAGATCGCCAGTCCAGGTTTGATGCATGAGACAGGGTGCTCAGGGCTGGTGCACTGGGATGACCCTGAGGGATGCGATGGGGAGGGAGGTGGTGGTGGGGGGGGTGTTCAGGATGGGGGACACATGTACACCCATGGCTGACTCATGTCAATGTATGGCAAAAACCATACATATTTACCATATTGTAAAGTAATTAGCCTCCAATTAAAATAAATAAATAAATTTTAAAAATAAAATAAAAGGTAAATTGTTGGGTTGGGAAAAAAAATAAAAGGCTCTGAGAAATACTCCAGGAAAAAAAATTAATTCAAAAAAAACTGAAAAAAATATATTGAAGTGAAATGTAATTGTTTATGAAGTAGGATCTGCTTCAAAGAAAAAGAAAGAGGAGAGGGTCTCTTCATGCTGATCGCATTTGCTGGCAGCCCCAGCCCAGCTCCTGCCGCTCTGGAAGTGGCCTTTGGAAGGAGGCGGCCAAGGGCCAAGTACTTGGTGGAAGCCCACGGTGGAGGCCACAAGGGATCTGAATGAGAGGGGCAAGGCCAGCCCCCAGAGGTGGGTATCAGAGTGTGGCTGAAACACACCTGTGCTTCCATGGATGTCCTAGAGTCCCCAGTCCTCTGGAATCCAGAGTCCCCACGGCAGTGCTTCCCACCATGTAAGATCTTTCTGCACCAGGGGTCAAACCCATGTCCTCTGCATTGACAGGCAGATTCTTAACCACTAGACCACCAGGGAAGCCCACTTCTTTCTTTTTTATGGCTGAATCGCATTCCATTGTTTGTATATACCAGAATTTGTTTATTCATTATCTGCTGATGGACATTTGAACTGTTCATCCCTTTCGGCTACAGTGAATAGCGCTGCTATGAACGTGTGTATACAGGTGCTTGCTTGACTATCTGTTTTCAATTATTTGTGGGATATAAACCTAGGAATAAAAATGCTGGATCACATGGTAATTATATATTTAACTTTAAAAGAAACCCCCAAACTTTTCCGTAGCAGCAGAAACATTTTACATTCTCACTAGCAATGTACAGTGGTTCCAATTTCTTCACATCCCTGTCAACACTTATTCTTTTTTTTTTTTTTAATTGTAGCCATCCTAGTGGGTGTGAGGGCTTCCCTTGTGGCTCAGTTGGTAAAGAATCCACCTGCAATGTGGGAGATCTGGGTTCTATCCCTGGGTTGGGAAGATCCCCTGGAGAGGGGAAAGGCTGCCCACTCCAGTATTCTGGCCTGAAGAATTCCGTGAACTGTATAGTCCATGGGGTCACAAAGAGTCAGACATGACTGAGCGACTTTCAGTTCACTTAGTGGGTGTGAAGTGGTACCTCACTGTGGTTTTTATTTGCATTTTCCTAATGACTAACAACTTTGAACATCTTCTGACATGCTTTTTGGCCACTTGTATATCCCTTTTGCAGAACTGTCTATTCAGATCCTTTGCCCAGATTTTAATCAGGTCATTTGTCTTTTTATCTTTGAGTTGTAAGAGCTCTCTGAAGATCGCAGCAGAGTACTTTCATCTGATGGAATGGTCGTCCTCAGCTGATCCAGAGAGCAGGGCAGGGAGAGACACAGAAGGGAGAATAATGACCTCCCAAGTTTTTGTCTCTAGTCTGGACTTCTTCCTTATACTCCAGACTTGTATGCCTCTGCCTAATGACATTTCTGCCTGAATGTAAAATAGACAAGTCAGTTTCTATAGATCCCAAACCATGTTCAAGTCTCCATTCTTTCTTCTCTTGGCATCATCTGTAAGTCACCATTAATTCCCCTCTTTCATATTCTCCATTGAATTTATTAGCAAATCCTACGAGTTCCATCCCAAGATTATAGCAGAATCTGATCTCCTCTCAGCCAAAAAAGACTGCTTAAAACTCAACATTCAAATAAGTAAGATTGTGGTATTCAGTCCCATCACTTCATAGCAAATAGATGGGGAAACAATGGAAACAGTGAAAGACTTTGTTTTGGGGGGCTCCAAAATCACTGCAGATGGTGACTGCAGCCATGAAATTAAAAGACGCTTGTTCCTTGGAAGAAAAGTTATGAACAACTTAGACAGTATATTAAAAAAAAAAAAAACCGGAGACATTAACTTTACCGAAAAAGGTCCGTATAGACAAAGCTATGGTTTTCCAGTAGTCATGTATGGATGTGAGATTTGGACCATTAAGACAGCTGAGTGTCGAAGAATTGCTGTTTTTGAACTGTGGTGTTGGAGAAGACTCTTGAGAGTCCCTTGGACTGCAAGGAGATCCAACCAGTCCATCCTAAAGGAGATCAGTCCTGGGTGTTCGTTCACTGGAAGAACTGATGCTGAAGCTGAAACTCCAATACTTTGGCCACCTGATGCGAAGAGCCGAGTCATTAGAAAAGACCCTGATGCTGGAAAAGATTGAAGGCGGGAGGAAAATGGGGCGACAGAGGATGAGATGGCTGGATGGCATCACCGACTCAACGGACATGAGTTTGAGTGAGCTCTAGGCGCTGGTGACGGACAGGGAGGCCTGGTGAGCTGAAGTCCACGGGGTTGCAGAGTCGGACACGACTGAGCGACTGAATGAACTGAACTCCTCTCACTGTTTCCTGGCTCATCCTGCCCAACCTGCCAGGAAATCCTCCTGAGTTATTTGAAAGAATTTACCCTCATGCGGGTAAGGGTTTTGTCAGTTTTGTCTACTGTTGTATCCTCAGATAAGCTTGTAGAATCCCTCTCTTCTTGGTGTCTGTTTCATTCCAAACGACTTTCCTCTTTTGGGGTGCTGTTGGATGTCGGTTAGTCCTTGACATGTGCTAGTGATCTAAAGTTGAGTCTGTAACGCTGTTTGGAACCTCTGGCTGTGAATGGACCCATTGACTTTGAGGTCCATTGACTTCGCCCTACAGTGCTCTCTCATTGGATCTACTGCCAAGGAACCGCCCACGTCCGTATCTTTATTTTAAACTCTTGGACTGAAAGATTCCCAGTCTCCTGGCTGGCGGGTTAGAGTCTGGCCGTGCATGTTCTGGGAGCCAGGTGGGAGAATGTAACTGGTGAGGGTGTGGGGAAAGCAGAGCAGGGTGGCGAGGGAATGCTGGAACTTTAGCATCTGGCATTCCTTAAGCACAAGAGGACCTAATCCTCCTATTCTTAGAATCACACTGTCTCCAGTCCTCTTGTCCAGAGTTATTCTTTTTTAATATATTTATTTGTATTTGTTTTTAATTAATTACTTTTAATTGGAGGATAATTGCTTTACAACCTGCTGGTTTCTGCCATACATCAGCATGAATCAAACCTAGGCATACATGTGTCCCCTCCCCTTTCATTTGTTTATTTATCCGGCTGCACCAACTCCTAGTTGTGGCATGCAGGGTCTTCTAGTGGCATCATGTGGGATCTAGTTCCCTGACCTGGGATGGAACCCGGGCCCCCTGCATGGGGAGCACGGAGTCTTAGTCGCTGGACCATTAGGAGGTCCCCAGAGTTCCTCTTCACACAGTAAACATCTCATCTTCTATGATAGGAGAGGACTGATGCCAGGTGGAGCAGGGTGGGTGTAGGGGTCCTGGGGTAGAGCTGCTTCCTAAATGCTTTCTCCTCTTTGTTTCAATTTCTCTCATTCACCCCGAGTCCCAGAGTTACCTGGTGCTTCTAGTCCTGTGCCTTTTGAGCGATCTGTGATACAAACGGAGTAGATGGGGGGGATTCAGCTCGCTTAGTTTCCCAACGTTTGGTGCTGTTTGTCTCTCCAGTTTAGGACGTCTAAATTTCACTTTTGTTTGTCTCCTGTTCTCCTGGATTCTACAGGGTTGCTGCTACGTGTTCAGTCGCTTCAGTCATGTCCAGCTCTTTGAGACCCCAGGGACTGTAGCCCATCAGACTCCTCTGTCCCTGAAGATTCTCCAGGCGAGAATACTGGAGTGGGTTGCTGTGCCCTCCTCTAGAGAATCTTCTGGATCCAACATCTCTTTCATCTCCTGCATTGGCAAGCAGGCTCTTTACCACAAGGACCACCTGGGAATTCCTTCTACAGGGTTATGTCTCAAAAAAAAAATCACTTTATATGGTTTTAGTGGTGTTTCCAGAGGGTTTAAGTTGGATGCATGTGTTTAATCTGCTGTATTAGCCTAGAACTCCTTGCTTCATCTTTTTTCGTTTAACTGTCATAACTTGGCACAATGTTATATATTTGACTACTCATTTACAACATTTCATGCACTGGAATGGTAATTCTTGGAGGACACAGACTTGATCCGTCACGTTTATGACTATATTGCTAGTATCTAATATATAGAGAATGCTCAACAAATATACTTGAATAAATGAATGTCCAAAGGGGGATTATTTTTTATATATATATATATATATATATATATATATATATATATATATAATGGTACATACACAGGGTGGAAAATTGTGCAGTCATTAAATGTTTCTGGTGAATGTTTAACGTGTGGGAAAACACCATAATATAATGCTGAGTGAAAAGCACACTGTACAAATGCAAGGTATGGGATGACTCCAGATAGATAGGCAGATAGATAGATGTCAGCCTTTAAACAGAGTGAATTTTAGCAGTGATTCTCTCAGTCTTATGGGATTATAGCTAATTTGCATTTTCTCTGCAATGTTTTCCTGTATTAAAATATGTTCTACCAAAGGTTCAATCCCTGGTCAGGGAACTAGATCCCATAGGCCACAATTAAGAGTTTGCAGGCTATCACTAAGACCTGAAGCAGCCAAATACAATTAAGACAAACAAAACAAACAACAACAAAAAACTAGAAATGGGTCAGAATGTTTTTAAAAAGGTAATGTTGGCCTGCGACATTAGAATCAAGTATAGTTGTTTGCTAAGGCTGCCATAAGAAAGTCCCACAGAGTGGATGCCTTGAACAACAGAAATTTGTTTTCTCATGGTTCTGGAGGCTGGAAGGGTGAGATTAGGTGATGGTAGGCTGGCTGTCCTCTGAGGCATTTCTCCTTGACTTACAGATGGTCATCTTCTCCCCGGGCCTTCACGTGGTTTTCCCTCTGTGCACGTCTGGGTCCAGATTTCCCCTGCTCCTTAGGACACCCATGCGGTTGGATTAGAGCTCATCCTAGTGACCTCATGTTAACTAAACTGTCTTTTAAAAGACCTTGTCTCCAAAATGCTTTCGAACTGTGGTGCTGGAGAAGACTATTGAGAGTCCTTTGGACTGCAAGGAGATCAAACCAGTCCATCCTAAAGGAAATCAACCCTGAATACGCATCGGAAGGACTGATGCTGAAGCTGAAGCTCCAGTACTTTGGCCACCTGGTGGGAAGGGCCAAATTCATTCTTTTCCAGATTCATTGGAAAAGATCCCAGTGCTGGGAAAGATTGAAGGCAGGAGGAGAAGAGGGTGGCAGAGGATAAGATGGTTAGATGGCATCACTGACTCGATGGACATGAATTTGAGCAAGCTCCAGGAGATAGTGAAGGAGAGGGGAGCGTGGCATGCTGCAGTCCATGGGGTCACAAAGAGTCAGACACAACTTAGCAACTGAACAGCAACAAGAACAAAATCTCCAAAATATAGGTACATTCTGAGACACTGGAGGTTATGACTTGAACATATGAATTGAGAGGGGACACAATTCAGCCTGTAACTCTCTGCTCTCTGGTTCCCCCCAATTCATGTCCTGTTTGCATGCAAATACATCCCCCTATCCCCACAGCCCCCAGATCAGCCCGTGTTAGCATCAACTCTAAGTCCAAAATCTCATCTAAAGATGGTCTGAATCAGGTATGGGTAAGACTCAGGTATGATTCCTCTGGAGGTGAAATTTCCCTCCAGCTGTGAAACCAGACAGGGGTTGTATGCTTCCAAAATACTATAGTGGAACAGGCACTGAACAGATATTCCTGTTCCCAAAGGGAAAAATCAGGAGGAAGAAAGGGGTCACGAGTCCCAAGTGAGTCCAAAAGCAAGCAGGGCAAAAATCCATCAGATTTTAAGACTCAAGAGTTATCCTCTTTGGTGCCACACTCTCTCCTCTAGGCCCCCTGGGGTGATCTTGCTTTGGGGCCCACAAGGGCAGAAGCCTGACCTTTCTGGAACTCAGGAGGAGATGGGCCTGGCTCTGGGTTTCTTAAATTAGTAACGAACAGAAGCAGTGGCAACATCCAAATATGCAGTTGCAGGAAAGGAAAAACTTGCCTTTTTAACACAGGGCATATACCTGCCCTGGAGGCAACAAACCAGAAGACCCAAGTGTCCTCATCTCTAAAAGATGGATGTTGAACTCAGAACTGTGTTCCAGGAGAAAATATGATCGGTAGAAAAATACGAAGCAAGGCAGGAACTTTCCAGAGATGTTAAATCAACCCAGACTTTGTCCTAGAGGAGGTGGAGAGACCACAGGTCTCAGGTAAGCAGAGCAACATAGCCTGAGGAGGGACAGGGGACAGTGGCCATGCCTATGCCCCTCGGGGCTCATCTGACCACTCTCTGTCCCCATCATAAGGACCATACTCTGGGGATTCATACATGGGTGTAACTTTGCTATTTCTTTGAGGGTAAGCAGAGTCGGACTGTGAAGAAAGCTGAGCGCTGAGGAATTGATGCTTTTGAACTGTGGTGTTGGAGAAGACTCTTGAGAGTCCCTTGGACTGCAAGAAGATCCAACCAGTCCATCCTAAAGGAGATCAGCCCTGGGTGTTCATTGGAAGGACTGATGCTGAGGCTGAAACTCCAATACTTTGGGCACCTCATGCGAAGAGTTGACTCATTGGAAAAGACCCTGATGCTGGGAGGGATTGAGGGCAGGAGGAGAAGGGGATGACAGAGGATGAGATGGCTGGATGGCATCACCGACTCAATGCACATGAGTTTGGGTGAACTCTGGGAGTTGGTGATGGACAGGGAGGCCTGGCGTGCTGCGGTTCATGGGGTCGCAAAGAGTCGGACATGACTGAGCGACTGAACTGAACTGAACTGAAGCAGAGCAAGAGCTTCCTTCCCAGGTGGTGCCAATGGCAAAGAATCTGCCTGACAATGCAGGAGACATAAGAGACGTGGGTTTGATCCCTGGGTCAGGAAAATCCCATGGAGAAGAAAATGGCAGCCCACTCCAGTATTTTTGCCTGGAGAATCCCGTGGACAGAGGAGCCTGTCCATGGGTAGCCCACAAAAGAATCAGACACGACTGAAGGAACTTAGCACGCATGCACGTAAACAGAGCAAACACTTTACTTTCTGGGCTTACCTTCCTGACTTCTATTTACAGCTGTCATAAGACACGGTAAAGAATCTGCCTGCAATGCGAGAGGCCTGAGTTCTATCCCTGGGTTGGGAAGATCCGCTGGGGGAACATGGCAACCCACTCCAGTATTCTTGCCTGGAGAATCTCCACGGACAGAGGAGTCTGGTGGGCTACAGTCCACGGGTTCACAAAGAGTCAGACATGACTGAGTGACTAAGCACAGCACAGCACAAGAAATGTATTTTTATTCTATTTTTAAAAGTAGCCTCAGAAAAATATCTCTTATCTCATGGCAGTGACCCCCCAATTGGTGCTTACCAGTATTTAATCTAATGTAGTCTTTCTTAGCTCTCAGCCAAACTCACTCATAGGAACTGGCAGTTGGAAGATTTTGCACAGTTTCCCTCTGAGTGTGGGCTCTGTGGTCACACACATCTGAGTTCTATTCCTCGGTAGGTGATCTTGAAAAGTTACTTGACCTTCAGATCTCAGTTTCCCCCTTTATCAAGTGAGGATGAGAATATCTCATTCAACAGTGATGCTGGGTCATTGTACTGGGTCATCATTGCCCATGGCAATAGTTAGAAGAGAGCTTTATGGGCACAGAGATAATGTCTCTGTGCCTTTCAAGAACTCTGTCCTAGAAGGTTTGTGATGTTCACAAGTGATTCATTTACCCCCTGGGCTTCTTGGCTCCTTCTTGGTTTGACATGGAGCCCATTGTCCACTTCGTTCTGCTGTCTCAGGCACACTGCTTCCTTGAGGTTCAGACTCCTTGAGTCTTGAACCTTCCTTGAGGTTCACATGTCAATGGTGTGTCTGCCATCTTCTCTCCTGGCCCTATTGTGTTTCTTGAATTAGTTGGGAAAAAATATCTCCTGAATTATGGTAGCTAGTAGGTGGTACCAACAGTTGGATTTGTGTTGTGTTTCTGCAAAGAAATGGGTGGATGGTTTTTCTGCTCTTCTTTAAAAATGTTATTATTTATTTTTTGGGGGGAATGTGCTGGGTCTTCACTAAGGCTCGGGCTTTCTCTAGTTGCGGCAAGTGGGGGCTACTCTCTAGATGTGGTGCTTGGGCTTCTCAATGTGGGGGCTTCTCCTGTTGCAGGGCACAGCTTCTAGGACGTGTGAGCTTCTGTGATTGCAGCTCATGGGCTCAGCAATTGAGGCTCATGGTCCCTAGAGCTCAGGCTCAGTAGTTGTGGCGCAGAGGCCTAGCTGCCCTGTGGCATGTAGGATCTTTCCAGAGTAGGGATCGAACCTGTGTCCCCTGCATTGGCAGGCAGATTCTTAGCCACTGGACCACCAGAGAAGTCCAGGTTTTCTATTCTTTTAAATTGGAAAGTAAAGGAGAATGATGAAGGCTAAAAATGAGAGAGAGGAGCAATAGCAGGCTGATGTAGACTCATAGATGGAAGGCCCTTTTCTGTTTTTTTTACTGAAAATTCCTCTTCCCTTGTCTCCCACCCCCTCCACCAGGACCCCACCCCCTGTTTTCAACGAGCACTGTTTGTGGCCATTTTAGCCATAAAAACGCACACAAGAAAAAGATAGGGCTTTGAATGCTGACGTGCCTCAAAACGTCCAAAAGAAAATTTAAGCTCATTTTAAGTCCAAAAAGTGCATATTGATGAAAAGAATGACAATTCACTCAGAGAGTTCTGAGCAGGAACAGAGACCTCTGTGCAGAGCAACACAGAACAGACCCTCTCAAGGATGCTGTCTAAGGCAGACAAACTATCAATACCTGTTTGGGAAGAAAATCAAGTTCAAGACAATAGCTTCCTTCAACCTTAGCATTTGTTTTGTTCTTGCATAAAATACAACACAAACTCCAACTTTTCCCCAAAAAACTTGTGTAGCTGCAAGCTAGACTTCAAACAGCCTCACAAATGTCCTTTGCCTCCACACCAGAGAGTTCAAGGAAGCTGAAAAGTGCCCAGGAGAAGATTTTTGTATGGGAGCTTTAACTTCCCATTCCATTTGACTTCTGGTCTTTAAAATACAGGTCAAATCAATGAATTTAATGAAGGCCATTTGACACAATGGCTTTGCCTTGCATTTTGACCCACATAAAGAGGAGGCAGTCCAGGTCACAAAGCTTTAGCAGAACTTTAAGTGGTTAGTACACAAATGTGACAGAACGTTTAGAATCTCAGAGACTTGCAAGACCTATTGACAAGCAGTTAAAAGTATTTGAAATAGCTGCATGACTGAACTTTGATAAGGTAACACTATTGTCTGCCATTGTCTCTCTCTCTTCATACGAAGACTCCCCCAAAAGAACAAGAGTCAATGAATGTGAAATGTTGTGTCAGTTTTACTGGACTCCGGACGCCTTTCAGCACTGTGGACTTTTTGTGGGGAGTTCATGCTATTTAAGAGTATTCTTCCCTTGGAGTCTCAACCCTTGCAAATGGCAACTTTTCAGTCCGCTACCCACCCAGGTCTTTTCCAACTGCTTTCACGCCCTGAATAGCTCTTTAAGTTAAAAGAAGTGAAGATTAATTTCAGTATTTTTGCTTCTTCTAGGAACTTGGATTTTTTGAGAGGGAATGGTTCATCCCTGACCCTGTGCTGATGGGGTGGGGTTGGAGCAGGGGAGGGGGAGATGTGGGGGATGAGCTGTGTTCTTCTGAAGCCCAAAGATGGTACCTCTTACGCCAAGGGTATGGGCAGGAAGGTCCATTCTGGAAAACTGCCCATCACTGTGAAACTGGGGAGAGATGAGGAGACTCAAGTAAAACCTAAGTGTCAAATTTTGAAGTGTGTAGGGAGGTGGAGGTTGGTGGGGTGTGGGTCTTTTCGCCTAAAACAACTCAGGAATTAGTATAAGCTGATCCCTCCATTCCAAGAAAGGCTTGTTTCCAAAGATCGTCTATACCTTCTTTTTTGTAGTGTTTATCAGCAAATCTCCCTTTTTCCAAGCTGTGTCAAAACCACCAGATCCCCCGGGGGCTCTGTTGTTGTCTGAAAACACCCTCGTCTGGCGATGGGTTGCATGGAAACAGTGGTGGGATGCCGAACGTCTACAAAGACCCTGTCTGAAGAGCCATGTGTTGGTTTCACAGGGTTTCATAGTTCTAAGATTTGCTGAATATGCTTTGGGGGGTTTTCTCAGTAAATCTGTATAGATAGATTTTATTGTATTTTACCCTTTTGTCTGTTTTTTTGTGTGTGTGTTTGAAATTTCTCCCTTATTCATTGACCAGTAACTTTCTGTCACCCATCTTTGACTTTTCTCCTTACATCTGCATTTAAGCTGTCATTTACTTCTGCTGTTCCCTCCTCTCAGTATCTGACAGCCAAAGCCTTCATGTGCTTTTATCCCTTTGTGTTTGCATTATGACATAACCTGTGCAAAGTGGCCTGGCTCCCCAATTCTTGTGTGTAAAATTTGCAACATTTTTTGAGACGGGTCAGTGCTCATTTTTGGGATCCTTTCTTTATTTGAGTACCGTGTTAAAACTTTTTGCAGATGTGGCCTATTCAGGAGCAGGCTGTGGCTGCACGCAGAGATGGGGAAAAGAAGAAAAGGCCTCCCCATTTTGCAATTGCCATAGTAACTCAGACATCGCCAGTGTGTCTGCTGGTCCGGCGGCCGCAGCTCGAAGCCTGCGAGGTTGATGTCCTGTGCAATCAAGCCCTCTACCGGAGACCCCGGCTCGTGTGACACACGGCTACACAGAGGACACTGTGCTTGTTAGGCCTGAAATTAAGCATTTCACTTTAAAATAATACCCATTTGTATCCATTTTGTTCAACATAACAACAGCTGCTGTCCCTGGAATGACAGACTTGCCTTTTTAACCAAAGCTTCATATGACATTTATGAATGAGCCTGGTTCCATTCACTTGCAGTTTGAATTCACAGTAGTTATTTTTGCTGGTTTTTTTTTTCCTTCCTCAGCATATGGGTGAAATTCAACGTGATTCAAGTAATTATATACACAGTTCATGGGGAGGAAAAAGCCTGCTTTGTTTGTATCATCTCTTTTAAACTAGTTAGTGGGCTTTAGCTTTCTTTTTTCTTTAAGAAGGCAAAATATAGAAGGTGAATTGATGGTAACTTTAAAATGTTGATTGCTTCAAAATAGTAAGCGATAAAGAAAGAAGAGGCAATGTAGTCACTAGGTTTTGTTTATTAGTTTTTGGATAAACAACTAAACACATCAATCCAAGGGGCAGAGAAATCCTGGACAGAACCCGCCCTCTGGAGTCATTACAAAACCACAGCTCCCAACTCTTGTCTTGCCTGCCAAGCGCCCAGGGCCCAGAAAATGGACAAGACAAAATGACAGAGTGTTACCGAGGTGAACATTCCTGACTTATCACAAAAGGACGAAGTAGAAATTCTTCCAGAATCTTCTGCAGTTTCACAATATTGCTAATATTAAGAAAAATAATCAGTGTTGCCATCAGGCTCAGCAATAAATGCAGCATAATGGAGATGAACAACAGCTGGTTGGGTAGCTCTTCTGCTCTTCGCCCTTCTCTTCTTTCCCTTTCTCCTTCTTCCTCTCCTTTACCACCAGCGTCTTCACCATCCTCACCATGATCATTGCCGTCTTCACCATCATCCTCACCATTCTCACCATCATCACCATCACCCTCACCATCAGGTTAACACAGCCCTGGCAGAAGGCACCACTTTTCACATCGTATCGCCAAAAGGCTACTCTCCCAACTTGAGGATTGAAGAAGCCAAAAGAAATCAATTTGAGCCTAATCCTCACTCTCTAAACCATTCAGCTCACAATGGAAACTTAGCCCTGTGAACTCCACATCACTTAGTGATGCTCCCCAACCTGAAAAGAAGAAGAATCCAAGAGGATGGTTTTCATAATAAGGAAGTTTTCATTTCTCTCAACATGGAAAAACATTTAGAAAATGAAGATGATTGCCTCTAGTTCACACAGTTTTGGATGAGCTATCCTGCTCCCCGCTCTGTAGCCCGAATTTATAGAAAATAAGATTGAAAAGAAGCTTTTATAGGAGCAAATTCAACAGAAAGTATCGTTCTTCAAGATTCACAGCTTTTTGTTTCCCAGATCTTTTTAAAAAATAATTTTATTATTTATTTATTTTTGGCTGTGCTAGATTTTTGTTGCTGCAAGGACTTTTCTCCAGTTGCAGCAAGTAGGGGCTACTCGCTAATCGAGATGAGCAGGCTTCTCATTGCGGGGGCTTCTCCTGTTGTGGAGCAGGGGCTCCAGCGTGCGCTGGCTTTAACAGTTGCAGCACATGGGCTCCAGGACACAGGCTCAGTAGTTGTGGCACTTGGGCTTAGTTCCTCCCTGGCATGTGGGATCTTCCCAAGTCAGGGACTGAACCCATGTCTCCTGCATTGGCAGGCAGATTCTTTACCACTGAACCATCAGGGAAGCCCTCTTATATCTTTTGATGTTGTTTCATAGAAAAATCATGTCTTTGTACAAGCTCTAAATTGAGCAAAAAACCCTCTCTTCTCCAACTCACATGATGGTTTTGATTTTTGTACAAAATTGATTAGATGTATTAATATATTTAAGCAACAATAAATAATCATGGTTTCTCTCATCAGAAGGTGTGGGATATCCAGACTAAAGTAAGTCAAACATAAAGTCTGGAGTAGGAAGTATTCTGTATGCAAAGTGCTTAAAGATGAGTTTGGCATGTGGCAGGCACTATAATGTGCTGGTTATTTTTATTATCCCAGTAATTTGATCCATTCATTTATTTAAAATCCACTTGAAATCAAAATGGGAAAGGCAACACTTGCAAAAAGTAAACTGCCCAATAACTTCTATACTTAGGGACCCAGGGTTCTTAAGTTAATTTTTAACTATGTACACCTTAACTAGTAGGTATTTCTGTGTTCACTCATTCATTTATGCAGAAAATTTATAGATTCATGTACCACAGTGCCAGGCACTGAGGCCAATAGATAAAAGCGGCCTGGAGGCTCACTGAGCATGTGCTTCAGTGGGAGACAGAGAAACAGAAAGATGCTTCACAACAGGGTGCTCCGGGGGATGGAGTGAGTCCAAGGGCAGAGGGGGGCTCTGATGGTAGGGAGAGCCTCACTTAGCTGAAACTGGAGGCTGATTGCAGTTTGGAATTTGGATCCTGGAGGAGGGAGAGAGGTCAGGACATGACAGAGAATTCCAAATAGATGCAACCAAGTGTGCAAAGGTGTGGAAGTCCAAGAGAATAGAAGGCTTTCTGGAGGAATTCAGGATAGTTGGAGTATTCTAGTCCTCGCCCCCCCACCCCCGCAAATTTCTGAGTGAGTAGATCGTTTATTTACTTTATGCAGCAAAGGTTTTTTAAATTTTACTAACAGATAGTTGATTTACAATGTTGTGTTAATTTCTACTGTACAGCAAAATGACTCAGTTATACATATGGATGAGTAAGTGACATGAGTGAAAGTCACTCAGTCGTGTGCAACTCTTTGTGACCCCATGGACGGTAGCCCACCAGGTTCCTCTGTCCATGGAATTCTCCAGGTAAGAATACCGGAGTGGGTAGCCTTCCCTTCTCCAGGAGATCTTCCCAACCCAGGTATTGAACCCAGGTCTCCCGCACTGCAGGCAGATTCTTTACCAGCTGAGCCACAAGGGACGTCCAAGAATACTGGAGTGGGTAGCCTATCCCTTCTCCAGCAGATTTTCCCAACCCAGGAATTGAACTGGGGTCTCCTGCATTGCAGGTGGATTCTTTGCCATCTGAGCCATCAGGAAGTCCATCCATAGAGAACAGGCCTGTAGCTGCCAAGGGGAGGAGATTGGGGGGTAGGCAATGGATTCAGAATTTAGATTTAGTGGATGTTATTATATGCACAATGGATAAATAATAATCAAAAATAATATTATGACTAATCATAGGATATTGAATATAATTCTCTGTCCTGCACAGTGGGACCTTGTTCTCAATCCATCGCCCCCACACCCCTCCCCTTGGCAGCTGCAAATCTGTTCCCTGTCTGTGAGTCTGTTTCTGTTTGAAGATATGTTCATTTGTGTGGTATTTTAGATCTCACATATAAGTGATATGTGGAATATGGTATTTGTCTTTCTCTTTCTGACTTACTTCACTCCGTGTGATAATCTCTAGGTCCATCCATGTTGCTGCAAATGGCATTACTTTGCTCATTTTAATGGCTGGATAGTATTCCATTATGTATATATGCCCTTTATGCATATTCTCTATCCATCCGTCTGGTGATGGACATTTAAGCTGTTTCCATATCTTGGCTATTATGAATAGTGCTGCTATGAACATAAAGGTGCATGAATCTTTTTCAGTTATAGTTTTTTTCCAGATTATTCTGGGGAGTGGGATTGCTGGATCATATGGCAATTCTGTTTTTTGTTTTGTGAGGACCCTCCGTATTGTTTTCCATAGTGGCTGCACCAGTTTACATTCCAACAGTGTAGGAGGGTTCCCTTTCCTCCACACCCTCACCAGCATTTATTATTTGTAGACTTTTTAATGATGGCCATTCTGATCGGTATGAGATGGTACCTCATTGTAGTTTTGGTTTTCCCTTAATCCAAGCCTTAGCCTCAACCAGTAATGCTGAAGAAGCTGAAGTTGAATGGTTCTATGAAGACCTACAAGACCTTTTAGAACTAACACCCCCAAAAGATGTCCTTTTCATTATAGGGGACTGGAATGCAAAAGTAGGAAGTCAAGAAACACCTGGGATAACAGGCAAATTTGGCCTTGGAATACGGAATGAAGCAGGGCAAAGGCTAATAGAGTTTTGCCAAAACAACGCACTGGTCATAGCAAACACCCTCTTCCAACAACACAAGAGAAGACTGTACACATGGACATCACCAGATGGTCAACACCGAAATGAGATTGATTATATTCTTTGCAGCCAAAGATGGAGAAGCTCTATACAGTCAGCAAAAACAAGACTGGGGGCTAACTGTGGCTCAGATCATGAACTCCTAATTGCCAAATTCAGACTTAAATTGAAGAAAGTAGGGAAAACCAGTAGACCATTCAAGTATGACCTAAATCAAATCCCTTATGATTATACAGTGGGAGTGAGAAATAGATTTAAGGGCCTAGATCTGATAGATAGAGTGCCTGATGAACTATGGATGGAGGTTCGTGACATTGTACAGGAGACAGGGATCAAGACCATCCCCATGGAAAAGAAATGCAAAAAAGCAAAATGGCTGTCTGGGGAGGCTTTAACAATAGCTGTGAAAAGAAGAGAAGCAAAAAGCAAAGGAGAAAAGGAAAGATATAAGCATCTGAATGCAGAGTTCCAAAGAATAGAAAGGAGAGATAAGAAAGCCCTCCTCAGCGATCAATGCAAAGAAATAGAAGAAAACAACAGAATGGGAAAGACTAGAGATCTCTTCAAGAAAATTAGAGATACCAAGGGAACATTTCATGCAAAGATGGGCTCGATAAAGGACAGAAATGATATGGACCTAACAGAAGCAGAAGATATTAAGAAGAGGTGGCAAGAATACACAGAAGAACTATACAAAAAAGATCTTCACGACCAAGATAATCACAATGGTGTGATCACTCACCTAGAGCCAGACATCCTGGAATGTGAAGTCAAGTGGGCCTTAGAAAGCATCAGTACGAACAAAGCTAGTGGAGGTGATGGCATTCCAGTTGAGCTATTTCAAATCCTGGAAGATGATGCTGTGAAAGTGCTGCACTCAATATGCCAGCAAGTTTGGAAAACTCAGCAGTGGCCACAGGACTGGAAAAGGTCAGTTTTCATTCCAATCCCAAAGAAAGGCAATTACCAAAGAATGCTCAGACTACCACACAATTGTACTTATCTCATACGCTAGTAAAGTAATGCTCAAAATTCTCCAAGCCAAAAAAAAAAAAAAAAAAAATCTCCAAGCCAGGCTTCAGCAATACGTGAACTGTGAACTTCCTGATGTTCAAGCTGGTTTTAGAAAAGGCAGAGGAAGCAGAGATCAAATTGCCAACATCCGCTGGATCATGGAAAAAGCAAGAGAGTTCCAGAAAAACATCTATTTCTGCTTTATTGACTATGCCAAAGCCTTTGCCTGTGTGGATCACAATAAACTGTAGAAAATTCAGAAAGAGATGCGAATACCAGACCACCTGACCTGCCTCTTGAGAAACTTGTATGCAGGTCAGGAAGCAACAGTTAGAACTGGTCATGGAATGACAGACTGGTTCCAAATAGGAAAAGGAGTTCATCAAGGCTGTATATTGTCACCCTGCTCATTTAACTTCTATGCAGAGTACATCATGAGAAACGCTGGGCTGGATGAAGCACAAGCTGGAATCAAGATTGCTGGGAGAAATACCAATAACCTCAGATATGCAGATGACACCACCCTTATGGCAGAAAGTGAAGAGAAGCTAAAAAGCCTCTTGATGAAAGTGAAAGAGGAGAGTGAAAAAGTTGGCTTAAAGCTCAATGTTTCTCAACATTCAGAAAACGAAGATCATGGCATCCAGTCCCATCACTTCATGGGAAATAGATGGGGAAACAGTGGAAACAGTGTCACTTTATTTTTTGGGGCTCCAAAATCACTGCAGATGGTGATTGCAGCCATGAAATTAAAAGACACTTACTCCTTGGAAGGAAAGTTATGACCAACCTAGATAGCATATTCAAAAGCAGAGACATTACTTTGCCAACAAAGGTCTGTCTAGTCAAGGCTATGGTTTTTTCCAGTGGTCATGTATGGATTTGAGAGTTGGACTGTGAAGAAAGCTGAGCGCTCAAGAATTGATGCTTTTGAACTGTGGTGTTGGAGAAGACTCTTGAAAGTCCCTTGGACTACAAGGAGATCCAACCAATCCATTCTAAAGGAGATCAGTCCTTGGTGTTCTTTGGAAGGACTGATGCTAAAGCTGAAACTCCAATACTTTGGCCTTCTCATGTGAAGAGTTGACTCATTGGGAAAGACCCTGATGCTGGGAGGGATTGGGGGCAGGAGGAGAAGGGGATGACAGAGGATGAGATGGCTGGATGGCATCACCGACTCGATGGACATGAGTTTGGGTGAGCTTTGGGAGATGGTGATGGACAGGGAGGCCTGGCGTGTGTAATTCATGGGGTCGCAAAGAGTCGGACACAACTGAGTGACTGAACTGAACTGAACTGAATAATTATTGTGCAGCAAAGATTAATGCACCATTCCTATTACAAGCAAGTTCCTTTCTTACCAGCATAAAAACATTAAGCATAGTCTCTGCCCTCAAAAGACTCCCAATCTGCCGTTACAGATATGATAAAGAAAAAATTGCATTCCAGAACTTATTAGAAAATAGCTCTGGATTTTCTGTAGCCTGACTTCCCATTCCTTATGTAAATGATTGAGGGTTAACTATGGTCACTCCTAACCTATTTTACTATCTATGTGCACATTGAAAATGTGTTGTGTCTTTGTGAGCCCTTTGTGTTGTGTGTGTCCTCTGTGAATTCAGGAGTGTCTTTCAGATGGGGCTTTGAGGAAGAGCTTTGGGTAGGACCACATTACCGTAGCTGATGGGGAAGTGTCACACAGTGGTGGGAGGTGGGACGGAGCAGTGCCAAAGCCAGGGCCCCAGGAGGGGAAAGAGCAACAGAGTCAGGGCAGGGACTTCAGCCTTCCCCTCCAGCAAGTGCTTCCCTCTCTGTCTGCCTGTCTTATCCATCCTGTCCTCCCAGACCCTCCCCAATGCACACACACACATATGCACACGCATGCATTCACACTCACATGCATGCACATATGCACAAACATGCACACACACACACGTACACATATATACAACCTCATCATTTCTCCTGCAGAGCCTCTTTGGTGCACATGGATTTAGCATCAGCGATATTATTCCCAACTTGTGTTGCTTAGTGATGGTTTTTGTTAGTTCACATTCACTTGGGTTAACCCAGCTAGTCAGTCCGACTCTGCAGGGCTCTGTCTGCCTGCTGTCCACACCCCTCTGCCAACTCTGCGCCCAACTGTCCTAAACTGTGACAGCGCAGTCACTATGACACCCAGGGTGAAAGCACTGTGTCCGTTTAGACAGTTCTCACACAACCGTTTTATCTCCAGACCGGTGGTTCTCCGCCTGATTCCGAGGGTCCACACCGGCTGACCAAGTCAGAATGTCTGGGGCTGGACCCAGGACTCAGGATTTCTTCATGTCCTGCAGATGGTCCCAGCGTGTGGTAGAGGTTGAGAACTCCTTCTCTGGAGGGTCATCACAACCTCCGAGTTCAGAGGTCCAAGAGTTCTGTGATCAGGAGCTTTCAGTGAGCTGGTGGGGAGGGGTCATTTGGCGCATGTCGTCCCCTCTCCACAGCCTCCCCAGAGAGCTACGAACTGGCCCTGTTCTCCCCAGTCTGGCTGGGCTTCGGGAAGCAGATGACTGTATCTTACAAAGCTCCAAGCCACCTCTCTGGGTAGTGGCTGGATGTTTACAAGGGCACGATAGGAGAAAAGCCAATGAGGAAGGTGGGTCCAGAGGGTGAATTTGGGGGGTGGGGGATATAGCCAGAGAGGCAATGAGGCAGCCCCAAGAGGAGGGCTGCCCAGGAGACCAGGACGCAGAGCTCAGGCCTCGCTGACCTCCATGGGACAGAGGCAGTGGTAATCGTCACCTGCCTGACCTGAACTTCTAGACTGTGGGTGCTAGCAAGCACACTGTAAGGGGACAGGTTCTGAAGGGGCCCTTGTCCCTACTTGCCCAATCAAGGCCCAGCAGCTGAGACACTGCCTGACCTGACTCAGGAGCCTCTTTGAAACTCCGATTCGCTCGTCTGTGCGGGATGCTGTGTGGTGTGGGCCTTGATTGGTGTGACGCGAGGGAGAGTCTCACCTGGGCTCACAGCAAGCCTCCTCTCCCTGGTGCACCCACCCTGCCAGGTACCCTCGCCCACTGTGGGTACTCTCGCCCACTGTGCTGCGTGTTCCCCGTGGCACCCTTGCCAGTATGCTGCCCCTTTCCACGTCGGAGCTGCAGGATGGTCGTGGTAGGGGCGGGCTGGGGACCTTGGCAGAGGACAGTGGTTTCCAGCTCTGCAGAGCGGGGGCCTCAGGACCCGCTGCAGTCTGGGGGCCCTCGAGGTCGTCAGGTCGCCCGCCACCCCACATCGCCCTGCTGCCCTTCAGTGCAGCAAGATGGCAACGGTGGCTCTGGTCTGACTATGTGGACGGGGGGCTCCCCTAGATTTCACTTGTAGGGACAGAGTTAAAAACATTAACCTAAAAGTATCACAACTGGACAAGGAGATGAGAGTGATTCTGCCCCAACTCATCCCCTTCCCCTTTTTTTTTTTCCTTAGCTTCTGCAAAAAAAGCCACAAAAGGGTTAAATACTTTGCCACGAGGCGGGGATAAACTTCTCAACTCTGTGTTGTGCCTGACTGCAGCGTGTGAGGGATGCCCCGTCCTTTGTTGATCATAATGGCACATCTTCATCATTGTTCTAATACTCTTTTTAGAAAAAAAAAAAGAACACCCTAATCTTTCTCTGGTGCCAGTGACGGCCACCATGCGGGATGTTTTGTCCCTCTCCTCTCAGTCCTTGCTGTCACCCCCTATTGTTGCCATAGTCACGATGTGCCGATAGGGTGGGTGCAGGGCTGTTTCTGTACTGTACCGCCCCCGAGCTGATTGTTTAAATCTGTATTATTCCACTGTCCTGAAGATTTACATTTTTAATGGCTCATTTATGTAATCCCATAAATAAAAGTAGCGAAAAAAGCATCCCACACAGACGAGCGAATCGGAGTCTGAAAGAGGCTCCTGAGTCAGGTCAGGCAGGGTCTCAGCTGCGGGGCCTTGATTGGTGTGGCCGGTGTAACCAGGGTGGCAGTGGGCTTAAGACCACCCAGTCAGTGCCAAAATGGGGGCATTACCACGGAATAGCGGGGTGGTGCTGGAGTTCAAGCTCCTCTATTTATCGGAGAGCACAGTTCTGCTGCAAAATCCACTTTGGTCTGAGACTCATTACCTTAGTGCTCTGACAGCTGCACCTCTCCCCGGCAGGCAGACAAGTTCCTGCGATTAGCTTTTTCCCTCCTAGCAGCTCATGCTGTGGGTTCCCCCACCCCACCCCCGGCCCCTCCTTTCTTCTTAACCAGTATATTCCTGGGGCTGCTAAATTCTCTCTAAAGAGCCTGTGAATTCGAGCACCTGCCTCAAGAATGTATTGGACACACTGAACAGAGATATAGTTTGAACAATTCACTGTCAGGCTCCCCTTCAGCAGTTTCTCTCTCCCCTGCGAATGAAAAGCCTTAGTGAACCTTAGCTCCTTTGGGGAAGTTTCTACTAATTAGGCACCGATGAAGGAAATGGCTAAAATGGAACCGAATCAGCATACAGCCAACAGTCTTCCCCTGTCCCGCCTTAGATGCTAAACCACGAGTCACTGCATCCCCACTCGGTAGATATTTTGGCTCTGGAAACTTTGTTTAACACTTACTGTCTAATGCTCTCCCTTGAAGCAGTTTTGCTTTTGGATATTGTAGCAAAGCGTGACCACAGATCGGAGTCCTCTATTTCTATCTGTCTTGGTTTCCCAGCAGGTCTGCCAAGACCTGGACCTCTGTGTGTGCAACTCTCTCAGAAATGCACAGCTGATGTTTTGTAAGTGTCTGGGACCAAGGCCATAGAGAAACAGAGAGACCGCTAAGTACTCTAAATTCACTTAAATCTCATATTGAAGCCAAGTGTAATCAGAATTAAATGGACTAAAACGGTTGTCCCAAAGCAAGAAGGCATTCAGGTCCCAACATTCCTATTTGCCTGACATCAAAAAACAACTTCCAAACTTTGCAAAATGAAGGTTTTAAGCTTTCATCTTCATCTCAGGCATTTGTGAGAAAGAGAAATGCATTAAAAAAAATGTTATTCAAGAGTATTTGATTTACAGTATTGTGTTAATTTCTGCAGTATGGCAAAGGGATTCAGTTATATTTGCATTCTTTTTCATGTTCTTTACCATTACGATTTATCACAGGATATTGACTGTGGTTTGCTCTCCTCTACTGTAAGGCCTTGTTGTGTCTCCATCCTATATGTAATAGTTTGCATCTGCTAATCCCAAGCTCCCACCCTGCCCCTCCCCTTTGCCCCTTCTCCTTGGCAACCACAAGCCTGGTTTTGTGTCCATCAGTCTGCTTCTCTCTCACAGTTAAGTTCATTTGCGTCATATTTTAGATTCCACATAAGTGACGTCATACAGTATTTGTCCTTCTCCTTTTGATTGACTGCACCTCGTATGATAATCTCTAGGTGCATCTGTGTTGCTGCAAATGGCCTTATTTCATTTTGTATTTTTCTGACTGAGTAGTATTCCATTGTATATACATCTTCGTTATCCATTCACCTGTTGGTGGACATTTAGGTTGCTTCCATGTCTCGGCTGTTGTGAATAGCAGTGGTGTTTCAGGCAAACGCTGATCCTTACACAGTGTGGTAACCACACTCTATGCCAGGATCAACTGTCACAGCATTCGTGGGGCTGGTGGAGGGGGTGACAGAGACAACTCCTCTGGTGTCCCCACCTGTGTGCCTCTTTTCTACTTCCCTACTCAGCCTTCAGTTCAGTTCAGTCGCTCATTCGTGTCCGACTCTTTGCGACCCCATGAATCGCAGCATGCCAGGCCTCCCTGTCCATCACAAATTCCCGGAGTTCACTCAGATTCAAGCCCATCCAGTCGGTGATGCCATCCAGCCATCTCATCTCCGGTCGTCCCCTTCTACTCCTGCCCCCAATGCCTGTCAGCATCAGAGTCTTTTCCAATAAGTCAACTCTTCGCATGAGGTGGCCAAAGTACTGGAGTTTCAGCTTTAGCATCTTCCTTCCAAAGAAATCCCAGGGCTGATCTCCTTCAGAATGGACTGGTTGGATCTCCTTGCAGTCCAAGGGACTCTCAAGAGTCTTCTCCACCACCACAGTTCAAAAGCATCAATTCTTTGGCTCTCAGCCTATGTGTTGCCAAATACAGTATTCAGTAGCCCGTGACTTTTGTTCTATTAAAATTCATAGGTTTTGACTATACAAAATTGCCTCCAACAAAAATCAGTTTTTGATTTTTGGTCTGTGTGCCTCTGTTTGGATCCAATAGATGGGTCACATTATAAACTGATGTTGTAGGCCAGCCTCTGAATCTCTGAACTTTGCGTCCCCTCTGTCAGACTCAGATGGCCATTTCCACAGTGAGCTGCATTTAGTCACCATGTCTATTTGGTCATCTTTAATCAGGAACCCTCCAGCCAGTCAGTCTTTCATGACTCTTCTGACGAATACAAGGCAGCTGTTTTGTAGAACATCCTCCAATCTGGATGTTTCTGATGTTTCTCCGTGATCAGATTCAGTTACACACTTGTGCCAGAAAACTTGTGTGTGTCCTTGGAAGCACATGTGTTGCTTTGTTCCCTGATTTATAAAGTTAACCTGGACCTCTGATTCAAGTGGTGATGTTACGGAACTCAGGTTCGGCTGCTCACAGCTCAAAATCCAGTAACTGGAGAGGCGGGTGTCAACAGAAAGGAAAGGTGCTTTAATTAGAAAAGTCATCAAGCTAGTGAGAAGGTGAACTCATGTCCTGAGACCATCTCCAAGGTTTCTGCTCAGCCATGCAGTATTTATTTTGATACTTTTTTATTTTGCCACATGGGGTCCCGGTTGCAATGTCCAGACTGTCTAGTTGTGTCTGGCGGGCTTCTGTGGCATATGGGATCTTACTGCCCTGACCAGGGATGGAACCTACCTCCCCTGAGTCGCGAGGAAGATTCTTAACCACTGGACCACGAGGGAAGTCCCAGCCACGACAGGTTTTAAAGGGGAAAGAATCTTAGTGGTCATCGAGCAGGAGGTGGGTTTCTGCACCCTTGTCCACTGTGAGCACACTGGCTGACTCTGTCTTCCCAAGTGATCTCGCCCACGGGATCTGCCTGCAGGATTGCTAAGACTGCTCTTGAGGGGAGAGAGCTAGTCATTCTGTAACTACTTAATTCTTTATTCTTCCTTTTATGTAGGAAAGTATCAACAGGTTAATTAGGCTCTTTCTAGGTTAGAGGGGAATGGAAATGGGCAAACAGGAAAGAGGCAAAAGAACTGTCTTCAGTGAGGCCAGGCTTCTCCACTGGAATATAACTCTTTTCCTCATTTGTAATGTAGCCTACGGGGGAGATATATAGTCTAAGCTATGGTTTTTCCAGTAGTCATGTACGGCTGTGAGAGTTGGCCCATAAAGAAGGCTGTGTGCTGAAGAATTGATGCTTTCGATTTGTGGTGCTAGAGAAGATTCTTGAGAGTCCCTTGGACAGCAAGGAGATCAAACCAGTCAATCTTGAAGGAAATCAACCCCGAATATTCATTAGAAGGACTGTTGCTGAAGCGCCAATACTTTGGCCACGTGATGCAATGGCCCTACTCATTGGAAAAGACGCTTTTGCTGGGAAAGATTGAGGGCAGGAGGAGAAGGGGTCGACAAAGGATGAGATGGTTGATGGTTGGGTGGCATCACTAACTCAGTGGACATGAATTTGTGCAAACTCTGGGAGATGGTGAAGGACAGGGTAGCCTGGTATGCTGCAGTCCTTGGGGTCGCAAAGAGTCAGACACGACTTAGCAACTGAACAATAACAACATGGGCAAAGATGTTGAAACTGTGCAGATATCTTTTTTTCTCATGTTGTTTTCGTCCACGAATTTTAGCAGTTGATGATTCTTAACTGAAATGATTACTGCCAAATGGTGATTTTCTAGTTCTAGCATTTTTCCTACATCTGGACATTTTCCAAACAAAGCAGTTATCCCCCTCCCAATTTTTTTAACTTTATGTTTTAATTGAAGTAGCTTTAGAGTGTTGTGTTAGCTTTTGCTGTACAACAATA
Organism: Ovis canadensis; assembly: GCF_042477335.2. Classification (NCBI taxonomy): domain Eukaryota; kingdom Metazoa; phylum Chordata; class Mammalia; order Artiodactyla; family Bovidae; genus Ovis; species Ovis canadensis. The sequence continues at coordinate 46,543,305 of NC_091254.1, forward strand.
TGAATCAGCTGTGTGTACACACATAAAAAATATGAAACGTTTCACAAATTTGTCTTAGACCCCCCCAAAATTTTTAATACATTTTTTAAATGACAAAGTTAATCAATTATTTAAATTCCTTCTGGCTATATCTGAGTATTTCTAGCTTTACCAGCCTCTTGGACACCATAGCACTTGTGAGTCAATTCAGCAATTAAAGGGCTCCCTGAGCCCATCTTCACCCAAGCCCAGGCAGGAGGCATGGTCTCACCCAGCATCTATCTGTCTTTGGGCACCTGATGCAAAGAGCTGACTCACTGGAAAAGACTCTGATGATGGGAAAAGTTGAAGGCAGGAGGAGAAGGGGACGACAGAGGATGAGATGGTTGGATGGCATCACCGACTCGATGGACATGAGTTTGAGTAAGCTCCAGGAGTTTGTGTAAGCTCCAGGAGTTTGTGATGGACAGGGAAGCCTGGTGTGCTGCAGTCCATGGGGTCGAAAAGAGTCAGACATAACTGAGTAACTGAACTGAACTGGTTGTTGTCATGCTTCCCAGGTGGCACTACTGGTAAAGAATCTGCCTGCCAATGCAGGAGATGAAAGAGATGCGGTTTCCATCCCTGGGTCAGGAAGATCACCTAGAGAAGGCATGGCAACCCACTCCAGCATTCTTGCCTGGAGAATGCCCTAGACAGAGGAGCCTGGCGGGTCTGTAGGGTCGCAAAGAGTCGGACATGGCTGAAGCAACTTAGCACAGCACAGCATGCTGTCATAGTTTGGGGAGGGAAGGACTGTTGAACAGAAATTACCAAGTTTAAGGAAAAGTCTAACAAATTTAGAGTGAGCCAAGTTTTATTCTTTCTGTAGTTTAAATATTAATCTCAATGAATGACATGTCATAAAGAAACTTAACAGAGTCAAAGAATTTATGAAAGGGATAGAACACAGGGTGTAGAGATTCCCTCAGCTAAGGAACTAATTTGATATGTATATAGTGAAGTCAATAATTTAATATTAAGTAGTAAGTCACTAGGTAGATATCTCTAACAATTCTAGAAGATGTTTTCCTTTCTAATCTTGCCCTATTCTTTTCCTTTTTATTTCATGTGGAGACATTTACAAATACAATCTTTAAGGAAGTCACAAGTAAGGAATAAAATCTACTCTTTTTTTGTATAAAAGGTTTTTAGAAAAAGTGTGATTGCATTTCTGATGTATTTGCATTCATATTCTAGACATTTCATGTTCATTAAACAAATACTTTTTAAAAGGTTTGTACTAGTGGTTATTTAGTCCTCGCTAGTTAAAATAGCCAGCCTCCTAAAGCCATTATTTGGCTGACCATGTAGTGAAGTCATTTGAATGATTACTGTAAAACAGGATTTAAGAGGAAAATAAATGAAAGGGGAAAAGTAATTTTGTGATCATTTCAAAGCTCTAAACGCATGGGGCCGGGTGCCATGACAATTATTCTGCCTTGCCCGTAGGCACAGGAAAAGTGGGGGGATTTTCTTTGAAAAAAGAGTTCCTTCTAAATCAACAGCCAGTGGTCAAAGTAAATACTGGGCTGAAGGTTACATTTGAGAAACTGCTTACAACTACTGCAAAGTCATTAACAAAACAAGGAGCTGGGGTGCAACCGCAAAGGAAGGCCTGAAGGAATGTGCTGGACAACATCACTTAAGTCCAGCCATCTGTGGCCAGAATCCAGTGTTTGGCGAGAGTATGGTGTACCTATCTATTTTGTGGTTCTCCTGAAAAATAATTATAAGAAACTACTTGGACAGAATAAACGACTTAATGTAATCAGTAACTAGCTTGCAGACAAACACACAAAAACTGATTCTATTTGTTGGGGAGAAACAAAGCCCCCTCTGGCTACATTATTCCATTGATGGAAAAACATTTACATCTCTTTTGTTAACTAGTTTTCCGTAGAAATTTTATAATCACCAGGCAACTCTGTTTCACTGCTCTATGAGACGAGACTGAGTGGCTAGACCCATGTTTTTATTCCACGGTCAAAAAAAGAAAAAAAAAATTTTTTTTTTTTGAAACTTTAGTCTATCATACATCAAACCTGTCAAGCTTTTTCATTAAAGTTCATGGTTTTTAAGTTCATTGTAAATAACTCAAATTGATTTTACAAAAGAGGAAAAAAAGTCTTGCCCTGATGTTGGGCATTACAAACTATAATAATATCCCTTGTCAAATGGAATTTCTCAAGTGGCTTTGTAAAAGGCAGGGTGGGGGGAGGATATAGCTAAATAGAAATAATTTGAGGTTAATGTTATACTTTGATTGGAGGTTGACTTCTTTTATTTTCCTAAAAGTTTAGAGTTTTTGCAAAGTATTTAAAGGAATTCCTATAAGCTATGTTTATCAAGAAATATGTGTCAGATTTCAGTTTGAGGTTCTTAAGAGTTTCTTCCTGGGAGAAAATTCTAACAATAAGGAATTGTCCACTTATTTACTGAGAGCTCTGTAAATTTTTTAAGTAAGCTCATCACTTGGAATTTTGTTTTCCAAAGCAATGAAAAAGTCCTTCCCTTCTGTCAATCAGACAGGGTCACTGCAGCCTGCCAGGCGATATCCCTCAGGGTTCGTTTTAGGAAGCAGAGCCATGACGAGTGATGTGGAATAAAAGACTTTTGTGGGCGCTGGATGTTTTATAGTGGTGGGAACTGGTGAAGTGTCCATGGGGAGCTTGACTCTGTGGTGGGCATAACTTTGCTGTAGGCCAGCAGGGCTGGCAGTCAGGGAAAAACCCAGATGTGAAAAAGGACAGAGAGGCAAGCCAGACCTGCAAGAACCAACTAGAACCCATGAAGACAACCTGGACCTGTGCCTGTCCCTCACCCAGGCGGCCTGGGAAACCCATGGAAGAAGCTGGCCTTCTCCTTACTGAGCTGCATCTGGCTCTTGCCTGGAGCTCAGAGGAGCTGGGGGAGCCATAGGCTCAGCCGCGGCCCCCACACCCCACCCCTGTGGAGAAGGAGGCCTGTACATCGGCAGCCACGCACAAGCCCCTCCATCTTGGGCTTCAAGGGTGCTACTTCAGTTTCCCCCTTCAAGTTATGTGCAAGTTTCCCTGCAGCCAATCTTAACAAAACCATACAGAAAGGGGATTCTGGGAAACTCAGCTCTAGCTTAGCTAAGTTGATCCTGCACAAAACCGCACCTGCCGTTTCCCTTCAAGATTGCCAGTCCCCTGGGAGCCATCTTCTCCCCTTTCCCTGAGATGTTCCTAATACTGGGCTGTGAAGAGGCAGCTCCAGGTTAGTGCAGTGGAGGAAGTCATCATGACATTCCTTCTGTGGTAACATTATCAGGCCAGCCCCAAGCTTTAGGGACTTCTCGTGTGCATGTGTGTGCAAGCTCTGTTGCTCAGTCGTGTCCAACTCTTTGCGATCTCATGGACTGTAGTCTGCCAGGCTCCTCTGTCCATGGGATTTCCCAGGCAAGAAGATTGGAGAGGGCTGCTATTTTCTTCTTTAGAGGATCTTCCCGACCCAGGGATCAAAGTCACATCTCTTGTGTCTCCTGCACTGGATTTTTTTTACCACTGTACCACCTGGGAAGCGCTATGCTGCTACTGCTGCTGCTGCTAAGTCGCTTCAGTAGTGTCCGACTCTGTGTGACCCCAGAGATGGCAGCCCACCAGGCTCCCCCATCCCTGGGATTCTCCAGGCAAGAACGCTGGAGTGGGTTGCCATTTCCTTCTCCAATGCATGAAAGTGAAAAGTGAAAGTAAAGTCACTCAGTCCTGTCCGACTCCCAGCGACCCCATGGACTCCAGCCTACCAGGCTCCTCCGTCTGTGGGATTTTCCAGGCAAGAGTACTGGAGTGGGTTGCCATTGCCTTCTTGAAAATGCAAATTAATCTATAGTTATAGAAAGGGTATCAATGGACAGAGGGTGTCCAAGAGAGTAGGGTGATGGGTTAGAAGGGGCATGAGAATACTCTGACTGTGATAGATAGGCTGCTTATCTTCTTGATAGATGTTTCATTGGTGTAAATATATCCCAAAGCACATCAAATTATACCTTAACATATATGCAGCTTATCATATATCAATGATATCTCAATAGAGCTAAAAATACCAACTGTGTAAAGGCTTCAAAGAGTGACCAAAAACAAACAAAAGATCATTCAATCTGAAAATGAGTCCCTCCCTCCTCCAAAAAAAAAAAAAAAAAGAAAAAGAAATGTTAATAGAGCTTCAGAGACTATGAACGAATACAAAAAAGTCTGATATCCATAGACTTGGAGTTTCCAAAGGAGAAAACAAAGAGAATGAAGCAGAAGAAATATTAGAAGAAACAGTGAGAAAAAACTTTCCAAATCTGTGAAAATATATAAATTCATAATTATGAGAGATTTAGCATATCCCAAACAAGAAATTTATAAAGGAAGCCACATCTAGGCACATTACAGTGAGATCTGTGAAAACCAAAGAGAAAGTCTTAAAAACACAGGGAGAAAAACACTTTACTCAAAGGCAGGAAAATTACCAGAACCTCTTACCTGCCTCCTGAGAAATCGGTATGCAGATCAAGAAGCAACAGTTAGAAGTGGACATGGAACAACAGACTGGTTCCAAATTGGGAAAGGAGTATGTCAAGGCTCTATATTGTCACCCTCCTTATTTAACTTATATGCAGGGTACATCATGCAAAATGCCAGTCTGGATGAAGCACAAGCTAGAGTCAAGATTGCTGGGATAAATATCAATAACCTCAGATACGCAGATGACACCACCCTTATGGCAGAAAGTGAAGAGGAACTAAAGAGCCTCTTGATGAAAGTGAAAGAGGAGAGTGGAAAAACCTGGCTTAAAACTCAGCATTCAGAAAACAAAGATCCTGGTGCACTGGGATGACCCTGAGGGATGGGATGGAGAGGGTGGTGGGAGGGGGGTTCAGGATGGGGACCACATGTACACCCATGGCAGATTCATGTCAATGTATGGCAAAAACCACTACAATATTGTAAAGTAATTAGCCTCCAATTAAAATAAATAAAGTAATTTAATTTAAAAAATAAATAAAAATAAAAAAACACACACACACAGAGATTATGGCATCTGGTTCCCCAAACAGATGGGGAAACAGTGGAAACAGTGTCAGACTTTATTTTTTGGGGTTCCAAAATCGCTGCAGATGGTGACTGCAGCCATGAAATTAAAAGACGCTTGCTCCTTGAAAGAAAAGCTATGACAAACCTAGACAACATATTAAAAAGCAGAAACATTATTTTACCAAAAAAGATCCAAATAGTCAAAGCTATGGTCTTTCCAGCAGTCATGTATGGATGTGAGAGTTGGACCATAAAGCTGAGCACTGAAGAACTGATGCTTTTGAACTGTGGTGTTGGAGAAGACTCTTGAGAGTCCCTTGGAGTGCAAGGAGATCCAACCAGTCCATCCTAAAGGAAATCAGTCCTGAATATTCATTGGAAGGACTGATGTTGAAGCTGAAGCTTGAATACTTTGGCCACTGGATGCAAAGAACTGACTCATTGGAAAAGACCCCGATGCTGGGAAAGATTGAAGGCGGGAGGAGAAGAGGGTAACAGGATGAGATGGTTGAATGGCATCACCGGCTCAATGGACATGAGTATGAGTAAACTCCAGGAGTTGGTGATGGACAGGGAAGCCTGGTGTGCTGCAGTCCATGGGGTTGCAAAGAGTTGGACATGACTGAGGGACTGAACTGAACTGAGGAAAATTATTCAAATGGCTGCAGACTTAACCAGAACCAGTGAGGTCAGAAATAGTGAACACACATCTTTAAAATGCTGAAGAAAAAAGAATGTCAACCCCCAATTATATATCTAATGAAAATATCCTTTAAGAATACTGTTTTGTATTTCAAATAACCTCTCCTAATTTGTGATTTGTCTTTTTTTTTTTTACAAATGCATTTAAACTTTTCATTTTGGGGTAATTATCAATTCAGATGCAGCTGTAAGATCTCATACAGAGAGGTTCTATTGTACCCTTTACCCAGTTTCTCCCAGTGGTAACATCTTGCAAAGCTCTAGGACATCATCACCACCAGGACATGGGCATCCTTCCAGTGAAGGCACAGGGCATTTCCATCACCACGACAAGGATATCTCGTCACTCTTTTATCCTTCTCACTCTCGCTCTTTCCTTAAAACTGCTGCCAACCACTAACCTATTCTCCATTCCTATAATTTTGTCGTTTCAAGAATGTCGCATAAGTGGCATAATATGCAACCTTTTAGGATTGGATTTTCTATTCATAATTCCTTGGAGATTCAACCAGGGTATGTGTCTATAGTTTGTTCTTGTCCATTGCTGGGTAGTGTTTCATGGTGTGGATGTACTGCCTTTTGTTTGACCGTTCACTCATTGAAGGACATCTGTTCTTATTGTTGCTTGTTAGGAGTAAATGAAGTGAAAGTCGTTCAGTCGTGTCCGACTCTTTGCGACCCTATAGACCTCAGCCTTCCAGGGTCCTATGTCCATGGGCTTCTTCAAGCAAGAATACTGCCATTCCCTTCTCCAGGGGATCTTTCCAACCCAGGGATCGAACCTGGGTCTCCCACACTGCAGTCAAATTCTTTACCATCTGAGCCACCAGCCACCCCTGTTATGAATAAAGCTGCTATAAATATTTTTGTACAGGTTTTTGTGAGAACATAAGTTTTCATTTCTCTAGGCTAAATACCTAGAAATGCAATCACTGGGCTATATGGCAGTTGCATGTTATATATATATATATATATATATATATATATATATATATATATATATATATAAAAATGCCAAATCATTCTTCATTCCCACCAGCAATATGTTGGTGATTCATTTCTTCACCTCAGAATTTTCTCTCTGTTGTTCTGTTTGGGTAATTTCTATCTGTCGGTTCACTGATTCTTTCATCTGGGTTTTCCACTCAGCAAAAAGCCCTTCTATTGAGTTTTTAATTTGGTTATTGTAATTTCTATTTGGTTTTTGCTTATATCTTCTATTTCTCTGCTGAGCCGCTCTATTTTCTTATTCACTATCAGGGTGCTTATAGTCATTGAGGCATTTGTATGATGTTTGCTTCACGTCTGTGTGAGAATTCTACTACCGATGGTATCTTGATACTGTCCTCTATTGATTGTCTTTTTCATTCAGTTTGAGATCTTCCTGGTTCTTGATATAATGAGTAATTTATTACTGCAACCTGGAACTTTGTGGTATTATATTATGAGACTTTGGTACTTATTTAAATTTTGTTTTAGCTGGTTTCATCTCACACCACCCTAGAAGTGGAAGGGAGGGCGCTTCCTCTCTGCTGCCAGGTGGGAAGAGCAGTCTACGTGTCACTGACCCTTCCGAGTTGGCCCCAAGGAGGGCCACCTGCCTGGTGTTGTTTGAGTCAACAGAACGAGACTGAGTTAGATTATGAAGCAAAGGAAAGCTTTATTCCCTGATCAGAGAACAGAGAGGTGTGAGCTCCGGGTCCAGAGCACAGGCTCGCCTGTAGGCTGTGGGCGGGGCTGCTGTATAGGGTCCCAGTCAGCAGGGAGGGGGCGGGGCTCTCTGCACACAGCCCTGAGCCCAGGTGTAAGTGCAGCCACTACCCATCAGGAACCCTGGTCTGAAGTGCCGGGTTCGAGGTCTCTGTCTGCGGCTGCCTGTGAGCCAGCGACACTAGACTCAGCACCAAGGAAAAGAAGAAAAGGTCAGACTTGATTTTATTACTCAGATTCTGCTTTTATTCTCCTGGAATTGTGCATGGGCTTTGCTGGTGATGAATCCCTCCTTTCCCATTTGTATAACCTCTTGGAGACAAAGGAGATGGTTTAAGATACACACTCAGATATCAACAAGAGAACAGTGGTTACCTGTCACACTCTCCTGAAAAGGCAGGACTCCAGGTCTTTGGGCTGGATGCACCTGAGTGTCCCTGGCCCATTTTGGTGGTTTTTCAGAAAAGAAGCTCCAGGTCAGAGCATGGTTCACGTGAGCAGTCAAGGGGCCCATGGCCCCAGCTTGTTTCTCTGGAGGTTGGGGCTTGGGGGCCTCTTCACTAGAGTATAGCATCCCCATGGAGTAGCCCCTGAGACTTCAGAGTGGGGAGGGTGGTGAGGGTCACCGGGTGGCATCTGCTCCACTTAGGGGTGAGCAGGGCTTGCAGGCCGCTGGTTTTCCAGGTTTTCGGATGCACCTAGGCTCCTGGCTGGAAGGCCGGAGCTGGGTCAGTGAGTGCAAGCAGCGGCTGGGTCCCATATTCCATGAGAGCTTTCCTGGTTGCTCCTAACTGGAGGGCAGACTTGAGTTGTTCCATTTCAAGGGGACTGAGGTGTCTTTTCTCTCCAACTGTGGAAATGGGAATTCATTTCCCACTAAGTTCAAGGGCACTTAACCTGGAGCTGACTGCATGTGGAGTAGGGCAGTCAGAGTTTCCTGATATAGCTTGGCTAACACCTGTTTCCAGATCTGATTTGATCTATTTTCTCTTTTGATTGAGGTCTCTGGGCTGAGAGGAAGGTCCAGTCATCCCCTTTGTCACTTGAGATACAAGTCCTGGACCATCATTTGTTGTAGGGATCCTGGGAGCCCAAACCTGGGGATTATCTCTCTTACTACGGCCTTAGCTGCTTCAGCTGCTGTTTCAGTTCTACCGGAGAATTCTATCCACTCAAAAAATGTGTTTTCTAGCACCAAGAGATACCTGAAATTGCCAGCTGTCCTCAGCATGAGATCAGTATGTCAGTCTTCTCTAGGGTATGTCCCCCTGATCTGAATGGTCCTTATCTGGGGCTTTGGTGGAGAGGGACAGTTAGGCGTGTTTCGACAATCCCCCTGAGTATAACTTTCATGCCAGGAGTTACCGTGACCCTGTTAACCAATGATATAGGCCTTCCCTCCTGGAGTGAGTTCTTTGATGAGCCTCCCTTATGCTTGACAAGCTGCAGCTGGGGAAAGAGGTATTGCCTGTGGTCATTAACTGGCCGCTGCTGGCCTCCCAGATCTCTGTCGAAGTAGCTCAGTCTGGGAGGGCCAGGATGGGGGCCTGAAGGAATTGCTATTTCAATTCTTGAAAGGCCCCTTTGAATTCTGGTTTCCATTTAGAAGGGTCATCATCCTTTCCTTTCACCATTTCAAGTAGAGGCTTAGCTACTAGACTAGGGCTGGGGATCCAGGTGCCGCCACCTCCAGGAGACCCTCAAGAAGTCTTCTAATTCTAGGAGGGGCGAGGCTACATTTGTGTTTCCCGTCTCCTAAGGTGGACTTCCCTAAGCTTCTGTTGAGAATGCTGCCAGGTGGGTGATCCTGGTGTGTGATATCCAAACCGTTTTCTTGGACACTTCATACACTTTATTGGCTAGGTGGTTTGGGAGTGGTTACAGTATTTTTAATCGGAAGCCTCCTTAGTAGGCCTGGCGATCAGACTGTCTACATTTTGGAGGAGGGGATCCCTCCTTCAGATGTAGATCTTTTAGGCCTTTAGCTGTTTCCCCAAAGATGATGGGGGAATTTTTGAATTCTCAGAGCAGTACTGTCTGGAAGTATTGTTTTTGTTGTGTCTTTGGGTCCTGCCACTCAAAAGCAAAAATTCCGTGTGACTTTGGGGCAAATGGAATATAGGAGGTGTATCTGTTTTTTTCTTTGAAGTGCTTTTTTAAAAGATTTTTTTTCTGGTGGGGATGTGGATCATCTTTAAAGTCTTTATTGAATTTGTTACAATATTGCATCTGTTTTTTCAGTTTTTTTTTTTCTTTTTTGTTCGAGAGGCATTTTGGGATCTTAGTTCCCCCGCCAGGAATCAAACTTGCAACCCCTGCATCTGAAGGCAAAGTTTTAACCACTGGACTGCTAGGGAAGCCCCAGAAGTCTTATAAATCTTAACCCAGAATACTAGGTCCTGGTGGATGGAGAGTGTCCAGTAGGGTGTAGGGATTAGGGACTGTTGGATGTGTATCTTCAGGGGCTTCATTACTGCCCTGAGGTCCTGGGGGGCTTCCCTGGTAGAGCAGCAATAAAGAATCTGCCTGCCAATGCAGGAGATCCAGGAGACTCGGGTTAGATCCCTGGATCAGAAAGATACCCCAGAGAAGGAAATGGCAACCCATTCCAGGATTCTGGCCTGGGAAGTTTCATGGACAGAGGAGCCTGGTGGGCTATAGTCTATGGAGTCACAAAGAGTTGGGCATGACTTAACGACTAAACAACAACAAAACAATTGGTACCATCCTGCATTCCCCACTGGGTTTCTTTATGTGAAGAGTGAGGGTATTACAGGCCAATTGGATGGTTGAATAAGGCCCTAGCCAATCAGGTCTTGTACAGGGGCAGGCAGTGCCCAACAAGGCCCCCTGATGGCAAGGGTACTGTTTTCTCTTGGGCCATGTGTGTCTGGGTTTTAGATGGACTATTACCGGACTTGCTCTGACAGCTCATCCCATTTGTCCCTGGTCCCAGACCTTGAGCTTCACTTCAGGGAGGTGGACTCACTCTATCTGGGGAGGTTTGTCCTCAGCCATCCATGTCATTCACTATCTTGTGCCCCTTGTCTATAGGGACCCCAGACTCTAGCTTGTCTCCCATTGTGGAGAGTAGCCCCCAATTTATGTAAGATGTCTCTTCCCAGGACAGGTGCAGGGCATTCAGGGACCTGCAGGAATGAATGGGTGAGTGTGTGCTGGTCCATTTTACCTTCGAGTGACTGCAAATGCCCACTCTTAGGCCTCCCCTGATGCCCCATCATTTTACAGCTCTTGGGACCAAGTTTGCCTGGTCTGGTGCTCAAAACTGAGCAAGTGGCACTGGTGCCAACTAAAAGTGTATTTATAGCTTTTGTTATATCAACCTTCCCATTGATCATTTCAGATTCTCTTGATTCATTCTTATGAATTCAAGAACAACTCTTATGTTGTTGTTTTAGGTCAATCTAGCTTTGTGCTCACTCACCTCCTCTATGTTGTTATTGGCAAAATTATTACACTTCTATATGTTACAGGATCAAAAATACACATTGTTTCAATATTGTAATTAACCTCCAATTAAAATAAATAAATTTATATTTAAAAAATTAATTAAAAAATAAAATCTACCACCCCTGCCAAAACCCCCCCCAAAAACAAAAATACATATTGTTTCATACAATTGCTTTTCAAATAATTTAAGAAAAGAAAGGAGAATAAAGATGTATTTTTACTATATTTTATAATTACATAAAGTCATGTCTCTTTTGTGACCCCATGGACTGTAGCCTGCCAGGCTCCTCTGTCCATGGGATTTCCCAGGCAAGAATACTGAAGTGGGTTGCCATTTCCTTCCCCAGGGAATCTTCCTAATCCACAAATCAAACCCATGTCTCCTACACTGAAGGCATATGCTTTACCACTGAGCCACCTGAGAAGCCCCCTTATATATGTATTAGTGAATAAATGTATATATACATATTTTAAGTTAAAATGTTTAAATGGAGGTTGGCAAATGGTTTCTGTAAAGAGCTATATAAATATTTTAGACTCTAGGCCACACATGGTCTCTCTTTCATACTCTTAGTTGTCTTATTTTTTCAAACCATTTAAAAACATAACAATTCTCAGAATAAGAAAGTATTCACTCTGTTACAAAGTGTGCATCTAATTCTCAGTTACCTGAAATAACCTCTCCCCCCAGCCCAACAAAAGTTTTAATATTGGATTTATAAAAATAGCACACTGTTTCATGTGTCACGTATTAGTTTTGTAACTTTTCCGTTTGAGATGCACTACCTTCATTTTTACTGAGACTTTTCAGTTAAAATAGGTGAAGCACTCTCTACTTGGTTTATGTGACATTTACCAGTGCTCATGTATTTATGTGAATTCAAATTACCCTCTGAGGTCACTGCTTTTGGTGAAAAAATTATGGTGTGTGTGCCAAAAACAAACACTCTCAATTTTTTTCCTTTGAGTTACTTGAAAATTTTTATTCTGGCCAAGATTTATATCCTCCGACCATCCTAAGTTTTTGTTTATTGGCTAATGTCTTTGTTTTGTCTTTTTTTGTGTGTGTGTGTTTTAAAAGATAGCTTTGCTATATCAGATTCTTGATTGACAGGTTTTTTTTTTCCTTTGGATTATGTTATCCCACTGCTTTTTGCCCTCCACTGTTGCTGATGAGAAGTAAATTGCTAATCTTTATTGAATTTCTTACAAATGGAAAGTCTTTTTTCTCTTGCCACTTCAAGATTTTCACCTTGTATTTGCCTTTCAGCCTTTTTTTTTTTTTTTCCAAACTGTCACATATCTATTTGTGGATTTCTTTGTGGAATTTGTGGAGCTTTCTGAACGTGTAGATTAGTGTTTTCAATAAATTAGGAATGATTTCAACCATTATATCTTCACATATTTTTTCTTTCTCTTTCTTTTCTGATATTTCTCTTACATGTATTTTGATGTACTTAATGGCATTCCTCATTTCTTGAGGCTCTGTTCATTTTTCATTCTTTTTTTTTTCTCTTTGTTCTTTGGCTTGCAAAGTCTCTGTCAACTTCAGGTTTGTAAATTGTTCTGCAAGAATTTGGGCTTCTCTAGTTAATTTTTCATTTCAATTGTACTTTTTAAGTCCAGAATTTTTATTTGGTTCTATAAAAGTTTGTATCTCTTTACTGATACTAGCTATTTGATGTAACATGGTCAGCATACCTTCATTTTATAAACCATGGTTTCCACTAGTTATTTGAACATACTGTATTTATAACTACTTGAAGTCTCCATTAACTGTTAAATCCAACATCTGGTCACTCTCACAGGCAATTTGTGTTGTTGACTTCCACCGCCCACCCCCCCACCTCCCCATGTGTAAGTCATGTTTTTCTGTTTCTTTGTATGTCTCATACATTTTGTTGGAAATTGGACATTTTAGATAGTTTAGGATAGAAATTCTGGGTTCTGGTCCCCCCTTCCATTTACTTGATTGCTTGTTTAAGTGAAAGTGAAGTGAAGTCACTCAGTTGTGTCCGACTCTTGGCGACCCTGTGGACTGTAGCCCACCAGGCTCCTCCGTCCATGGGATTCTCCAGGCAAGAATACTGGAGTGGGTTGCCATTTCCTTCTCCATTGCTTGTTTAGTGACTTTTATTTCAGAGAAGTCTATTTTACACAAACACATGGAGTGTTAAACCTTTGATGTTGCTTCTCAACCACTGGTCTGCAGCCTTGAGCGTGCCCAGCTGCCCTGGATGACAGTACATTGGCAGGGCTTCTTTTTGGCTATCTTTTCCCCTGATCACATCTAGCTGTTAAACTCCACAACTTGTAGGATAATTGCTCTATTGTTTTCGACAATGCTCTAGGGCATCAGTTGTTCCAGAGACTAAACCAATCAAATAGTTTCTGAGATCAGTGTTTTATATTTGTTATTATCCTAGGAGAGCTACTCCCAGTGCCCCGCTCCCACCCCAAGTTCTCTACTGCAAACTAAGTCTTCAGTTTAGCTTCTGTCCTCAACAAATCTACCAATGTCCTCTTATTTCTCACCACAATCTCCAGTTTCTGAATGCATCATTATGCGAACTTGTCCATGTTCTTTGTCAAACAAAGTCAGTTTCTTTGGGAAGAGGCTAGGAGCTGTTTTATAGCCTGCTTCCTCCTCCAGAAAAATCTCTGAGCCAGAGCTCTGCGACTGGGAAGTGGTATATGGACAGTGATGAGCTTCTATCTGAGTTATACTCCCACCTTAGGAACTGAGCAGGAGGCGGAGGTGGGTGCAGTGGCTTCAGGTCTTCTTGATGTGGAACCACTGTCTCATGAGCCGGGACGAGGGTGATCGGGGCCTCAGAGCTCCCAGTGGCTTTGTGACCCAAGATAGAACCTCTGTCCCAGTGGGAACCAGATGGGAGGAGGCAGCCTCATCTCCTGGCCACTCTTGCTCAGAACTCGGTCTCAACAACGGGTGTCTGGGGACATGATGAGAAATGCTGGCATCCCGCCCTCTGGGAGAACAGCCTACATGCTGGGGGCAGAGCGAGATTTGTGTTCTGGGCCACGCAAGTCTGGAGTGGGGTTTCTGTGCCACTGGGCTGGGAGTGGGGAGGGAGTGGGTGTGATTAAAAACCCAGACTATCACTGTTACTCTATCTTTGTTAACTTATAAAAAATATATATATGTGCTGCAGTACCCTTAGTCTCATTTCTGGAGACTTTAACTGTTTCTTAAGACAGTTTTCACTGGGAGGCCCTCTGCAGAAGTCCTCATCCTGTTATCCTGGAAGTCCACCCACTACCAACTTACTTTTTCGCTTTTGTCAAAAGTCATTGTAACATACATGTACTGTCGTTTTCTGGACTCTCCATCTGTTCCAGTGATCTGTTTGTCCATCTTGATGTCAATGCCACATTCTCCAAATTACTGTACATTTATAATAAGCCTTGAAGTGAGACAGAGCAAGTCCTCCAGCATTTTTTTTTTTTTTCCATAATGGTTTTGGTTACTCTAGGTCTTTTGGAGTCCCATATAAATTTTAGAGGGAACTTGTTAGGTTTTAAAATTGCAGTTGAATTGCATTGTATGCCTGTTGTCAACAATCTGGAATGGTGTAGGGGGTGACAGGGAGGTTCAAGAGGGAGGGGACATACATATATACTTACAGCTGATACAATGTTGTTGTATGGAAGAAGCCAACACAGTATTGTAAAGAATTATCCTCCAATTAAAAATAAATTTAAAAAAAATTTTAAAAATCAATCTAAAAAAGAAATGAAAAATTTTATTCAAGCCAAATTTAGGATTATAACCCAGGAACAACCTCTCAGCTCTGAGATCTATTTTGCCCATCAGAAGTCAGAGCACAGGTGTACAGGTTTTTCAGAGAAAAGTGAAAAGTGAAAGTGTTAGTTACTCAGTTGTGTCTCTTTTGCGACCCCATGGACTGTAGCCCTCCAGGTTCCTCTGCCCATGGGATTCTCCAGGCAAGAACACTGGAGTGGGTTGCCATGCCCTTCTCTAGGGGATCTTCCCGACCCAGGGATCAAACCTGCATCTCCTGCATTGCAGGTGGATTCTTTACCCACTGAGCCACCTGGGAAGCCCTGATGAAAGTTTTAAAGACTCTAATAAAAATTTCAGAAATGGGGTGGAGGTTTTTAAGGGAAAAATGGTTTTGAGGAATGCTTGTCCTTTAACACAGTTGGCTGAGAAAGGTGAGTGTGATGAGGCTAAAGCACTTCCTTTACTGTTGAGGGGAAGAACATGCTTATCACGATCATCCCCTTTTTCAGAATAATGAGCTTGCCAGTGTGCTCTAAATTCAGGGCACATAGACAAATGAGAGTTCAACTTTTACTTAATTAGAAGTGTTTAAAAACCACAACTCTGTGCTGTCTCTAATAGATGTTTAAATATAAAACATTTCAAATTTAGCACAAATGATATAGGCTAATGTGTAATTGGACTTGGATAAAGTCGTATGAACCAAACGGTCCCTTTGCAGTGTTTAAGAGGAAAGGGTGTTTGTACAAAGTCATGGGGGTGAGGCTGGGTTCTTGGGGAACAGGGCTGTGCAGAAGCTTTGGGTCTGAGCCCCAAGCTTTGGGCTCAGAGCCGGCTGAACAGGTGTGGCAGGCAGCTCTGCGGTAGGGGCAGAGTGGGTCCGTTCAACACTCGGAAGCTGACTTTGCGGATGGTCTCCTTTCTAGCACTTAGAAAGGGTTTTTTTTCTGCTGCTGGGAAGCAGGGAGCAGGGCTGCATCAAGTGATTATCTGGGAGCAGCCAGGCATAAGCTCGGATGCTTTGGGAGGTGGTGGGTGGTGTGAACAGATTCTTCTTCCTTTCGCGGATGGGGGAAGAGCGTGCTTGGTGACATTTTTCTGAGTATAAAAGGAAAACTACAGGTGTGAGTAATGGTAATTGTATGTTAAAAACAGAGCCACACCGATATTGAAAAAACAGAAGAAAGGCATTGTAAACACTTTTATTTAAAATCCAGATTTCTGAAACAACTGTACAACAGCTAAGAATGGCATCGTAGGTCTTTAGCTAAATAAGACATAGCACAAAAATAATAGTAATTTTAACTTTTGAAGGTTCTTTTAAAAGCACCACTTAAAACATACATATTCCCCCCAAAATGAAATACAGAAAAAGTGTTCTATCTCAGGAATGAGTTTGAAAATGCACAAGGAAAGAAGAGAGACAGTTTTTTAACCCCTGGTTATTAATGGGGGAGGGGGTGAGGCGCTAAATTCAAAAGGATTTTGAGATTTTCCTACGTTGTTCGTTTAAAGGTTAACAGGTACAGAGCTCTCAAGAATTTCCGGGTAAACAAGGGCTACAGCTTTTCATAAATATGGCCACTGGCCAGGTTTCTAAAATCGTCACCCCTAAAAAGTGCAGGATCGACAACTATCTGTTTTGAGAAATTCCGAGAAAAGACCACAAGTGCAGCACATCAAAAAACAAAAACTGGAACTAGTTTTAATAATCTCCGAAAACTTGTAAATTCTAGATTTATTTTGAAACCAACTTCCAAACAAGACAGAAGAAAACCCAGACGAATGTATATTACACTGCTAAAGCCACTTAAACCTGCCGGGACGTCGCTGTGCTCCTTCCATCGTGGAGCCTCGGGTGACTGTCCGCCGTCAGGACTGAGGCCCTGCTGTAAACCCGTCCTGGTGTCTCCGCACCACCCCAGGCCCGGGCGCTGGGAGGGTCTCGCTGGGCCCCGGGCCCCCACCTCACCGCTTGCTGGACCGCGTGTGCGACTTCTCGTGGCCGCCCCGCTTCCCCCGCTTCCCGGGCGGCGAGCGCCGGGCGTGGACGCTGTGCTTGTACGGGTGAGACCGGTGCTTCTGGCGCCCTTCCTCCTTCTGGCTCTGGCTTTTCGCCGGTTCCTTGCTGTCCTCTTTTTGTTCGTGGTCTTGCTCTTTGTGGGAGGGCAGGGTGTTCTTAATTGTGTTAATTAGAAATCTTTTATTTGTCCCGGCAAGAGGACACTTCATCCTGGGGGCAAAGAGAGAACAACCACAAATCGAATGTGGACTCCAGAGCCGAACCCTCCCATCAGGGCCTGTGCCAAAGAATCTTGCTTCCCCGGAGTCAAGTTCCTGAATTTGTTCAGCTTTCCTTGCATGCCACCTAGTGTAAACTCCGAGTACAAGGGGGAAAACCCAGGACACTGAGAATTCCCAGACAGAGTGGCTGGACCCTGTCTGAAGACCTTGACCCTGTCTTCCTGGCTGGGACTAATTAAGCCAAGGAATACACACAATGTGTGTACAGGTACTGACCGCAACACACATCACCTGAGTCATTTAATTCCTTTTTTAATTCCTGAGTCATTTATCCCCTTTACCATATCGCCTGCTTTGACTAGGCATTAACTCAAAATGCAGATTTATGTTTATGGTGGCCCACTTTTAAATATCCAAGAATAAGGGTAAGTCCCTCCCTGAGGAACAAAAAAAGTATCTCCTGCTATACCCTGAATATTGGACCTACATGATCTACTCTAGAAATAAAAAAATAATAATCTAAAGAGTCTATTAAAACCACCTTTTACCCTCTGAAAAACTCAGCTTCTAATTGAGAACTTTCTGTTTCTGAGCCTGCTCTGCCAGGGAGCTCTGGCCACACGTTTCCCCTCCAGGCGAATTTCTGGGCCATGTACATTTCAGGGGCTTCATGATTCAAGTTCACCCAGGAGGAAGGATGTCACTGATCAGATCATTAATTTACATGTTGACACATATTTACACATGCAGTATTCGTTTTTTAGGTGGAGCCAATCTTTCATTTGGCTACACAAACGAAAACTGCACACAGTGAAAACTTGGATCTCTCTCTTGGCCTTGAGCTCTGGTCTGTAACATGGTAATTACTTTTGCTGAATCTCATCACCAGTTTTTCTTCTGCAATGAACTCATACAACAGGGTGCACACATGTGCTCTGGGGTCACAGTGCCTACCAGACTGGACCTTGGGCATGTCAGATCATCTCCCTGTTGCCCATCCTCTGTTAAATGGGGACCATCACAGTGACCGAGTTAGAGGGCAGGTTGATGGAGGCTGAATGTGTGCTTGCAACAATGCCTGGTAGGTAACAGGCACTCAGTAGAGGTTTGCTCTGGTGCATACCCTAGCCCTTCGGCTTCACTGGCTTTGGGATCCTGAGAGTCACCCGATGCCTCTGTGCTTCAGTTTTCTATTTGTTAACAGAATTACTCATCTACTGCAAGAGTTGAATGAGATAACCCACGAAGCACTTAGCATAGTGCCCGGCATAGAGCAAATTCCTGATAAATGGTATCTGTGGGTCTATGATTTCTTATGCATGATTCCAAAATTTGTAAACCAAGTTCCTTTTCTGGACACAACTTATTTGGCAGCCAGACCTGACCTAATCTGACACTGGGCACTTATTTCTAGTCTGTGTCCCCTTTGGAGTAACATTCATATGCTTTGCTGGGGAGATGACTGTGTGTTGAACAGATACCGTGAGGGTACTTGTCGTGCATGCTGTCTGTGCTATGGTACCTTTCTAAGAAACTTATCTGGATCTGAGGGCTTTAAACAAGGGACTGTGGAGCCTTATTATTATTCATTATAGTAATAATGTAAAGTAATGTTATTACTGTTCATTCTCCTTTCATGAAAGAGAATATATATAGCACTCAAATTCATATATTCAGGATTTGTCCAGGAGAGGAACCCAAGGCCACTAAGTCTCAAATCACCTGAGATAGTAAGTTAATTAAGAACATAGAATATCTGATGTCGCTCAATGAAAAAAAAATTATTAAATATAAAACCCTGAGCCATCAAGAAAAAAATAAGATATTTAACAGAAATGTTCCTAAAAATGGTTACAGTTTTAAAGTTTTGGTGCTTAAAACAGTTAAGCTTCTATATCTGCAAGCTTCACTCTCCAGGACACCTCAGTTCTCCAGATGTCAGAGCCAGTGGGCTCGTGGGCATGACGTCTGTGCTTATTATCTGCATTTCCTAATGACCCATAAACTCCATCTACAGGTACTCCTCAGGTGCAGTAACACTGGAGGCTGGAGTGACGTGTGACCTCAAAGGGCCCTTCCTGTTTGGAGCGTCTCATGTTCTCTATGTTTGTTGACCCTTTGGAAAACCACCCTTCTCTCCTTCACCACATGAGGAAATTATTTCATTGCTCTCTGGCTTCTTGTCTCTCAGCTCTCTTTTAGTGCCACTTTTTTCTGTATTTGAGATGACACGATAAGCTAGTCTTAGATCCTCAACTGTCCTGAAGCCTCTTCCATGTCAGCATTACAGGGAGAGTGTGAGCCCTGGGGCGCGGGCGCAGGCCTGGCTGCTGGGCGTGTCTGCAGCGGCTCTGTCACTGGCTGTGCTGGGATGAGGGGCAGGGGCCACGGGGTGTGCAGCTGCTTTCCTAAGGAGCTGTGACCCCACAATGTCAACTTTCTCACCCTGGCCGGTTACTCTTATTTTTGGTTCATGTTTGATTTTAGAAAGTTATACTAGCTCACATGGGGAGAGCCAGATTTAAGGTGCTAACAACATAAATGGATATGAAATTCTATAAATAGAATCAGATGCTTAAAACTGCTTTAGAAAGTACCCATGACAGCAGCGTCAGACTCAAGACCTGGCGTTCTATCCATGTTAAACCAAAAAGTGAAGCAACTTCCTTCTTTCAAAGCTGCTGATGCAGAGCCTGAGAGGAGGGGTCTCGCTTGCCCTGGCAGAGACTGAGATGGACCAAGGCCAGGAGTGTCAGTTCCTCAGCCTGCTCTCCCCATTTCCCGAGTAGGCGGGCTGTGTAACATCCTTCACAGAAGTGAGGCACTTTCTCCTGGCAGTTATCAGACTCCACTCATGAAAAACAGTCAACTGTTTTTTTTGTTTGTTTTTCATCACAGGCTTGTTTCAAACAAGCGCAGAGAACAGCAGGGGGAAGATAAATGTAGTTTTTTTTGTTTTTCTCCTTTCTGATTTTAATACTTTGGACAGAGGTAGTAATATCTTAACACTCTGCAGATGTAGAGCTGCCACGTCAGTTTCTGAAACACTTTCATGAATGTGACCCATCGAATAAGTGGTACGTGACCACTCGCAAGTGAGAACCAGGAGGGTGGCGACCACGCTGTCAGGCAATTCCTGCCACCAGCGTCGCCTCCCTCCGTCTCTCCCGCCATCACCCCTCTGGCAGATGCACGGGAAGCTGCATGCTTGTGGGTCCCGAGCTGGGAGGGCGTGGAGCCGGGACGGGAACCAGGGCTCTGACTCCAGAGTCCGTCCTCCCCGCACGACCCCAGTTGGTAGCTGGGCGGGGTGGGGATGGGGGTGGGGGTCCTTCCCTTTGAGACAGATGCATAGAAGCAGATAGTATGTGGCGTCGGGTGGGCTTGAGCTGCCAGCCATGTGGGAGCCCAGGTGAGTCTGACACAGACAAGGACAGGGGCACAGAATGCCCTGGGCACATGTGACTTGGAGATCTGTGAATGCGTCAGGCCATGGGACATGGTGGTGGTTCTTCCTCTGTTTAGGGAAGCAGAGCCTTGGGGTCAGGGAGGCAGGCTCCTTGCATTGTACCCTGATCCATTCTTTTGTTTTGCTGCCAAAGCCCTTCCCATTCAGGCACACAGCATTTTATCTTGCATTCTGCACTTTTCTTTGTATGCTTGCGAGTAATGCAGAGTAATTAAGGATGAGCAGTGCAGCTATAGGGATTATAACACTCTACAAGAACTTCTCAGGCAGCATTTGACTGCCAGATTAGCACCTGTGGCACCATGGGCGGTTATGGTGACTGTGGCGCCTTAGATGAGCTGAGTTGTCACCAACCGCAGGCTCAAGATCCAGGATCACCTGGCTCCTTGGCCTGTGGGGACTGTAGCTGGGCTTCTTTCTGTGGCTATTACCTCAGATGTACATCTGAGAGCGTGCAAGGAGCGTGCAGAATGGAACACAGCAAAACAAAGGACTGGATCAGGGTACAATGCATGGAGCCCGCATCCCTGACCCCGCTCTGCTTTCCTAAACAGAGGAAGAACCACCATCATCTCCCATGGCCTGATGCACTTCACAGATCTCCAAGTCACGTGTGTCCAGGGTGTTCTGTGCCCCTGTCCTTGTCTGTGTCAGACTCACCTGGGCTCCTGCAGGGCTGGTGTTCCGAGTCCACCCGACACCACGTACCATCTGCTTCTGTGCGTCTGTCCCGAAGGGAGCAGCCCTGGCGACCAGTGTGCCAGCAGCTTTTCTGCAATGAAGTAGGTTTTCAATACGCTGCGCCTCCAAAACTACACCTAAAAGTAATGAAGAATAGCTGACACATATGTGCATCTGTATCTGCAGTATTGGTTTCTAAAAATCTGAGGCTCTTTCATGTGTAAGGCATTATGCTAGGTCCTGCAGCAGAAATACATCACAGGCTGCCTGTGTTTGAGGCGATGGCCAGGAGGGACAGAAGGTGGGACAAGGAGAGGGTCAGAGCAGGGGTGTGAGCAGCAGTGGCTCTGGAATGGTGCCCTGGGCCCCTGCTCCCTCAGCCACACAGGTCGTCTCTGCCACTATGTGAGCTGAGGGTCGCTCCTTCGGGGCTCCCCACCCACTTTGCTAACTGGGCAGGAAGGGGGGTGAACGTGGGAGGCAGGGGCGGGATGCCCAGCATCCTGTGTGCTAACAGACAGCAGCCACTGGGCCTGGGACAAGGAGGGGCAGTGCTGGTTCCCTAGAACGTTTAAATGAATAGACACTGCATGACTGGCTCAAGGCCGGGGAAATGATTCGCTGCTGACATAAAATATCAGAAAATGTAGGAGTGCTCACCCATGTCACCAGCTTGACCCCAAGACAAACAGAAAATGCCAAAATGTCACTCCCCTTAAAACAACTGCGTTATGAAAACTGGAGAATCGTTTTCTGTCAAATCCAACCTTTGGGACTTTTTGTACCAAAGTACAAGCCTCTCCATGTCTAAGGCGGAAGTTACCCAGGCACTGGGCTCGATTATTACAGCGGGCTAGGATCAGTAGAAGTGAATGTGACCGAATAAATACAGCTTTGTAGACCGTGAAGCTGAGCAAATTTCTGAAATTTGTGCTTATAAATTCCTTTATGTTGACTGAAAGGAAGTCACACAGGCCAATACTTCAGCTTCTCTAAGGCGTCTGTCAAGAACAGCTTCTCAAGAGATTCTTTTTGCTGAAATGTGTCCAAGGAAGTACACAGCACCAAATGGTTTCTTTCTTTATGATATAAAAAAAGTTCATCCCACTTGCATTTTCCCTAGTTCAGCAATCTCTTTCTGGCAACAGTTCAACTGCCTCACTTGAGATCTCTCTTACGGAATATCCAAGAGGAAAAAAAGAGTGTCACTTGCTCTAGTTCTATTTTAAATTTTAGAGCAAATGTAAAAACCTTCTAGATGCTTAGAAAAGCAGACCACCGCCCACCAGTAGTTGACCAGTTGCTCCTTGTGGGTATCTGCTAAAATGAAATCATACATACAGATTGATCCACACTGGATCTTTGCATTTCATTATATCACTGCATCCATAAAAACGTAAGAATGAATTTCTGAAAGATAACAGCTTAAAAAAATAATAGCAATACTATTATCACAGCTAAACAGAAATCAACATTAATTTCTTGTATCATTACACACCTTTATTTCAATGAGTCTGGATAAGAATGCAGACAAGGTTACACTTAGAGCTGTCTCAGATCTATTAATCCATGTGGTACTCCTCCTCCCTTTTTGCCATGGAATTCATCTGTTAAAGAAACTGGTTTGTTTGTCCTGTAGAATTCCTCATATTTCCCATTTCTGTAATTTTATCTCTACAGTCATTGAGTAGAGTAGTAGTAGTTCTCACTAGAGACTTGATCAGATTCAGGTTCAGGTTCTTTACAAGCACGCCTCTTAAGTGGTGGTACTCTTTTCCTCTTGCACCTTTCTGTGGCATAAGGATCGATGGGTGGGTCCAGTGTCATCAGCCTGACCCACTCATTAGAAGGTTCCCCATCAGCTTCTCATCCGATAGATTTAGCAAGTCACAGACAGAGCTTTGCCTAGATTCAGTCTATCATTAGGGATTGTAGAATAATGACATTCTTTTTATTTTTAAATCAGATTTGAAAAATCAAATTTTAAATCATAAATTTATACGTATATCTTCTGTATAAGCAGACTTATTTACTGTCTGCTTCCACAGAATCACATTTATCCTTTTAAGTAAATAGCATGATGAGTCTTGACGAGTGTGTGTAGTCATGTTATAATCACAGCAACCAAGATGCACAACACTTCCATCACCCAGAAAAGCTGGGCAGTAAATGCAGTCCTGTGGCCCCCGCCTCTTGGCAAGCGATGAGCGGTGTTCTGTCCCTCCGGGTCTGGCTTTTTCTGGCTTTTCTCCGGGTCATATAAACGGAATCTTACACGGTGTCATGTACTGAGTCTGGTTTCTTTCATGAGCGCAGTGCATCTGAGACTCATCCATGCAGCATGTTATCAGCAGCTCCGCTCCTTTGTGTTACTGACTTGTATGGAATGTATGGGCATCACCAGGGCGTGTCCACACATCAGCTGATGGGCATTTGGGCTGTTTCCAGTTTTGAGCTATCATGAGTAAAACTGCCGTGGACATTACTGGACAGATTTGTGTGTGGGCTTACATTGTCAATCCTCTGGTTAGCAGTTAGAAGAATTCTGTGAGTGCGTATTGTAAGAAACTGCCAATTGTTTTCCAAGTGGCTGTATGACTTTACATTTATGCCAACAATGTGTGAGCATTCTAGTTGTTCCAGATCCTCCTCTATCTGCTGCTGTCCGTCTTTTTAAATTTTAGTCAGTCTAGTGCATTTGTAGTGAAAAACTGTGGTTTTAATTTGCATTTTCCTAGTAACTGATCTGAGCATCTTTTCATATGCCAATGAAAAGATATTAGCCAATTTGATATCATTTTTAGTGAAGTGTTTATTCAAATCTTTTGTCTGTTCTTAGATTGTCTTATGATGGAGTTGTTAAGAATACAAATGATAATCTTATTCTGCAGTCCCCCATTTAACAGTTACAATTCTATAAAGAAGTTTTCTTTCATCAGTTGTTATATAACTTTGATGTATAATTTGTATAAGCAACAGGATAAATACTTGGTTCTTTCTCATTGCTTACCAGTTTTACAAACAATGATTCGGTTCCTTAGCATTGTCCAAAAGGGACCACTGAGTTTCCTGATGTGATTATTGTTATGACCTTATGGATTGTGACATGTTTTAGGTATCTCTGCCACTACAGCTTTATTTTTTTGATGATTCAGTTAGCGGGAGGCCTTTCAACTTGGTTCCCAGTCTTTCTGACATGATTACTGTAGTCTTTGAGAGTTTTACTTTCTGATATGATAAGGTTTTCTGGCTCAGCTTTATATGTGTCCTGATTGCACGGTAAACAGTGGTCTTGCCCACAGAGTTGTCTGGACTTTGCCCTGGCTTCTGGGAGGTAATATCAGTTCTGGGAGGCAACGTCATACCTGATAGCATCGTCTCTGCTTGGGGTGGAGCTGGCCACACCTGACCGTGAGGGATGCCAATGCCAGAAAGAGAGTCCACATGATTCAGGGCGGGCATCTGGGTTCCTGGGGCACTGGTGAGCCAGAGACTGGGATCCGTCATGTGAGCAATCTATCAATCAGAGGAACTCCAGAGAGGAACTCCAGTAAAAACTTTGGACACCTGAGGCTCAGGGTCGCTTCCCTGGTTGGCAGAATGCCAAGTACATTGTCATAGGTTGATGCTGGTCGCTGGGTTGGGAGGTTGCGGTAACTGTCCTGACTCCACAGGGTGTGGGCAATAGCAACTCTGTGTCTGGAACCTCCCCAGACCATGCCCTTTGCATCTCTTACTTTGGCAG
The DNA here is from genome assembly GCF_042477335.2 of Ovis canadensis. NCBI lineage: Eukaryota > Metazoa > Chordata > Mammalia > Artiodactyla > Bovidae > Ovis > Ovis canadensis. The sequence goes on from NC_091254.1 coordinate 46,568,156, forward strand.
ATTTCAATCTGTATGCTTCCTTGTAATAAACTGTAGCCGTAAGTACAACAGCTTTCTGTGAATTACATGAGTTTTTCTAGCAGATCACTGAGGCTGAGGGTTGCTCTGGGAACTCCCTGAATGTGCAGTTGGCACAGGGGGTGTGGGCGGTGCTGGAGGCTGTAAGGAGGCTGTGCCAGCTCGCGTGCAGCTCGGCTGACTCCAGGCTCAGCCTCGGATCTGCAGCCAGTTATTTCTCTAAGGATCTCTGGCTCCTGTCCGTGAGAGACAGCCTTATATACACTACTGTAATATTATATGCCATCTCCGGGTGCTGGGGGGTCCTCACTGCTACCGAGTGGAAGGTCACTGTTTCTAGGGCTTTTTGTGGACAGAGTTAGAGAAGCTGATTCCTCTCTCTTCCATAGTTTCTTTATGGCTGTATTGGGTGCTTGCTGCTGCGTGTGGGTTTTCTCCAGTTGTGGCGGAAAGGGGCTGCTCCCGAGCTGCAGTGCACGGGCTCCTCATTGCCCTGGCTTCTCCTGTTGGGGAGCTCGGGTTCCAGGGTGATGGGCTTCAGCAGCTGTGGCTCCTGGGCTCAGAGCTACAGTGCACCAGCTTAGCTACCCCACGGCACGGGGGATCTTCCTGGACCTGGGCTCGAATCCGTGTCCTCTGCACTGGCAGGTGGATTCTTCACCACTGGGCCATCAGGGAAGCCCTTTCTTTCTCTTCTAAAGTGAAAATCTAGCACAACTTTATAATGGTATTACTGATTACAATTTAGACTTATGGATTTGTATGTCTTTAATTTTATATTTGTAGCTTTTATACTAAAAACCTTAGTATCTATAACAAATAAATATTTACTTACTCGCTTTATCCTACTATAGAGTATTTTCAGAATAACAGTATCAACATTATTACTAACAATGTGATGACTGGAGAAACAATTTAAAGTTTCTTTCTAGTTCTTGTCTGTCTTTTGGAAATACAGTCAGGTTTCACAGATCACCTGAAATAGTTCCTCTGTATGTGGCTAAGCTGTCTACTATATGGCACATTTAGGTCCATTTATTTTATGTTGCTTGATTTTTAGGAATTGCCTTTTTCCTCCGTTTCTTTGACTTTAACCTTGGTTTGTATCTGATGTAGGCCCTGTTCTTGTAAGAGTCAAATCCATAGAGACCTAGCTTGTACTCCCATCCACTTTTACATTTTATACTGTTTAACAGCCCAAAGTACTCCGTTAGAGTGAATTTTAAATTGTAGATAAAAAATATAAGTCAGCATATTTATTGGATGCAAATGCTATTGCTAAAGCAACACTTAGAAGAGTAGATGTGGTTCTTAAGGTTAAATTCTTCCTTTGTTTATATTAAGTTTTAACAAGCTCTGTTTATTAAAAAAAAAACAACAACACAATGGTTAAACTTTTGTTCTACACAGCTGAATTGTCACAAAACCAAAATACTTAAAGTTAGAATTTTTACAAGTAGATGTAAATTTATTGAGGACTATAATTAAGCCAGAAATTCTTAAACAACGAACGCTGGCGTAATATTACTTGAACTCTGGTGGCCTCAGGCACAGCAGGGTCGACCCGGGGACCTATGGGCCGGAGGTGCTGACACCATGACTGGTGTTTTCGGCCCACACCCCTCTGCCCCCTGCTCCACGGCCACACCCTCAGCAGTGTCCTTCCTCTACCACCTGGCTCTGGGGGATCACCTCTACACGCATGGTTCTACGTTCCCTCTGCATGCAAACTTTTCTCTTTAATGTGTATTTATATATCTTTAAATTTTTAGGATGGTGACTCAAGTACTTACCAGCCCATTGGTCCCATTGTTTCTGCTCTTGTTTTCCCACGTTTTGCCTCTTTCAGCAGCTCTTCTATTGCTTTCCTGGTGGGAAAAAAAGGGAAGAAATTTGAGAGGTCGTCACCTCACTATATTCTGAAAGTCTATATATCCCACATATGTGACTCTGGAAAAGGAACAGCTTTCAAGGCATAAAACTTCAAAATTGGGGGACAAATTTTAAAAATGTTCTTAAATGGTTGATGGTTTTAAATACATAAAGATTAAAAAGAAATCCTTTCCATAAAGAGGAAAAACAATGAAGAAAAAATTAAAGGCATCACCCAAAAACTTCAACTCCTTTTTATCTGTTTCTCCATATTTACCTTCAGGTTTCTAACAGTATTCTTTCAAACTGTTTCACCACCCTCTTGGTCCTCAGCAGATATATCTGGCTATTTTTATATTAACATAACTTACATATATTTTAATACACTCCTATTAATAGTGAGATCTTCAGAAAATGTCATTTCAGCTAACTCAGCAGCTGGATGCTTTCTGGTCCGTCCTGGGAGGGCCCACTGATGGGCTGATGAAAAACAGAAATACTGACCAACTTGCCCACTTCTCATCCCTGGACTCAGACCAGGGGTCACAGCCCAGCCCCCTGGTGTCGGGAATACTAAGTGCAGCTGGTCGCCACATAGCCTTCTTCCATCTCCTTAAAATAATAATATATCCTACTGATGTGATCTGAGGGCTTTGCCTCATAGGGCATTTCAGGAAAAATTTATCCTGTCTGGCTCCAAAACAGAGATCCCGACTTCACCCTTATATCGATGTAAACAAAAAATAATAGTAATCAAAGGGTAAAAATATTCCAAATACACCCCTACCTTCCCATCAATTAAGAGCAGTAGTTTTCAAAAAACCAACAAACAAAAACAACTAGGAAGTCAATCATCCTTGGATCCACATGTGTCCTCCCTCCTGACGGCAGAAAGAATGAAAATCGTCAGGGAGAGAACTTGCTCGTGCAGGTCCCCAGTCATGAACAAACGAGCCAGGATGCATTCTCCCATAAAAACTGTTAAATGTCTGCCTGGCTTTCTATACGCGCCTACAGAAGCCACTCTGTATGGTGATGTAGTTGAAATGCCATCTGCAGGAGACAACACTCAGTCAGGACCCCTGCCCAGGTCCTGAGGACCCATCCAGGCACTTTCAAGAGAGTGAGGTTGGATGTGATTCTTCTGTAGTTGTCATTCCTCTTAACACTGTCTCCAGTGCTGCTGTTAACCTGATCTGCCACAGTTAAGGATACCTTCTGATTGGAGAAGGCAATGGCAACCCACTCCAGTACTCTTGTCTGGAAAATCCCATGGGCGGAGGATCTGGTAGGCTGCAGTCCATGAGGTCGCTAGGAGTCAGACACGACTGAGCGACTTCACTTTCACTTTCTGATTTATGATAACAGCCCAAGAGAAAAGAAGGTATGAGAAGGACCGCCGCCTGGCATATACTAGCTCACGAGTGATGGGAGATGGTGACAGGTGGGCTGCAATGCAGGCTCAGCAGGCTGCCTGTGACTGGGGCGGACCCGGTAATTGCAACATGGAACAACTCATGTTGCTACGAGCTCTACAGTTTATAAAGTACTGCCCTATCTGAACGTGACTATGTAGTTATCAATACCAGTTTTCAGATGAGGAAGGAGGCAGCGGGGACACGGAGAGCAGGAGGAAGAGGAACAGAACAAAAGGCCTAGCGTGTTTAAGGCTGCCTGCCTCCATCTTCTTGTACTTCCTGTCTCCTCCACAAGCACTGGCATGGCAAGACCTGGAGAAGCCGTTTTCTCTTTATCATTAAAAGGCACAAAATAAATGGAAAAGAAGAAAAGGGATCTGACAGAGCTGCCACTGCTTCACACTCATTCAGAGAGCTGGAGAGGGGGAGGAGGGGCCCGGGGGCCCAGCCTTGGTCCTGGGAATGTGGACCTCCCGATGCCTCGCACCCGACTCCTCACATGCTCCTGCTGCAGGGCTTTCCTTCCAAACAGGAAAGCGACAGCTTCCAGCTGTCCTGTGTTTTGTCCTTGAAATAACAACATCACCTTCAAAATCAAGGAGGAAGAAAAAAAATCAAGTATTTTTCTTCACTCCTGTAGCCTCTGCTGTTTTCCCTGGAACTCTTGACTAATGAATTCCTGGGTAAGGAAATAACAAAGTCAGTTTCTACCGCATATTATCATAGAGGACAGATACTTAAATGATCAAAGATAATGAAGCATCGGCATCACGAATCAAGATAGTTTTTAATGAGATCGTGAAGCAGGAGTTATAAACTGCAATTAAAGTATAGGAAAAGCAAACAGGAGAATATACAAGAACTAAGTACAAGGAGAACTTGAACAATGAAATTTCAGACACAAATTTAAGTGCCATAATTTTTATACTTAGATCGTTTACACATCCTGAAGGTTTCTTTGTAAAACAAATTCATTGTAGTAAAATAGACAGTGCAATGGAGACAAGAAGTCCAAGGAAGCCAGATCATTAAGCAGACAGTTTTCTGGGCATAGGAACAAACTGCAGTCAGTTTTCAGTGATCCATGTGTGTATCATCCGTGGCCAATTTCCATCTGAGTGCGGCTTCCTCAGGCCTGCCTGTTCGTTCCATTAGCCAGCTGGTACATGCTTACGGAATGTAAACTGATCATAACAGCGGCTTAAATAAAATCCAAGTGGGGACGCAAATCTGGCGCAAAATCGTCTTAAAGCCCAGAGTTAAACAAATTAGTTTTGAGTTTTATCTGGGTCTGTGTTCCTTTTTATTCACATAACTGAATGTTAACTGTGTCAGGACAGACAAAGGGTATATGCCCTTTGGGCATGCCCTGGGCATGTTCGTATGCCCAGACAAAAGGCGAGATATTCAAGGCAACTATAAGGAAACAATAGAAGTTAAATAATGAACACAAGAAAATGAGATTTTAAAAGAATACCAGAGAAGCTAAATATCAAGTAATTGCTCAAAAAAAACATCTGTACACACTTTCTTGAGAGATGGTGAAAGCAAGTGTTATGGACTCAGACAAATGCTTGAGTAATCTGATTTAACATTACAAATACTAGTCAGTCTCCAAGTATAACTATTCCTCATACTGAACAAAGTCATGAGAACCCCCAAAACACTGACATGAAATCCTGAGACAAGCAAGCAAATGGAAACTTGGCTCGACTGGGAAACGATATTTCCTTATGGTAAAAGCTACTGCATTCATGCTGATAAGATCTTGACATGTTCATGCGTCTTTTCTCTTTGGATCACTTGTGGCTCAAATCCTTCCTGGACTCTGAGGCAGTATCTGCTGTGAGGTCAACAGGGCACAGCCCCCCATCGCCACAGACCCCACTGTTTTTTCACTTGAGGACACATGTCGGAACACAAGGAGGGTGTTTCCTGGGCTGGGAGCTGCCCCGGCAGGGGACTAGCATGTGTCTGTGATACTTGGGGCTGTGCAGGTTCAAGGAGACTCTCCTTTGAATATCAACATACTAGATAAGCTCTTAACATGCACCCCAGGAATATGATGAACACTTCACCCTCATGACTCCTCTAAGAGACTACTATCTCAGTGATAAGGGGAAAGTAAGAAAAACGAGAAACTGGTGCTGGGATGTGAACCCAGGCAGCTGACTCTTAGCTGACTCCCACGCTAGGCGAGGTGTGGGAAGGCGAGACCTCAGCCTCACGCAGCTCAGCTGAGTGAGAGGAAGCAAGGAGAGGGGTGGCCACACGTGTCCTATGCTCACGACAAGCACTGCTGCCGTGAGGACGAGCTCCCGGCCCTTCACCTGGACGTGGACCTTCTCAAACGTCCACATCTCCCCGTCCGAGGTGACCTCTGAGGGTGGGGTGATAACTTCTTCAGCTGACATGGGGACCAATTCCTAATGGTTTATTTTTTTAGAGGAAAACCTGATTTCTCAGTTCACAAAACATCTCACCACAGGAATCACCTCATTGTCAAAGTAGCATTTCTACAAATATCTATTCTTAAGTCCTGACTAAGAAAAGATAGTGAAAATACACACACAGAAAATATAGCGACTCATTTTCAGTTCCAGTTATAAGACTTAGTTAAATGTGCCATGGTAAGCTGTGTATGGGGTTTCCCCAGTGGCTCAGCGGTAAAGAATCCGCCTGCCAATGCAGGAGACTGGGTTCGACCCCTGGATCGGAAGACCCCCCGGAGAAGGAATGGTAACCCACTCTGGTTTTCTTGCCTGGGAAATTGCATGGACAGAGGAGCTTGGTGGGCTGTAGGCCACGGGGTCAAAAAAGAGTGGGACATGGCTGAGCGACTAGACAACAACGAATCGTGTGTGTCATGGAGAAAAGCAGCTCTTACTGGAAAAACTCTGTGGAGATGGGATGGGGATGGCAGGGAACTACCTTAGAAAAGAGTCAGTGCTGACTAAAAAGCCCATGAATCACGCCATGCCAGGAACAACATGCCTGTTCAATAGGTCAGTTGAGCTTAAAAGTATATACACCTTCCACAAAAAGACTAGTTGGGAGAAATAAACTTGGTCAAAGGACATAAAAGTCAGAATAATTATCGAGGTCTCTTACTCAAGGACAAAAATTTTTGTCATCTCTCACCAAATAGCTGTTTCAAATGCAAAAAGGAAAGAAAATCACTACAGTCGATGCAAAAGAAAATATTCCAGTATAAAGCCTTGAAGTTTTGCCTCTACAGCTTTCTTTAACAGGGGCTGACATTTGGCATGCTGTCCTTTGATAAATACACCACATACCAGAAACACCACCTCACCGAAAGTGTGGTCTATAAATCACTCTTAATCCTAAAAGCGCTTCGTTTCACACCAGAGACCAAGGCTCTTGCAGACCGTCCTGGACAGCGCTTCAGAGTCCTTGGCTCTCGGCCCTAATGTGGCCTGTGCGGCGGAAAGCCTGGTCAGCCCGCAGAAGCTGTTTCTTTGAGCGGTGTCAAAGCTGCAGCAGTCTGCCGAAGACAAGCTGTCCACCCCTTGTGGATGTCTGATTCATCAAATGATTATAAACTATCCTTGGAGCTAAGAGCCAAGGACTGGAGAAGACAGAGAGAATGTTCCAGAACGTGTAGGATTTTCTATTGAATGCTCGCTCTTTAAAACCTGTTTTCATTACAGCGGAATTAAGCAATGTGGAACCCAGGAAGAAAACATATTGATGCTTCTAATTCTTAGAAGTCTCGCAGTGCATCATGAGATGGGAGGGAGAGAAAGCCTATGTTTTTCAGGCACCAGCTCAGGTTCAACAGCTGCCTGAGGCCTTTCAGGACAAGGCAAGAGATGAAGAAACAGAGGGTGCGGCCCACTCCAGGGCAGTGAGTGTTCCCCCACCCCGCCGTGTGGACCTCCACACCCTGCCACCTCCTGAGTGCCAGGAGTGCCCTGTCTTTCACACTCCAGGGATCAAGGAGAACGTTGAGATGGTGCTTCACCCTATAAAACTGGCAGGGAGAGTTTCTGAAAACGAACAGTACACACATGCGCAGACATTTTCTACATCAGTAACCAAATCTGAGGATCTAAGGTACGAAATAATTTACTGAAAACAACCAGTACGTTCTCGTAAACCCTCTAGTGTCAAGTTTTCAAGTTGATTTTCAGGGGCTAATGTATCTAACAATGTATTTAAGTAGGACAAGGCAATTCTAAGGCCCATTTTCCAAAAAAATAACAAACCCAAAACTTAGTTAATATACATACAAGTGCTTTGGGGGAAAACTGTAGAGTTCTATTATACAGTTCATGGAATTGAGCAGTTAGACACACAGACCTAACTTGGGGAGTAGTGTCTTGTTGAGGAAAATGTTTATGTGTACTACTTAACTTGGATGGCTCACTGGATAAAGCCAAGGAGATTATGGTTTAGAGGTTAAGAACTTGCCTAAACTAAATAGTTACCTGATATTTTTTTTGGGGGGGGGGTTTAATTCACAGTTATTTGATTCACAATTATTGTCTTCTCCCTAGAAGCTAGATGTCATGTTTCAGTCATCCTGGGGAGAAATTAGGACAAGATAGACCGTAAGTCCAAGGTCATTACTTTTGGAGTATATATAACACTGCGAGGACCAGCACTGCAGTGTGTCTCTAGCTGTGTGAAGTCCCACAAGGAGAGCCCACCCGGCGATGGTTTCACAGGGAGCAGTCCTGGCTGCTATTCAGGTGTACTCTGACTGAAACTCACCCAGCCTGGAAAATGTTACTTGAATAATTTGCTATGATTGCTTAGTCATATAAAAATGGAAACCTATATAAAAGGACCTAAATTAGTAACTTCAAAGCATGACAAATCAAAAGCTTTTGCTGTGGAAACTGGCTTTTACCTTGGAGGACAGTGCGGTACAGTGGGAGCTAGCCCCGCCAGCCGCAGGGCGCTCTGGGCCAGTTGGGGACCTTCTCTGAGCACCTTTCCTCTGCGTGAAAGGAGAGTAAGCCCAGCTCACGGAGGCGTCAGGAGAACTCAAGAGATGAGACATGTAAAGGATTTTCTTTGTACTGATGTTCCTTGGGAGGGACAGGGTTCACTTAGGTATCTGAATTTGCCAAAACATTTTAATCTCAATTATCTCCTTCCATTTATTCTCTGTGAAGGAAAACTTCCAGAATGTTAATTTTTATCTGCTGCACAATTTTGGCTTTTTGTTTTGTTTTTAAATATTTATTTGGCTGCATTGGGTCTTAGCTGCTCCTGGGCCTGTGGAATTTTAGCTCCCCAACCAGAGTTTGAACCTGTGTCCCCTGCATTCCCAGGTGGATTCTTGACCACTGGATTTCCAGGGAACATAATTCTGTTTTGATGAGAAGCTGCTGCTGCTAAGCTGCTAAGTCACTTTAGTTGTGTCTGACCCTTAGCGACCCCATGGACTGCAGCCTACCAGGCTCCTCCGTCCATGGGATTTTCTAGGCAAGAGTACTGGAGTAGGGTGCTACTGCCTTCGATGAGAAGCTGAGGGATTATTTATCAATGTAAAGAATACGAAGGAAATTCTATCTTCCTGTGGTTAATGAAGTGGGAGGAGATTTCCTGTGTACAGGGTACCTGATACCAAAATCACCAGCCTGATTGACAGAGCTCCCCAAATCCCCTCGTGACACTGAGTGAGATTTTAAGGGGCCAATAGGAGATGGGTAGACCCAGCGGGCACACAAAGCCCTCACATAGCCATGACCGATGAACTCCCTGACCAGAAGCACATAATATGAAAGTGTCCTATGCCATGTGTACAAAAAGAAAGCTGGTGCTCCTGGCTCTTCAGCCTTTCCAACAGTTCAGTGTGTTCATTCAGGAACTATGTCTGCTCTGTGCAGAGCCGGGAGCCGGGCAGCTTCCCGGAGGACGTGGCCAACACAGGGACATGCTCTGGACAGCTCACCCTTCAGAGCAGAGCCTCTCACCTGGGCAGCTCACCCTCCAGAGCAGAGCCTCTCACCTGGGAAGCTCACCCTTCAGAGCAGAGCCTCTCACCTGGGCAGCTCACCCTCCAGAGCAGAGCCTCTCACCTGGACAGCTCACCCTTCAGAGCAGAGCCTCTCACCTGGGCAGCTCACCCTCCAGAGCAGAGCCTCTCACCTGGACAGCTCACCCTTCAGAGCAGAGCCTCTCACCTGGGCAGCTCACCCTCCAGAGCAGAGCCTCTCACCTGGACAGCTCACCCTCCAGAGCAGAGCCTCTCACCTGGGAAGCTCACCCTTCAGAGCAGAGCCTCTCACCTGGGAAGCTCACCCTTCAGAGCAGAGCCTCTCACCTGGGAAGCTCACCCTCCAGAGCAGAGCCTCTCACCTGGGAAGCTCACCCTTCAGAGCAGAGCCTCTCACCTGGACAGCTCACCCTTCAGAGCAGAGCCTCTCACCTGGGAAGTTCAGACTGAGGAGAGTTACCTCGATACGTTCTCTACCACATCTCTCGACGCTCTTAGAAGAGGGAGTCCGCAGTTCCCTTTTCTTAGGTCTGAATCAAGGACATGTTCGGGTCACCTTAAAAAATGAGGAAGCAGCCACAATGCGTGGAGAGAGGGTGACTCCACTGCTGCCTTCACTGACTCTCTGACCTTGCCATCTTGGTTATGCCATCTATAAAATGAAGATATTTCTACTACCCTTCCAGAGTTCATATGGGGATCAAATACAGTTAGTTATATAATTACTCTGTAACGATAAAGAAATGAACAAATGTAAGGTTTTAAGAATAATTTTTAGTGTGGGTCTACAGGATCAATTATTAAACTGTTAACTAAAACACAAAAATACTATATAATAGCATCTATCAGGTGCATAGTGATTAACAGCAGAACATAGTATCTCACTGACCCTCAGAAGAACCTTTTAAAAGCTATTGTTCCCTTTGTATCCGTTAGACCAGGAAGGCTCAGGGAGGCTGCCTCGTCCAGGGTCAGCGGGTCAGGGAACACCTGGTCTGACCTGGACATCTCTGACTCCACATCCAGACAGCCTTCAGCTCACACACACCCTGATTTTATCCCATCCATTCTGCTGCTGCTGCTAAGTCGCGGCAGTCGTGTCTGACTCTGTGCGACCCCATAGACAGAAGCCCACCAGGATCCTCTGTCCCCGGGATTCTCCAGGCAAGAACACTGGAGTGGGCTGCCATTTCCTTCTCCAATGCATGAAAGTGAAAAGTGAAAGTGAGGTCGCTCAGTCGTGTCTGACTCTTAGCAACCCCATGGACTGTAGCCTACGAGGCTCCTCCATCCTTGGGATTTCCCAGGCAAGAGTACTGGAGTGGGGTGCCATTGCCTTCTCCATCCCATCCATGAAGATGTTTTATACATTGGAGGATGATCAAGTGCTGCTTTGTCAGACATGACCGAGCGACTCAGCTGAAGTGCTGCTTTGGTATAACACTGATTACAAGTTGATGTATTTAAAGATGACGCCCATGAAGTTTAAGAGTAAGGAAAATGATGTTTTCATGAACCAAGTCAGTCTGTCAGTCATGTCTGACTGCAACCCAATGGACCGTAGCCCACCAGGCTCCTCTGACCATGGGATTTCCCATGCAAGAATTCTGGAGGGAGTTGCCATTTCCTCCTCCAGGGGCTCTTCCCGACCCAGGGATCAAACCCCCGTCTCTTCCGTCTCCTACATTGGCAGGTGGGTTCTTCACCATTGTGTCATCTGGGAAGCTAGGTTCTTGACCAGAGAGTCTCTAACTCAGTGACTCTTTTCATGGTTAAGGTTAACAGAAAACAGCCCCATTCTCAACATGTTTCAGCTTGAACTTAGAAGTAAACAAGGGTTACTTGTCAACAGTGCCATCTCTCAAACTGACCTCTTGGAACATACACTCTAGCAGAGCCTTGCTGTCTTCCTGTGAACCTGTGGGAGGTATGCAGGCAACACCATGCACACAGACAGCTGGACCTCAGGGCTTGGGCTGCCCTGCGTTCATATCCACTGACTAGCTGTGCAGACTCAGCACGGTTACTTAACTTCTCCAGGCCTCAGTTTCTTTTTCTATAAATGGGAAAAACACCATCTACCTTGAAGGAGATTTAAACTGGTTTTTCCACCTGGCTGGTCTTCTTACTTTACAGTCACTGTTACGTGTCTGCTTTTGGCTAGAAATAAGCCTAGCTGGATTCTTCATGTCCCGGCTTGCTCTGAAGCACACTGCCCTGAGATGGGGACCAATTTATTACAACAAGAAAACAGAAAGGGAACCCCTGACTGCTACAAGTCTGGGCAGCAGGCGGTGACACACCTGTAGGCTGACACTTTTAAAGACTGAAATTTTCAGTAGAATAGGTTCTTTTCTAGTTTTATTAAGATATAATTGACATGCAGCACCATATAAATTTAAGATGTACAATGTACTGACCTGACTCACATACATCATCATGAAATGATGACCATAAATTCAGTGAACATCCATCATCTCATACAGAGGGATGTTAAAAAAATGGAAAAAATATTTTTCCTTGTGATGAGAACTCAGGATTTACTCTTAGCAACTTTCATATATAACACAGCATTGTTAATTATCATTGTCATGCTGTACTTATATCCCTAGTTCTTATAACTAAAATTTTGTACCTTCACCGCCTTCATCCAATTCTCCTCCCTTCACCTCCTGCCTCTGGAAACCACAAATCTGATCATTTTTTTCTGAGTTTGTTTTTCGAGTAGAATTGACCTACAACACTATGTTAGTTCCTGGCATAAACAAAGTGATTTGATATTTTTAAACATTTCAAAACGATCATCATGATAAGCCTAGTTGTCATCTGTTACCAGACAAAGAGAGTACATAATTACTGACTGTATTTCCATACTGTGCATTTCATAATGTGACTCATTCATCTTGTAACTAAAAGTTTATACCTCTTGATCACCTTCACCTATTTTCTCTCCCTTTCCCCGGATCCCTCCTCTCTGGCAACTACTTGTTTTTACTCTGTATCCATGACTCCGATTCTGTTTAGTTATGTTTGTTCCTTTGTTCTGTGCTTTAGATTGCATGTAAGTGAAATCACAGAATATTTGTCTTTCTCTGATTTATTTCACATTGCCTTCTAGATCCAGGCATGTTGTTGCAAATGCCAAGGCTTCATTCTTTTTTATGGCTGAATAAAATTCCATTGTGTGTGTCTACACACACACACACACACACACTCTTTCAGTTCAGTTCAATCGTTCAGTCGTGTCCGACTCTTTGCGACCCCATGAATTGAAGCACACCAGGCCTCCCTGTCCATCACCAACTCCCTGAGTTCACTCAGACTCATGTCCATCGAGTCAGTGATGCCATCCAGCCATCTCATCCTCTGTCATCCCCTTCTCCTCCTGCCCCCAATCCCTCCCAGAATCAGAGTCTTTTCCAATGAGTCAACTCTTCGCATCAGGTGGCCAAAGTATTGGAGTTTCAGCTTTAGCATCAGTCCTTCCAAAGAACACCCAGGACTGATCTCCTTTAGAATGGACTGGTTGGATCTCCTTGCAGTCAAAGTGACTCTCAAGAGTCTTCTCCAACATCACAGTTCAAAAGCATCAATTCTTGAGCGCTCAGCTTTCTTCACATTCCAACTCTCACATCCATACGTGACCACAGGAAAAACCATAGCCTTGACTAGACAGACCTTTGTTGGCAAAGTACTGTCTCTGCTTTTGAATATGCTATCTAGGTTGGTCATAACTTTTCTTCCAAGGAGTAAGCGTCTTTTAATTTCATGGCTGCACTCACCATCTGCAGTGATTTTGGAGCCCCCCAAAATAAAGTCTGACACTCTTTCCACTGTTACCCCATCTATTTCCCATGAAGTGATGGGACCAGATGTCATGATCCTAGTTTTCTGAATGTTGAGCTTTAAGCCAACTTTTTCCCTCTCCTCTTTCACTTTCATCAAGAGGCTTTTTAGTTCCTCTTTACTCTCTGCCATAAGGGTGGTGTCATCTGCATATCTGAGGTTATTGATATTTCTCCCAGCAATCTTGATTCCAGCTTGTGCTTCTTCCAGCCCAGCGTTTCTCATGATGTACTCTGCATATAAGTTAAATAAGCAGGGTGACAATATACAGCCTTGATGTACTCCTTTTCCTATTTGGAACCAGTCTGTTGTTCCATGTCCAGTTCTAACTGTTGCTTCCTGAACTGCATACAGGTTTCTCAAGAGGCAGGTCAGGTGGTCTGGTATTCCCATCTCTTTCAGAATTTTCCACAGTTTATTGTGATCCACACAGTCAAAGGCTTTGGCATAGTCAATAAAGCAGAAATAGATGTTTTTCTGGAACTCTCTTTCTTTTCCCATGATCCAACCATTTATCAATGGGCATTTAGCTTGCTTCTGTATCTTGGCTATTGTAAATAATGTTGCAATGAAATAGGGGTGCATATATCTTTTTGAATCAATGTTTTCATTTTCTTTGGATAAATATCTAGGACTGGAATTGCTGGGCTGATGGTAGTTCTACTTTTAATTTTTCGAAGAAACTTCATACCATTTTCCATGGTGGCTGCACTGATTTATATTCCCACTCGCCATGTAGGAGTGTTCTCTTTTTACACATCCTCAACCAGCACTTATTTCTTGTCTTTTTGTTAACAGCCATTCTGATGGGTGGCAGGTAGTATCTCACCTGGTTTTAGTTTGCACTTCCTGGATGTTTAGTGACGTGCCAGCAGCAGAATAGTTTCTAATCATAAGGCTGTAGAATCCCCATTTTTCTCTCATCCATTTAATGATAATGTACCGTGTTTGCCATGTAGACAAACAAAAAACCAGGAAAACAATCATAGAACCAAGTTCTGAAGGCTTAGATTACAAGGTCTGTGGAGAACATAAGTTGGACTCTTTTACTTTAATGGACACTGAACTTGATGAGAAAGTCGAGTTTCTTCATCTTCAGGGAATGAGATGATAACTGATACTTATTTCCCCAACTGTATATTAATCACTTCTGAATAAAAATCCTGTTAAGTATTCCAAGCACCAGGATTTATGCTTAAGTATGCAGCACACAGTAAGCAAGCAAACCGGGATCTGAAATGATTTTAGATCAGGCATCTCTAAGATATGTGACCCTTATCTTAAAATCTAAGCTCCAACTAAATTCATTCTGAGATCCTATATAATTTACCAAGTATGGTGGTGAGACATTAAGAGTTGTGGACCAAGTCCTTTGAAGATCCAAGAGAAAACTGAGGTCTCTCTTGTCTTAGTGGGGAGCCAATGTGATGAAGATGGCAAAACAGATGTCAAGTTACAGAATGTGTAATTTAATTCTGTTTTGGTCTTATGGTATGCTGATTTACTGAAAAAAGTATATGTTTGGTTTTCCTCCCATTCCTGAGGGCAGGAGGAGAAGCGGGCGTGGCAGAGGGTGAGCTAGTAGGACAGCATTGCCGATTCAACGGACATGAGTTTGAGCAAACTCCAGGAGAGAGTGGAGGACAGAGGCACTGGGTGCGCTGCAGTCCCTGGAGCCGCAAAGAGTAGCACACGACTGTGTGACTGAACCACCACCTAGGGATGGGGGCTGGTTACCCAGGGCAACCAACTAGTGATTAGAGACTGGGAACTGTCAGTCCCATCCACAGACCTCTGGGAAGGAGAGAGGGGCTAGCGATGAAGTTCAGCCACCAGGGGCCCAGGATTTAATCAGTTGTGCCTGTGGAGTGAAGCCTCAGTGAAACTCCAAAAGGACAGGGTACAGAGAATTTCTGGTTCTCTTCCGATTCTCCAACTTCTGGTTGGTGACTGCATGGAGATTTGAGGAGAGGTGGAGTGCCCAGGAAGGGCGTGGAAACTCCCACCCCTTCCCACAGGCCTTGCCCCACGTCCTTCTTCATCTGTATCCTTTATAGTAAACCAATAAAAGTGAGTAAATGTTTCTCTGAAATCTGTGAAACACTCGAACGAATTAACTGAGCCCAGGGAAAGGGTCATGAGAACTTCCAGCCAGTAGGTCAGAAGCACGAGTAATAACCTGGATTTGCAACCAGTGGCTGAAGCGGGGGTGGGCAGGAGAGCCTTGAGGGACTGAGCACACTCTGATACCATCTCCAGGCAGACCGTGTCAGAACCAAACTGCCTGACCAACTGTCGGAGGGAGTGAAAACACACCCTGCAGGCCTCTATGTGCTATCAAGCCACAGAACGACTGGGGTTTCTGAAAATTTTGAACCAAAACAAAGTTGATTTTCAGTGGCGAAATAAAACTATGCAACTCTGCAATAGTTCACCCTATTAGGTTTTATTCTTTGAAGTGTTATTGATCAGTGAACTCCCCAAATCTGATGCCATGCAGTAGGTGTGTAAAGTGTAAAGCAGGCACTCACAGTACCAGCCGCCACTGCCTTAGGGGTCAGTGCTCACGACTGTGAGATGCACTCAGTGGGAACCATTTCCTTTCCTTTCCAGACCCAGAGAAAACAACAGAGCCCACTTGGCTCAGCTCAGGTGAGCTCTCTGCACTCCTCCGCCCCGTCAGTGTGTGTAAGATCCGCTTGGTTCCTCCAGTGCAGGCTGCTCCCCCAGGAGCACCTGCGCCTCCACCTGCTCCCGTCATGACCACCTTCTGCCTAATGAACTCCTCCCACCCATCCCAGCATGTGCTCATCTCCGTATGGACAGAGGACACAAAAGACCATCAACTACCAACTGGTGGTTTGCAATCCCTGAGCTTACAGTTATCTCAGCCTCACAAATTCAGATTCAGTGCAATTAAAAGTGTAGGATGCCCATCTTCTATTTGCTCTTGTAATGAATGTTTTATACCAACAGGAGGAAAGGTACCAAATGCAAGGCTGTCCCATGGGAGAGTTTGTGAGGGAGGTCAGCACCTAAGGCTCTCGCAGAGAAGACATCAGAGAGCGGGGTCACCAGGTGTGGCCACCTTCATTGAGCTGCTCCGTGATGCTCACGCCTCAGCCCTTTCTCCCTTGGAAGCCACAGAATGGGCCTGCTTCCTTGCTTGTCGAGAATTCCTTTTCTTCTTGGAGCTTGTCACTGTCCTGGCTGTTTGCAAGTGTCAGTTTGTGAGTGTACATGGTCATGTCAGTGTGATCACAGCTTTCCCTCTCTGCCGGGGAAGTTGTGCTCAGACACTCACACTCAAGTCACATGCACGCAGTCATTCGTTCACTGGCCTGGCATGAATGAAAGCTTGCTGCCTGCCTGGCCTGGTTTCAAGTGCTGGGGACACAAAGGCAAACAGGGAAAGAGCCCTTGTCTTCTGGAAGTCGATGTTCAAGTGAAATTAGACGATAAACAGAGAGATACAGAATACAACGTCAGTTAATGTGAGGACCAGGGAGGAATGAAGCTGGGTCAGGGGACAGACAGTGAGGGCGGTCTGGATGGATGCGCACGTGTTATCCTGGAGAAGGCAGCTGTGGGTCGGTGGCCTCTGAGACGGTCTTGGGGATCCCCACCTCCTGGTATTCCTGCCCATGTACAATCCCCTTCCCCGGTGGGCGCTGGACCCACTTCTCTCAGACAGAACAGGGCGGACGTGGTGGGCTGTCGCTGCTGAGATGGGGTAGGAAGACTCAGCTTCCATCTTGCATTCTCCCTCTTTCCCAGATCTCTTGCTCTGGGGGAAGCCAGCTGCCCTGGAGCAAGGCTGTCCCACGTGAGCGAGCTTGGAAATTAATCACCCTTGTCCAGGCCTTGAGAAGCTGCAGCCCAGATGATGCCTTGATTGCAGCCTTGCAAGAAGTCCTGAGTCAGATTCTTCTACCTTAGCTCCAATTAGATTCCTCAATTGCTGAGTTTTAGGACAGTTTGTTACACAGCAATGGGTAACTGACACAGTGGTCAAGGATGGCCTGAGCAAGTACTCTGGAAAGACACAGGCAGGTGAAGACCCGGGGAAGAGGGGCTGGGGAAGTCAAGGGCAAGCACCAAGGTCCTGAGATGGAACACTCCAGGCAAAACTGAAAGAAACAGGAAGGCCAGCATGGCCTGCGGTCCCAGCTGGCCATGTGGCGAGAAGAAGCAGGCAGGGAGTCGCGGATAGAGACATGCGCAGTTCTAGAAGGCTGCTGTTCTAGCCACCACTGACAGTCTTCAATGCGGCCAACACAACAATGGTAACAGTCATGGCTAATGATTGAGTACTTAAGTCTACGAGGAACTGTGCTGAGTACTTTAGGGCATTTATACTTCACCAAAGCCCTGTAAAGTAGGTGGTATTATTAGCTCCATTTTACAGAAGAGGGGACTGAGGCTCCCAAAGGCTAGGCTGCTCTTCCACACGTTTGCAAGTTAGGAAGCGGTGAAGCAGAGATGACAACCAGGCCCTGCCTTCAGAGTCCTTACACTTCACCTCTACACAGTCCTGTCCAAAGAGGCCCCTAGGAAGAAAGCCTCTTTCACCCTTAAAAAAGAAAAAAAAAAAAAACCCAAACCTCCAAACCACAAACTTGTTAAAAGCCAGCCAGTCCAGCTCGTCTGACTAGACGCTCCGGGCAGCTTCATCTTCTCCAGGAGCCCTTTGGACAGAACTGTTCTGGGCTTTATCTGCACTTGCTCTGTCATCTGACCCAAGTTAGCATGTAAACTAAGAAGAGTACGTGGGTGGTAGCTTTTCTTTTTGACATTTATTAACAGTCTTACATAGCAAACATGGAATCTATGGAGCAATGGCAGATAAAATACCAATATGTTACATTTTATGCAATTCGATGCTTGGCTGGCATATAGCTTGGACCCTGATTCCCCGTCAGTATTCACGTACCTGGCACCAAACCAGGAATCCATCTGCTATGGAACTTACTTTTCCTTCCTGCTTAACCTCTGTCTTACAGCTTCAGGAAGACTGTGCATGTTCCATTAGAATCTTAATTTCTTCATGAAAAGAAGAAACAATCCACTTATTTTCAATTTTTACCTATATTCAATTATATTAGGAATGCTATTTTATTTAAACTATCTTTTTTTTAAAAAAGCAATGGCTTTGGCAGACTAATAACGTTCCACACTGCTGCTGCTGCTACTAAGTCGCTTCAGTTGTGTCCTACTCTGTGCGACCCCATAGATGGCAGCCCACCAGGCTCTCCCGTCCCTAGGATTCTCCAGGCAAACACTGGAGTGGGTTGCCATTTCCTTCTCCAATGCATGAAAGTGAAAAGTGAAAGTGAAGTCGCTCAGGCATGTCCCCGACTCTTAGCGACCCCATGGACTGCAGCCAGCAGCCTCCTCTGTCCATGTGATTTCCCAGGCAAGAGTACTGGAGTGGGGTGCCATCGCCTTCTCCTAATAACCTTCCACACAGGAGTCCACAAATTTATATTGTAGTTTTGTATTGAGCCAGAGGAAACAGACAAACAAAAATAACAGAGGGCACTAAGGTTTTTGTTTTCAGGCTTTCACTCAGAAGAATTATGAACGAAACCAGTTTGACACAACTGGTATTACAATAATATCAACAGCTAACACTAATCGAAAGCATGCTTTATGGGCCAGATACTATTCTAAGCACTTTGACTATTATCTAAATTAATATTTATAATATCCTTGTATGGTAAGTATTGTTATCCCAATCTTATAGAGGAAGAAACTCAGGCACAGAGGTCAAACAGCTTGTCTGGGGTAACACAGCTAAAAAGCCTAGCACCAAGACCAAGATTCAGGCAGCGTGATTCCAACAGTGTGAGCTCTTAACTCAGTTATTTAGCCTGAAAAGGGGTGCAGGATTCCAAGCACATCCACTTCTGCTTCTAAGAAAGATGTGCTTCTCTCAAAAATGCCAAAACCGAAATTAAGGTCAACTCTCCTAATACATATACACCTATCAGTGGATCCCAAACTTCGACCATACCCTACTGCCCCACACAGTAACTCAGATTCTTTACTATCATTACTAGTAATTAATATACAGGTTAAAGATGAATGATATGAATCTGGGTACTAATAAAAACTACACACACATCCAATGCTGAAAGTTTATTCCTTTGAAAAGGTTCATCATTTTGCTTTTTCTTGGCTAATTAACTTTAGTTTATCGCCCAGGAAATTCCGAGTGTATTCTCATTTTTCCTCGGTCTCTCCTTTTCTCTGCTCAGGTCGCCTCCTCAGAAAAGCCTTTCTTAGATATCCAGACTCTGAGTGCCTTCTCCCCCAAACCCATGATTCCTCCGCTTCCCATTTACATCACTACCTTAACTACATGATACATTTGCGGATGCACTAGTTCTTTATTTTCTACTTCTGCTATCAGAAAACAAATCATACGTGGGACAGCTTGTTCCCTGCTGTCCATCTGGTACCTAAACCATGTCTGCGTCTAAACTGTGCTCATTTTGCCAAACGAACAAATGAATGGTGATGCTCCCTTTGAGGAGAGCTGCGTGGTACGGGCAGAGGGCAGCAAGGGCTGGTCAGCTCACTGCCCGACTTCCTCTCCCCACCCTCAGTGTCCACATCTGTAGCCCTGGAGTCTCGACCTTGTTAAAGGCAGTTCCTCTGACAGGCAGGGAAGGAGGTTAAGGGTGGACTCTTGTCAGCAAGGACAGGTGGGGAGAGGAGCTTGCGAATCCCGCTGTGCTGGTTTTAGTTGGGAGGGAGTGGTAGCAAAATGCTGGGCTGAAGGACCGGGGCTGTGCACAGCCTCTCTCATCTGCTTCCCTGGCAGACTCTGGCTCCACGGTAATTTTTTCCAGCAGCTTTCTGGTATCCATCTTTTTACCTCCACGTCTACAATGGTACCCTCCTTACATTACACCTGGACTGGTACACATGCCCCCTGACCCACGCCGTCTTCCCACATTTCCTCCCACTCGTCCATTCTGCATGGGCATTCCCTAGCTTGGGAATCTGTAATGGCCTCTTTACACTGGGAAAAAGGAAACCATTTATCTTGGAGCACTAATTCTTTCACAGGTTTGCCTGCTTCAGTGCTCCATGAGTTATTGGAAAGCACACTGCCTGTGTGGTTTTTCTCCAGGGCCCAGGGCAGTGGCTGGCAGACTGGGTGCGCATGGAACGATCTCTGCTACAAGAGTGTCCCTCACCAGCTCCATTCTGTGTTCAGCAGGTAATGCCCTTCAATGCACGAGGGCACTTCATTGTAAATGCAGTTGGCTAACTTTTCATGTGTATGGCTCGTCTGTCCTCTTCAAAATCAAGGGGCTTTGGAGGGCAGACTCATATTCTCTTATCTCCACCATTTCTCAGGACTGATACCACTACTAGGTACATACTGGCTGTTGTTGTTTACTTGCTCAGTCCTGTCCGACTCTGCAACTCCATGGACTGTAGCTCACCAGGTTCCTCTGCCCATGGGATTCTCCAGGCAAGAATACTGGAGTGGGTTGCCATGCCCTCTTTCAGGGAAATCTTCCTGACCCAGGGATTGAACCCACACCTCTTATGTCTCCTGCATTGGCAGGTGGGTTCTTTACCACTAGCACCACCTGGGTTATACACTTTCAAATGGCAAAAGAAAAACCAGCATTAAGAATCTGAGCGCAGGACTGGATCTGGGGTCATAAGTACTTGAAAGCAGACCGGTGGATCTGAGCAAATTTCCTGGAAGCCCAGTTTGAGGGCTAGTACAAATGTCTCTGGTTCTAAATTTTGCTTATCAGAAAAGATGACTTTAGTGATCTGGAGACTATCTATAGTCTTAACAACATGTTAAAGGGAAACAAAAACAAGAGTGAGGAACGGTGGCCACAGAACTTGGTGTGCTTTCATTATTTCTAAAAATGTGAGACACTGGTTCAGAATGACACTGATTGGACCACTTTCTAGGTAGACACCTTTTCATCTCCACAGAGGTTCTATAGGCACCTATGCGTTATAATGACCAATTAGACTACTTAGATGTTGCAACTATATGCAATTTATAAATAGTTTGTCAAGTGCTTTGAAAATGGGAAGTGCTAGACAAGTACTCAAGTTGTTATTAAAAAAAACCTTTAGCATATAATCATTTTATTTAATAACTGCCTCTTTTTAAAAGATATATGATATAGATATTTTATATTTTTTAGGCATAGATATTTTATAGCTGAACAGAATTTCTGAGCTTGAACCATTGATATTATTGCTGTTAGTAAATCAGAAATACTAAGTTTTTTCAGTTTATTCAAGTAGATACATGATTCATATCAATCTCCCTCCCTTTCTCATCGACCAATTTTGCCTTCCCTTAGGTTCTGACAAACATTTTGCAAAGATTCTTCTCTGGTCTCCAGTACTCTTGGTTATCTGGCCTGCCCTGCCCTGTTTTTTCCTTTCACACACCTGCCTTGTGATGGTGTTTTTGTAAGAATCTGTGTTTAAGGCTGGGCTTGCCTGGTGGCTCAGCTGGTAAAGAATCCGCCTGCAAAGCAGGAGACCTGGGTTCAATCTCTGAGTTGGGAAGATCCCCTGGAGAAGGAAAAGGCTATCCACTTCAGTATTCTGGCCTGGAGAATTCCATGGACTGTGTCCATGGGGTCGCAAAGAGTCAAACACAACTGAGCAACTTTCACTTTCACTTCATTTTCCCTGGTGGCTCAGTGGTAAAAGAATCTGCCTGTCAATGCAGAAGACGTGGGTTTGATTCCTCGGTCAGGAAGATCCCCTGGAGGAGGAAGCCCTCTCCAGTATTCTTGCCTGGGAAATCCCATGGACAGAGGAGCCTGGTGGGCTATAGTCCTTGGGGTTGCAAAGAGTCAGACACGACTGAAGTGACTAAACAACAGATTCAAGACTCCATGCCAAATCATGAGTGGTGATGAGCCCTTTGAGGAGCAAAGAGGCCACAAGATGTGGCGGGTGGCCACCAGTGGGTGCATCCCCCATGGGCACTGTTACTGATTACTTCAGTCTACTGTCACCATTCTGCACTGCTGTGTCCACTAATTAAATTTGGCCTTCATCTCCTGACAGGTCTTGGCTCATAGGTATTAAACTTCATTTAAGTTACCCTGTTTCCAGTCCCCACTGAACCACTCTTAGGCAGAACTTTAGAAGAGGCAAACGAATGTTTGATAATTTCCCACTGATCCCTTTAGGACTTCCCTGCGTCTTCAAGTGCTAAGTTCCTTATGCTGACATCGGCTTTCTTGTTAACTGTTTCTTACTGTCTGTCACCCTAGGAGAATGTTCCCTGTCCTTGCCCTGGAACTTTTGATCTTTCCCCACCCACTCCTGCTCCCACTTAAATTTAGCCTCTAATGCCCTACAGTGTATTTTCTTTACTGGAAAACCCAAACAAAGCCATTCATCTGTTACCAGGGTTAATATTTTAGCCTTTGTAGGCACTAAACTAATGCTGCCAGCTGCCCAGTGACTTCCCTGTTAATTTCAGCTGACATTTTTTCTGTCCTCATGTGACTCATTTATCACTCTTCTCTTTGAAAGCGCTGTCTTCCACAACTTGACTTTCTACAGGCTTCCCCACCACCTCACTGGTTGCTCTTCTACCAACCTTTAAATACTGAGCTTGCCCAAGGCTTGGCTTGGACTCTCTTCTTTATCATTCCAGTTTTTATGCATTTACCTCATCTTTGTGGCAAGAACTAACAAAGCTGATCTCTACTTCAATCTCTTTGATGGCCTTCAACTCGTATCTACTGATTACCTCATTCAAGATGAACTTCTGATTCTCCACCTCCCAACCAATCCCCTCCCTGCAACCCAAGTTTTCCATCACTCCACCTCCCAACGAATTTTCCCCTCTAGGCTTCCCATTTCAGTAAATTTAGCCCCAAATCTAGGTGGAAATCATCCTTCTCTTTCCTCATCTTCTACACCCACTTCCTGAGGTCTACCAATTCTGTACCATTTGGCTCACAAACATATCTCAAATCGACTTGTCTCCATCACTAGCTTTTGGCCCTTCCAGCTCTTACAGTTTGCCTGCTTCTACCCTGGCCTTTCCACTGTCCATTCCGCCACACTGTCATCAGATTCCCAGATGCCTTCCCCTTGTACTTTCCAAAGTCTCTGCCCCAGAGCTCTTCCCCTGGAGCCTATCACAGGCCTTTGTCCTCCCTGCTTGCCCTGCTCTAGACATGCAGATCTCCTTTCAAGGCCTTTGATTCCTCAGACCACTGGTGTTCTGCTTCAGAGCTTCTGCAAGTGCTACTCCACCAGAATGCTCTTCTTTTTTGCACGGCCAGCTCCTTCTCTTCCTGTGATCTCTGGGAGATCCTCTCTGACTTCCATACCTAAAGCAGAGTCCCCTCAGAGTACTAGGGTGGGGCCGGGGTAGGGCGGGGTGCTGAGCTTCTAAGGTTGACAGATATGTAGGCTGAATTATCAGTCAAATTGGGGCAGGACAGGTCTAAGACACAAGGTTGAAGAGGTAAGTAGGACAGCTCTTAAGTGTGATTCACCAGTATTTTAGGTTTCCCCCAAAATCATTTTCCACACATTCAATTTTCCTCCTGTCTTTACTTTCTCTCAAATACTGTTTCTTTTCATGGAACCTTGGGCTGTACTGAGATACCTACCCAAGAACTGAAAATGTTATCTGGTCATCCCAGTTGTCTCCTCTTATACTATGGACCTAAAATTACAGCACTAAACTGGAATCTTCCTCTAAACACTACCATAGAGATGAAGCCTGAGACCACCTAACTTCTCTCACATGAAACCAGAATTCTCTCAAATTATTTTCCTCCCTTGCACAATCTGCCAATCATAGCAAAGCATGCAATTCTCATAAATTACTAAAAAATATCTAGGAAGAGGCCAAGTCTTCCCCTCACTCCCACCTTTCTTTTCTAAACCTTTCACAGCCTATGTGGGGTCATGCTCTACGGCATAGGGTCTCGAACCTCCATTAGATTAGAAATAAAGTGCACAATAAATGCAATGCTCTCAAATCATTCTGAAACCATACTTCCCATCCCCAGTCCGTGGAAAAATATGTCTTCCACAAAATCGGTCCCTGGTACCCAAAAGGTTGGGACCACTGCTCTATAGCATCTTTCCCTCCCCTGTGACTAGGGGAGGGAAATCCTTTTAATTTCCTCCATCAAGGTCTTTCTCTAGGTGCCTGGTTATCTGTTTCCTCACTTTCAACCTTGGTTCAATTAAAAGGAAAAAAAACAACACAAAAGCATAAGAGTCCACTTCCAGAACAAAGGAACAGAAACCACTCAAATCAGTTTGAGTACAAGAGGGAATTTATTAGAAGAATACAGTTTCTCGCAGGGACTCCAACAGCTAAGATGAGTTATGAGCTAGAAGCAGGCCCTTCTGCAGGTCACATCGTGCTGTCACCACAATCTTTTACTTCTGGGTTTTGCCAAGAGCACATATAGAATATCCTAGAGGTCAGTTCTCCCTGTATGGTGAGAGACTAGAATGTGGCTTCGTTTCTGCTGGCCTTTTGATCTTTATATTCCTTTATGCTGGCCTCGAACTTGTCAAGCACATGCTGGCAGACATTCATGAGCTCAGTCAGGCCTCTCTGAAAGGGCTCGACCGCGGGGAGGGCACCTCGGGTCTGTATGCGCAAGTTAATTTTGCTCTCTGAAGGATGGGTTGTAGTGTAACCACAGAATTCCACTTCCGGGTTCTTCATGATCATGTACCGAAGAGAATTTCCTAGGGTATGGTCCTCCTCGTGCAACACAAATGTCACACAGTGTCTATCTGTCCCAGCCGCCTGGACCATCTCCAGGGCTGTCTTCCTCTCGCCTTCAGCCATTGAGGTCTTCATTCCAGACATTTTTCTACACACATAGTTTTTATAAAAATGAGATCATACTGAGTATGGTTTTGAAACTACCTTTTTTTTTTTTTAAATCTATCACAATTGCAACAGGTTACTACTCTAATGCACTCCAATTACACAAAACTATTAGCATTAGCCCTTATTATCTTCTTCTGCCTCCACTTATTCTACCACTAAATAATTTACTGCCTACAGTTTCTCCCTACTCCATTTGGCCGTCCACATGACGACCAAGGGGAGTGTCCTTCAACAAAAAGTTTGCTAAAATATTCTTTTAGTAGAGCCACAAGAAGAGGGGCAGGATTAGAATAGGGTGGGTTCTGCTAAAGTATGAGAAGGGGAGTTGAAAGGCGTGGGGGAAAACGCAGATAAAAATAGATACTAAAGTTCATCAACGTGCAGTTTTTCAACTACGGTTTCCGTTTACAGGAGGTACGGAAACTAGAAAGTCTGAGAAGAGTCTCCAAGCACGGGGGAAAAAAGAGAACTCGGCGCACAGAGACGACCAATTAGCGCTCGACCCAGAGGAGTGGCCTGGGCCTGGCCCACAGGCCAAGCCCATTACTCGGGGAACGGTGGCCGGGTGCACGTTATCTTTTACTGACTCTGGCTGTTCCTAATGGGGATGGGCCGTTGGGGACTGAACTCCGCTCTAACAACCCGTCTTCCCTCTTTGGTATCTAGTGCACTGAGCGTCTCCACTCAAGCAATCCAGCTTCCCCCCCAACCCCTTCCCAATCCGGGGCCCCGTTCCCCGCCCTGGTGCGCCCACCGCGCCCCCTCCTCGCCCGTCCTCCCGGTCAGGCCCTCGCTGCCAGGCCAGGCCGCGGAGGCGGAGGCCCCAGCCACCCGCCGGCTCCCAGGGCCCGGCACGGCCCGCTCCTCCCGCCTCCCCCCCCGCAACCCCCCCTGGCCTTTACCTCTCCAGCTCCTGGTCCTCTTCCATGGCGGGGGCGGCTTCCGGGATGCTCAGGTGGCGCGGGCCGGCCGGAGGCTCTGCCCCATGCCTCGAAGCGTGCGGGCGCGGCAGGCAGGAAGGAAGGAAGGACCGACGGAAGAAGTGCGGACGGAAGGAGGGGGGAGGAGCCGCAGCGGCGCGGCAGGGCCCGGCTGCTGGGCGGGGCGTGGAGGCTCCGCCCCTGGCCCCCGCCCCGGCCCCGCCCCCGGCGCGAGGAGGGCGGTGGCCGAGCCTGAGCGGCTCACCTGAGGTGCTGAGTGAGCCCTCCCCCCGAACCGGTGGTGGCAGACAGGTGGAGCCGGGCTCCTGCCCCGCCCCGAGGCCGAGACCTGCCTGTGGGTGCCAGAGCTCGGCCCTTGGCACCTCCCCGCCAAGGTGATAGCAGGAGGGGCGGGGACTTACCTGACTCCCCCAGATCCCCTTTTCCCCTGGGGCCAGGATCAAGTCTCTTTCTGACTTGCTGCTGGCCCCCTGGCAGTGTAGCAGTGTCAGTCGCTTCAGTCATGTCCGGCTCTTTGCGCCCCACGAACTGTAGCCCGCCAGGCTCCTCTGTCCATGGGGTTCTCCGGGCAAGAATACTGGAGTGGAGTATTGCCATACCTTTCTCCGGGGAATCTTCCCGACCCAGGGATCGAACCCAGGTCTCCTGCATTGCAGGCAGATTCTTTACCATCTGGGCCACCGGGGAAGATCTTGGCCTCGTGGGGGACGGGATTAATCCTAGGCTGGACTCCGCCCGCCCCGGGAGGCCTTTCCGGGGACAACGGACAGCTATAGTTGATCGATACATTTTGATGAATTTCACAGCAGAACAAGATGCACGTGTAAGACGGTATTTGTCTCATCCGCGATCTTGAAAGGTTTCACAGCTCAACTGGGTCAAAGGACAAGCGTTTGTTTATTTTTGCCGGGGGGAGTGGGGGTGAGGATGAGCGAGTTTGGATGCAAACTGTCCCTATCTCGCATCCCCATCCTTTCCTTCCTGGATCTTTTTCTCTCCCTGGAGTACGTCCTGCCTCGCTTTAGACACGTCCTTTCCTCTTCACCCTTTTGGCCTCTTCAACCTCACCCGCGGAACCTCCCTCTCACCTTCGTTCCCAGGTGTTCATGCCCCCGCCTCGGCAGCCTTCCACCACCCAGACTCGCTCTCCGCGCCCCGACCCCTCAGGTGTTCTTTACCAAAACCCTCGCTTCTCCCTTCCTGTCCCCCCTCACCCCCTCCAGCTCCCGTCCCTTCCCCCCACCCCGACCCCCGCTGTCCTCTCGCCCGACACGCCCACAGTCCAGCTTTCCGGCGCCACCTGTTCTCCTTACCCCACCCCCGACCCCCTAGATGTTCCCCGCCTCCCCCAGCTGTTCCCCTGTCCTCGCGCGGTCAGTAGTGAGAGCAGAGGCAGCACTGGCCCCGCGCCGGGGGCTGCAAGGCGGACAGCAGAGGGGACGGCTGGGGGGGTGGAAGGAGGGCGCGCGGCGGTCGGGGGCGGAGCGGGCTCACTCTAACCCGGAGTGACGGCCCGGGCCCGGCCCGCCCCCCGAGCTCTCGGATAGGTGAAGCCGCCCTCTGGCCCGGCCCCTCCCCGCCCTATGCCGCTACCCATTGGCCGGGGTGCGTGTCGGCTTGCGTGGTTCGGCCTTGGCGTTCGCCCGCGGGAAGGCAGCAGGGGCGGTTGAGGAGAGAAGTCTTGACTAGAGTTTGCTCCTTGCCAGGAAATCTGCGGCGGCGGCGGCGGCGGCGGCGGCAGGTCCGGGCG
The DNA here is from genome assembly GCF_042477335.2 of Ovis canadensis. Classification (NCBI taxonomy): domain Eukaryota; kingdom Metazoa; phylum Chordata; class Mammalia; order Artiodactyla; family Bovidae; genus Ovis; species Ovis canadensis. Next base: position 46,595,865 of record NC_091254.1, read on the forward strand.
GAGCGGAGGCCAGCTGGCCCCCGCGCTCCCTCAGCGGGGCCGCGGAATCGGAGCCGACGCTCGGCTGAGGCGCGGGAGCCGGGCTCACCCAGTGAGTAACTTTCCCTTGCCCGCCACGCTCGGCGCCCGCTCGCGGTCCGGCCGCGCCTCAGGTGCGGGCGGCGTGTGGGGTGTGGGGCGTCGCGGCGCCCGGGAGGCGGCGGAGGCGGGCGGCCGCGGCGTCCTTCGCGCTCTCCTGGCCGGGCCGGGCTGAGGGGACACGGGGTCCAGGGAGGAGGGCGCGGGGCTGCCGGGCGCCGGCGGGGACGGGCGGCCTCGGCTCTGACAATCTGGGGGGTCCCGGCCGCCGGTGGCCGAGCTTTTTGCGTCGTTTGCTCCGGTTTTAGGGAGGGGAGAGGTGGGGTAATATTTTTGTCCCCTGAGTGTCTGTGGCCATGGGTGAGAGCCACTGGCTGCCTTACCCGGTCTTGTACCCATTTGAAAGGAGTGGGGCGAGGTCGTACCATCCGTCCCAGCCTGTTGCCCGCGAATTCTCACCTTTCCCTGGAGGCTGGAGAGGGTGAGAGAGAGACGTGACACCCTCGAGGGGGTAATTTCAAAACACGGCCCTTGACTTGGAAACAGCCGCACACAAAGCACGGTTCAGAAAGGACCTCACTCGCTTTTCAGAACCTTATGCCCGGATCTAGACGAAGGACTTGCGGCTTAGATGTAGCGTTTTTTCGGAGGTTTCTGTGTGCATTTACGGTTATGAATCAAGACGTTCAGTATATGCCAGGAGCTACAGTATGCTCATACCTGGGCTTAACTCTGGTAGATGGTTGCTTTTTAAATTACAGAAATGAAGTTGAGCGAAAAGCAGTGGCGATTCAGAAGGGGGAAACAGTTGAGAGCTTCGGTTTATTGTAACTCTTCGCTTTTAAAAATTCACATTCTGGCCGCAGTCATACTAATTTCTAAATTGGTCTCAGGACAGATTTTGACTTTTTTTTCCCCTCTCTTCCTTGCACCATACTGTGACGTAGCCCTGGTGAGTTCATCCCAGTAGATCAATATTATTTACTTGGATATATTTGATTTCCATCTCCTCACCCCTTTAGACAATGGACTTTCATCTTGTATCCTTTTTGGCCTGTCGAGCTTTCTGGAGCCACTAATAACAAAAGTTGTGCCCTTTTAGCTTGTCCAAGTCCTGCATGTGAGTTTTCCCATAGGAGGAAAAATGTAGGCCTGTTTGTAACCCAGGCAAAATAACTGCTGCTGCTTTTAATGTGGCCCACCTGTGTGTTAGCATTCCTAATTCTGTATCTTGTTCCTCTCCTTTTTTCATCAGGTTATACTTCTATTATTTATTCATTCAGCAAGTGAGTGTCTTCTGCAAACCGGATATGCTTGGCAAGGGTCAGCTCTTGCCCTGAACTGGCTCACAGTGCTGTTTGGAAGCCTATATATGACTTTCTTCAACCAGCCACTTGAAAGCGATTTGAGCGGGTGTTGAGGGACCTTAAAAGAGGGAGAATTTCTGCCTGGAGTTTGTCAGGGAAGGCATCACACCTGCGCTTACTCTTCAGGTGGCTGGGGGGTTTTCATTCTCTGCAAAGGGACTAGCGGGTAGGGTGTTGCTTTATGAGAGCCGCATCTGGTTTCTCTGGCTGAAGAACATAGTGTCTGGAGTCGTGGTCAGGGCCTGGGATGTGTTATTCATTTCGGAGCACTTAGCACTTGGCCTTGCTTACAGTGGGCACTCAAATATTTATTGAACTGAGTTGAACAGGAACGTAAAGGGTTTTGTGTGCCAAATTAAGAAATTTGGACTTGATCCAGTCAGCGATACGGAGCTGCCAAGTTTAAGCAGGAGAATGTCATGATAACATTTGCCTTCCAGAAGGATGTCTGCGGCAGGCTGAAGGTTGGTGGGGGTCCAGATGGGAGGTAGGGAGACTGCACAGGGCCTCTTAAATCCTGGAGGGTTTAAGTGCTCAGCACTTCTCAATTCACATTGTCTGGGTTTGGATCTGGCCCTGTCACTCATTACGTAACCTCTTTCTTCTTTAGGGTCTTCACTTCATAGGATTTGGGGGATAAAGCTTGAAAAATATGTATGTTACTTAGAATAGTGCTTGGCACATAGGAAGGACTTGGTAGATGCTGTTTTTTGTTCTCTGTGAAGGCAGTAGAAGTAGAGATGATGTGGCATCCAGGAGGTATAATTGGTCCAACCAGCTAGGCGACTACGAATGATTAATGAGAGAGGGATGGTTCGGAGGGTTTTTGACTTGGGGGCATTGGAGTATACTGCTTAAGCTGGTTGTGGAGTCGGACCGGGGTTGAATTCCATCACTTACTCTGAGCACCTCTGTCCTCACCGAACTTTGGTTTCCTAACATTTAGACAAGGAAGTGTACCTGTCTAGTGGGGTTTGAGGATCAAATGAAATTATGCATTAATGCCCTTGGCAGAGTACCTAGCACATTACAAGTGCTCAATAAATATTGGTTGTTCCTGAAGTGGTTATGACATTAAAGAGCTAGTGGAATGCTGGAAGTTATGAGAAGGAATAGTTAAGAACAGTCCGTGGTAGAGGTGGGGAGAGGAAGTAGTTTGGGACCAACCCATTGAGGTGCACATGGGTGGTTGAATCTGTGGTGCTGTTATTAGATAGATGTGTTAGGCAGGAGCTAGGAAAGAATGGAAGATAAAACGATCAAGAGCTCACATAAAGCCTTGGTGGGTGTGGTCAGCTTTCGGGAGGTTTGCAGGGGGTGCAGCAGTGGGGAGTTTACATCATTGCAGTGCCAGAAGTGTTGCTGTCCCATGCTGGGCGTCTCTAGCCTTAAAATGCGTTTTGGTCACCATCACAAGGGAACTCAAGGCTCCTGTAACCTGGTGGGCCCTTTGCCCTCATCCCCTGCCTCCTCTTCTCCTTTTTGATTGCTCCCCTCAAAATCCCGGTACTTTTAAATTTTCTTATGCAGAGCCATTTAATTTTTCCTGGGGCTAAAGTTCACTTTAGGCCTACCTTCCTATATCAAAATCCAAGGTTTCTAGAAGAATCAAAACTCTCATCTAATAGGTTTACTGAGGAAGTAATGTTGGTTCTAAAAACAGATGTATATAAGCATATTTTAAATACATATCTGTGTATATCTTGCATGTACAGGTACAGTTGTAGAAGGCTTAGGCCTAAAATGATTCTGTTAAGGGGCCTGGGAGATTGACACACTCAGTCCCCTTCAGCTTTCCTGTCATACGTCTCTCTTCCTCAGAAGGTACAAAACTGGAAAAATCTGTGGTTACATAAGTTTTTTGGTCAGTCGAGTTAGAAGAAACGGCTGTTTTGTGTACTCACTGATGAGAAGTTGTTAAGAGGAATTTTTTAAGAAGCAAATGTTGGTGATGTACATTATGGTGATGGTGGTAGAAGCATCCAGTCAGTGTGTTTTTAAAGAGGCAGATATGTAGGCTCTGGCAATGGCACCCCACTCCAGTACTCTTGCCTGGAAAATCCCATAGATGGAGGAGCCTGGTAGGCTGCAGTCCATGGGGTCGCTAAGAGTCGGACATGACTGAGCGACTTCACTTTCACTTTTCACTTTTCACTTTCCTGCATTGGAGAAGGAAATGGCAACCCACTCCAGTGTTCTTGCTTGGAGAATCCCAGGGACGGGGGAGCCTGGTGGGCTGCCATCTGTGGGGTCGCACAGAGTCGGACACGACTGAAGCGACTTAGCAGCAGCAGCAGCAGTCCTCAGAATGCACACTTCGTGAGAGCAGGGATCATGATTTGGTCACTGCAGTAGAGTCCCCAAGTCCCAGAACCAAAGATACTAATGTATGCATGAATAAATGAATTGGCTCCATTGACTTGGATCTGTCTTGGCTCACAGACATACTGAAATCTTTAGAACAGCATTGGTCAGAGGGAAAACAAAAGAGGCATTTGAGCCAGCCAAGCTGCTTAAAGTACTCTATGTTCTTATAGAAAACACTGGAACAGAATTTATGGCCATTATGATTCAGTGATTTTAGTGCCAGCTGCTGTAATTTATTTGCATGATTCCCTTTTTCTCCCCTTTTACTGTAATTGTTGTGGGGTGTAGTTGGGAAGAAAGGTTTCTGTAGGGGTATTGCCTTGTTCAGAGCTAAACTGATGACACCTGTATCATCATTTTGTCCTCTTATTAGTAAAACTCCAGACCAGATAAGACATGAGAAAAGGAGCAGAAATGTTGTGGGTAGAGCGGGCCAAGCACAGTTTACACCTTAATTCCCCCACCCTTGAGGTCTCCTTCTATTCTTTCTGATAATCAGGGTCCCTCATCAGAATAATTATGTGGGAGAATTTTGTTTCTCAAAATTGGACCGGGAAGGCAAAATGAGAATTAGAAACAAGTGCAGAAAATAGGCGATAGGCAACTAAAACTACCTACACAGAATATATGCCTAAGTATACTATAGGAATTACATATATCATGTATTTACGTGTTTATCTATATGTATAAGCATAAACTATCATGTGTCCACTTAAAAAGCATGCCACTTTCATATAAACAAATTAGGTTTTGTTTCCTCTATTGAAAGAGTAATCTTAGAGTTCTTTTAAATAGCAAATTTCCCTAAAGTATATAATAGGGGGCATTGTAAAAAATGTTTATAAACAAACTATGAGGACCTGTATCTTATGTAAAACAGGTGTCTGGTGGTGGTGGTTAAGTAGCTAAGTAGTGTCTGACTCAATGGTACCCCACTGCAGTACTCTTGCCTGGAAAATCCCATGGACGGAGGAGTCTGGTGGGCTGTAGTCCATGGGGTCCCGGACACAACTGAACGACTTCACTTTCACTTTTCACTTCATGCGTTGGAGAAGGAAATGGCAACCCACTCCAGTGTTCTTGCCTGGGGAATCCCAGGGACGGCAGAGCCTGGTGGGCTGCTGTCTATGGGGTCTCACAGAGTCGGACACGACTGAAGCGACTTAGCAGCAGCAGCAGCAGCAGCAGTGTCTGACTCTTGCAACCCCATGGACTGTAGCCCGTCAGGCTCCTCTGTCCATGGGATTCTCCAGGCAAGAATACTGGAGCGGTTTGCCATTTTCTTCTCTAGGGGATCTTTCCGACCCAGGGATTAAACCTAGGTCTCCTGCATTGCAGGCAGTTTCTTTACCAACTATAAACAGGTGTCTCCTTGGCTTTAATAAAGCTACCAAAGGCTCTGTCGGTTATCATTTTGTTTTACTGATAAAGTAAGTCTGGTATATATTTGTACCCCATGTCCCCTTTACCCCTCAGATTGGGATTTTGGCTACCAAAATTAAAAATTAATTCTTTATCAGAGTTCTTAATCCTGTTCAATTGAACTATCTAATTATTGAGCAAATAAATTGAAGTCCTTATGTCTTATTTCATTGTTTTATTCTAACCATTTCCACTTTTCTTCCACATGATTTTAATGTTTGTAGACTTCCAATTTAATTGTATTCAACAAGCAGCATACATGATGGGATTGACACTGGGCTGTGTGGGATACAACATTCTCTGCCCTTGGAAAGGTTAAAATCTTAAAAGATGTTAAGTCAGAGTTAATCATTCTGAGGCAGAAGATAGATGGACCCTGGGTTAGACATTTACAACTAGCCTCCTGTTTATGCTTTAAGACAAAGATAATAACAGGAACAGGATAAGCAGCTGGGTTTAGTCTCCTGTGGACGCTAAGATAACAGTGGTGGCAGGAACAGAGAAGGGCTGAGCCCTGGCTAGGTAAGGAGGTTGCACATTCCTCATTCTTGGGGTCAAGGCAGTCTCCCAGACTACGCATGCGTAGAAAGGGTCCTCAAGGGAGGGGACACTAGCCCATAATATGTCCAGTCAACCTCCCAGAGACCTTCACGCTGGAATCCATCTTGGCTAAAAGATAACACAGGGGAGGGCCATGAGTCAGACCAAGTGTGGGGTTAAAGCAAGGTAATTGGCCGGAGGGAAACAAAGACCCAGAAAACTGCCTCCATATAGCAACCAGGGCTTCCCAGGTGGCTCAGGGGTAAAGGATCTGCCTGTAATGCAGGAGGCGCAGGTTCAATCCCTGAGTCGGGAAGATCCCCCAGAGAAGGGAATGGCTACCCACTCTAGTGGGAAATCCCGCCTGGGAAATCCCGCCTGGGAAATCCCATGGATAGAGGAGCTTGGTGGGCTATAATCCATGGGAATACAAAAGAGTTGGACATGGCTTGTTCGGTCACTGAGTCATGTCCTACTCTTTGCAACTATGGACTGCAGCATGGCAGGCTTCCCTGTCCTTCACCATCTCCCAGAGTTTGCTCAAACTCATGTCCGTTGAGTTGGTGATGCCATCCAACAGTCTCATCCTTTTGTCTTCAGTCTTTCCCAGCATCAGGGTCTTTTCTAATGAGTCAGCTCTTCACATCAGGTGGCCAAAGTGAAGAGCCAACTCATTGGAAATGACTCTGATGTGACTAAACAACAGCAAGCCACCCCAAAAGCACCTGAGCTCACCTGCATGTATTTTTCTAATAAACAGTTTACCAGTTTCTCTTTTTTCCATCTTTTTGCTAAGATTCCTTTTGCAAAGAAGGCAAGAGCCAGGACCCTGCTTCTGGCTGCTAGTCCCTGGTGGTCTAGTGGTGACGATTTGGCGCTTTCACTGCCACAGTCTGGGTTTGATTCCTGTTCAGGGAACTGAGATCCCACTTCAAGCCTCCACCCTCCATGGCCACCCCACATCATCTCAGAGCATGACGAACACCTCTGACTTCAAGCAAGTACCTTGTCTCTTCTCCTTGACCTTCACTTCCACTGTCCTTGGACATTCCCCCAGTTCTCCACATTAGACCTTATGTTTCTGTATCCTGTCCTCTGACCGCAGCTTCTGAGCCTGTCCTTCTAGCTGTCTCACACTCACAGTCGCTCTTCGGTGCCCTTTGGGCAGGGACAGTTTGCTTGCCATCCTGTTTATCCCACCTCCCATCCTGTTGTATTAACCTCTGTGGGATCTATATTTAAGCACCTGGAATATGTCTCCCTGGCACCTTAGCTTCGCTTGAGCTTGCTTTTGTTCTGTGCCTGCTTCATTAACTCTGCTTCTCCCTGAGTTATTTTGACAAACCCTGTTAGAAGGCCAGGCGCAGGGAATCACCTCTCAAACAGCCCCTCCCCTGCATTCCCCTCAGGCAGTTCCCTTTATTTGGCACCTATTGAGTGCTGCGACACTGAGCTCAGAGTTCAGCAGGCAGGAGTATCTCACAGAGCTTACATTCTAGAGGAGATGGACATTCAACAAATAGCAGCACACATTATAGTCACAAATACGGTAAGTGCTTTGACGAGACAGAGAGCTGTGCTGTCCAGCACAGTAGTCACCTGCATGTGCAGCTCCTGAAACGTTCGTGATCGGAATTGAGATTGCTGTCACTGTACTCTTCCCGATTTTGAAGACTTAGTATCCAAAATGGTAAAATAGCTCAGTAAGTTTTATATTGATTACAGGTTGAAATGATATCCTGGATATATTGGGTCAAATAAAATATTCAAACTAGTTCATTCACTTGGCTGCTAGAACATTTAACATGGCAGGTGTGATTCACCTTCGGTTGGGTAGCTGTGGCATGGGGTGTTGTCAGGGGTATAACAAGGGGAAACTAACCTAGTCTCTGGGGAGCTGGCTGTCCCTGGAACCACCCCAAGGAAGTTGTCTTTGAACCAATATCTGGTTGCGTAGATGTTACAGGTAAAGCCTTCTCAGAGGAAGCAGCAGAGGCGGGTGGCACTCTGCAGGAGGGTGAGGAGGTAGGTAGCAGAGAGTTGGGAAAGTGTGATGGGAGATAGGGCCTGGGAGGTAGGTAGGGCCGCGTCATGTGGGCCCTGTTGGCCCTAATCAGGCTCTTGTTCTTCCTTTCTCATGGATGATTCTAGAAACCTCATTCAGAAACCTTTTATCAAACCCTCTCTTTTGCAGCCTGCAGATAATCTGATCAGTTCTTGAGCATCTGGTTTGATTTAGCAGATTTCTGTCCCTCCCTTTTCCAGCTTGTCTAAATAAGTCTATTGTGTTAAAGGCACATTTTCCCATGTGCCCATGATCCCATCCTTCAGAGTATCTTTTAGGAGAGCTTTATCCATTAACCCCCTTCTGTACTGAGTCTCTTTCTCCCTGATGGCTTTTTCACCTACAAATATACTCCAGTTCCAAACTTGTAAAACAAAGCAGCATTGACCTTACATCTCCTCTAGTTATTGTTCCTAAAAAGTAACAAAATATTTTACAATATTTAAAATGCGTAATGTGTTAACATGTCAGTATAATTATATTGATATATATATAATTAATAAGATTTGACTTTTTCATATTATGTATTTGAAATATGGTTATATGGTTGATTGTCCATTGAACAACGTGGGGATGAAGGGCACTGATCCTCCCAGGCAGTTGAAAATCCATGTACAACTTAGGGCCAACCCTCCCTGTCCACAGTGCTCTGTATCTGATGATTTCAAATGCAGACTGTGCAGTACTGTAGTATTTACTGTTGAAAACAAGAGGTGTGTAAGTGGACCCATGTAGTTCAAACTTTTGCTCTTTAAGGCTCAACTATATTTTACACATATAGCCTATCTCTTCAAGAAAATTAGTGATATGAAGGGAACATTTCTTGCAAAGATGGGCACAATAAAGGACAGAAATGGTATGGACCTAAGAAGCAAAAGGTATTACGAAGAGGTGGCAAGAATACACAGAAGAACTATGCAAAAAAGATCTTCATGACCCAGATAACCACAATGGTGTGATCAGTCACCTAGAGCCAGGCATCCTCGAATGTGAAGTCAAATGGGCCTTAGGAGGCATCACTATGACAAAGCTAGTGGAGGTGATTGAATTCCAGTTGAGCTGTTTCAAATCCTAAAAGATGATGCTGTTACAGCATTGCACTCAATATGCCAGCAAATTTGGAAAACTCAGCAGTGGCCACAGGACTGGAAAAGGTCAGTTTTCATTCCAATCCCAAAGAAAGGAGATGCCAAAGAATGTTCAAACTACCGCATAATTGCACTCATCTCACACACTAGCAAAGTAATGCTCAAAATTCTCCAAGCCAGGCTTCACACAGTATGTGAACTGTGAACTTCCAGATGTTCAAGCTGGATTTAGAAAAGGCAGAGGAATCAGAGATAAAATTGTCAACATTCATTGGATCATCAAAAAAGCAAGAGAGTTCCAGAAAAACATGTTTTATTGACTATGCCAAAGCCTTTGACTGGTGGATCACAACAAGCTATGGAAAATTCCGAAAGAGATGGGAATACCAGACCATTTTACCTGCCTTCTGAGAAATCAGTATACAGGTTTCTCAGCTGTTGTCAAGAAGCAACATTTAGAACTGGACATGGAACAACAGACAGTTCCAAATCGGGAAAGGAGTACGTCAAGGTTGTATATTGTCACCCTGCTAATTTAACTTCTATGCTGAGTATATTATGCGAAACACTGGGCTGGATGAAGCACAAGCTCGAATAAAGATTGCCAGGAGAAATATCAATAACTTCAGATATGCAGATGACACCACCCTTATGGCAGAAAGTGAAGAGGAACTAAAGAGCCTCTTGATGAAAGTGAAAGAGGAGAGTGAAAAAGTTGGCTTAAAGCTCAACATTCAGAAAACTAAGATCATGACATTTGGTCCCATCACTTCATGGCAAGTAGATGGGGGAACAATGGAAACAGTGAGAGACTATTTTGGGGGGCTCCAAAATCACTGCAAATGATGACTGCAGCCATGAAATTAAAAGACGCTTGCTCCTTGGAAGAAAAGCTATGACCAACCTAGATAGTATGTTAGAAAGCAGAGGTGTTACTTTGCTGACAAAGGTCCGTATAGTCAAAGTTACGGTTTTTCCAGTAGTCATGTATGGATGTGAATGTTGGATTATAAAAAAAGCTAAGCAATGAAGAACTGATGCTTTTAAACTGTGATGTTGGAGAAGACTCTTGAGAGTCCCTTGGCCTGTAAGGAGATCCAGCCAATCCATCCTAAAGGAAATCAGTCCGGAATATTCACTGGAAGGATGAATGCTGAAACTGAAACTCTAATACTTTGGCCACCTGATGCAAAGAACTGACTCACTGGAAAAGATCCTGATGCTGGGAAAGATTGAAGGCAGGAGAAGGAGATGACAGAGGATGAGATGGTTGGATGGCATCACTGACTCAATGGAGATGAGTTTGAGCAAGCTCTGGGAGTTGGTGATGGACAGGGAAACCTGGCATGCTGTGGTCTATGGGGTCACGAAGAGTTGGACATGAGTGAGTGACTGAACTGATCTTAGTGCAGATACTAAATTTTCAGTGTGTAAAGTAAAAGGAATCTTATCAAGATAGTAATAATCTAACAAAAAAATTTTATACTGCTTCAGTTTTTATTGTGGTAAAAAAAACCATGTCGCATAAAATTGACCATCTTGATCACTTTAAGTGCAGGTCAGGAGTCTGAGGTGTGTTCACTTTCTTGTACAGCATGTTTCCAGAATGTTCTCATTTTGCAGAACTGAAACTCTGGACCCATAACAACAGCTCCCCGTTTCCGCCTCGCCCTTTGGCCCTGGTAACCATCATTCTATTTTCCATTTATATGAATTTGATTACTTTAAATACCTCATGTAATTAGAACCATATAGTATTTGTCTTTTTGAAACTGGCTTCCTTCACTTCATATAGTATAATGACCTCACAGTTCATCCATGATGTGGTATGTTATAGGATTTTCTTCCTTCGGAAGGTTGAATATTCCTCTCTATGTCTATACCCTTCCTCTGTTGATGGACATTTGGGTTGCTTCCGTCTCTTGGCTGTTGTGATCAGTGCTGCAGTGAACATGAGTGTACAGATCTCTCTTTGAGATCCTGCTCTCAGTTCTTTTGAATCCCAGTTTTTCGATCCTAGACGTGATTTGCTGGATCATGTGGTAGTTGTACTTTTAATTTTTTTTTAAAGTAGTTTTCCATAGCTGTTATACAGTTGTAAAATCTCAACAACGGTACTCAAGAGTTCCACTTTCTTTGCATCCTTACCAACCTTTTATCCTGAGTTTTTCAGTAGTAACTATCTTAACAGGTATGTAGAGATATCTCATTGTGGTTTTCATTTGCATTTCTCTGATTAGTGATGTTGAGCTTCTTCTGATTATGCTTGTTGACCACTTGTAGATCGTTGGGGAAATGTCTATTCAAGTCTTTGGCCCATTATTGTGTTATTTTATTTTTGTTGTTGATTTGTAGGCATTCTTTCTGTGTTTGGATATTAACACTTTATCAGATATAAATTTGTTAATGCCTTTTCACTTTATTGGTGTGTCTTTTGTTTTATAGTTTGATATAATCCTATTTGTCAATTTTTGCTTTTATTTCCTGTGCTTTTGGTGTCCTATTCAAGAAATCTCTATCAAGATGTCACGGAACATTTTCCCTATATTTTGTTATAGGAGTTTCATAGTTTTTAAAATCCAGATGAATCGTATTTTGGGTATGGTGTAAGTAAGGGTCCAAACAAAATATTTTGAACATATTTTTGAGACTGTATGTAAAAACAAAAGGTCTGAAATACATGGAATAGTTTTAGTGGGAGGAGGAAATGGATGACACTGATGAAGGACACAGTTCTCAGATGGTACTTAGTACAGGTAGCCCTTGAACAACAGGGGTTTGAGCTGTGTGGGCCCACTTATTTGTAGATTTTTCTTCTCAATAAATAGTGCTGCAGTACTACCCAGCCTGAGGCTAGGGGACCACAGATGCCAAGGGCCTGCTGCAAAGTTTAATGGATTTTCAACTAGAATTTCTCTTTCATTTTTGTATCTTGTACTTGTGAGACACCACAGTCAGCAATCTAAGGCTAGCTGAAGCTAAAAGATAAGGTGGTTGGGAAGGAGCCAGGTATCACACCGCATATGGTTGCTTTCTGTGTCTCTCCTACTAGATATGTAAGGTCAGTAGTCTGCCTTTTAAGACCATTCTGTCAGGGGCCCTTTAGTAAGATTTCAGAAGTATCCATCGCAATTAGATCTCATATGAAATATTGATTAATCTCATTAATTTCTCTAATTTTAGGCTCTGTGCTTTCATTATAGATGAGATACATTAATTGATTCTTCAATAGACTAATTTCAGAGTTTGTTAAAAATAGATATAGTTTTTCTGGGTCTCTGACCTGTTCTTTTTCCAGGTATATGGAGTATATTAGTCAGCATCTTTGAATGATTTGTCCACCTTTGAAGGTTTTGTTGTTGTTTAATAATTTGTGTCTGACTCTTTTGTGGCCCTGTGGACTGTAGACCACCAGGCTCTGTCCATGGAATTTCCCAGGCAAGAATACTGTAGTGGGTTGTTACTTGCTACTCCAGGGGATCTTCCCAACCCAGGGATCGAACCTGAGTCTCTTGTGTCTCCTGCATTGGCAGGCAGGTTTTTTTTTTTTTTTACCACTGAGCCACCAGGGAAGCCCTTTGTAGGTATATAATAACATTAAGAAAACTTTCAGGACTTATTCTGAAAATCTGGATTCTGAGTTTTAATATATGATAGCTATTTACACAGAGGACTAAAAATTTTTTTTAATGAAACCATTCTATAGGATACAGAAGGATGATAAAATCTCAGCTTATACCTAATGTGTATTAACTTTTTTCTTATAAAAGGTTTACATGTTATAAAGTGGCTTAGTGTGATTTTAGTCTGTGACAATGTGACTTAATTTTCCTTCTTTATAGTTCGGATTCAGAGGTGGTAAATCAAACCTGATCCTGGAAGAAAGCAAAATAGACTATTAGGTAGTTCTGAAAATGCTTATTTGTAGTACAGAGTTCTTTACGTGTCCATAAAGAATTACTCTTGGTTACTTGAGCTTCTTGAAAACAAAATTGCTCTGTTAATAGAAAACAGATTGCTGTCACAGCATACTAGGATTTAAGGAAGGATAATGATAATCTATGTGGGAGATAAAGCGTGATGTTCTTGATAATATTTGTAATTCAATATTAAAGTAGTAACATCACCATCTTAAAGAATGTCTTTCTATTTTCTTAAAAGAGAACTGAAAAAAATCAGAAATTGAGATGAATCAGATAACAGTGTTACTACAGTTACTATATTTTGATGCAAATATGGTATTTAAATGGTAAAACATAAGCATAGAGAGTATTGTGGCAAGGTGAAAGTTGATAATTACAGTTATAAATTGTAGGTGAAGAGTGGGAGCCACCCTGGTGGCTCAGTGGTAAAGAACCCACCTGCTAATGCAGGAGATGCAGGTTCGATCCTGGGTCCGGAAGATCCCCTAGAGGAGGGCATGGCAGCCCAGTCCAGTATCCTTGCCTGGGAAATCCCATGGACAGAGGAGCCTGGCGGGCTACAGTTCATAGGGTTGCAAAGAGTTGGACACAACTGAGCAACTAAATAGCAACAAAGGTAGAGAGTAGTCTCTAGCAAATTTCAGTATTTTTATGACTGCTGGTCTGGAGACAGCTGAGGTGTCTTTTCTCCTGCTGACTATTTATTGAATGTCTGTTACACGCCAGGCACTGTTCTAGGTGGTCAGACAATTCAGTGAACAAGACAAAGTGGGATCCCTGTTCTTACAGAGTTTACATGAAGGGAGGGAGGCAGATTAATGAAAAGCATAGTGACAAATGCTGGGAAGAAAATCAGACAGTGTGGTCAGATCTCAGCGATCTGTTACACTGGTGGCTAAAATCTACAGCTGGTCTTCAGGTTCAGCTATTAATATTTCAGCTATTAGTTGTCTTTTTCACCAGGAAAACTTCTTGCTAACACTGCCCAAAGGACACCAGTAGTCCCTTCTGTTTATTGCCCTTTTGTACCCTCTCCTGGAGGGTACTGAGTCATTTTCCCCCGGTCAAATGACTTCAAATGACTACAGAGCGGAAGTGGGAAGGAAGGAAGGGAAGCAGGGCATCTGGAAAACCGTGTCTCAGATAATCTGGCTCTGCACGGAGCCGAGGCTTTGTTGAGTTTGTACCTGTCAGTCTCTCAACAGCACTTACTGCTTGTAGGTTCTGAATTAAGAAAAATAGAGCCCTGCCAGTTATTAGGAAAGGGACCAAGGGAAAATGATTTTATCAATCCTTGCAGTTTTATTTGAAAGTTTTTCACATCATTTTGAAAATCCATCGTCTGTGTCACTGTATGTATCAGCTGGTGAGACTGTCGTTACAGTTGATGTGTAAGATGTTCATGCCCTGCTTTTTTTGGTACAGGAGAGTTTTCAGTGTGACCCGTGACTCATCAGTTGACGTTGCAGAGCATTTTTAGAAACAAAGAATGCAGTAGCAGATTTCCCCTGAGCAGCACTAATGCAAGTAAATACAAGAAACACAAAGTCGACTGTCCCTCCTGGTGTTATTACAGCTGTATGTTGATCTTAGAAAAGTGTTACAACCTTGGACATTTCAAAGAGCTTAAGTAGAATAGGTATAAACTATGTTGTGGATCCTGAAAAAGATTCTTACTCTGCAGCAGTCACTGCATTTTTCCCTTTCTTAGGATATAGGGTCACTTTGTAGATAAATACAGTACTTTAATGTTAGGCTTGTGTTTTACTTATTTTTGAAACAGATGAAGCAGTGAAGAAAGGCCTTATCTTGGGGATACTACTTCATTTTTAGTGCTTCATAAAATTGTTCTTATTTTTGATGTGGACATCTTGTTTGTTCACTTAGCTTTTTAATTTCATGTATGTGAGAACCAAGCATGGCTGCTAGAATTTATTGTTGTTTAGTCACTCAGTCGTGTCTGACTCTTGGCGACCCCATGGACTGTAGCCTGCCAGGCTCCTCTGTCCATGGGATTTCCCAGGCAAGAATTCTGGAGTGGGTTGCCATTTTCTTTTCCAGGGAATTTTCCTGACACAGGGATCGAACCCTCGTCTCCTGCATTGCAGGACGGTTCTTCACCGCTGAGCCGCCTGGGAAGCCTTACCTCTGACTTTGTCTCCTTTTGTATGTGCTCCTGCTGTGGCATACCCCCACACACATAAAAGTCAGTCTGTACAAATAGATACTTAATGAAAGTGATCCTTGCACTTCTTTTTTCCAACAACCCAGCTCCTCCAAAGTTGACTATCACTAGTTTTTTCTCTCTAGGCATGCTTTACGCCTATAAACCCATGTGTGTATCTATACAGACATTTTTAAACACGTACTGTTCTGTACCTTGATTTAAATTAGCTCAAAATTTGTTAAGTTGCTAGTCCTTTTGAAATTCAACTTAGTTGTTTGTTGGTCTCATCTAAATTATATTACATTAAGAAAAGTTGTTTCTCTTCAGAAACATGTAAACATTACCATGCAGAGGTTTTCTCTGCTGATTATGATTCTAGGAAAAAAAAAAAAAGGTTATTTGAACTTTTTTAAAACTATAAATCATGCCCTGTTGCTTATTCCTTTTTAAAGGGTGTGCTGAACATAATAAAAATTTAATTATCTTTATGATGATGTAAGAGAAAATGGAGTATTTGCTGGTTTCTACAGCCATGGAAGAGTAGCTGTTTGGTACATTTTATATTTTGCCAAAAAACTTGGTTATTAGAGCCTATTTGGTAAAAATTATGGTGAATTAAAAACTACTTGTTTAGCAGATCTCCTTGCTGATTTGAAATATCTTGGTGCATCTTACAGTGTTCATCAGTTCTATAGGTTGTATCTTTACAGCATTAACATTTGTAGTGGACACTCTTCGGATACTTTCCAGTTTGAGAAGTGTTGAGTGCATTGATTTTATTCTAAAAGCAGAGGGGGAAAAGCAGTCTTTTCCTTGAATTCGATTAGAATACAATGTTAGATGTGGAGGGGAAAAAAGTAAATTGTTTTAGTGATATAAGACTATCACCCTAGAAGGCTTTAATATTTTCACTGTATACAGCCTTCTTTTTGGTTGTGAGATGTTATTGGGCGGAACTGTAAAACTGAAAATATGAATCATTGCAATAACTACCGTTTGAATGACAACTCTGTCGCCCTACTGGGAGCTTGAAGCACCCTGCACGGAGATGCCCACCCATGTGCACCCCTGGCATGTACAGCCCTTGCTCCGGGGCTTCTTTCCTGCCTGAGTGAGTTCGCAGCTAGGCTTGTATGACTCCGTGTCGTTATGCAATGGTTACCTGCTGGTTAGGTGGTCAGTGCTCTGAGGGACGGCCCTTCTTAATCTACCAGATACCCTTTTTATCCTCATATAGTATATGGATACACATGACAATATGTATAGTATATAGTGCATGACACTTTAAAGGAAGTGAGAAAATTTGTGGATTGGAGAAGTGAAATCAGTGAGGATTTTAAGATACAAAAGTTAGAAAGTTAAGTCAGAACAAAATTCTGCAGCGTGAAATTAGTAGGACTTTATAATGGGCCAGTTGTGGGAGGTGAGGGTGAGGGCTGCATCACAGACAGCCCCTAACTATCTGGATTCCTTGGTGTCACAGAGGGTAGAGAATCTGCCTGTGGTGCAGGAGACCCGGGTTCTATCCGTGGGTCAGGAAGATCCCCTGAAGAAGGGAGTAGCTACCCACTCCAGTATACTTGCCTGGAGAATCCCATATTCAGAAGAGCCTGGCGGGCTACAGTCTATGGGGTCTCAGAGTCAGACACAACTGGGTGACAGACACTGTCATGACCACATAACCCGTGCTGGGGAGCTTATTCACTAGAGGGGGACTGAGTTTTGGTGGAAATGATCTTGAGTTTGATTCTGAACATGTTATGCTATCTCTGAGACAACCAGGTATGTATTTTGTCTTATCAAACTATGAAGGAAGACACCTCCCCCACATAGTTCTGGTTTGTGACTCCTGTTTGCTTTCTCGGTCCTGTAAGTGCAGCATGATTCAGGCGTCTCCGGTCCTTGTCTGCCTGATGGTCTTTCTGATCCTGTTTGTCTACCAGATAATTTAGATGGACAGGTTGAATAAGCTCAAGATCAATTATATTCTTTTATGTTGCTCTTGAGGTATACTTAACAGTCCACAGTGGATGTTTGTTACAAAACACAAGTCAGAAGGTGACATTAGTAAGTGTTGAGGTTTACTGGTCCTTTCCCTGTTCTCACACTACCCTCTGTCCTCAATGACCTCATACCTACTTTCCACGGCCTCAGTGCCTCCATATCCTAAAAACTCCGTACATGCCTCTTGCAGACCTGTCCTCTCGCCTGTCCACAGGACCTGGGTCCCTGTTTGGATGGCTCTCTCACAGTCATGTCACACTATGTTATGACCTCTCCTCCACCAGACCCTAGGGGATGGCACTGCCCGCTCTCTGTTTTAAAAGTCCGAGAGTGACCCAGACGTTGTCTTCTCTCGCCCTCAGCCCCGTTCCCCCAATATCTAATTCATCCGTCTAACCTTCTAAATCTCTCAGACTGCTCCCTTTACACCCCCACCATATGAGTTCAAATTGGCTTTTTTTCCCCTTGGACTACTCTGCTGGCTTTTTAACCAGATTCCCCTATCCATTAGTATATCCGGAATGCAGATCTCATCGTGTCAAGTCTCCATAAATAACCCTTCAGTTGCTGCTTTCTGTTTATAGGATAAACACCCAAATCCTTAACATTGTCCATGGCGCTTTGTGAGTTACTCATGTCCCCGCAGACTCCCCAGCTTTCCTCACACCCTCTAATGAGCTTTCTTTCTGTTGCCTTGACATTCAAGTACTTTGAGCCTCCTTGTCATGCTTTCCAGATAACACATTATGTACTCTTCCTGGCTGTTATACATCTGTGTCCCTGGATGCTTAGTGTCTGCACTGGAGAAGCTCTGTGAGGGCAGGCGCTGTGAGTGCTCCACAGTCACCCGGTGCCTGGCAGGCTGCATGGTTGACAAATATGGGTTGAATGAATTGTGAATTTTCTGGCAGTCAGTTTCTGTACCTGTTATGTTCCATGTTTAGTAAAGTAAAAGGGGTCAACAAGGTGAATTTTAAAAAAAATGCATTATGTTTTACTGTTACGTTCTTTGCTTTCAGTCGGTTTCCATGGAAACAGGAAGCAAAAGATTGGGCTGCTGTAATAGTCTCTGGGTGATGTTTGCTGCCATTGTTAACCAACACCCAGAAACTTAAATATTTGGATCTGTGTTTCTCGAGTTTACCATCCCAAGTGTAAAAATTTGAGGAAAGCTGTCAACTATTCACTTTTTTTTCCTGGTATTCTTTTGAAGCTCTTTATTAAAATAGTCTGCCGGAGAGCAAAGAGTTGCTAAAACACAAGGATTGTTCTGACTAGATACCTTTGTTGTTTGCTTTCATTTGTATTATTTGTTACTTGTTTTCTTTCCTTTTTTTTTTGTTTTCTTTCTTAATGCTTTGTAAATAAGTGTTTTAGTTGACATTTACTTTGTTAGAACAGAATTATATTGTCTGTAAAATAAGTGAACTTCTCTTACTGGAAATCTTAAGGTCAGATTGCACTGAGGATGCTAGTAGGGAATAGAGATAGTTATATCTCAAATTATGCCCAGAGCTATTGGCAAAAAAAAACAAAAAAGAGATGAGAATATAGATTTTGAGACATTAATATACACAGTAGTGGTAGATGGCCTTGGATGGCAGTGCTGCTGCACTGAGGAAGCATGAAGGCTCCTTTTGTATATAAAGCACAGGGAGAAAGCTCCAAACAGAGTCAGACCCTCACACAGTACTCTCTCGGTACCCATTAGGACTGGTTCCAGCACCCCCGAGGTCACCAAAATCCAGGGGTTCTCAAGTCCCTGATATAAAATGGCATAGTCTTTGCATATAATACTATACGTATCCTCTTATATACCTCACATCATTTCCAGATGGTATAATGGTATATGGATAGTTATAAATACAATGAAAAAGCTGTATAAATAATTGCTGGTTTGCAGTAAATTCAGGTTTTCCTTTTGGGGACTTTTTGAAATTTGTTTACTTGTATATTTTCCACCTGACGTTGATTAGTTTCAGTGAATCTGCAGATGCAGAACCTACCTATAAAGAGGGCTGACTGGCCACCCTTTTATTTAAGAAGGCATTCAGAGCTTTGTACTCCACTGCAAATGTAAGTGAATGTTTTCCAGAAAGTGTTTAGAAAGATTGATGAACAGCTCAAAAATGGAGATGCTCTATGGTTATATTTATTCTGATTGATTTTGATATCTGAATGCAGAAGCACAAAGGTATTTTAATTTTGTGGTTGTAAAAAGGAATGTCGATTTTGAAAGTTTTATTTTATTATGGTAAAAACTAAAATATAAAATTGTGGAAAATTCCTGTGAGATTAAGAAATCAGGTCCACCCAGCATTCTGGCCCTTCTATAAATAGCAGCATGTGTTTTCTTCTGGAAACAAGCCTCCCAGATGCGAACAGCAGAAGATAAATTATTCTCCTATAGGCCTATCATCCATTTATTTGTATGACTATATGTGTGTGCATGTGTGCTCAGCTGTGTCCATCTCTTTGTGACCCCATGGACTATAGCCCACCAAGCTCCTCTGTCCATAGAATTTTCCAGTGAAGAATGCTGGAGTGGGTTGCCATTTCCTCTTGCAGGGTATCTTCCTGACCCAGGGATCAAACCTGCATCTCCTGCATTGCAGGCAGATTCTTTTGCCACTGAGCCACCAGGGAAACCCATGAACATACGTATGTGTGTGTATACATTTATGTGTGTGTATATACTGGAGAGTGTGTGCCACCTCTACATATTTACTTTGTATTTAATTAAGTACAGTATGTACTTTTAAAATTGTAGCTCTGGAGTCAGAATGCCTGATTTGAATCGTGGTTGCATCAGTTACTAGCTTTGGGCTTTTGGGCAACTTAATGTTTCTTATTTTCAGTTTCCTCATCTGAGAAATGGGGATGCTGATGATATCAAACTCAGGGTTATTATGAGGACTGAATCTGTTAATTCTCCAATTTAGTTAATGCCATGCCTGATAGAGGGTAAATAAATATTAGCTCTTACAATTATCTCCTGAAACCCATTCCTTCTAGATGTCAAAATTGCCCCCATTAGTTAATCCCTATTTAGACTGTGTGTTTCTTTATGATATGAGTCATATCCCTTTTGTCTAACAGCAGAAATCCTAATAGTTCTGTCCCATCACATGTTCTAGTTCCTTTCACTCATTCTCATTTTAGTTGCCTGCTTCTCAGTCTTTTTCTGACTACACTGTGTTTTCTTTGAGGTTATCGGGCATTGATTGACATTTCACTGAGGTATATGGTCCCTAGGTGTTGAGCACAGTGTTTGCCTTTGGTTGTAAACAATGCTGTGACTCCTCTCCTCTGAATAGTCCCCCACTCTGCACCCATCACTGTGCTTCCCAGAGTGTTTGAGCTGAAAGAAGCTTAATGGATTGTCTAGCCCAGAGCCCTGGTTGTTCAAAGCAGAAGGCTGGGGCTCAGACCACACTCCTGCTGAGGATGGACATTTCTTTTCTTTTTTTTTAATCTTGAAAGACCTTTTATTTTCAATAGACTATAATTCACAGACTAAAACAGTAAATGGACTTGTAAATTGGGGAGATAGTAGGAAATTCTTAGGTTTATGACTGAGAAACTCACCTGAATTATAGGGAACATACATATATTTTGATGGAACATAGGAGAAAACTTCACTGACAGGTCTTTTTTCTTGGATACGTCTGTGATGGTTTTGGTTTGTGAACCCCTTCTTTCACCCTCTTGCTCCTCTTTTCTTTTATTTCCACATCCTAAAATGCTGCGCAAATCCACTTTCCTTTGACTGTTCTATATCACTTGATAGAGATTTATTTCCTTAAAGAGGTTTTGTTTCAAAAGGAAATAGGTAAGGGTGGAAAGGGTAGTATTGAAATGGAGGAAGGAAAGGACATAGAAAAGGAAAAAAATGATTAAGAAAACAAAATATATGAGACAGAATTAATCACGTATATGTCTCATGTACCTTCATAGGATCCTTTCCTTCTCACCGTCTTTTCCTTTCGAGTTTTTTAAGAAATAGTTGATCGAGCTTTGTTAAAAGTAGAGGGTTGTGTAATAATAACAAATCTTTAATTCTGTGTGCTAGAACTTCAATCATGTAGACTGAGGCATCCTCACAATTTATAAGTAAAAATAAATAGTGTATAATTGAAAATATATTTTTATTTAATGAATATTTGACCTTTGTTCTAATATTGTTCCGTAAACCAAAGGTTTTCATTTTATAGCTATTTTAACTTGAGTGTCTGTCTACTTTCCATACTCCAGTGAAATGAATTAAAATGAAAAGGGTGTACATGAAAAACAATTTATCTGGCAAGAACCACAAATAAATCTGAAGCTTTTCTTTTGTTATTTCCAATTTTGATCAATTCTGTTAGTTTTCTTGAAAACTACTGTAAAGCATACACAATATGTTGAAAATAGAAACTTAAAAAACTGTTTGATTAATAGAATCACAGATAGATATTCAATTTTATTTGCCAAGTACCCAGCCTAGCACAGAGTAGGCACTCAGTAAATATTTATTAGGTGCAATTTAATTGACTAAAGTATAACATCCGTGGCCACAAAATGCTCAATCCATTCAGAAGCAATATCCTGAGATGATAATTTGAAAGACTAATACATTTCTCAGAAGCCAGAAATTTCCTTCTTGTTTCTGTGTATGGGTAGAATTATTTAGCTTGAAATAGAATAACGTCTACCATTTTAACACCTTTACTTTTGAAAACCTGGTTTTCTTATGCTTAACAAAGTTGTCATTGGTAATGTAGTGCATACTTTTAATACTCTACATAATACATATTTTTAATAGAAGTAGTTCTTGCTAGGTCATGTCTGACTCTGCAACCTTGTGGACTGCAGCACACCATGCTTTTCTGTCCTTCACTATCTCCCAGAGTTTGCTCAAAATCATGTCTACTGAATCGGTGATGCTGTCTAACCATCTCATCTTCTGCCACCCTCTTCTCCTCCTGCCCTCCCTCTTTCCCAACATCGGGGTCTTTTCCAGTGAGCTGGCTCTTCCCATAAGGTGGCCGAAGTATTGGAGCTTCAGCATCAGTCCTTCCAATGAATGAATATGAATAGAAGTAGGCAACATTATTGGAAGTGTGGAAATTGTGGTGAGGGTGTGAATTAATTAATGTCATTGGGCTGTTGGTGATTGGGGTTAGTGGTGAGTGGACTGGAATTGTCCAAGAATAGTGACAGTAGGTGGTTGCAGTTATATCTGAGATGTAAAGAGGCTCAAAAATTAGTCTTTGGAGGATAAGATCTTATGGGTATAGGATAACTGGGCATGACCCTTTTGAGTTGATAAAAGATGTTCTCTTGACTATTATGCTTTTCATTGGCATGGAGAGGGTCAAAATTGGACCCTTAGTTCTCAGTAGAGACATCTTCATAGATAGAATTCCACAAACCTGGTGAATCCTTTTTATGTAAAAAGATTAGATACAACTGAATGACCTCTTGTCACAGCAGTCTTGGGCATTTGGCCTAATTCTGGACCTCCACAGTTACTTCTCCTGGGGAAGTGGGGAGGGGTGGCTTCTGGTCAGTCACATGCCTGGCTGTGTGGGTGGTGTCCTCTGAGTGTGTGGACTTCTAGACAAAGCACTTATAGGGATAGGGAGCTTCCTGGAGTCGGAAAGGGCCATTTTCTGTGATTTCCTTCCTCTGAGATGTCTTTGTGGTCTAACCCATCCTCTCTTTGTGGTCTAACCCATCCTCTTGTAATAAACACTGCATGTGATATGTTACTGAAATCTACTGCTTTGGAGAGAGGTTAAATGCAGACATTTTCTGTTTGGTATTTGAAGGAAATAACCCTGCCGAAGAGCCTGTGAACACCGGTCTGCCCCAGCTGCACCGTGCTCCTGCCGTCGGCTTGCAGGGTGCTGCGCACTTGCTGGGAAGCCAGGGATGCCTGTCTGCCCCTGTCCCTGGGCAGGGGCTCTTTCTTTCCCTTTTTCATTGACCAGTTTCACACTTTTTTTTTTTTCCATTAATCTGGAGAGTATGCATTGCTTCTTAAATAAACAAACAATTCTTATTGTATAAGTTATACATGGCCATCTTAGAAAACTTTGAAAATACGTATAGGTAAACATAAGAAAGTCAGTCACCTGTGATGTACATCTCAGTACTGCTTTTAATGTTCTACATGCTGAGTTTTAAATTATAGAAAGGATATATTAAAGTCTAACTTAGTTCATTTTTTTTGACCAGTTGGCCAATGATTTATAGTTAACTGACGTAAATGGGTATAATAGATGGCTTTAAAATTTTTAAGTAAATATTTTTAAGCGATAATTGTAATCAGTCCCCATTCTAGCTCTCGGTAGAGAATCTGCTTGCAATGCAGGAGACCTGGGTTCGATTCCTGGGTCAGGAGGATCCCCTGGAGAAGGAAATGCAACTCACTCCAGTATTCTTGCCTGGAAAATCCCATGGACAAAGGAGCCTGGTAGGTTCCCAGTCCATGGGGTCACAAGAGTTGGACATGACTTAGCGACTAAACCACCACCACCCCCTTAAAAGGGGGGCAGTTGTCTGAGTAGCTAAAAGAAGATGATAGTGTTTGAGGGAAAATGTTCTACAAAATCAATAATTCACTACTCAGTAATATCATTGCCATACCTTTTTATTTTCTCCTCTAACTTTGAAATTTGATATTCATAGTCTGAGCACTTGTGAATTATATTGTGTAAAGACTGACTCATCTATTGCCCTTTTCAATTATTAAGCACTCTACAGCTAGTATTTTCTATTTACATTTGAGTAGTTAATAGCATTTAATAATTAAATAATATTTTATATATGGTGCACTGTACTCGCCCACATCGACCCAACTATATACATCCACCACACAGTGTTTCCTCGTAGGTATTTTTGTACTTCTCCAGCCACTGCAAAATATAGCTGAAGGGACACAGTCAGCATCTAGGAAAGCAATAAGCATATGTTATTGAGCTATTTATACCATGTTCAGTTCAGTTCATCTGCTCAGTTGTGTCCAACTCTTAGCAATCCCATGAATCGCAGCACGCCAGGCCTCCCTGTCCATCACCAACTCCTGGAGTTCACCCAAACTCATGTCCATCGAGTCGGTGATGCCATCCAGCCATCTCATCCTCTGTCGTCCCCTTCTCCTCCTGCCCCCAATCCCTCCCAGCATCAGAGTCTTTTCCAATGAGTCAACTCTCTGCATGACGTGGCCAAAGTACTGGAGTTTCAGCTTTAGCATCATTCCTTCCAAAGAACACCCAGGACTGATCTCCTTTAGAATGGACTGGTTGGATCTCCTTGCAGTCCAAGGGACTCTCAAGAGTCTTCTCCAACACCACAGTTCAAAAGCATCATTCTTCGGTGCTCAGCTTTCTTCACAGTCCAACTCTCACATCCATACATGACCACTGGAAAAACCATAGCCTTGACTAGACAGACCTTTGTTGGCAAAGTAATGTCTGTGCTTTTGAATATGCTATCTAGGTTGGTCATAACTTTCCTTCCAAGGAGTAAGCATCTTTTAATTTCATGGCTGCAATCACCATCTGCAGTGATTTTGGAGCCCCCCAAAATAAAGTCTGACATTCTTTCTACTGTTTCCCCATTTATTTGCCGTGAAGTGATGGGACCGGATGCCAGTTTTCTGAATGTTGAGCTTTAAGCCAACTTTTTCCCTCTCCTCTTTCACTTTCATCAAGAGGCTTTTTAGTTCCTCTTCACTTTCTGCCATAACGGTGGTGTCACCTGCATATCTGAGGTTATTGATATTTCTCCCGGCAGTCTTGATTCCAGCTTGTGCTTCTTCCAGCCCAGCATTTCTCGTGATGTACTTTGCATAGAAGTTAAATAAGCAGGGTGACAATATACAGCCTTGATGAACTCCTTTTCCTATTTGGAACCAGTCTGTTGTTCCATGTCCAGTTCTAACTGTTGCTTCCTGACCTGTATATAGTTTTCTCAAGAGGCAGGTCAGGTGGTCTGGTATTCCCATCTTTTTCTGAATTTTCCACAGTTTATTGTGATCCACACAGTCAAAGGCTTTGGGATAGTCAATAAAGCAGAAATAGATGGTTTTCTGGAACTCTCTTGCTTTTTCCATGATCCAACGGATGTTGGCAAATTGATCTCTGGTTCCTCTGCCTTTTCTAAAACCAGCTTGAACGTCTGGAAGTTCACGGTTCACGTATTGCTGAAGCCTGGCTTGGAGAATTTTGAGCATTACTTTACTAGCACGTGAGATGAGTGCAATTGTGCGGTAGTTTGAGCATTCTCTGGCATTGCCTTTCTTTGGGATTGGAATGAAAACTGACCTTTTCCAGTCCTGTGGCCACTGCTGAGTTTTCCAAATTTGCTGGCATATTGAGTGCAGCACTTTAACAGCATCATCGTCCAGTATTTGAAATATTAGGACATGCTTAATAACAGGAAATGATCTGAATATGAGATGGTTTGTAGTATGAAGTAAGTGTTTAGGTGAATCCATTGCTTGATTTTTTTTTTCCCAAGGAAAGTACAATTTTTGAACTTCTGTATTTCTTAAGACCTAGGAAATAAGGATAATTTTTGTTTTCTTGCAAACTAGGTTTCCTGCTAGTTAAGACTATAGGCATTCTTAAGAGTGAAGATGCATTTTGAAGTGTTATAATGAATTCTGAATATTTTTAGTACATAGGGGAAATGATATAAGGTTCCAGTAATTACAGAAAAATGTTCTGCTTAATTCATGTTTTAGTAGCTTATGTTGAACACCTATCCTAAGTTAGTTTTTTTTTCCCCTAAATGTGTTAAAGTGTGTGTATGTGTCTGTGTAATTGTTTATAAATTAATCCAGATTCGGTCAGATTGTTTCTAGAAACAGAACAGTTTCTCATATTGGACTGCTAAGCAACAGATATTTTAAAGTTAAAAAAATCCTAACTCAGTTCTCTAAACAGAGAAATTTGAAGAAAGAAGCAACAATATGTAAATTTTGGAGGAGTGGTAGGTGACTATGTCAGATAGCTATTTTATATGTACAATTCTAAAATTTCAAGAAGTGTTCTTCAACAAGACCATTAGATTTTGTTTTATTTAGAGCTAAGATTTAAGAACAGTCAAGAATTGTGGAATCTCTTGTTTCTTAGGTTGTCCTTGTTTAAATGTCTCAATGTTAGTGATAAAACCATTGAAATATTTAATGATAATTATTATCATTTCTTAAAAGTTGGAGGCCCTTATCAGGACAACAAAGCACAATACTTAAGGACAAGTTCGAGAACTGTCTTTGAGAAACCTAACAAGAATCTACATCTTGTATTTTAAAATAGATGTTGTATAGGGACATTTTCTATAACCCTTTTTTGCAGTATGATTTGAAGTGAGTTTCATCTTCCTGTAATCTCTCGCCTTATGTTGTATCTGAAATGGTAAATCTCATAGGTAAAATCTGTAAAGTGTAAAATACTATAAAAGTAGGTTAAGGCAATGAATGGTGACTCTGCAGTGGCAAAGACCATCAAATGGTTATAGATATAATT
The DNA here is from genome assembly GCF_042477335.2 of Ovis canadensis. Lineage (NCBI taxonomy): Eukaryota > Metazoa > Chordata > Mammalia > Artiodactyla > Bovidae > Ovis > Ovis canadensis. Next base: position 46,622,404 of record NC_091254.1, read on the forward strand.
GAGAGTAAGGGGCTCATCAAGTGAGAATGTGATTTGTTCAGCCTTTTGGATTGGCACTTACATGTCTCACAGTAAATTTGAAAGTTGGCATCTTGGTCTGTGAGTGGTGGCTCCCTTAGGCTGTGGACAGAGTGAGGGAAGAGACTGCGCAGAGCCATAGATAGAGTTGTGTGTCCAGTTTGCGGCGCCGGAGCCATGAACTCTGCTCCCTTCCCAGACCTCACCACTGGCTGCTTTTTAATGCATGGTTCCTGATGGGTTGGAGTATCTGAATGCCCAGCCTAGAACAGATTAGCAGCAACAGATGGAGAGTTTGGGGGGTGTATTTGTATGAGGACAAGCTTTGAGGGGCATGGCAGAAAAATGAAAAACTAAAATTGGCTTATTTATAGCACCGTTTATGGTAATGAATTGTTAGATAAAAAGTTATGTCTACTCTATTTAAGAAGATAAGGAAATATGCATATAAGACAAAGGAGGCCTTGAGAAATTGGTGAGGGGAGTATGGTGTGGGGCGTGGAGAGGGCCACAGTCAGAGAGGAGGGGATTGAAGGAGACAGGAAGGAACCACAGCAGGAAGAACCCATCCCGTCAGAGAGGAGTTCCTAGCTCCCCAGTTGCTGGGAGCATGATGGGGTAAGGCATGTGATCAGGGAATGGTTTGCAGCAGCATCTAGCTAGAGCACTCATGTGGGGTAACAGAGACAGACAGGTCCTGTTAAAGATGCCTGGTTGCCCTCCTGAAAGTGAAGGTCGCTCAGTTGTGTCCGACTCTTTGTGACCCCATGAAATGTATAGTCCATGGAATTCTCCAGGCCAGAATACTGGAGTGGGTAGCTGTTCCCTTCGCCAGGGGATCTTCCCAACCCAGGGATCAAATCCAGGTCTCCCACATTGCAGGCAGATTCTTGACCAGCTGAGCCATCAGGGATGCCCAAGAATACTGGAGTGGGTAGCCTATCCCTGGATCTTCCCCATCCAGGAATTGAACCGGGGTCTCCTGCATTGCAGGCGGATTCTTTACCAACTGAGCTGTGAGGGAAGCCCTGATCTCTCTCCTAGAATCAGATTTTTTTCTGGAGGGGAATGATAGAATAATAGTTGTGTAAAAGATCACCTTAGTGATGGAGTGGTGAAAGGGCAGGCAGGCAGAAAATAGTGAAGAAGTCACAGGAACCTGAATTAGGACAGACATAGTGGGAATAAAAATGCTAGAGAAGATCAGGATTTGGTGGGGCAGGCAACGTTTGAGGAAATTTGTTCATTCATCCCCTCTGCGTTCTTGAGATTAACCACATACTTTGTCTGTCAGGAGAGCTCCAAATGCCAGGGTTATAGAGATGAGGCTTGATTCTTGTTGTTGTTGTTTTTTAATTTTTATGTTATATTGGAGTGTAGTTGTTTAACAATGTTGTGTTAGTTTGGGGTGTACCGCATAGTGATTCAGTTATATCTATATGTGTATCTATTCTTTTTCTAATTCTTTTCTCATTTAGGTTATTACAGGATCCTGGGCAGAGTTCCCTGTGCTGTATAGTAGGCCCTTGTTGGTAATGTGTTTTAAATACAGCAGTATATACATGTCTGATTGCTGTCTTTAAAGGAATGCTTGGTCTGTAGCAAGACCCGTGCGAGCAAGTGCTTGCTTACACCTGCAGTGAGGAAGAACACGGTGACTGTAGTAATGACACACTGATGTAAGGGACAGAGTGCGTAATTATGTTCTGGTGGATCAGGAAGACCTTCGTAGCTAAGGGTCTCTTGAGCTGGCCCTTAAATGCATGGAGTTCTGCAGACCAGCAAGGTAGGCAAGGACATTCCAGGCAGAGAACAGCATGCTGAGGACAGGGGTCATGGTTCAGCCCTGCACAGAACATATGGAATTGTGTCAGGAGATGAAACTACAGGAGCCAGATCCGGAGGGCGTAGGCACCAGGTTGAGACTTTGGCTTTCATTTTGTAGAAGCAGCTGGGGCTCCAAAAGAGTACTCAGCAGGGACAGTAATATCACTGGTGCTTGGATTCCAGTGTTGTAAAGGATGATGGGAGAGGAAGAAGCCTGCAAAACCTTGAGTGACGGCTCAGGGAGCCAGTGCAGTGGATAACAGAGCAGTGGTGGGGACCAGGGGAGGGGAGGCAGGGGTGAGACATTCTGGAGGTGGAATTGATAGGAAGCTGGTGACCAGTGGAGGGGTGGAGGTTGGGGATAGGCAGTGGGTGAGAGAGACCCCGGATTCCCTGGCCCCAGTTACAGGATGCTAGGAGTCTAGAAGGGTTGTTAACAACCACAGTAATAGGATCGGTTAGGGAGAAGTAATGATATGGCTTTTGAACATAAGCGTGAGTTAGATATACTAGAATTAGGACAGTTACTTATCTACTGGGAGAGAAAAATCTATTTTCATACTGCATTCCAGTTGAATTGAGTGTTACCATGTTTTAAAGTAGACTACGCAAATGAGGAATATAGGGGCAAATCTTCTTCTCAGCTTTTTGTATGTGAGAGTGCTCGCTTACTCAGCTGTGTCCAGCTGTGGCCCCACGGACTGGAGCCTGTCAGGCTCCTCTGTCCATGGGATTTCCCGGGCAAGAATACTGGAGTGGGTTGCCATTTCCTCTTCCAGGGGATCTTCCTGACCCTGGGATCAAACCTGTGTCTCTTGCATCTCTTGCACTGGCAGGCAGATTCCTTACCACTGAGCCCCAGGGAAGCCCTCATCTTGTTACAGAGGAGGGGTTAAGAGTAGTGGAGGAATTTTTAAAGAGGAAAATGAATGCATTCACTTACATTAAAATTGACAACTTTTTTATGCCTGTAGACAACTAAAAGCAAACAGAAGGAAAAGTAGTTATAATAATGTGGTAAAGGATTGCTTTCTTAATATATTGTTAATATCGATTGAGAAAAATACCACTATTCAATAGGAAAAAAATGAGGCCGAGCATATAGAGGCACTTCATAGAGAAATAAGTATAATAATCATAAATTTAATTAGACTCAAAGAGATGCTAATTAAAGAAAAAATGAGGTGTTATTTTGTATTTCAACTGTCAGATTTATAAATGTTTAAAAAATGAAATTAACCAGGATTAGGAGACTCTTGAGAGTCCCTTGGACTGCAAGGAGATCCAACCAATCCATCCTAGAGGAGATCAGTCCTGGGTGTTCATTGGAAGGACTGATGTTGAAGGTGAAACTGTAATACTTTGGCCACCTGATGTGAAGAGCTGACTCATTTGAAAAGACCCTGATGCTGGGAAAGATTGAGGGCGGGAGGAGAAGGGGATGACAGAGGATGAGATGGCTGGATGACATCCCCGACTCAATGGACATGAGTTTGGGTAAACTCTGGGAGTTGGGCGTTGGTGATGGACAGGGAGGCCTGGTGTGTTGCGGTTCATGGGGTCACAAAGAGCTGGACACGATTGAGCGACTGAACTAAAAACTGGAAAGAGTTTGGGAGAAGTTAGCATACTAGCACTGCTAGTAGGAATCAAGATTTTGTTCACCATGTTGGAGAGCAGTTTAATGAGGTGAATCAGAAGACTTTTTCTCTTGGCACAACAATTTAAATTTTTTAGAGTTTGTCTAAAAGAAAAAAAATCAGACAGCTGTCATAAAAGAGTGATATGTAGTAAGAAAACTGGAGCAAAGTGGCATAATGTAGACAGTGGAGCAAAGAGTTTCAAGGAGAGGGAAATCAGTGATGGTGCAGAGAGAGCAAACAATTCAGAACTGGGAGGTGACCACTGGAGTTGGCAGCCAGCCATGACGACCGTGAGTGGAATCAGCCTCAGCAGTCGGAGCGGGTAGAGGCCCTTTGGATCAGGAAATGGAGACTGCAAGCGTGGTCATGTATTTCAGAAGTATTGGAGGTGAAATGAAGGAGGTGAAAAGGGTAGTAACTGTAGGGAGTATTTTGTTTTCATTGTTCAAGTTATTGGAACGTAAACTTCTTTTATGTGGAAGGGAAAAAATCAGAGGAGGTTGAAGAAAGATAAAATATGTGACAAAGGTTGCCAAAAAGAATGGAATATTGAGCCCAAGTGAAGGAGAAGTCTGACCCAAGAAGGAAGTAACTAGGGACATGTAGATGCAAATAATGAAGTTGTACATCTTTGTTAACTGTTGAGGGGGTCCCCAGTAGAGTCTCAGTTCCTCCCAGAATACAGAATTTCCCTTTCCTATTGCACAGTTTCTCAAAACGATTGTCGGTGCTCTCATCCCTCTCTTCCAAGTGGTCTCTTGAACTCTTTCCCAGGAAGCATTTCTGGGAAATGCTTGGTCCACCAAACCCCTGTTGAGGTCACTGGTGAATGCTGTGTTGCTAAATCCCACGCTTGATTAATTCTCAGTCCTAATCTTATTTTACTTGCCTCCCGCATCTGACACAGCTAATCTTTCCGTCCTCCTTGAAATACGCTGTACATTTGGTCTGCGCGACACTCTGCCCATCTTCTGCACTGACCACGCCTGCTCGGTTTGGTTCCTTCTCCTCTCCCAGGCCTCGCCATACCGAACATGCCCATGGCTCAGTCCTCAGACCCCTTCTCTTCTACTTACACTAATCCACTCCTCTTTGGTGATCTTTCCCAGTTGAATCGCTTTCTGTACCATCTACACACTGACGCTTCCTAAATTTATATCACCAGCCCAGTCCTCTCGCTTAAACTGGACTTGTATACTTAACTGCCTACTCTGTATGTCTGCTTAGAGGTCTAACAGGCATTTCCAATAGAACCTGTTTGAATTTGGCCATACCCATTAAACCCACTCTCTTACAGACTTTCCCATGTCAGATGTATTAATTCTGTCTTTCCAGTTCAGACCAAAAGCCTTGGCATCATCCTTGACTTCTGCCGCCGGCAGCCCACACACACATTTTATTCATCAGCAAATCATAGCAGTCTGCCTTCAAAGTAGATCCAGAATTGGGTCACTTCCCACTCTCAACTGTGTGCACCCTGGTTCAGTCCACTGTCATCTCTTGCTTAGAGTATTTTAGTAGGTTCCTGCTTGGTTCTGCCTCTGGTCCTTTCAGATTATTCTCAGCACAGCAGCCAGAGCGATTCTGTGAGGATTCTAACCCAAAGGAAAAGTGAGCCTCTGTTAGGGTCTGCTGCGTTTCCTTCTCTCTGCTTGTGTCTCTCATCCACACGGGCCTCACGACTATTCCCTGGACATACCAGGCACCTTGTCAGCTCGGGCCCTTTATCCTTACTGTTAACAAGCCACGTAGTTAATATCTGGCATAGAATGTTTATGTCTATAATAAATGTTCTGTACCAGATATTAACTATGTGGCTTTCTAGTTACATCCTTGTGGCGTTAACTCAGGTGTCACCTTCATAGTGAGTTTTTCCCTGATCACCCTGTTAAAAAAGCCCTCCTTCTCCCAGTATTCATTTTGTGTGTGTGTTGTCTATCTTCTCCCCAGCCCCCACCCAAAATGTAAACTTCACAAGGGAAGGGACTTTTGTTTTTGTTCAGGGCTGAATGCCTGGCCCTAGAACAGTGCCTGGCTCTTAGAAGATTCTTAGTAACTCCTGGACAGACAGACAGACAGATAGAGGGATGGAAAGGAGGCAGGATGGGAGATTGAAAAGGAGGTTGGGATTGAAGGTTAGGGAGATAGAGATGAGTAATTAGTTTGCTTTTGAATATTTTGTTTGTTAAAGTTTCCTAGTGGAAATGTCAGAAAGGCAGATAATAACTACATAATATGTAAAACCTGGGATTTTGTTTGACTCCGTTTCTGAAACTTGGGAAGCTAATGTAATTTAGGGTGCATTGTTGATCATCCTAACACAGCACAGCCCCTTAACAGTTTCTGGCTTTATAGTACAGACATTTCCCGTCATGTGACGTAGGCAGTTGTACTTTGGAGGGTGCCTGTGACACAGCTGAGCCTGGACCACGAGTCTCATCGCATGAAGATATCCTTTTTGATTTTTCTCAGTATTAGAACTGTGTTTAACTCAAAGAACTCATTTTAATCATTTAAAACGACCTCTGGGAACACATGAGAGTCATTCTGGATACACACCAATACCAGCAAGGCTGTGGTCCCTGCGCCTGACACCGTGGCATGTCACCTGGTCCTGAGAAAGTACCAGATCTGGCCACTCAGTGATGGTCCTTTGAGTCTGGTCCAGAGTCTGGACCAGTCTGGTCTTGAGCTGATCATTCTTGTATGTATTGAATTACAACTGGATAACTGGGACAAACTGAGCATCTTAAATAGCATCTATTCTTTTAATTATCAGTGTCCCTAAATGAGCTTAGAAAGCTGGAGCATTTAAATTTCTTATATCTTGCTCACAGTTAAGATAATGAAGCCTGGGAATCTTAATTATTAGTAATACCACCACCATAAAACCTATCCTGACTGTGATTTAGTTCCACTCCATTTATTTTATTGTGTGGGCTTGATCACAGAGGAATAAGTGTCCTGCTGATTGCTTTGCATTTATTGAAGAAAGAAATGCTGAAGCGTTTGTCCTTTTTCTGTAGCTTCGGATGTTTCTTTAATGGGAAAATACAAGATTAACTCTGGAGCAAAATCTGCCATCTAAAACCATGTGTTTACACTACTGACAATTACCTACACTTGTCTTAAAAAAAAAAAAAAAGACAAGCTACCTGTATTAGTCCTTTAGATAGATGTACCTGCGTCTCCTAAATGGCATTTTTCTGGGAGCCAGGAAGAAGTTATTTTTGTCTTACAGCACTATAGCATCAGACATTGTAGCACCATAAGAAACACAGGGAGATGCCCAGTTCTATATCTAGCCCTCCTCTCTTGTATATAGACTTGTCTGCAAAAAGAGAAATTTTCAGGTCAGGAGATAAGTGGCTGGTACTATAAAAATTAAACAAAATTAAAAAACAAAAAAGAAACTCAAAAAAACCTCCTGATAACCTTCGGATTTAGATCATCTTTATAGTAATTACAGCACTGGATAACAGTAAAGAAAAACGTTTGTCCTTTGGGAACAAATGTGTGCTCAAGCACATTTCTAGAATCATGGAATGAGGGACCTGTAGGTAACTCAGAGTCTGTCTGGTGTGGCCCACTGGTCTGTAGTGAGAGAGAGGGGAAGCCTAGAGAGGAGGAGGGCTGAGCGGGACAGCCTGGTTGCTGGTCTTAGAGCCGAGCATCAGATGCTTTCCTCCTGTGACCAGTCTAGTGGAAGGAGCCCGGGCCACCCAGCATCCAGCTGTCCGCTCTTATCTGCATTGTCCCTTACAGGCCTTAATCTACTCAGAAGTTTCTGTTACAATGCCTTGTGGTCTGTGAGAGGGTTTTCTGGCAGTGTAACATTTTTAGCCTCACAGTAATCCTGTGCCATAAGCAAGATACTATTTCTAACATGAGGAAGTTGAGGTTTATAAACTTCTAATTGCTGTGCCATGTTATGGTGTCACATTGCTAGTGACTAGCAGGTGGAGCCAGATTTCAAACCTGCAGCAGTGCTCTTTCTGATGCCCTTGGCTTCCTTGGATCACAGAGTTAGTGGAGGAGTTCTGATGCACATTTATAGAAATTAGGGACTGAAAAGACCTGGAAAACAAGAATTTTATCAATCACTTGAAAACAAATGTTTTCTAAACTTAGTGCAAGAAGATAAATGTTTGAAAGTTTTCACCTTTTAGAAGAAAATCAATCATTTAATTTATTAAAATGAGAACATTTGCCTTTGAATGTCATATTGTTGTTGTTCAGTTATGTCTGACTCTTTGCAACCCCATGGACTGCAGCACACCAGGCTTTCTGTCCTTTACTACCTCCTGGACTTTGCTCAAATCCTTGTCCATTGAGTCAGTCATGCTGTCTAGCCATTTTATCCTCTGTCGTCCTCTTCTCTTCCTGCCCTCAGTCTTTCCCAGCATCAGGGTCTTTTCAGTGAGTCAGCTTTTCGCATCAGGTGGCCAAAGTGTTGAGGCTCAAGCTTCAGCATCAGTCCCTTCAATGAATATTCAGGGTTGATTTCCTTTAGGATTGACTGGTTTGATCTTGCAGTTGAAGGGACTCTCTAGAGTCTTCTCCAACACCACAGTTTTAAAGCATCAATTCTTCAATGCTCAGCCTTCTTTAAGGTCTAACTCTGATATCCAGACATGATTACTGGAAAAACCATAGCTTTGACTTTATGAACCTTTATCAGGAAAGTCTCTATTTTTTAATGTACTGTCTAGGTTTGTCGTATCCTAGGAGAAAGCGTCTTTTAATTTGGTGACTGTAGTTACCATCCACAGTGATTTTTAATGCCATAATAAATAAGTATAAAACTATATCCAGCTGGTAAACATCACATGCAATAAAGCTAAACCTATGCAAACTGCTTCCCCTCATACACCCCCACCGTGTCATTTCTGTATTGTGCAACTCTCCTGAATTTGTGATGTCTTCAAGATGTTAGGCGACCATCCCAGTGAGCTGGTAGCTGTGCTGAGCTCTGCTGTGAAGCCGTCACGTGTTGTGGGAGTGTGTCTTACCTGTATGGAAATGTTTAGTTTTCCATATGGTGTGTTTCCTTTTTGAAATAGTTTTATATCAATTCTGTTTTAAAATTACTCTAAGGTAACATCATTTAATATAATTTTTAGAAGTATAACTCTGAGCCTACAGGAACTGTGTAGGTAATCGGTTTGGTTTTTGCATTAGAAAAAAAAGTTTTCATAGCTTAGTGGTTCAAAATTAGAAGAACTAAAAGCAGAAGGACGTTTGAAATTTGCAAAGTCTTTGTCAGCCACAATTTAACCTCCATTTTATACTTAGGAGACTGTTAAAGTTATCAAAGAACAATAACAGTTGTCAGGACCAGCAGATAAATACAACATATCATTAAGTATTTTATTGTGTATAAAAAGATATAAAATCATGAGAATGATGGAGCTAGATTTAAACTCTGTGCGTGTGTGTGTGTGTGTGTATGGTCAGTTACTCTTTAAGCATAGCTGGTAGTACACAGACAAGAAGCCAAGATACCAGAATATCTCTCTGTAATACCAGCATCTAGTAGACTCTGGATAAACATGTGGTGAATGAAAATGAATTGTGTAGTGACCTAATTACCCAGCTGGCATGGAATTCAGAGCCTAAGTTTCATAGCCTCCAGCATTTTTTTCTTAGCTTATTAATTTTCCACCTTACTAAACAGGGTACATCTAACTACAAGTAGCATCTTAAGAATTTTTAAATGGTTTTTCAGGCATTTCTACTCCATAAAAAGGAAAAGGGAGGCATATCACTGAGTGTGCTGAATCGCACTTTTATGTTGACAATGAGAGAATTATAAATTATAGACATGGAGTTGTTGGAAACTGGTGTTTGGGTTTTTCCTCATGTCTTGCAGTAGGAAATAAATTTTAATTAATTGAAGAATAGACTTTCTGTAAGGGTCTTATAGAATATGCTAAGTGCTCCGTACGTACAGAGAAATATCCAGACACACATGTTTAGGGTAGAAGGCTCTGGGGAGAGAGCTCCATTCTAGGACAGGCAGACTTCTCCAGCATGCGCTCACCTCCACATCTTGCCTTTTTCAGGTTTTGTCTTTTTAAAAAGTTGTGTTGGTTGCCGACTGGGACCTCTTCCTGTGGAAGAGGGTGTCAGAACCCTTCAGTACTCTGTGCCACGTGTCCACGTGTGACCCAGGCCACGCTGTGTTCAGCGGGTCTACAAGACCAAAACTGTTTTCCCAGGAACACTAAGATGTTTCCTTCCCTTTTCACTCTCACTGTCTCTCATGAGGGTCCAGCAGAGTTTCCAGAGGAAACTTGGCAGGTGAGCTCACAGCAGATTGAAAGAAACAGACCCAAGACTCCAGATCTGCAAAATACACGCTTCATAAACAGGGCCTCCCCTCAGTGTGTCCTTTAATTTTAAAAAGTTATTTTTCATAAAAATGTTAATATGTAAAAGTTGGCTTTATTTTTTTATTAACAGATGAATAAACATAAACATTTTAATTAACTTAGTTGCATTGTCATTTCAAGAATGTTATATACATGGAATAATACAGTATGCAGCCTTCTCAGATCAGCTTCCTCACTCCGCATGATTCTCTAAGGTCCATCCAGACTGGTGTGCACATCAGTAGCTCATTCTTCTTTACTGCTGAGCCGTGTCATGTGGCGTGTCACCTGTTGGAGAATACCTGGGTTGTTTCTGAATTGGGTCTATTACAGATAAGGCTGAACCCATTTTTGTGCAAACGTAAGTTTTCGTTTCTTTGAGATAAATGCCCAGGAGTGCAGTTGCTGGATTGCATGGTAGTTTTGGGGTTTTTTGGAAATAGCCAGACTTGTCCAGGGTAGAGAAAGGGATCCTGAGGTGTAAAAGGTTAACAACTGCTGCTTTATACAAAGGTAGCTGTGCAAGCTGATATGTAACATAGACAATACAAGAAAATTTTGTGGTATTGATATCATCAAGCCAGAAAAAAAGAGGCAATTTTTTCCTCAGACTTTTGAACATTAAAGGAAGTAATACCTTTTTCCTAGTGTGTTTATGGTCATAGTGCAGGGTCCGGTATATTGACTACTTGCAGTACCACAGGTTAATACAAGATTTTCTCATATATTTATGTAGTTATATAATACGTCTCAGGACTGTACTTCAGGCTCAGTCTCAGTTTTTTTTATTGCATAGTATGTGCTAACACGTGGGAATACAAGAGAGAAAGCAGATACTGTCTTTAGTCTCCAAGAGGTGAGAAGACAGCTAAAAGTGTGAAAGTGTTAGCCACTCAGTTGTGTCTGACCGTTTGCGACCCCATGGACTGTAGCCTGCCAGGCTCCTCTGTCCAAGGGATTTTCCAGGCAAGAATACTGGAGTGGGTTGTCATTTCTTCCTTCAGGGGATCTTCCTGACTCTGGTCTCCTGCATTGCAGGCAGATTCTTTACCATCTGAGTCACCAGGGAGGCCCAAAGACAGATAAACAAGCATGCAAAGGTAGTAACTGCTAAGAGGAAGGCGTGTGTACAGAGCAGCAGGAACAGGAGGGAATGCCGTGGTCCTGAGAGCAGGAAGGAGCCTGATGGGATCTGACAGGAGGTAGAGGCAGAGCTGAGACTTAGAGAGAGGAGAGGTTTTCTCAGATGTGTCAGAGGAACCAGTGATGTGTTATGTCCTGTCCCATCCCCCTACCCACCCCAACCATACTTTGGTGCTAACTCTTAGCTTATCATCTTTTATCCTGGGCTGGATCTTCCAGGTTAGGGCCAATGAGGACCCTTTTAGCCTAAATGAAAAGTAACAGTAAGATAAATTATCTGAATAACATAGTTTAGGAGTGTGCAGATTAACTGAAAACTACCCTCCATCTGAGTTTCTAAGATATACCAGGATAGTCTTGTCTCATAAACCAGGAAGAGCAAGCATATTAATAGTGACTGGAGTTAGGTGGTAAACAGTCTTATAACTCCCTCTCCAGTGCTATTTAAATGTGTTGTAATATTCCCAGCCAGTTTAATAGCATCCATCTGTTTTCTTCAAAGAATATAATCAATCTGATTTCAGTGTTGACCATCTGGTGATGTCCACATGTAGAGTCTTCTCTTGTATTGTTGGAAGATGGTGTTTGCTATGACCAGTGCGTTCTCTTGGCAAAACTCTTTTAGCTTTTGTCCTGCTTCATTCCGCATTCCAAGGCCAAATTGCCTGTTACTCCAGGTGTTTCTTGACTTCCTGCTGTTGCATTCCAGTCCCCTATAATGAAAAGGACATCTTTTTTGGGTATTAGTTCTAAAAGGTCTTGTAGGTCTTCATAGAACTATTCAACTTCAGCTTCTTCAGCATTACTGGTTGGGGCATAGACTTGCATTACCATGATACTGAATGGTTTGCCTTGGAAACAAACAGAGATCATTCTGTCATTTTTGACATTGCATCCAAGTACTGCATTCTGGACTCTTGTTGACTATCATGGCTACTCCATTTCTTCTAAGGGATTCCTGCCCACAGTAGTAGATATAATAGTCATCTGAATTAAATTCACCCATTCCAGTCCATTAGTTTGCTGATTCCTAGAATGTCGATGTTCACTCTTGCTATCTCCTGTTTGACCACTTCCAATTTGCCTTGATTCATGAACGTAACATTCCAGGCTCCTATGCAATATTGCTGTTTGCAGCATCGGACCTTGCTTCTATCACCAGTCACATCCATAGCTGGGTTCTGTTTTTGCTCTGGCTCCATCCCTTCATTTTTTCTGGAGTTATTTCTCCACTGATCCCCAGTAGTATACTGGGCACCTACCAACCTGGGGAGTTCATCTTTCAGTGTACTATCTTTTTGCCTTTTCATACTGTTCATGGATCAAATTGCCAACATTCGCTGGATCATCGAAAAAGCAAGAGAATTCCAGAAAAACTTCTATTTCTGATTTATTGAGTATGCCAAAGCTTTTAACTGTGTGGATCACAATAAACTGTGGAAAATTCTGAAAGAGGTGGGAATACCAGACTATCTGACCTGCCTCTTGAGAAATCTGTATGCAGGTCAGGAAGCAACAATTAGAACTGGACATGAAACAAAAGACTGGCTCCAAATAGGAAAAGGAGTATGTCGAACTTGTGTATTGTCACCCTGCTTATTTAACTTCTATGCAGAGTACATCATGAGAAACGCTGGACTGGAAGAAGCATAAGCTGGAATCAAGGTTGCCGGGAGAAATATCAATAACCTCAGATATGCAGATGACACCACCCTTATGGCAGAGAGTGAAGAGGAACTAAAAAGCCTCTTGATGAAAGTGAAAGAGGAGAGTGAAAAAGTTGGCTTAAAGCTCAACATTCAGAAAACTAGGATCATGGCATCTGGTCCCATCACTTCATGGGAAATAGATGGGGTAACAGTGGAAACAGTGTCAGACTTTATTTTTGGGGGCTCCAAAATCACTGCAGATGGTGATTGCAGCCATGAAATTAAAAGATGCTTACTTCTTAAAGTTATGACCAACCTAGATAGTATATTAAAAAGCAGAGACATTACTTTGTCAACAAAGGTCCGTCTAGTCAAGGCTGTGGTTTTTCCAGTGGTCATGTGTGGATGTGAGAGTTGGACTGTGAAGAAGGCTGAGTGCCGAAGAATTGATGCTTTTGAACTTGGTGTTAGAGAAGACTCTTGAGGGTCCCTTGGACTGCAAGGAGATCTAACCTGTCCATCCTAATGGAGATCAGTCCTGGGTGTTCTTTGGAAGCAATGATGCTAAAGCTGAAACTCCAATACTTTGGCCACCTGATGCGAAGAGCTGACTCATTTGAAAAGACCCTGATGCTGGGAGGGTTTGGGGGCAGGAGGAGAAGGGGACGACAGAGGATGAGATGGCTGGATGGCATCACTGACTCAATGGACATGAGTTTGGGTGAACTCCGGGAGTTGGCGATAGACAGGGAGGCCTGGTGTGCTGCGGTTCATAGGGTCGCAAAGAGTTGGACATGACTGAGCGACTGAACTGACTGATCTGTATACAGTATTCCTAGAATACTAGATACAAATAATGTAGCTTGTGAAGATACACATTTTGTGACATTTTGTCTTTATATTTTGGAGACTATTTAAAACTAGTATTTAACGTGTATTTTGGAGAAGGCAATGGTATCCCACTCCAGTGCTCTTGCCTGGAAAATCCCATGGACGGAGGAGCCTGGTAGGCTGCAGTCCATGGGGTCGCTAAGAGTCAGACACGACTGAGCGACTTCACTTTCACTTTTCACTTTCATGCATTGGAGAAGGAAATGGCAACCCACTCCAGTGTTCTTGCCTGGAGAATCCCAGGGACGGGGGACCCGGTGGGCTTCCGTCTATAGGGTCACACAGAGTCGTACACGACTGGAGTGACTTAGCAGTAGCAGCAACTTGTATTTTAATATTCAGATTATGCTCGTAGAATATCTGAAATCAAAATTAAACATGGGCGTATGCTTCTGTATGTATAAGTGTATTTATAGCCACCTAACTAGCAGGAATGAGCAAACATTTTGTTACTCAATTGGTCACTCCACGTTTACGGAGCTTCACCCCTGTGGGAGACTCAGGTGTGCGGAGCTCACAGTTAGTCAGGGATGGCAGTATGAGATGCTGTAAGAACCATTATCATGGGCTTGCTCCCAAAGAATTATGTCCTGGGCTGCAAGGAGAAGAGTTGGGCTGGGGGTTGGAAAAGCAAGCTCAGGCTCCCTGGTTTTCACAAAATTCATACACTAAGACTTTCATGAGATAACTTTCCTCTTTCATGTAATTACTTAATGTTATTCAGTCGCTAAGTTGTGTCCATCTCTTCGCAACGCTGTGGACTGTAGCCCACCAGGCTCCTCTGTCCATGGGGTTCTCCAGGCAAGAAGACTGGAGTGGGCAGCCATTTTCTCTTCCAGGGAATCTTCCCGCCCAGGGATTGAACCGACTTCTCCTGCACTGCAGGCAGATTCTTTACCACTGAGCCACCAGTGGTAGCCAGTTACTATTGGGTTATTTTGAAACAAGAAGGAACTGGATTTATTTTCCTTCTCTCTTACTAAGTAATTATAAGTTGTGTGGCTTTGAGCAAATCATAAAATCTGTCTGAACGTTTATTCCTTTATCTTTGATAATAATAGTAAGAGCTCATATCTCTACAGCACCTATTGTGTGCCTGTTTGTTCTGTGTGTCACCCCTCTGAGATCGGCACCGTCACTAACCTCATTTTACTTGTGAGCAGGAAACAGCCACAGAGAAGTCCAGTCAGGCCACAGGGCTGGTAAGTGACTGAGCAAGGGCTTGAACCCCTTGCAGACTGGCTCCAGGGTATATGTACTTGTAACTTTCTAGGATCTATGGTCTTGATACTCTAATCCATATTTATATGAGCATGTTAGTGATTTACCCCTGAAAAAATTTCAGGGAACATTCGTGTCATGGTACCATGGAGGCATTTTGGGGCTGGCTGTGATGGTGCAATTGTTATTTGGAATTTTGAATGGGAGCATGTTATTTTTCCTCATGAAAAGGTTTTGTGATAAAATAAAAATAAAGAACTAAAAGTTATTTAGAGATTTAGCAAATAACTAAAATATAAGTGTCTTAAGAGAAATGCTTCCTTAGTCATTACATGGGAGGTCAGAATTGCAGTATATTTTCTTGAGAAAAAATTAGTGTGAATGCTGTCACAAACCAAGAAGAGCAAGGGATATATGAATTTTCTTGCTATTTGAGTAGGAAACAAGAGTCTGTGCACATCCTGTGTTAAAATGCCTACATTGAAGTAGTCTGTTTGCCTGAGATAAATTTTGTTTCTATCCACAATCTCACATACCTCGTACTGACAAAAGTTATGGTGCGCAGAGTAAGGCCCATGAGTTACAGAATATGAGAAGTGTTTGCTGTCCGAATGCTCTCCTGGTTGTTTAAGATCACAGGCTATTATTGTTATTTTATTAACTTGCTTTTGAAAACACAGTTGATCTGAGTCAGCTATGCCAACTGAATCTTGTTCCACCCCCTCATAGTTCATGGCAGTTCTTGTTAAATCTCTTAAAATGTTAATATTGTTTTTCTGATAAATACTCCACAAAGAAATACAATAACATATATATATATTAATAAATACACGGAGAAGGCAATGGCACCCCACTCCAGTACTCTTGCCTGGAAAATCCCATGGATGGAGGAGCCTGGAATGCTGCAGTCCATGGGGTTGCTAAGAGTCAGACACGACTGAGCGACTTCACTTTCACTTTTCACTTTCACGCATTGGAGAAGGAAATGCCAACCCACTCCAGTGTTCTTGCCTGGAGAATCCCAGGGACGGGGCAGCCTGGTGGACTGCCGTCTGTGGGGTCACACAGAGTCGGACACGACTGAAGCGACGTAGTAGTAGTAGTAGTAGTAGTAGTAGTAATATATACATATATGTGGATGATCAGGGGAGAATGATCACAGAGACAATGCCAGCAGCATTAACATGCTGTCTGCTCTTTCTCATCTGGTACCGGACCCCAGGTTTCAGGACCACCCCACCTGAGTTCCTTTCTTGTCTTCGCCATTTCACCTGCTCATGTGCCCAAATTGCTGTGCCAGTTCAGGTGTGACTTAGTCGAGCTCCCCTTGTCCATTTTCTCCTCTGGCCACTGATTCCTGCCACTGCCCAGCAGCCACAAAACAAAACTGAGTTAGATACCAGTTCTTCTCCACTTTCTCTGTGTTCGCACAGCGTCCTGTGCACAACTTTCTTAGAAGTTTTAGTGCCTTTAGTTTTCACACTGGGCTTTCTTAACCATCCTTTCCCTACATCCCCTCTCTCCCTGTTCACTGTTTGGCACTTACCAGGGTCTGTAAGTATTCAGAGTAACTTAGCTGCTGCCTTTGGAGGTGAACTTTTAACCCCTGGTCCTGCAGTGGCAAGAGTTATGGAACCTACCCTGCTGGTCCTGCACTGGAGTGGGCTGCAGTCTCAGAGGAGACACGTACATGTACACACACACACCCCCCTGCGCTGAGTAAGCCAGAATCCGTGGGTGTGTGGAATAATATGAGCTGAGATTGACATTTATAACATAGCTTATCTCTGTAATTGAATTATAGCAGGTTTTTTCCTCCTAAAGGCATATAATAATATTGAAGTTTATGGAGTTTGCCTAGATGTCATTCATCTATGCCATGTCTACCAATACAGACAAAATCTGTATTAGAGAATATTCTAATCATACATATGTTCTTTGAAATCCATTTTTTCCTAAACAGTGTAGTGCAGAGGTCATTTTTTCACAGATACTGACTTATCCTTCCAAAGACACCATCTTTGGAATGGCACTGTAGATGTGTAAAAATCCATCAGAAGCAGGGAGCCATGACTGGGATAGCAAATGCAAACATGTTACATATAATATACCTCAATTTGCACTGTTAGCATACTGTATAGATTAATTGGCATTAAAACTACCATTAAACAGTGAAGTCTTGAGTGATTTCAGTCAGTAGAACATGTGATTCCTGTATTATAACATATATAAATATGACTTTTCTGCTTTTAATCCTAAATTCTTTTCTTACCGATAACTTGGCATGGTAAGTCATTCTTCTTAGCCAACAAGCAAACTATATTAATTTTCTTTTTTTTCTTTTTTTTATGTTTTTGTGGCTAATTTATTATATGACCTAAATTTAATTTTTCACTAAAATTTTTTTAGTAAAATTTTTATTAAAATGTTAACTGCTAATATGATGTTGATTCTTTTAACCTATGTTGATTGGTATTAATTACTTTTTTGGTTATTTTGCTTTGTCTAGTCTAGAAAACCAGGCCTGGATTTTAAAGGACAGCATCACTGACTTGTAAAGGAAAGCAAACCTTTGGTGGAAGTCCAGCATATGAAGATACATGAACTGCTGCAGTTGATTCACAATGGGAACCACAAGTGACGAGATGGGGTCTGTGGAACAGACCTCGTCCTCCTTCAACCCTTTGTGTTTCGAATGTGGCCAGCAGCACTGGACGCGGGAAAACCACCTGTACAATTACCAGGATGAAGTGGATGACGACCTGGTCTGCCATATCTGCCTTCAGCCTCTGCTGCAGCCGCTGGACACTCCCTGCGGACATACATTCTGCTGCAAGTGCCTCAGAAACTTCCTACAGGAGAAGGATTTCTGTCCACTGGACCGGAAGAGACTCCACTTTAAGTCGTGTAAGAAGTCTAGCATTCTAGTTCATAAACTCCTGGACAAATTGTTGGTTTCATGTCCATTTTCCTCAGTGTGCCATGATGTGATGCAGCGCTGTGACCTGGAAGGCCATCTTAAGAACAGGTGAGCAAGAGAAAGGGAGAGCATGGCTCTAGGCTTTGTGGAAAGGCTGCTCAAGCAGACAGAAATCAGAAACATGAATATAAAACCTACAGACAGAAAGTACCATTTTATACCTATCAGTATTTTTAAAAAATAATATTTACTTATTCATTTGGCTGTGTGGGACCTTAGTTGTGGCCATGTTATATCTGTTGCAACTCTTAGTTGCAGCATGTGGGATCTAGTTCCCTGACCAGGGATCAAACCCAGGCCCCCTGCATTGGGAGCTCAGAGCCTTAGCCACTGGACCACTAGGGAAGTCCCCCTATCAGTGTTTTTGGTGGTATAATATGAAGTTGTTATATTCACATGGGTAGCAGGATATGCAAGGCAGTTTCACAGTTTGTTTCAAAACTGGAACTGTCAGTATCATCTTACCTAGCTTTTCATCCTAAGGACATTATTCAAAAGGAGGGAACGTTGTATATAAAGATGTTCATTGCAACCTTGTGCAGAGTTCAGTAAATTGGGGTCAAGCTAATAATTACTTAACAGTGGTACATCAGTGCATCGGGTTACTATGCAGCTGTTAAAAATGACAACATTGCTGCAACATGGAAATGGGCACAGGCACACCTCAGAGATGTTGCGGGTTGGGTTCCAGACCACCGCTATAAAGTGAACTTCAGGGAGCATAACACCATGGGTCACAGGAGCTTTCTGGTTTCCGAATGCTTATGAAAGTTATGTTTACACTATGCTGTGCTCTAGGAAGGGTTCAACAGCATTAGGTAAAAATGTACCCACCTTGATTGAAAATCCTTTACTGCTAGGAAAGAAATACCCATCATCTGATGACACATAGGACTGCCACAATTTGTAAAACATGGAGTATCTTTGAAGCACAGTAAAGGACATGCGATAAAATGAGGTCTGCCTGTATCCATGATTTCTTTCTTTAAAATCTTAAAAAATTCTATGTTCAGGAACTAGACTGAACAAGAACTAGAGGTTGGAAACATTTTAGTAGGGGTTTTTGTTCTACTAACAAAGGCTTTTTAAAGGGTGAAGTAATCTGTTCAGCTGATTGTTTAGTGAGTTTTTATCATTTGACCTTAATAAAAGACTTGTTCTTTGAAATTGTTTATATACTTTGGGAAGGGTTAAAACTTACCTCTTCTTAGACAGAATCATATAAAATAAACAAAATAAATGTATTGGTGTTTCATAGGTAAACCACTCTTGCAGTGTAAATCTGCAGTAACTGTGAATAACAAAGCTTAGTGTAAGATACTGGATTTAGAAATAATATAGTATAAGTCTGGTATAGAACAGCTTGTCACTATACTCACACTTGAAATCATAGAGTTGAATCTAAGCTCATCCCCTCACTTTACAAATCAGGAAACTGAGTCACAGAGATTTGAAGGTAGGTAAAAGCATGGTTAGACTTAAACTTCAGTGTTCCGGCTTACTGTTCTGCCATACCATGCTGGCCTTATGCAGGGTGAATCCCATTCTCTGCTGTGTGGTAGTAAATGTTTGATATGTGAATATGTGTTCATACTGATCCTAAATATCAGTGTTATATAATGAGTGTACTCATTAGAAATAATTTACATTTATGAGAAAGAATGAGAAGATTTACAAAGGAATTGCTTAAACTTAAGCTCCACTGAACTAAGAGTGGGATAAATGTGTACACTTTTGAAAATGCATGTGATGTTAGGTTCTTGTTTGTCTTTGATCACCAGCAGGCATAGAATCTGAACACAATAACAGAGACTTCCTGGAAACTGACCCCAGACTTTTGAGTCTACTGTCTGGTTCAGGCCTAGTTGTGGTTGAGGTTGAAGATTTTAGGCTTTTCCTTGAAATGTTTCTTTTCTGGCTCTTACGAACATCAGTTTTGGGATATTAGAGGAACTGAACAGAGTCTCAGTTATTTTGATAGCAGTGAGATAAAAATTACACAATTATTATAGGAATGTTTACTTAAAATGTATATAAGAATTTAATATGTAGTTGAAGTATCATGAATTTTTTCTATCAAAGTGTTATGTTGATGATGTAAAAACTTGGGAACTTCAAACTGTCCCTTCACTTATAGGTTGATAAAAGCTAAGCAGTTATGTCCAATTGAAAGTTCCATTTTCCAAGTGTGTTTATTAATATTTGAGCTACTAATTTAATCGTTTCCAAAGTGTGTTAGGCCTGTGTTTTGAAAGATAACACTGAAAAAGGTGTATGATTTGAAAGGTGAGGTGACTTGCTTGATGGAAAGAGCTAAGAGTGACTACTGATTATCAAAATTGGAACTAACTTTTGTTCAATTAAGTTGTTAATCTGTGTTCTGGTTATCTGTTGTTGGGTTGCTAAGTCATATCTGACTCTTGCAACCCCATGCCCACCAAGCTCTTCTGTCTATGGGATTTCCCAAGCAAGAATACTGGAGTGAGTTGTCATTTCCTTCTCCAGAGATCTTCCCGACCCAGGGATCAAACCAGTATCTCTTGCATTGGCAGGCAGATTGTTTACTGCTGAGCCACCAGGGAGGACCCTGACTTCACTTACCTATTGCCTGATTGACCTCACAAATGTTTAATGTCAGTATTGGTGAGAAACCAACCACTGCAAATATAACCACATAAAAACAGTGAGCACATGGAAACATATTCCACTTGTGGATTCGGTGAGTCCCAGGGACTCAGGGCATAGCAGGGCTGGCTTGTCTCTGCTCTGTCCGCTCTGGGCCACAGCTGAGAACTGAAAGCCCAGGACTGCAGCCATTGGCACTGGAGTGTTTACATCCAGGAAAGAAGCTTCATTCACGTGTCTGGCACATTGACGGAGGTCACAGGAGGCATGGGCTCAGGCAGGACTCGTCCGCAGGAGAGCCTCCAGGTGCCTCTCTAGCTACTTTAAGTTCTTACATGGGTTCCAGTGAATTTGGAGAAGCCGCATGGCCTTGTATGGTCTAGCCTTTAAGTCACATAGCATCTCTTATGCTGTCAGTCATAAGACCGCCCAGATTTGAGGCATAAACTTCCCTTTGTGGGGAGAGAACAAAAAATGTACAGTCACGCAAAACCAGCACAAACTAGCAATAAGGGTGATGTCATGAGACACAGAATTATGATAATTTTATTAGTAGAAATAGTTTGTTAAATCTGGTAGTTTTGAGTGCAAAATTACCTTCCCTATTTGAAAAAAATTCTACTCTTAAGAAATCTGCTTCAGTTTGAGAACGGTTGACATTTTGTCCTAGGGCTAAGAGTAAAACATTTGTGAAAGATGACTATTTTTAAATAAAATTACTAGTTATTAACTGATTATATATTAGGAAAACAATGAAGAATTTTAAAAGACATGGGAAAGTGCTCATCTTTGAAGGGAGAACTAAAGCCCTCAAGAAATATTCCATATACTGTATGACACATGTAACATTTTAGTAATTGCTTTATGAAGTTCTGCCAAGCAACATCAACTGTGAGGATTCCTCTTCCCCTCTCAACCCCATCCTGCCTTATCCTCAGCAATTTAACATTTAAAGCTTATGGTAATTTAAGTGATAATTTTTTAAATTAAATTAATCATTTGTGCCCTAGTTTATGGCAAAATTCAGAACCGTTTTTTCTTTTCCTCTTAGAACTTGAGTTTAACAGTATTCTAAAAGAAAGTACAATACAGAGAAAAACTTGAAAGAAGTCTTTCTGTGCTGAGAGCTTCTCTAGTTAAGTTAACATGGTTTTGAGCCTTTAAGGATCAGGGTACACTGAGAGAAGATTGCTCTTTTATTTTTTATTTTTTTTTAAGATTGCTCTTTTAAATTCACTTCGTAACTTGGAGAGAAGTTTGTGTCTAGCACATGCTCACCAGCATTTTTTCATCCTACATAATGTAAAAAACAGATATGTATTTGTAAATTGTATCCAGTAAGGGTCTAGTATCCAGAATATATAAAGAGTTCTTACAACTGGACAAAAATTCAATACAATTTTAAATGGTCAAAGGATTTAGATAGATATTTCTCCAGAGAAGATATTTAAATGGCCCATAAGCTCATGAATAATGCTTAATGTCACTAGTCCGTTTTAAAAGTGACTGTCTTTTTGTAAGTTTTAAACAGTCTCTATGTATTCTGACCCTTATTAAATATGTGATTTGCAAGTATTTTCTCTTATTCTGTCAGTTGTCTTTTCATTTTCCTGTGCCCTTTGAAGGACAAACAAGTTTAATTTTTATGAAGTCCATTTTATCTTTTCTTTCTTTGCTTGTGGTTTTGGTGTCATAGCTAAAAAACCACTGCCTAATCCCAGGTAATGAAGTTTTGCGCCTATGTTTTCTTCTGACTTTTATGCTTTTAGCTCTTACATTTGGGTCTTTGATCCAGTTTGAGTTAATTGTCATTAGAGAACATGTATATGATTTAATACTTTAAATTTTATTGAGGCCTTTTTTTTTTTTAGTGGCCTAGCACACAGTCTGTCTTGGAAAATATTCCATTTGTACACTAGGTGTGTTTTACTGTTGATGGGTGGAGTGTTCTATAGATTTATTGTAGGTCTAGTTGATATATAATACTGTTAAAAGTCTCTCTTCTTTTCCTTATGTCTAATTATTCTATTCATTATTGAAAGTGAAAAAGAGAAGTCTTAGACTTTTTTTTTCTTTTCTTAAAGACTATTAATTTTTTCCTCTAATTCTGTCGTTTTGAACTTCATGTAAGTACTTTGAGGGCCTGTTGTTGTGTTTATTTATAATTGTTATAGTTTTGTGATAAACCCTTTTCATTATTGTAGAATGTTCTTTGTCACTAGAAAGTATTTTTGTCTTAAAGTCTCTGTTCTCTGAAATTAGTATACCCATTCAACTCTTTATGTTGTTTGCTTGTATTTTTTTTCTCTCCTTCTGATTTAAACCTATCTTTGATGTAGACAGTATATAGTTGGATCCTGTTTGTCTTTTTAATCCATCCTGCCAGTTAACTGGTTTTTGATTGGAGTGTTTTAATTTATTATTATTTGATGAAATTACCACAAGGTAGAATTTATATCTTTTTTATTTGTTATTTGTTTATATATATCATTTATTTTCAGTTTCTCTAAAGGTTCATCTGCTTCTTCCCCTGTTCTTGTTAAATAAATATTTCCAAGAATGCCATTTTAATTCCTTTGTTGTTTCTGTTCATACCTGTTTTTTGAATTATTTTCTTAGTGGTTGCCTAGGGGATTACAATTAACACATTAACTTCAACAGTCCAGTTCAGATTAGTATGGACTTGATTTCACTGGTACACAAAAATTTAGCTCATATGTACCTTCTGTTGAAACTCAGTCATTTTTCTTAAATAAAGTGCATTCCAGATTGCTACCGAACCCTGGCTTATTTCCAGAGTTCAGTAATAGTTGGTACTGACAATTTTCCCCAGTGTTCGCATGGCTTTATGGAGGAGAGGCTTTTCGGATACCCCAGTCTAACAATTTTACTAATGCCATTTAAGTTGATTTTTGCATGCTATAATCCGTGACTATTTTTATCATTTTTCTTGGTTCTAAGATGCTCGTATTCATTGAGCTTCATTAAGTGCCTGGCATTGTGCTGGCACTTAATCATGAGCTATTTAATCTTACGCCTACTGTTCCTGCCGCTGCCCCTCCCCCTCCCCAACACTGCTGCTAATAATACAGTGCGTTCTGCTACACTCTGCATCTCCTAATGTGAGTCATCGTATATCAGGGAATGGTGCCACTATGCCATGAATCAAGCTAGTTCGTATGTGATTTTCCTCCATAAGGAGAGCCAGAATAGGGGAGTGCAGTTAACCACCTTCAGTAGGAAAGAAGTCCCTCAGTTTGCTCTGGCTGCTGCAAGAGCCTTTGGGATTTATTTAGGAAAATTTTAAAGACACACCTGCATGTAGAGGGCCCTCCCTGGGGAGTGACAAGTGCTCGGCCTGTGGCCGGTCACATTGCGTCCAGTGCCCTTGGTGAGGGCTCCCACTGTCTCAGGGTTCCCCTTCCACCCGCACTGAATACACACCTACCCCGATCTTGTTCAGGGCATTTAACTTGGATCAGTGTGCACTTGTTTTCTGCTGTTTTTCATCATGTGCAATAGCGTCCACACTAGCCTCCTAGTACACTTAGTTACCTACCCTCTGGTGCCAGTTGCAGTTTGTCTTGTTATTGTTAAATGCACCATTTAAAAAGCAGAGGTTTTGTTGTTGCTTGTGAGTTTTGTGTTACCAAGGCCTTTCTTACTGTAGTGTTCTATGGCTGTGTTTCTAGGTAAAAGTTTGTGAAAGCAATGCAATTTATGTTTTCTTAAGGTGCAGAGATGGAACTCCATAAGATTGAACTTAGTATGATCCAGTATAAAGAGCAGACATCTTTGAAGTCAGATCTGAGTTTGTTTGGGTTTTGACTCTGTAATTTGATAGCTCTGTGGTTTTGGCTTAGTTCAGGTTTCCCATTTGTAAAATGGGGATAATAGAGTGGTTATGAGGATTCAGTGGAATACAGTCCATAACGTCTATACAGCAGCAGGCACAGCTTAGACACTCAACACATCCTGGTGTCTTCCTTTCTCTTTCAGGTCCAAATGTTTACAGATGGGAGGGACACTGACTCTGGCCACCTGTGTCAGAGCTTTGCTCTGGTCTATTCGCTCCCTAATATTTGTTTAAAAGTTAGTTTTATTGAAATATATTTTATCTACCATAAACTTCAGCTATTTTTGAAGTGTACAATTCAGTGGTGTTTAGTATATTCGCAGAACTGTGTAACCATCATCACAGTCTAATTTTTAGAACATGTCAACACCCCAGAAAGAAGCCCTGTACCCACTAGCAACCATCCCCATCCCCAGACACCCTGGTTTTGGATGGCCTGCCCCAGCCCTCTTTTCCCCTAAGCTCTGCAGATTTTGTGGAATGCATGTATTTTGTTAACAGAGCGGCATGTGTTTGGTCTGGGCATCTGCCCTCATCACTGAAAGTGTTCTCTCTAAGGTCACCATGACCTTCTCATTTCCAGATCAAACCAGCGCTGTGGCCCTTATCTTATTTGCCCCTTCATGGCATTGACACAGTTGGCTGCTTTTTCTTTGTTTGTGCCCTTGTGTGGTTGTTCTATCTCCATCTACTCAGCTGGTTCATCGTATTTAAACATGGGTGTTCCCAAAGGTTCCCTCTCTAACTTCCTTCTGGTGCTAGGCAGGCTTATTCTTTTGTATGTTTGTATGGCATCATTTTTAATGTCTTTAATTCTTGTTACCAATTTGCTCTCCTACTGGGAACTTATATATACCTGTTTCTTTACCTCTCTAGCAACTTTGTTTTGCTTTTTAAACTTGTTTTTCTGTATTTAATAACTATTTCTTAGCCTTTATGATTATTTACTTTGTAGGATTTTTTTAGTCATTTGTTAGGCTAATTCCCAGGTGTTCATATTGTTTGTATTTCCTCTTCAATTCCTGTTCCTAGTTCTTTTTTCTAGTCTGTGTAGATATTTGTGTGTGATATATGTTTTGAGAACTAAATCTTTACCTATCTTAGTGATAAGTGTTTTTATGATTCAGTTTTTTTGTGTCAGTTTTTTATTGAGTAAAATATTTTAAAAGTGAATTTCAAATTAAATTCTAATTACTTCTCGACAGAAGTAATCTTTTCAGTGATCTAATTTTCAAAAATATTCACCAGGCCCTTACAGAAACACTCCGTGGAGCACTGCCCCGCAGTGCAGCTCAGAACATCCATTGTGCCCCTTTTTAGGAAGGTGAAGGGAAAATGAGTCAGGAGAGAGTGCTGAAGAGAGACTTCATAAATACCTTCTCAAGACCTTGAAATCCAGGACCTAAAATAAATCTTCGGTTCATGTGGGAAATTGTATTACTCATACCCTTAGGGAATAGCTTCTAATTTTAATTGAATTCTATACTTTAATTGAATTTAATTCTATACTTAATTTGTTTGAAATTTTAGGTTTTTTAAGAATGCTGTCATTGAATGAAAGGCTGCAGTCCTGAACACAAGACTGTCGTCTACCCTGCCCCACCTTTTCTAAACTTCTCCCCCCAGCAGGAGAGTCGGTGGGGTCTGTGGAGTCGTGTCAGGGTCTGGGGCTGTGTGCCTGGCTCTCTCCTTCACAGATGCCCGACTCCTCCTGCTCACTCCTCAGACGGCATTCATTATACATCCTGTGTCTTGTCGAGGCGTCAGGTGGAAAAGAGCTGGCATCTTGCAGCATTTCCAGCGTGTGTATAAGAGTTTCTTTAAATGTTTAGACAAGCATGTATCTGCCTCCTTTGTTTGCCTAAATAAGTCAAAACAAGCCAGGTAACAGTTCTTATTTCTTGGTACTTATGGAAGTTTCCCCAGAACTTAGAAATACATTCTTTAAGTTTCATAGCGTACCTGTAATTCCCCTGTTGGAGCTTTGCTTTTACAAACCAGGAGGTATGTTTTCACCTGCTTCCCTGTCTGTCATCAAGTAGGTAGTCTGAGCCTTGGCTGAGCTTCCTGCAGCTGGTGAAGCTTCATGTGGATCTCTGCTCCTAGCGGGTGAGGTGCAGTGTTGGTTGCAAGAGCAGAGAGGCCAGCAGTGCTCAGGGTCTGAGGCAGGGTGCTGGCGGCATGTGGAGAAAGGCGCTCGTTCCCGCTACTGCGGTTCAGCTGTCTACCTGTGAAAAGGGGGATTAACTGGAGCCTCAGGACAACCCTCACAGGGCAGAGACTACTGTAGTGCTGTATACTGGGTATGTACTAATATATTCCTAAACATAGCTTCTTACTGAAGTATTCTTTGAGATATACCAAATCCTTGTTTGTACAGATGCCTTGTTTTAAATTTGCTGCATGGAGTGATAAGAACTTAGTTTCTGTGGAAATTAAGATCAGAATTATGTACTGCTTGCGGGTACTTCTAGGTGCTTTTTGCATAGAAGCCTTTGCTGTTGTTTAGTTGTGATACAAACTATTAGTCACCTTTTTTTTTTCCCTTTCACACTGTCTGGAAACCACCCCCTGTTGTCTTTCTAGATGCCCTGGAGCTTCTCATCGGAGAGCTGCCCTAGAGAAACGGAAAACTAGTAAGACTCAGATAGAGATCGAGAATGAAAATGGAACCACTGTCATAGACCTTCCAGCTGCTTTATCACCCGAAACGGACTGCTCAGGGCGGACCCTGACATCGGCATCCCTTCCGTCCTGGACGGAGGAGCCCGGCCTGGACAACCCCGCCTTTGAGGAGAGCCTGGCTGGGGACAGTACGTGCCGCCCCCGCCTCTGTTCTCCACCTTGTCTGAAATCAGGCGTTCCTTCCTTCCTTCCCACCTCTCCCCACTGCCCTCCCACATGTGTTGTTTTCCTCTTTAAACAGTTAACTTTGAGATATGGTTCACATACCACAGAAGTCACCCATTTAGGGGTACAGTTCTAACAGTTTGCAGCTTAGAAGCAGGACGTGGACTTTAGCCCGAGGAAGGGGACCTTTCCACTCCCTCTTATATTCAGTCCAAGATTCACTGGTTGTTAAACTGCTTCTTATTGTGTTTGTGTTCAAACATTTGCTTATCACTTCTTGACTAAGAAAACAATATCAAGAGCAACGAAAATAATGACCCCGATTAAGTGCCTCTTGTGTCAGGCTCCGTGCCAGACCCTCTCCATCTGCTAACTGACCCAAAACCTGTGTCAGTGGCGTGAGGAGGCTGTATCAGGGAGAGTCTGGAGAGTGCTCGGTCAGCATGTGCGGCCAGAGAAGGACTGGGGTGTCCCTGACACCGAGGCCACTCCTCTGCTGCGATGCTCTGGTGGCCCCCTCGACTCCCGCCCGCTAGGAAAGCCAATAGTCATAGCTCCTAGGCATAGCTTGGTGGTTGGCCCTGGGTATTTACTTTTAAATACTTAAATTAAATTACTTTTAAATATACTTTTCTTGAAGAAGTTCCTACAAATTCAGATTTTGCCCGCAATAGCCATAACCCATTTTTAAGACGCTCCCTTTCTCAGGGCCTGTATGACTTCCCTCTTACCCCTGTGGTTACCACATACCAGAACTGTCTTTTCTTTATACTACTGTGCACTGTTGAGATTTGTTCCACCCTCCAGGGGCTTCCTTCATAGCTCAGTTGGTAAAGAATCTTCCTGCAATGCAGGAGACCCCGCTTCAGTTCCTGGGTCAGGAAGATCTGCTGGAGAAGGGATAGGCTACCCACTCCAGTATTCTTGGGCTCCCCTTATGGCTCAGCTGGTAAAGAATCTGCCTGCAATGCGGGAGACCTGGGTTCGATCCCGGGGTTGGGAAGACTCCCTGGAGAAGGGAAAGGCAACCCACTCCAGTATTCTGGCCTATACAGTCCATGGGGTCACAGAGTCGGACACAAGTGAGTGACTTTCACACATACCACCCTCCAGACTATCTCATCAGTTAGGATGAGGTGATGTTCTCTTAGTACAGTTTCCAGATCTCTGTGTCACCCCTCATGATCTGATACATAGTAGCTGGTTGCAATAATTTACTGATCACCTTTAGGAGAAGAAATGTTTAGATAATCTTAACACACAGATATTGTTTGTCATTCTGTTTTCTTATCCAGTGGTATTGCATAGCTGTTAATGTAATATGACTTCTTTGCCTGAAGATAATCAACATATAAAATGTTGTTTCTCTTTCCATCTATTTTTCTCTCACTTTTAACTTGGCAGCCACACCACAACCACTTAGCTTACCAGAAGGTGAAATCACCACCATCGAAATCCACCGGTCTAATCCTTTTATTCGGCTAGGAATTAGTATTGTGGGTGGCAATGAAACGCCACTGATTAACATTGTCATCCAGGAAGTCTACCGCGATGGGGTGATCGCCAAAGACGGACGCCTCCTTGCTGGGGACCAGATTCTTCAGGTACTTGTTTTAATTCCTCTGTCAACTTGGCGCTTTCTCGTTCTTACTCATGAGATTAGAACAACATTGTGGTACTGTGGGACCTGAGTTGTATGTAAGTAAGTTTTGCTGTTTTTATATGCAAAGTGTGTCAGAATTTGTTAGCAATTTCTCCCCTTTCCCAAGAGCTGGCTTAGGACAGGTGGTGTTTTCTTAGCCTTAAGCCTGAGGGGAGGGGGAGATGAGGCTTCTGTGTGGGATGAAGTTCCAGCCTGGCCCACTGTGCTGGCTTGTCCACCTTCGTCCTTCCAGTTCTGCTTAGCCTTTCTCCCCTCTCCTTTGTGAGCCACTGACCACCTTCATTGCTCCATTTATTACTTGGCACATCAGGACAGTGCACTGTGTAAGTGGACTTGTCTTTTCTGTGTGACCGCAGCCACCCTGATGGAGTGGCTGTGGCTGTAACATCCTGCCAGGCATAGCCACCTCCTTTATTGAAGTAAACCTGGAACCTCTAGGAATTTCCCCACCCCTAGGTGTATGCTGCCCCTCAGGTATGTTATCCCCACTATAACGCTTGGACCCCAAACCCTTAGTGTGGCTGATACAGACGGAACTTTCCAGCAGGGTTTTGTTAGAAATACTAAGAAGAAACAGGGTACAGGAAGCGTCACCAGTCCTGGTTATATAAACTCAGCTTCTTGACTGTGCAGTGTTTACCAGTAAGCTCATTCTTCACTGCACAGCTGTGATTGCTCTCACCTTATGACATTAGTCTCTAGCTGTACGAGGCTGGCAAAACCTGTGGGTACCTCACCTGTACTCCCAGGCTGGGTCTGCGGGTTGCCCCCACATCCTGACACGCGGGCGGTTCAGGAAAAGAAAAGAGCCCAGCTGCCCTTTTCTGCAGCTCATATATTGTCTTATTTTGGTCCCATTTTCTCCAACTGCCAGCCATTCTGTTAATAAGTGTACATGGGTTTTTCTGTTTACTTTTTTGCCAATAGTGATATACTAGCATTAGGTATTCTTTTTCTAAATTTTAAAGGTAAAAATAAGTACTTTGTTTTCATTTGAATTTGTTTGATTACAACTGAGGTTAAATAGTTTTTTAGGCTTTGTTAGCTAATATAGTTGGGCAGTAGACTTTTTACTCCTCTGTTTTAGTGAATTGTGTTAGGTAATATAACTGAATCCTTATAACTCAACATTACAGTTATCTGAAATTATTGACTATATTTTTTGAAAATTTACTCAAAGCTATATACATTTTACATTATAGAAATTCCAAGGCTCTGTTGTTTATGGAGGCATAATTCTAATAACTCTAGTGATAGTCATCTGAAATCCAGTTTAATGATTCAAATTGGTAACAAAAGTATGAACATATAACCTGATTAATAAATTCAAAAGGATCTCTGCTACTGTGGGCCCTGACTTCTGCTTAGCCTCTTGGCTGGTTGTGCTGGAACCAGTAAGTAAAGCCACACCCCTCACCCACATGTGGAGTATTAATGGTCACTCAGAAGTGAATACTGGGAAAGGAGGCTGCTTGGAATTTGTTACTATCTGGTTATCTCCATCTTTGTATGAGCTACATAAATAATACATGGAGCCCAATTTGAAAATACACGAGAGTTGTGAAGATGGTATATTTATAGAGCAAAGAGCTCTAAGCCTGTGCTTTTATTTTAGCAAACTATTTGCAGCAACAGGTGTGGCTTTGGTTTTCCCACATTAAACACACACCTTCTTCTGCTACATAGATTCTTTGACTAGGAGACCCATATACCTTCAGGGCCTTTTGTGATGCAGTCTTTGGAGCAGTTGAAAGAAAAAAAGTACTGCTGGTATAAATTACATCAGTGTCACAATGAAAGATAATACAACTTTTAAGAGCATTATGAAGAATGAGTGTTCTCAGTTGGAGTTATCATCAATGATTGAGGCATGTTCAGTTTTAAAGGAAAATAACTACAGCCATGTGTTGATTGAAAGTGAAGTGAAAGTGTGAGGCGCTTAGTTATGTCCAACTCTTTGTGACCCCATGGACTGTAGCCTGCCTGGCTCCTCTGTCCATGGGGTTCCCCAGAATACTGGAGTGGGTTGCCATGACCTTCTCCAGGGGATCTTCTCGACCCAGGGATCAAACTCGGGTCTCTTGCACTGCAGGCAGAGTCTTTACTGTCTGAGCCACCAGAGAAGAAGCCCCATGTGTTGATTACACTGGTACAAAGCACATTCAACCAAAATGGTAGAGTTTACTCTTCTGGCACTGCCTTTACAAAGCCTAGAAACAATAATTTATTTGGTCTCTTCTTTCTCTGCATTTTTCCAGCAACCACACATTCATGAGGGAAAACCTTTTTCCCTTGTGGGATATTCCACACCTACTGCTCAAGGCCAGTTAAGAGGCTATATGCTTTCACATGGCTACAACTGGGTTTCGGCCAGAGTCGTGTGATATCTGAATGCAAGAAAGACAAATGTGAGCTGAGAGCTAGGTGGCTGTTAGCTGAATAGACAGAAAGGATGGTTTTTGATTCATGGATCCATGGCTGACTAGTCTTTTTAGACACTGCTTCAATTATGTACTTGATCCCGTGTTATAAAGTGTTCTTATTGAGGGCTTGGGTGGCTACCAAATGCACAAAAAGCTCAGATTTGGGAGAACAGCAAGTTTGTGTACGATACCGATGAATTTGATTGACGTTTTAAAGACATCAACAGGCCAAAATCAACAAAATTTCAAGATAATAGTGTTCAGAACTATCAACTCTAGAGTAACAGGAAGTGGGGAGGCCTTGCTTCATGTAGATTAACATGAAAAAAATGTAAGGAGTTCAGGTGATCACACCTACCTCAGCCAGAGCCTGTCACTGCTATTCAGAGCCTTGTCCCCCTCGCTGTTGGCGTTGGGGTGGGAGCAGCTCTCACTGTGAAAAACACAAGAGCTGTGCTACTCTCCTCCCATTGGGTAAACAACTGGAACTGGGTGTATTTTCTTAGTGATGTTACATGTCCAAGGATCAGTCAACTGTACTTATTTCAGAGTTACAAAGTTTAAGTGTTCTGTGAGTACTAAATTATGCTTATGTTTGTTAAATACGTTACACTTGTGAGCCAAAGAATTAGAGTGAAATTATGATTACCTGCTTTAAAGTAAGTCACTCATCTGAAATAAGATACATTTGGAATGTGCCAGTTTCCTTAAGTTTATTTTCTCTGACTTAAATGGATTTCATTTGATCAAGCAAACTTGTAATCCAGTAGACCTTCTGTTTCTGTTCGACTAGAGCTAGTCTTTCATCACCCCTTGTCATACCTGATGTTGACTAGTTAGGCTCATCCTGACTCGGTGGAGTGGATAGTGGTAAACACATTTTACACATGAGACACTCACTCAAACAAGCTCTGAAATCCACCACAGGTTATCCAGCTATCATTAAAGGCTGTGATCTGAAGTACCAATCTCTACATACTGCTCTTCAAGTTAATTTTGGAAAATCTGTCTTTTAGAATGTCTTTGTAAAGTGTTCTTTGTAAATAATGACTGTATATGTTTTTCACAAGGTTGGTCTCCTTTAGAAATGTTATACATTTCCACAACTTGGGAAAATAAGAGTCGTCCTAATGCTTTCTTCACAGGTCAACAACTACAACATCAGCAGTGTGTCACACAACTATGCCCGGGCCGTGCTGTCGCAGCCCTGCAGCACTCTGCAGCTCACCGTGCTTCGCGAGAGGCGCTTCGGAAGCCGCGCGCACGGCCACCCCGAGGGCAGCGCGCCCCGGGAGGAAGTCTTCCCAGTGGTGCTGCACAAGCGGGACTCTGCTGAGCAGCTAGGCATCAAACTCGTGCGCAGAACCGACGAGCCGGGGGTCTTCATCCTTGACCTGTTGGAAGGGGGGCTGGCGGCCCAGGATGGTCGGCTGAGCAGCAACGACCGGGTGCTGGCTATCAATGGCCACGACCTGAAGCACGGGACGCCTGAGCTGGCCGCCCAGATCATCCAGGTGAGCCCTGCCCGCGCCCACTGCGCTTGCCCAGTCTCCCCTTGGAGCTCAATGTGCGTTCCCAACAGCAGGTAACAGCGATTGGTCCGGGGTGGTGCAACGTCACCTCACCATCCAGCCAGGCCACCTAAATTCTTCCATACTGTCTAATCCATGCTAGTCCTGCCTCTTCCCAGCTGATCTACACCCCCATGACCTTCTAGGTGGGCTGTTTCTAAAGGCCCTTTGGTGCAGGTGGCCGGTGGTGGTGTCCACACTTCACATGTGGACTTGGGGGAGCAGCAAGACCCCAGGGGCTGTAGTCACCGAAGGTGCGACTCACCTAGTCTCTCCACTCCCCTGCACTTCTCAGTCCATAAAAATAGGGGAAGGTAACTTACTATTCAGAGTATCTCTATAGTGCCTTTTTAAAAAAATATAATATTCTCTGGAAGTAGGTTGTCATTATTAGAGAAAAGAAATGTGTTTTCAGTAACAGCATCAAAACAGATGAGTTAAAAACCAGAGATCTTTAGGTTCTAGGATGCCATGGCATCTGAGGGGGAGTGGGGAAGGGAGGGGGCTTCCCACAGCCTTACAGAAAGGTAAAGCAAAATGGGTTTTTTTAAGGAGGCACAACACATATTGCAGTGGAAACCAAGCATCTGTTAATTGAATATCTGAAATTAAGATAGGTTGATAGTCATGAAATATGTATATGTACATAGAATCAAATAACCGTGAGGTTTTAAGACTAAGAAAACCCAGGTTTTGCTCCCCCTTTGACCTACTCCCCCCCCTTTTTTTTTTCACTTTTTGGTTAAATGTAGCCTTCAGGAAACACTCACAGCCATACTGCACTGAGAGGAGTTTCAGGCATTGGTCTTATTTCATAGACTTCAAGCTTAAAGAAATCGAATGCCTTGACATTCCCTCACATCAGAGGCAGTACTCAGGGCACCAGGGGCTATACCTGTGGGTTGCATCAGCTGCTGCACTGCTGAGAACAGTTTATCTTGTGTGTGGGGGGGAAGTTAACCCAGTTTGGAAATTTGTTAAAGGAAATGAGTGAGTTGGATAGGCTTTTTGAAGTGAGAAGTCAGTTCAGTAAGATAGCCAAGAAGAGAGCAATATATATTGACTGTGTCTCAGGCAGTGTTATAAATTTCTAACCAAAATGTGGAAAATATAGTTACACAGGTAGAAAACACACTTAAAATTTTTCATCAGTAATACATTTATTTGGATTTTTATAATTTAAATAGTTACATCATATTTTGTGTTGTGATTTTTTTCCCCCAAGGCATAGAAAACTCAAGTTCCTCAATTTAAGTTTCTTTTTGAGAAAAATGAATGGGTTTGACCCCTGGGTTGGCAAGATCCCCTGGAGAATTCCATGGGCAGAGGAGCCTGGCAGGCTACAGTTCGTGTGGTCACAAAGAGTCAGACACAACTGAGCAACTTTCACTTTCATTAATCTTATTGAGGATTGTAAAAATAGATTCTGTGTCTAAAATGGAAATAAAATACCAAAGATAAAATATTGAAAATATGTTAAAATTGAATTTGCACTAAACACTGCAAGCGATGTCAACATTGTTTGGAGAACATCCTTACAAACTCCTGAGTGTATATGTCCACAGACAGACACACATTTATGCAACACATGCACTTACCTTGTAAGTTCTGAATTTGCAGCTTTGTGTCTGCAGTATGTTGTGAACATCCTAACTATGAAAGGAAGTGTAGAACTATGTCCTGATCTTCACCAGCTGGTTGACTCCGTCATCTCCTATTGACAGACTTGCATGTTTTGTTTTCATTGTAAAAGAAAGTTACCCTTCAAGAAGTCCTGGGGAGGAAGAACACCGTCTTGGGGAGGTGGACTGCTCTGCCTGGGTTGTTGGGGAGGGAGGTCTGGGGAGGGTCTGTCCCAGAGCTGTGTGTGTATTTCAGCGGCAGACACCTTGAACCACAAGCTCACAAGACCAGCTCCCTTCCTCCTACCACCAGGCACTTGCAGCCACCCCAGGCAAGGCGCTGGCACAGTGATGGGAAGTACTTGTGCTCTGCGAAATGAGAAACATCAGTAATGACTGGTGGCTGTGTCTGTATTTCCTCCAGGCCAGCGGGGAGAGGGTGAGTTTAACAATTGCCAGACCAGGGAAACCCCAGCCTGGAAGCACTGTCCGAGAAGCGGGAACTCAGAGCAGCAGCCAGCACCACGCACAGACGCTGCCTTACAGTAGACCCAGCTCGCATAAGGTGAGGTGCCTGCTCATGGTTCTGAATTCATCCACCCTCCAAGGATAAGTCATGACAAGCTGGTGACACTGGAATGAGGGCTGTGCGCTCCTGGAGAAGGTGCACAGAAGTGTTTGTGCAGTGTGTGTGTCCTGCCACCTTGGAGAGTGCCTGTCTCAGTCCCTCAGTCAGTAGTTTCTTGGTGGGGAAGGCCTCCTGCCAGGTGATTGAGAAGTAATTGTCCAGAAAAATCTTTGGTTTGTTTAGTTCTGTTTGAAAGTGGGACTTAACTTGCTCATTTAAATGAAAAGTTTACATAATTGAAAAGGCATAATGAAGACAGTGATTGACAGCCTGTACTTAGCAACTGTAGGTAGCTTGCCTAAAACAGAATTAGACATGTGAATATTAAACACATAACTCATAAATTTTGACAGCTACCTGTATAGCATATATAATTTTATCTGCTAGAACAGGAAGACTATTCTAGAATAGGAAGACTACCCTAAATCTTTTAAAAATTCCTGTATGTTTTATCCCTGCTTCTTCAGTATTTCACTGGTTTTATAACATATTCCAAGGTCTTTTACTTGTGCTGAGAATTTTGATACTGTCTCACTTAAGTTGCAGAAATTTAAAGAGGGTTTGTAGTTCCTTCTTGCTAAATGAGCTTCCACAGTCAATCTCTTTAAGTAAAATTAAATTTCTTTACTAAACAAAAACATCTGTTGGTCTGCTTAAAACCACAGGAAGTTCCCTGTGTGTTCAAATGACTTAGTGTAAGGAGAGTATTTGAGAGAATACTTACCTTTGGAATGTCACAGGGACCCTGAGAAAAGCACCCCTTAACAGCAGAAGTATTTTTGGCCTGTCAGGTGTATCTGATTTCCTAGCTTAAGTACAGACTTGTCACTGGTTTCTGGTTTAGTTAATACTTGTAAGAAATTGTACACACAGGCTCGTTCTCATTTCTGAACTGAAATTGAAGTATATGAAGGAAACCTGTAATTTCGCCTTCATGATGATGACTATGAAAAAGGACTTACTGTTTTTAATAGGAATTTCAAATAGTTGTTTCATACAGCTTGTCCTTGCTTTATGCATATAATGTATATTCCTAAAGAATCATAAGGCAAAAATAGATTACTGAATCAATTTTTGAATTTTACATCATTGAATTTTACGGTAATTTGAGATATGAGTGTCTGAACATAATTTTAAGACACTTAAAAAACTGTACTTGGTCATTCCAACATTCATATAGAAAACTCTGCTTATTTTATTTGGGGCAAATATTTTTTTCTCTTAACTCTCCTGTTAACTCTTATTGTCTTTAATGTTACATGACAACTGACCGATGCATTTGAAAAGACCCTGATGCTGAGAAAAATTGAAGGCGGGAGGAGAAGGGGATGACAGAGGATGAGATGGTTGGATGGCATCACCGACTCAATAGACAAGAGTTTGAATAAACTCCAGGAGTTGGTGATGGACAGGGAGGCCTGGCGTGCTGTGGTCCGTGGTGTCGCAGAGTCAGACATGACTGAGCAACTGAACTGAACTTACATGACAACATTTTAAATAGAATACGTTTAGTATTACTGTGTACTCTGCAAATCTGATTGGATAGAACAACCACATGAAATCTACTTTTAAGTGTTAGCTATTTACTACTAAAACACTACATTTGTTATATAAAATCCTGATTTGGAAAAAGGGTCTCCTAGGAAAGACAAACACAAATTCACCCAAAAAAAACCCGTTCAGATGATTATAATCATTGTAAAAATCACGGCATACATGAGCCTACTACTAGGCCTCTAAGTAGCTGCTTAGATAAACATTTGTATGATTTAGTACTTTAATTGAAGTATGCTGAGTATAATCTTTAAAGTTTCGTTTGGTTCCATTCCCAAGGAGAAATTGTATATCTGAGCCCTCTAGACAACTAAAATAACTAATTGATTAAATACCTGAAAGCCAAAATTGCTTGTAAATATACTCGACTACTGAATTTACAGGAGTTGTCTTAATAAAGTGGGTTTTGTCCATTTTTGAAGGATACTAAGATGGATTTCATACCTTTAAACAGGCTTAAGACATTTCCAAGTTTTCTACTAGGTCATAACAAAATAAGGTTCGTGACATTGTACAGGAGACAGGGATCAAGACCATCCCCATGGAAAAGAAATGCAAAAAAGCAAAATGGCTGTCTGGGGAGGCCTTACAAATAGTTGTGAAAAGAAGAGAGGCGAAAAGCAAAGATATAAGCATCTGAATGCAGAGTTCCAAAGAATAGCAAGAAGAGGATAAGAAAGCCTTCTTCAGCGATCAATGCAAAGAAATAGAGGAAAACAACAGAATGGGAAAGACTAGAGATCTCTTCAAGAAAATTAGAGAATCCAAGGGAACATTTCATGCAAAGATGGGCTTGATAAAGGACAGAAATTGTCTGGACCTAACAGAAGCAGAAGATATTAAGAGGTGGCAAGAATACACAGAATGTACAAAAAAGATCTTCACGACCCAGATAATCATGATGACGTGATCACTAATCTAGAGCCAGACATCTTGGAATGTGAAGTCAAGTGGGCCTTAGAAAGCATCACTACGAACAAAGCTAGTGGAGGTGATGGAATTCCAGTGGAGCTATTTCAAATGCTGAAAGATGATGCTATGAAAGTGCTGGACTCAATATGCCAGCAAGTTTGGAAAACTCAGCAGGGCCACAGGACTGGAAAAGGTCCGTTTTCATTCCAATCCCAAAGAAAGGCAATGGCAAAGAATGCTCAAACTACCGCACAATTGCACTCATCTCACATGCTAGTAAAGTAATGCTCAAAATTCTCCAAGCCAGACTTCAGCAATATGTGAACCATGAACTCCCTGATGTTCAAGCTGGTTTTAGAAAAGGCAGAGGAACCAGAGATCAATTTGCCAACATCCGCTGGATCATGGAAAAAGCAAGAGAGTTCCAGAAAACCATCTATTTCTGCTTTATTGACTATCCCAAAGCCTTTGACTGTGTGGATCACAATAAACTGTGGAAAATTCAGAAAGAGATGGGAATACCAGACCACCTGACCTGCCTCCTGAGAAATCTGTATGCAGGTGAGGAAGCAACAGTTAGAACTGGACGTGGAACAACAGACTGGTTCCAAATAGGAAAAGGAGTTCATCAAGGCTGTATATTGTCACCCTGCTTATTTAACTTCTATGCAGAGTACATCATGAGAAACGCTGGACTGGAAGAAACACAAGCTGGAATTAAGATTGCCAGGAGAAATATCAATAACCTCAGATATGCAGATGACACCACCGTTATGGCAGAAAGTGAAGAGGAGCTAAAAAGCCTCTTGATGAAAGTGAAAGAGGAGAGTGAAAAAGTTGGCTTAAAGCTCAACATTCAGAAAACGAAGATCATGGCATCCAGTCCCATCACTTCATGGGAAATAGATGGGGAAACAGTGGAAACAGTGTCAGACTTTATTTTGGGGAGCTTCAAAATCACTGCAGATGGTGAGTGCAGCCATGAAATTAAAAGATGCTTACTCCTTGGAAGAAAAGTTATGACCAACCTAGATAGCATATTCAAAAGCAGACAGTACTTTGCCAACAAAGGTCCGTCTAGTCAAGGCTATGGTTTTTCCTGTGGTCATGTATGGGTGTGAGAGTTGGACTGTGAAGAAGGCTGAGCACCGAAGAATTGATGCTTGTGAACTGTGGTGTTGGAGAAGACTCTTGAGAGTCCCTTAGACTGCAAGGAGATCCAACCAGTCCATTCTGAAGGAGATCAACCCTGGGATTTCTTTGGAAGGAATGATGCTAAAGCTGAAGCTCCAGTACTTTGGCCACCTCATGGGAAGAGTTGGCTCATTGGAAAAGATTCTGATGCTGGGAGGGATTGGGGGCAGGAGGAGAAGGAGACGACCCAGGATGAGATGGCTGGATGGCATCACGGACTCGATGGACGTGAGTCTGAGTGAACTCCAGGAGTTGGTGATGGACAGGGAGGCCTGGCGTGCTGCGATTCATGGGGTTGCAAAGAGTCGAACACGACTGAGTGACTGAACTGAACTGAACTGAGGAGTGCTAGGCAGTTCTTGCAAGTAGCTCCCTTAAATAAAATTTCAAGAGTTATATGTGTTCTAGGATCAGAGAAAGGGAGATGGGCCTGCAGTTTCAGGGGCTGGATTAACAGATATGTACATGTCAGTGCTTTCAAATCATGTCATTAAAGGAGTGCTACAATTCTGTAACCATAAACTCATATTTCTGTTGTTAATAATGTTAATTCTTATCTGCATTTTCTCATAGTTGATAAGTGTTGGAAACCTTCTTACGTTAGCTTTCCCTGTGGGACGGTAGTGGTGTGGTGTGGGTGCACATCATATGTGCACATGTTCATATATTTCCATCTGCTCAAGTGTCTGTGCAGGGGCTTAAAGACCTGTATGATTTGGGACAAGTTACGAGAGCTGAGCTTTCCTCATCTATAAAAGGGGGGCGCCAATAGTACACTTATTTTGAAGACCACAGTGAGGATTAAATTAAATAATGTACATAGTGCTCCCCTGCTGGCTCAGTGGTAAAGAATCTGCCTGCTAATGCAGGAGACATGGGTTTGATCCCTGATCTGAGAAGATCCCATGTGCCACTAAGCCCGTGTACCACAGCTGTTGAGCCTGTGCTCTGCAACAAGAGAAACCACCACAATGAGAAGCTCCTGCACCATAATGAAGAGTAGCCCCCACTTGCCACAACTAAAGAAAAGCCTGTGTAGCAGTGAAGACCCAGCACAGCCAAAAACAAGTAAACTTTAAAAATACTGCATAAAAGCCATGAGCTTTGCACATAGTAAGCCTTCAGTATTGTTTTAATATTCCTATTATATATGTACCTTGATTTTATTGAATTCTATTTTCAAAAGAAAACTGGTTATTAAGAGTATCTCAGTAATAAGTAACAGTAACAGATGTCAATAAAAATAGCTTTTCCTTGAGAATATAGTTTGTTGGGGATTTATTTCCCTGTCATTAACTTCAAAAATTCAATTATTTTATATCCTTTTAGTTTTTCGTAAAACATTTGAAGGTAGATTTGCATCTCCTTCATGACCGAGTGCTCTGATAACCTTTGTAAGTCAGAATCAGAAGATAAGTATGTAGCTTTTTTGTTTTTGGCAGTTAGTAAAATCCATACTTTAATACTACTGTCAACTTTTCTCTCGAAGAATATAAGAGAAAAATGGAAGTAAAATTAATTGGCTTCTCTTCAGGATCTTAAAATTCAAGTGCATTATTTACTTTTGTAGATTGATCCGATCTGGGAGCTCATGGTAACTATATACAAATGATGAGCTTGTTTTACTTGGACTTGCCTGTGTCAGCAGCCCTGAGTGTTTCAGTTACATGTAGTCATGTGAAGAGACAGTAGTCCAGAGTTTGCAGTTGTGATCCACAGGGTTCCTGTGCCTGTGAAGAACTGTGTATTACTTTCAATTCTATAGTGATTTTTTTTAATGCCTTTATAATTGCCATGTAAGTTTCTACTTCAGCTGTCTTTACTTTGCCTATTTATATTATTCATTATCCAATAAGTTTTTCTTCTCACATTTAGGATATTGCCCAGTGTGTTACATGCCAAGAAAAACACATTACTATAAAGAAAGAACCACATGAGTCGCTTGGGATGACAGTAGCTGGAGGCCGAGGAAGTAAGAGTGGGGAGCTGCCTATCTTTGTGACCAGTGTTCCACCTCATGGCTGCCTTGCACGTGATGGCAGAATCAAGAGAGGTAAGCTAGGGGCTTGGACAGTTTCACCACATCTCTCAAATTCAGCTCACATTATTACAAATAAGAATATCTAACAAAGTTTACTATTAAGCATAGCTTCTTAAAATATCCCTTGCATCAAGAATCCTGAGCTCTGGGATCTAATGCCTGATGATCTGAGATGGAACTGATGTAATAATAGAAATAAAGTGCATAGTAAATGTAATGTGCTTGAATCATCCCCCGCCCCCAATCCCAGTGGAAAAATTGTCTTGCATGAAACTGGTCCCTGGTGCCAGAAAGACTGGGGACCACTGCTTTACATATGGAAGCATAAAGCCTCTATAAGGTTAGGAAAATTCCTAAGTAAAGGGAAATTGCTGGAGCTTAATAATGGTTCTGTTACTTTCTAACTGTTACTCAGACTGTTGGGTTACTTTTATGTTGGAAAAGATCCGCTAAGAGGTTTATGTTCCCAGCATTATGGCAGACTAGATACTTGGAAAGATTCTCTCTCTTGATTTTACTAACTGCCAGCAGAAATACACTTCTGACTATTAAAGTGTCTAAGTAGGAGGAAGCTCACAGAAGAGGTTGAGCAGAAGATAAACTTAGTAAAAAGGTAGTGGTTTTAGGGATTAATTCATTAACAATTTCACAACTCCTATCAATACTACTAGAGAAGGAAATGGTAACCCACTCCTGTTTTCTTGCCTGGGAAATCCCATAGACAGAAGGAGCCTATAGTCCACGGGGGTCACAAGATTTCAACATGACTTAGCAACTAAACAGTCAATACTATATAATTTGTATGGGGGGTGGTAGTTGTAAAAATAGCATTCTCAATATATTTGGTTTGTTTCATATGGAAAAGTAAACCTTAAAAGCTATTTTCCAAAAGTGAAGTTGGAGCCCTACCTTACACCATATATAAAAATTAACTGATCCAAGACCTAAATGTAAGAGGTAAACTTTTAGAGGAAAACCAAATGTAAATCCTCATGGCTTTGATTAGGCAATAGATTAATCAATGGTTATCTTAGATATGATACCAAAAACACAAGCAGTAAAAACAAAAACAGTAGAAAAGATCAATGAAACTAAAAGCTTGTTCTTTGAAAATATGAACAAAATTGATAAACTTTTTTCCAGGCTCAGCAGGAAAAAATGGAGAGGGCCTAAATCAGTAAAATTAAAAATGAGAAAGACGTTAACAGCCAACACCACAGATATACAAATACAAAGGACTTTAGAGAGTACACTAGCAACTATAAGCCAATAAGATGGACAGCCTAGGAGAAATGGACAAATTCTTAAGAGAAGTACAATTTCCTGTGACTGAACCAGGGTGATATAGAAAATATGAACAGACTGATTACAGGTATTAAAATTGAATGTCAGAAAAAAACTCCCAATAAATAAAAGTCTGTTACCAAGTGACTTCATAGGAGAATTCTGTCAAACATTTAGACAAGAGTTAGGACCTGTTCTTCAGAAATTATTACAAATAACTGCAGAGGAAGAAACACTCCCAAACTCAGTATAGCCGCTGTCACCCTGATACTAAAACTAGACAAAAATACCACAAAAAAATAAAAATTACAGACCAGTGTCACTAATGAACATAGACTCAAAAGTCCTCAACAAAATACTAGCAATTTGAACCCAACAATACATTTAAAGGATCGTATACCATGATCAAGTGAGATTTATACCAGGGGTACAAGGATTTTTCAATATCTGCAAATCAGTCAGGGTGATACGCATTAACAAATTGAACGATAGAAACTATATGATCATCTCAATAAATGTAGAACAAACTTTTGACAAAATGTAACGTCGATTTATGATAAAAAAAAACTTTCCAGAAAATGAGCATAGGGGGAACCTACCTCAACATAATAAAGACCATATGTGACAGACCCAGAGCTAACAGATTCAGTGGTGAAAAGCTGGAAGCATTCTGTCTAAAATTAGGAACAAGACATGGTTGTCCACTCTTAGCATTTTTATTGAATATAGTTTTGAAAATCCAGGCTACAACAGTCTGATAGAAGGACTCTAAATTGGAAAAGAAGTAAAACTGTCACTTTTTGCAGATGACATATTAATATTTATAAAGTCCTAAACATGCTACCAGAAAACTACTGGAGTAGTTTTCAGTGAATTCAGTAGAGTAGCAGGATACAAAATTAGTGCGTAGAAATCTGTTGCAATTCTATACACTAACAATGAAAGACAAAAAGAGGGGAAAATCCCATTTACCATCACATCAAAAAGAATAAAATACCCAAGAATAAACCTACCTTACAAGTTTCCCTGGTGGCTCAGACAGTAAAGAATCTTCCTGCAATGCAGGAGGCCAGGGTTTAATCCCTGGGTTGGGAAGATCCCCTGGAGAAGGGAATGGCAACCCACTCCAGTATTCTTGCTTGGGAAATCACATGGACAGAGAAGGTTGGCACGCTATAGTCCATGGGATCATAAAGAGTCAGACACAACTGAGTGAATAACACTTTCACTGTTCAAGGAGGCAAAAACCCTGTACTCTAAAAGCCATAAGATGCTGATGACAGAAATAAAAAATGAGACAGATGGAGAGATGGATACCATGTTCTTTGA
The DNA here is from genome assembly GCF_042477335.2 of Ovis canadensis. Taxonomy (NCBI): domain Eukaryota; kingdom Metazoa; phylum Chordata; class Mammalia; order Artiodactyla; family Bovidae; genus Ovis; species Ovis canadensis. The sequence goes on from NC_091254.1 coordinate 46,665,702, forward strand.
TTTGGAAGAATCAATATTGTCAAAATAAAGGAGTTTATTTATTTTCAGATTCAGTGCAATTCCTATCAGATTACCAATGGCATTTTTCACAGAACTAGAACAAAAAAACTGTAAAAATTTGGAAACATAAAATATCTGGAATAGCTAAAGCAACCTTGAGAAAAAAGCAGAGCTGGAGGAATCAGGCTGCCTGAACTCAGACAATACTACAAAGGTACAGTAATCAAAACAGCATGACACTGGCACAGAAGAGAAATATAGATCAATGAAACAGGACAGCCCAGAAATAAATGCTACAGTCAATTAATTACACACCTACAGTCAGTTACAAAGGAGGGAAAAATATACACTGGAGAAAAGACAGTCTCATCAGTAAGTGGTGCTTGGAAAACTGGACAGCTACATGTAAAAGAATGAATTGAGAACATTCTCTAACACTATATATAGAAATAAACTCAAAATGAGTTAAAGACTAAATGTAAGACTGGATACTATAAAACTCCTAGAGGAAAACATAGGCAGAACACTGATGAAAACTGAAGCAATGTCTGGATCTGTCTCCTGCAGTAATGGTAATAAAAACAAAAAACAATTGAGATCTAATTAAATTTAAAAGATTTGCACAGCAAAGGAAACCATAAACGAAACAGACTACCTACAGAATGGGAGGAAATATTTGCAAACAATGCAGCCAACAAGGGGTTAATCTCCAAAATATACAAACAGCTCAGATATCAAAAACAAAACAACAAAACAATCAAAAAACAGGCAAACGATCTAAACAGATATTTCTCCAAAGAAGACATTAGATGGCCAAAAGGCATGTGAAAAGATGCTCAAGATCTATGTATTTATATGTATATATAAAACTGAATCACTGCTGTACACTTGAAATTAACATGACATAGTAAATCAACTAAAAATCTAAAACAGTAAACTGAACTTTATCAAAATCACAGATTTTTGTGCTGCAAAGGATGCATCATTAAAGTGAAAAAACCCATAGAATCGGAGAAAATATCTATAAATCATGTATCTGATGAAGGGCTTGTATCTAGAGTACTTATAGAACCCTTATAACTCAATAATAAGAGATAAACCAATATTAAAATGGGTAAAGGATCTGAATAGTCATTACTCCCAAGAAGACACACAAATGGCCAATAATCATTTGAAAAGATGCTCAGTGACACTAGTTATTAGGGAAATGCAAATTCATCACTAGGATGAATATAGTTTAAAAAGACAATAACAAACATTGGCAAGGATGAAAAGAAACTGACTTCTAATTTGCCAGGAAGAATACAGAATGGTACGATTGTTTTGTTAAACAGTTTAGCAGTTTTTTCAAAAGTTAAACAGTTATCATATGACCCAGCAATTCCATTCCTAGAAAAATGAAAACATATGTTCACAAAAAACGTGTCCATGAAGGTTTATAGCAGCACTTTCCATAATAGCCAAAAAGGAAAAACATCCCAAATGTCCATTTACTGGTGAATGGATGAAGAGAATGTGATTCATCCATACAATGGAATATTAATTAGCCATAAAAAAGAATGACGTATTCCCACATTCTATTGTATAGTAGAAATGAATCTTGGAAACATGCTAAGTAAAAGAAGCCAGTCACAAAAGACTACATGATTCCATATATATGAAATATCCAAATTATATCTATATGTCTACATATCTATCTTTAGAGATAGAAAATAGATTAGTAGTTGTTTAAGACTAGTGTTATGAGGTTTTGGAGGTGGTAATAAAAATGTTCTCAAAATGACATGTGATTGTTGTACATCTCTGACCATAAGACCATGAAGTTACAGACTTTAATTGAATGGTATATGAATTATATCTTTATAAGGCTGTCTTTTTAAAGTTATTCATTCTGTTGAGGAATTTGAGGTAATTTTATCTGTTTATATATATATATATTTTAAATTTTCTACAAAGAGAATGTTTTGCTTTAATAATCTAAAAAATGATGAATTGGGAGAGGATTACTGTGGACTTTCTTAGTACAAATGTTTGTGCTTCTTATAAAACTAATCCTTTCCTTCCTAACCTTTTATAAAAGCTGCATTGCTCTTTTTCATTATATTACTCAGTGTAGCAACAGACACTGTTTTTCTTCCTCAAGCAGGACACGTTCGAATAATGAATTTCGTTCATGTTGGCCTAAGGATACCCTCTGTACATACTCTGATAAGTTTGCACTGTGTGAGCTATGTAGAGGTGTCTAGATGTATAAAACTGTATAAATATAAACTAGAATGTATTAAAAATCCATTTCTAAGGGCAAAAGATCAAATCATTTTCTTAATTGGAAGGAACTGTAGATAGAGAAATGACAGTTGTCCAGGGCCTGTCCGCTGCTACACCAGGGCTGACAATGTGAACCCAACTGAATCCCACAGCCACAACTTTTCCTGAATATTACTACCTTTAAAAAATTTTTTTGAATTGTTTGGGAGTATTCTCTGTGAACTGGATTTTTCCTCAGTATTCTAGAATTATAAAGAGAAAAATGGTCTTTTATCTCATTGGAGATTTTGGACCTAACCTTTGATTAGTTTACAGATAGTAGGATTCATAGGGAAGTAACCACTTGGTAACTCATTTTCCTTGTTTCTTCATTTGAACAGGTGACATCTTGTTGAACATCAATGGCATTGATTTGACCAATTTAAGCCACAGTGAGGCTGTGGCTATGTTGAAGGCCAGTGCCACATCCCCCACAGTGGCCCTGAAAGCGCTGGAGGTGCAGGTGGTGGAGGAGGCTACCCAGGGCCCGGACGAGCCGCTCAGTGCCGTCAGTGAGAACGAGTACGACGCCAGCTGGTCCCCGTCGTGGGTCATGTGGCTCGGGCTGCCCAGGTGCTGAGGCTTTTCTGTTGTTTTATGGAAAATTATCATTACAGCCTTTATCAGGGTGTAGCACAGCAAGTTAATGAGGAAGGAAAGAGGCTTTGGTTAGATAAAAGTAACAAACCACTCCAGTGTTCTTGTCTAGAGAATCCTGTGGACAGAGGAGCCTGGAGGGCTGCCATCTATGGGGTCTCACAGAGTCAGATACAACTAAAGCGACTTAGCATGCCTGCATGCATTGGAGAAGAGAGTGGCAACCCGCTCCAGTATTTTTGCCTGGAGAATCCCAGGGATGGAGGAGCCTGGTGGGCTGCCATCTATGGGGTCGCACAGAGTCGGACACGACTGAAGCGACTGAAGTTGCAGCAGCAGCAACTTCAAATCAGGTCAGTTTTCCTTCGTGCTCGTGCTTAGTCGCAAAGTTGTGTGGGACACTTTGTGACCCCATTGGTTGTAGACCAGGCTCCTCTGTCCATGGGATTTGCCAGGCAAGAATAATGGAGTGGGTTGCTGTTTCCTTCTCCAGGGGAACTTCTCGACCCTGGGAGCAAACACATGTCTCCTGCATGGGTAGGCAGATACTTTACCACTGAGCCACCTGGGAAGCCCCCAGTTTTTCTTAGGTTATTACAGTCAAAAAAGGTAAATTTAACAATAAGAACTAAGCTGAAGAGATTTACATATGCTTATAAAAATGACCCCTACTAGAGGCTCCCACGTGGGCCGCTGTGAGAGTGGGCGTTCAGTCTCCTGCTGAGAAGACTCTCCTTTACCAGCCTTCACTCTGACACGCTGCTGGGAGGTGCTGACACGTGCTACTAGAGGCTCCCATGTGGGCCTCCGTGAGAGTGGGCGTTCATTCTCCTTGCTCAGAGGACTGTCCTTTACCTTCACTCTGACATATGCTGGGACTCAGGTATATTCTCCACTGGGAAAACCAGGTCAAAGTGTCTTCCTGTCCCAGAGCTATTCTAAAAGCCCTTTCTTAATCCTTTTAACTCTTCCTTAAAAGGAATGTAAAACAGTTTTTATTAGACATAGAGAGTCTGTAGGCCAAATCACTGATGTTCACAAGTATGTGCTCTTAACCCCTGTTACAAAGAGGTCACGGCTTTTGACCAGCTGATCAGCCAGGACATTCTGCAGCTGGTTAGTGTCTGGTCATGAGACGTTTGGGACCTCCAGACCATGGCTGTGTGGCTTGGTACTGAGGTAGGGAGGATGCCCATTACATTATCATCTTTGTTTCCAGCTCAGTTTAGGTTCTTACTATAGAGAAGAATACTGAAACTGAACTATGACAGAACATTCTTTTAACCCAGTGTGAAAATGATCGATTCGTTAAGTAGTAAGAATGTACCAGTTTCTGAGCCATCTGGTTTCATTTGGAATAAATCACTAATAATTAGCATTTATATGGTGCTGTACAGTTTATAAAGTATTTTCACATAAAGAATAACAGAAAAAAGCAAGAACGTTATTGAACTTAGTTTGTTAATTTAATTTTCTGACTTGTCCTCTTGGTTAAAAGGATAAGAAGGGGAAAAAAAGAAGGCCCAAAATTGTAATAGAATTACTGTTACAGGGACCTATAGGGCTCTTGTGGAGAGAGATTTTTTTTTTTTTTTTACAACAGAGATGATTAACTGCTTTATAGGTTTATTCCAAGTACCAAAAGTGATCTTTTCCCCCATTAAAAAGTCAACATAGCTATAAATGCTTGCTTTTCAATTCCTGCAGACATGCCATCTAAGTTGTGAGGTGTTGGCCCTGAGAAGGAGCCTAACTGATTATAAACGCTCATCCCAAAAGTCTTTGTGTGACGTTGCACCCTCATGCTGAGCAGTTCCGCACAGGTACTCCCCACCTCTGCCTCTGGACAGGACAGGACCAGTGAAGTCCTGGAGAAACACCCCTGCTACTTGTAGCTCTCCTTTTGTGTTATCCCAGGCTAGTTTTGGGGTCAGCACTTCTTCCTGTGTTCAGAGCATTTTCTGATGTGCCAGGAACAGTAACAAAGATTTTAGGTGAGAAATATACAATATAGTACAAGGCAATCAACAGATTCAATGCAGTGTCTATCAATGGCATTTTTCACAGAACTAGAACAAAAAGTTTTAAAATTCGTATGGAAACACAAAGGCCTCAAATAGCCAGAGCAATCCTGAGAAGGAAAAACAGATAAGTGGTCAGGATGGTAGAGTAGAAGGACCTGAAGCTCACCTTCTCCCACAAACGCATCAAAAATGCATCTGCGCATGGAATGAGTCTCAGAGAGTGCCTGCTAGATGCTGGCAGACGACCTCAGACAGCAGAAAGGGCAAGAGAATCTTGGGCTTCAGAAATGAGACCCGGGAGAGGAAGGACTGGGGTTGGCTGTGCAGAAACAGCCAGGGAGTGATGGGTATCTGCTGCGACTGCAGAGGGTGTACACAGAGGATGGCTGGCCACCCTTGAGACCAGGTGCCAGTGTCTGGGGATGTGCAAGGCGAGGGTCAGGACCCACCGTTTTTCCCACACGCACAGAGGGCAGGACATAGCCTGCACAGGATCCAGGAGCCGCCATGAGCCACCTCTGCCGCCTGCCCAGACACCAGGAGGATCACAGCTGCTGCCATCTCCCTCTCGGACTCCAGGCGTGGTCGCAAGACACCATCATATGAGCCACTGCTGCCACCACCTGCCCAGATGCCAGAAACAGTCACAAACCACCATCGCTGCTCCCCTGGGATTCCAGGAGTGGTCTCGAGCTGCCTCCATGCCCACTGTGCGCTCTGGGGGTGTGCCCAAACCACCCCTGCCACCAGAAACTCCAGGAGCAGACCAGCCACTGCATCTGCACACCCCCATCAAGGGACATGACCGGCACACACTGAGGAGAGGCAGCAGGCATCCATGCTAAAGACAGCCCTCGCACCAAATATATTAAACCTTCACAAGTGACACAGGGATGCCCCCTCACATAAGTAGCCCCCAAGACCACAGTTTCTCCTAAACTCAGAATGAGAGAAATAGAAGTAAAATAAAGCAGAGGAACCATTTCCCATTAAAAGGCCAAGAGAATTCCCCTGAAAAAACAAACAATGAAAGACCTCTTCAGTCTAATAGACACCAATTTTAAAAAGGAGGTGATGAAAATATTGAAGGAATTAAGAAAGGCTATGGACAGAAATGCAGAGTACTGTAAAAATGAACTAGAAATATAAAGAAAAACCAAGAAAAATAAGAAAGCTCATTTGCAGAGACAAAAGCTGAGCTGAATAGCAGAATGAATAATGCAGAAGAATGAATAAATGGCCTGGAAGAAAGAATAATGAAAATCACCCAGTCGGGACGGCAGAGAGCCAAGTGGGGGGGGGGGGGAAGTGAAAGCAATATAAGAGTGCCATGGGGTAATATAAAGTGTGCCAGTCTACTCATAGTAGGGACTCTGGTAGGGGAAGAAAGAAAATGAGATCAAAATGTATTTGAAGAAATTATGGCTGAAAATATCCCAAACCTAAAGAAGGAAACATACTCAGGTTCAGGGATCACAGAGGGTTGCAAACAATCTAAACCCAAACAGACCTACCTACACCAAGACGTAGTAGAATACAAATGACAGAAGTTATAGATTGGGTCCTAAAGGCAGCAAGAGAAAAAGTTGATTACAAGGGAAACCCCCACAAGGCTATCAACTGACTTCTCTGCAGAAATGGCAGCAGGCAAGGGAATGGTGAGATAAATTCAAAAGTCCTGGAAAGAGAAAACTATACCATCCAGGATGCTCTCCCCAGGAAGATTATCATTTAGAACAGAAGGAGAGAAAGAATTTCTCATACAAGCAAAAACTAAAGAACACTGCAATACTAAACATATCCGAAACTCCAATACTTTGGCCACCTGATGCAAAGAACTGATTCATTGGAAAAGACCCTGATGCTGGGAAAGATCGAATGCAGGAGGAGAAGGTGACGACAGAGGATGAGATGGTTGGATGACATCACCGACTCGATGGACATGAGTTTGAGCAAGCTCCAGGAGTTGGTGATGGACAGGGAAGCCTGGCATGCTGCAGTCCATGGGGTTGCAAAGAGTTGGACATTACTGTGTGACTGAATTAAACTGAAAACATATCTGAAAGGAAAGATCAAAAGGTCTTCTCTAAATAGGAAAAAAAAAAGTAACAATCTACAGGAAAGAGAAAATCATAAATGGAAAATAAATCACTTATATAAGCCAGTACACAGATTAACATATCATTGACCAGAGACACATGTTTTTAGAGAGTAATGCAATTAATGTGCTCACCCTGGACTGTAGCCTGCAACGCTTCTCTGTCCATGGAATTTTCCAGGCAACTTTATTGGAGTGGGTTGCCATTCCTTCTCCAGGGGATCTTCCTGACCCAAAGATCAAACCCACTCCTCTTATGTCTCCTGAATTGGCAAGCAGATCCTTTCAAAACTGATGCATCACGAAATTTTGTGTTTCTAAAAGAACCCCCCTCAGAGATCCACTTTGTTTACTATCATGGAAGATAAAAGAACATATTCTAGAGGAAATACCACCCATAGGACTGGAAAAAAAAAAAAAAAAAGCCACCAGAAAGTGTAGCGTCTGCTCTTCCAGGGGAAAGCACAGTGAAACACTATGTTTTTGTAGTAGATGTTGTGATCCCCTGAACAGAGGAATCCGCCACACTGCCTGCCATGCTTTAATGAAATACTAGAATGCTTTACAGTAAGACATGTACAAAGTTTCAAATAAATACATTAAGTGCAAAAAAAAGTTGCTGATATGATTTGAATTTACTCAAATGCAGGTGTTTCAATATTCACTTACATAACAAATTGCCAGCACAGGTGTTAAATTTCTGCAAAGAGCACCCCCCCCCCAGTTGATAATATGTTAAAAAAAATAAAAAATATTTCCATAAAAGTGATAACCACACTGAACAACAAAAGAATGAACATAAAGATGTAAAAGAGGTCATCAAAATTATATAAAATGTGGGGGAGGAGAGTAATTAAATGTAGATTTTTTTTTCCCCTCTAAAAAGGCAAATAGATATAGGAAGTGGGTAACATACTTGAAAAACAAGATAACCACAAATCAAAAATATAAAATAGATTCACAGAAACCAGAAAGAAGAGACTGTTAGTATAATACAGAAGAAAATCAAACCGCAAAAGGAAAAACAAAAAGAAAAAACAAGGGACAAAGAAGAAATATAAAATCAATGGAAAAACAAAGTTTAAAATGACAACAAATACATATATACTACAATAAATATTATGTCTACTACTGTTGACAAGAATCCCTTAGAAGAAATGGAGTAGCTGTCATAGTCAACAAAAGAGTCCAAAATGCAGTACTTGGGTGCAATCTCAAAAACGACAGAATGACCTCTGCTCGTTTCCAAGGCAAACCATTCAGTATCACAGTAATCTCAGTCTGTGCCCCAACCACTAATGTCAAAAAAGCTGAACTTGAACTTGGACGGTTCTATAATGACCTTTTAGAACTAACACCAAAAAAAACAAAAAATGATATCTTTTTCATCAGAGGAGATTGGAATGCAAAAGTGGGAAGTCAGGGGATGCCTGGAGTAATAGGCAAGTTTGGCCTTGGAGTGAAAAATGAAGCAGGGCAAAGGCTAACAGAGTTTTGCCAAGAGAATACACTGGTCATGGCAAACACCGTCTTCCATCTACACAAGAGATGACTCCACACATGGACATCACCAGGTAGTCAATACCGAAATCAGATTGATTATAGTCTTTGCAGCCAAAGATGGAGAAGCTCTGTAGAGTCAGCAAAAACAAGACCAGGAGCTTACTGTGGTTCAGATCATAAATTCCTTATTGACAAATTCAGGTTTAAATTAAAGAAAGTAGGGAAAACCACTAGGCCATTCAGGGATGACCTAAATCAAATCCCTTATGATTATACAGTGGAAGTGACAAATAGATTCAAGGGATTAGATCTAATAGACAGTGCCTGAAGAGCTATGGACAGAGGTTCATAACATTGTATAGGAGGCAGTGATCAAAACCATTCCCAAGAAAAAGAAATGCAAAAAGCTAAAATGGTTGTTTGAGGGGGGCTTACAGATAGCTGAGAAAAGAAGAGAAGCAAAAGACAAAAGAGAAAAAGAAAGATAGACCCATCTGAATGCAGAGTTCCAGAGAATAACGAGAGATAAGAAAATCTTAAGTGAACTTTGCAAAGAAATAGAGAAAAATAATAGAAAGGGAAAGGCTAGAGATCTCTTCAGGAAAATTGGAACTATCAAGGGAATATTTTGACCAAAGATGGGCACAATAAAGGACAGAAACGGTATGGACCTAACAGAAGCAGAAAATACTAGGAAGAGGTGGCAAGAATACATAGAAGAACTGTACAAAAAAGATCATAATGACCCAAATAACTATGATGGTGTGATCACTCACCTAGAATCAGACATCCTGGAATATGAAGTCAAGTGGACCTTAGTAAGCATTACTAAGAACAAAGCTAGTGGAGGTGATGGAATTCTAGCTGAGCTATTTCAAACCCTTAAAGATGATGCTGTTAAAGTGCTGTATTTAATATGCCAACAAATTTGGAAAACTCAGCAATGACCACAGGACTGGAAAAGGTCAATTTTCCTTCCAGTCCCAAAGAAGGGCAATGCCAAAGAATGTTCAAACTACCACACAGTTGTATTCATTTCACATGCTAGCAAAGTAATACTCAAAATCCTTCAAGCTAGGCTTCAACAGTAGGTGAACCAGGAACTTCCAGATGTACAAGCTAGATTTAGAAAAGGCAGAGGAACTAGAGATCAGATTGCCATCATTTGTTGGATTACAGAAAAAGCAAGGGAATTCCAGAAAAAAAAAAAAATCTACTTCTGCTTCATTGACTACCCTAAAGTCTTTGTGTCGATCACAACAAACTGTAAAATTTCCAGTGAGAGCCAACTCATTGGAAAAGGCCCTGATGCTGGGAAAGATTGAAGGCAGGAGGAGAAGGGGCAAAAGAGGATAAGATGGTTAGATAGCATCACTGATTCAATGGACATGAGTTTGAGCAAACTCTGGGAGATAGTGAAGGACAGGAAACCTGGTGTGTTGCAGTCCATGGTATAGCAAAGAGTCGGACATGAATGAGCAATTTAACAACAAAATACATATCTTAGTAAATTACCTTTAACATCAGTGGACTAAATGCTCTAGTCAAAACAGAGTAGTAGCTGGATTTAAAAAAAAAAAAGAAGCCTATAATATACTGCCTGTAAGAGACCCACTTTAGGGCAGAGGACACATAGATTACAAGTGAGGCGCTGGAAAAAACATTTCATGCAGCAAATCACAAGAAAGTGAGGGCTGTAGTACTCAGACAAAATAGACTTTAAAGGCTACAAAGAAAGATAAAGACGGACACTATATAATGATAAAAGGATCAATACAAGAACAGGATTTTATACTCGTCAACATATATGCATCTAATATAGGAGCATCCAAATACAGAAAACAAATACTAGCAAACATAAAGGGAGAAACTGATGGGTATACAATAATAGTAGGAGACTTTGACACCCTAGTGACATCAATGGACAGATCTTCTAGACAGAAAATCAGTAAGGCAACAGAAATCCTAAATGATACAACAAAACAGGCTTAATTTATACTTTCAGGATATTACATTAAAAAAAAACCCCACAGTACACTTTCTTTTCATATGCACATGGCACATTCTTTAGGAATTAACCACACACAAGGGCACAAAATAAGCCTCAAGAAATTTAAGAGTATAGAAATTATATCAAGCATCTTTTCTGATCACAATGGCACAGAACTAGAAATTAACCACAGAAAAAGAAGAAAAATCAATTACATGGAAACTAAACAGCATGCTACTAAAAAATCAATGGGTCAACAAGGAAATGAAAGAGGAAATTAAAAAAAAAAATACCTTGACAAATGATAGGGAAAGCACAGTCATACAAAATCTGGGAATGCAGCAAAAGTATAGGGAAGTTCAAAGCAATATAGACCTTCCTCAAAAAAACAAGAAAAATCTGAAATAAACAACCTAACCTACCACTTGAAAAGATTAGAAAAAGAACAAACAAAACCTAAAGTTAGCAGAAGGAGGAAATAAAAGATCAGAGTGGAAATAAAACAGAGATTAAAAAAATAGGAAAAAATCAACACCAAGAACTGGTTCTTTGAAAGGATAAACAAGATTGACAGATCTCTGGCCAGGCTCACCAGGAAGGAAAGAGAGAACCCAAATAACCAAAATAAGAAATGTAAAAGGAGACATAACAACCAATGCCACAGAAATACAAAAAAACATGAGCGAATACTATGAATAATTAAATGGCAACAAATTTGACAATCTAGAAGAAACAGATAAGTTTCTAGAAACACAGCCCACCAAAATTGAATCAAGAAGAAATAGGTAATTTTAGATTACTAGAAGTGAAATAGCATCTGTAATTTTACTATCTTGGACTTTTTACTTTATATTGATGTATAGCCAATTAAGAATGTTATGATGGCTTCAGGTGCACAGCAAAGTTACTCACCCATATATATGCATGTATCTATTCTCCCACCCACTCCCTACAAACAAATGTCCAAGACCAGATGGCTTCACACCAAATATACAAAAAAGAATTTAAACCAAACCTTCTCAAACTCTTCCGAAACACTGAAGAGGAAGGAACATTCCCAAAGACATTTTGTGAATTCACCATCACTCTGATACCAAAACTAGACAAATTGCCAAATTTGCTGGATCATCGAGAAAGCAAGGGAATTCCAGGGAAAGTCCTTGATGCTGGTAAAGACTGAGGGCAGAAGGAAAAGAGGGCGTCGGTGGATGAGATGGCTGGATGGCATCACTGATGCAATGGACATGAACTTGGGCAAACTTCAGGAGAGGTGAGGGTCAGGGAGGCCTGGCGTGCTGCACTCCACGGGTCTTAAAGAGTTGGACACAGCTGGGCAGCTGAACACCACCACCACTTGTGGCTGGCAATTTGTTATCTAAGTGAATATTGAAATGTCTCTGGTCAAATATACTTTTGTGTGACAAAAGACATATTAATACGTCTCTGGTCAATAATGTGTTTAAGTGGCCATACTACCCAAAGCAATCTCAGATTTAATGCTATCCCTATCAAATTACCCATGACATTTTTTCATAGGATTAGAACAAATAATCCTAAAATTCACATAGAACCATAAAATACCAGAATTGCTAAGGCAATACCGAAGAAAAATAACAAGGCAGGAGGCATAGTCCTTCAGACATCAGATAATACTACAAAGCTGCAGTGCTCGAAATAGCATGGTAGTGGTACAAAAACAGACATGGGTCATGGAGCAGAACAGAGCCCCGAAATAAACCTGCACACCTACAACCAGGTAACCTCTGACCAAGGGGGCGAGAGTATACAATGAGGAAAAGTCTCTTCAGCAAGTACTGTTGGGAAAGTTGGACAGCTGCATACAAATCAGTGAAGTTAGAACACATCCACTCACCAGACACAAAACAAACTCAAGATGTCTTGAAGACTTAAAACAGGACACCATAAAACTCAGAAGAGAACATAAGCAAAACACGCTTTGACATAATCATACCAATGTTTTCTTAGGTCAGTCTCCCAAGGCAATAGGAATAAAAACAAAAATAAGTGGACCTAATCAAGTCTACAAGCTTTTGGATAGTGAAGGAAGCCATAAACAAAAAGACAGCCTACAGAATGGGAGAAAATATTGGCAAACATGTGACCAACAAAGGTTTAATTTCTAAAATGTATTGATATAAGCAGCTTATACACTGAAACAACAGCAACAAAGAACAACCCAGTTAAAAAGTGGGCAGAAGATCTAAATAGACATTTCTCCAAAGAAGAAATACAGATGGCCAATAGGTACATGAAGAGATGTTCAACATCACTAGTTATTAGAGAAATGCAAATAAAGATACAGTGAGGTACCACGTCACAGTCAGAATGACCAACATCAAACAGTCTACTAATAAAGGCTGGAGAGTGTGTGGAGAGAAGGAAAGTTCCTACACTGTTGGTGGGAATATCAACTGGTGCAACCCCTATGGAGAACAGTATGGAGGGTCTTCAAGAAATTAAAAACAGCTACCATGTGGTCCAGCAATCCCGCTAGGGGGATATATCCAAACAAAGCTATAATTCGGAAAGATACATGCACTCCTGTGTTGACAACAGCACTTCTCACCATAGCCAAGACATGGAAGCAACTTACATGTCCACTCACAGAGGAACGGATAATGAAGATGTGGTACACAGTACAGTGGACTATTACGCAGCCGTACAACAAGAACAAAATGCCACTTGCTGAAACATGGACGGACCTAGAGATTATCATGCCGAGTGAAGTCAGACTAAGAGAAATATCACATAATGTCACTTACATGTGGAATCTAAAAAGAAAAGGATACAGATGAGCTTATTTACAAGACAGACCCACAGACATTCAAAAATAAACTTACAGTTACCAAAGGGGAGACATAGCAACAAGGGATAAATTAGTTTAGGATTAACATACACATCACTCTATACAAAACAGATAATCAATAAAGATCTACTGTATAGCACAGGGAACTGTACTCAATATTCTATAATAACCTATATGGGAAAACACCCTGAAACAGAATGGATACATATAACTGAATCTCTTAGCTGTATACCTAAAACAACGTTATAAATCAACTGTGGTGGTGTTTGGTCACTAAGTTGTGTCTGTCTCTTTGCGATCCCATGGACTGTATGTAGCCTGCCAGGCTCCTCTGCCTGTGGGATTCTTCAGGCAGGAATACTGGAGTGGATTGCCATTTCCTCCTCCAGGGGATCTTCCCAGCCCAGCAATCGAACTCATGTCTCCTGGACTGGCAGGCAGATTCTTTACTGCTGAGCCACCAGGGAAACTAAATCAACTATACTCCAATATAAAAGAAGAAACACAGGATACTAAAACCTAGTTTAGTATAGGTCAAAGGAATACCTGTCACTAAACAGCCACTGTTCTGTAGACTCCCAGAGATCTCTATTGTATGCAAACCAGTATTCAATGACCGTGGGTCAGAGGGCTGTCATTTGGGGCAACAGCTCTGCTTTCCCTGGTGGGGTGGGAGCCGGGGCCCTTCCACTGCGTGTGCTGGCATGTACACACACCTGCTTGTTTGCATTGTTTTATCTTCTGCAGAAGATTCAGAATAACGAAAATAACCTGTACTGTCCTAAAACATTAGGCCAATGCATGGGACTCCTCTCTACTGGAAGCTTTTTTACACATTAATGACCAGAGATGTAGTAACACCACAAGCGTTCCTTTGTGCAAAGTAACTTCTGTCAGTGTTCTGTTAAGTGCTTCTCATTGAGCTAAGAAACCAGAGCACATGAGCAGCTCTGTTCTGGCATGTTGTATGTTGCTCCCCATCCATAATGGAGGCACGGACCATGGTGTGGAGTTACAACAAAGATGAACAGGCTATAAAAAGCCCTCACACTAATTTTTCTTGGTCTCTGTGTTGACAGTGCCCTTCATAGCTGCCATGACATAGTCTTGCGAAGAAGCTACTTGGGAAGCTGGGGCTTTAGTATCGTCGGTGGATACGAAGAGAACCATACCAATCAGCCTTTCTTCATCAAAACTATCGTCCTGGGGACCCCTGCTTATTACGACGGAAGATTAAAGTGAGTCTTATTGTGTTTAATGATGTGATTTGCATTTACTGTGATGGACACAAGGTCAGCTCCCAAGTCCAGCCTGTTGTCCATCCTTGTAAATAAAGTTTTATTGGAACATACCCATGCTCCCTTGTTTACCTATCTCCCTGGGCTGCTTCTGAGATGTGATGGCAGAGCCAAGTGGCCAGTCCCGAGACCAGTGACTCACAGAGCCCAGGCCCTCTGTCTACCTACCATTTGGCCCTTTACAGAGACAGATCTGCCGGGCCTGATCCAGACTGAAGCATCTTGGTACCACAGGTCAGTGCCTCTTGTGAGATTAACAGTAACGCAGAGTCATGCGGACACATCATGACCCAAAGCTTTCCCTGAGCACCTGAGTCCAGTCCTGTCAGTAGGTGGCTTTTCTCTACAGCACTTATGTCAACATAACGCTCAATTCACGCAAGTCCACGTGGGAGGGATTTTGTTGCATTTTGTGTTAGATCCCTGGCAGGCAGCGTGGGGCCTTGCATTCGTAGTAAAGGTTTCATCAGTATTGATGGATGATGTGCGTGCCAGGCGTGGTGCTAGGTGCTGGCTATGGGTTACTGCACCTTCTTAGCAGCCTGCGAGGTAGGTGCTGCTGGTGTTCCTATTTTATAAGCAAGACACTGAGGATTCAGGTTAAAAAAAACTGCCCATAGTCAAATAGCTGGAAGTCGTTGACAGCAGTTAATCTAGGAGTCTTGGCCATTCAGCCCCTGCTGTTGTCACCACTGGGCAAAAAGTACCCTCTCAGCCTCTGTGCCACCTTTCTCAGAGCTCAAGCACCATGAGAAGAAAGAGGCATTCCATCAAGAGATTATACAGACAGAGGAGACGGGTGACTGTAAGTTCTTAGGACCTAGTTTTGGATGCAAGAAACAGTTCTTAAAAAGTAGATGCTGACATCCTAGTCAGAGTGCTGCACAAATCAGGGCATTTACATTTTGCAAACACAGAGCAACAGCTCGGGAATATCGAGGAAAATCCATCAGGGTCAGTGTGCTCCAGATCCCACTGTCACCTGGTAGAGATGAAAAAATCACTTCAGGAGCAAAGAGTGGGAGGCTGGGATGAAATAACCATTCTCTTAGCCAACTGTTCAGCCAGTCTGGGTCTCGTGTAAATTATAGACTAATTAACTTCCACTTCCTAAAAGAAGTTGAACTAGATCACAAGAAAGTAACATATTCATATTCAAAATAAAGACTAAAAATTATAAAAGATAGAAAGGTCTTCAGATTCACCATCCATTTGTGATAATTAAGCTGAAGGACAGTGAGCATCCTTGGCTGAAAGAGGTGTGGGTCTCATTTAGTTGAAGCCTCAAATGAATGGACTGTAAAAAATCAACCATGAAAATAGCAGCCCCCTCCAAATTTATCATGTGGTATTTTTAAAGGAGGCAGCAGATTTATTCTGTTAACTATACATTGCTTAAGCTTCTCTGAAAATTACTTTGCTTTCCTTTGAAATCATCCACCAGTTACAGGAGAGGCTGGCACGGGGGTGTCCCTGGTTGACAAGGGAAAGCCAACATAGGCTTAAAAAATCACCCAGATATTTCTCAAAGAAAGTCACATAGCCTGATCATCAACAGTTAATGGGTAAGTGTACCAAGCAAATCTCAGGACAACATGTCTGATGCCGTGAAAACGGTGACTGTTTCTGTCTCTCGTTGTCCAGATGTGGAGACATGATCGTGGCTGTGAACGGCCTGTCGACCGTGGGCATGAGCCACTCGGCGCTGGTCCCCATGCTGAAGGAGCAGAGAAACAAAGTCACGCTGACCGTCATCTGTTGGCCTGGCAGCCTCGTGTAGATTTTGAATTTGATGTTAAGTCGAACAGCTTCCCTATTTTTTTAGGTCTTGGGAAGAAACCCCTTTGGTTTTGGCAAGTTTCTGTTAGGGCCTGCTGACGCAGCTGGGACACACAGGGCCAAACCCACCAGGCTTGTCCTTTTGTTATTAATATTTAAATGCCTCCTCCCCCTCAGTTTGTCGCATTTCTCTCAGCTCAGAACGTGTCTTCCCCTAACCCTCGTGGGGTCACATTTTCAGAATCCAGGTTCTCAGTTGTCAGAATGTGAGCTGTAATAAAGAATGAAGTCTGCCCAAACTGTGAGCCAGCAGGCTGCATCAGGCGGCTTACAGTAGCTCTGTTTTAAGTAACTGAGTCATAAAATGAGTTCCATGTGCCCGAGACGGGCCAAGTGGGCTGTCACTTGGGTGGCCAGTGCCGTGAGTGGCCGCCTGCTCAGTGTGGAGAAGCTGCTCCCCATTTTCATCTGTGCCAACATTTCAAACAATACTGTTTAAAAGGTCATTTTTCTGGCTTATTTTGTATCTACTTTCATCTCAGTACTCATAGATGAAGACATAAGTCTGAGACCACTAAAGGTATTTTTAAAAAATAATGTACCATTATTAGAATACTGCAGAATAAAAGATAATATTATCCAATGAAAAAGAATTTGGGAGGTAATTATAGTTTAGTGCTAGAGATGGTAAAAGCTGCATTTACTTGACAGTCTAAAAGATTTCATTTCCAAAGGAATGTTTTGTTATGTAGGAAAATTTTGAAGCAATTTCTGCTAAAAATCATTTTCTAGAGTTTGTATTATACTTCTGTCAGCAAACTTGGCTGGGAATGTTTTTGTGATTTATGCAATTAGATGATAAAAATAAAGGCATATTGCTATTAAATGCACACTCATATATCACAGCTAAGTAGAAGATAGGCCTTTTTTATTTTATTCTCTTGAGTGTTTTAGAAGCCCTTATTTTCCCCCATTATTGCTTTACTTATACACATAGTTGTTTCAGGAAAAAGTCTGAAAGATACTAATGTCTGAAACCACCTACTCCAGATTTTTAAAAAACTTTTCAGCTTTTCAATCAGTCTTTGGTCACTAGACTGTCTCATGTTTTTTGACATGTTTCTGAAAACTGACCAGCCCATTCTGTTTATCCTTTAGTCATCATCACAGTTGTCCACTGGAAGAACACATGACGTGAATAAGAGGAGAGTCTCCACCTTATGGATATTATGCATACTTGAAAAGTTTCATTTATAAACCTAGTTCAGAATCTGAGCTAATTTACAAGTGCCCTCTGTCATAAACGGTGTTAATGATCAGAGAATGTATTTCAGAACACTACAGTATATTATGAAGCATGACCATGTTACTTTAAAACCTCGCCATCGCATCGTTTGTGTAGCATGTCAGAGATTATTCCAGTTAGTTTTTAAATTGTTTTTTTAAACATATCTCTTTACTAAATAAGAAATGGCAACAATGACTGTTATGACACTCTAAGGTCAGTAGTTAACCAAGATGGAGTGGAGTGCCCCTTGCAGGGTGTCACTATTCTATGGTGACTGGCTTCTGAAGCAGTCTGGTATTGTTACTTGTTACTCTGCTTTGTTACTCTGATTGACATGGAACAAGGTTTGGTTTTTTTTTTTTTCCCCTGCTCCTCAAACAGAATTTTGTAGCCCAGTTTGCTATTTTTTAAAACATTTTATAAGAATGTGTCATCCTTGGCAAGTGGCAGTCCATCAGCAAACATCCTGACCACCACTTTGTTATAAATCAAAGGCTTACAGCGGACCCAGGGGTCAGATGAGTATTTTGAAAGGCGACTTTTTTCCAATATTATTTTACCGTGGAAATCTTGAAATCAATTTAAGCTAATTTGGTTTTATTATGAAAGACCAGAGCTTTCGGTCAGCATGATGTTTGGTGATGGAAACTTGTTCATAATTTATTGTTACTGAAAAAAAATACTCGAATTCCCTCATCTCAAGCTTCAGTTAAATGTGTTGATTTGTTCTGTGCCTTCAGTTTACATTATTTCAGGATTTTTCAAATGTGTTTAAATAATAATGTGATAATCACTTAGGATGGAAATAAAAATCATCCTTTCCACAAGAGCAACACTGTCTTTTCTTGCACCGCAGGTGCAGACTTATTTTTGTTTGTGGCATTGTGTCCCACTACAGCATCCCAAGCTTGACACCTTGGGATCACAAACCCGTCTTCTAATCGTCACTGCCGAAGGCGGAGCCCACTCCCTCCCTACTGACTGTCGGGTTGTCAGCCAGTGCCAGACCTCTGGATGGCGACCACTGAGCACCAGAAACATGGCAAGGGCCACGTGCGGAAGTGCTAATACCCTGGATGTATTGTGTAATATAAAGTTATTAACCTCACCAACTTTTTATTTTCTGAATGTGGCTGACCTTCCCTGGTGGCTCAGACGGTAAAGCGTCTGCTTGCAATGCGGGAGACCTAGGTTTGATTCCTGGGTCCGGAAGATCCCCTGGAGAAGGAAATGGCAATCCACTCCAGCACTGTTGCCTGGAAAATCCCATGGATGGAGGAGCCTGATAGGCTACAGTCCATGGTGTCACAAAGAGTTGGACACAACTGAGCGACTTCACTTTCACTAGGAAACTAAATCTCCAGGGTAGCTCACCTTGCATTTCTGTTGGTTTCCTCACCCCTTCCTCTCACAGCACCTCCCAGGTGGCCCTCACTGGGGTTTCCATCCTTGTAGAACTTTGGGTACTGCCTGCATTAAAAAAAAAAAAAAGGTTATTTTTAGTTGAAAGTTGGTTCCCAATTTCCTTGTAAGTTAAGCTCAAACCGAGGCCTCTGGTCCAACCTCAGTCAGGATTTCTACGGCTCTGCAGCCACACTTACCCCCATCACTCCAGCAGGTGCCCCAGGTCCCACCCTCACGCACGCTGGTCGTCTTCCCTCCTGTGTCCCTGTAATGCTGTCCCTTCTCTGCCTGCTCACATGGTCCCATATATGGAGGCATAGCTTGAATGCTGCCCGCTTTCATCTCCACTCCCCACTTTCGAGAGAATGATCCTCCATGTGATGATTCTCAGCAGGCCTTTGTGTTGGTGTTTCTTATGGCTCCAATCACGTACTTCCAGGCATAGTTCTAAAGCACCATCTTTGAGCTCCACCTTGCCATTCTGAACACGCTGATGCCCTGTAACTCCCATAGTCTGTAGACCAAGCATCCTACTGCTACAGGGCCCCTGAATTCCAAACCTGAAACATGTTTCCCCAAGCACTTGCCTGCTTCCACTCTTTCAATCCAGACTCCCCTCCCATCAGCGTAACTTTAAACCCCAACCCCCGTCATCAACGACCACGTCCTCACCCCATTCACGAGACCAATGGTTCTGTGTTGTCAGAATGACAGCAGCACGTGACAGGCTCCCCAACACCTGGCCCCAGCCTTGTCTGCCTCTCTGCTAACCCACCACCCACCCCCACCCCCTGCCTGTGTCACGGTGGCTGGCCTGGCTCAAGTGACGTCACCGTGAGAAATCATTATCAACCTCTCAGGGTGAGCTCCTCTCTTCTAAAAGATTTTACCAGCCAACTCATTGGAAAAGACCCTGATGCTGGGACAGATTGAGGGCAGGAGGAGAAAGGGTCGACCAAAGATGAGAGTTGGATGGCATGTGAGTTTGAGCAAACTCTGGGAGATGGTGAAGGACAGGGAGGCCTGGCGTGCTGTAGTCCCTGGGGTTGCAAAGATTCGGACACAACTGAGCGACTGAACAACAAAACTTTTAACAGTCATGGATGTGCACTGGAAAACTTGTCAGGCAGATGTTTACCACTGTTTCAAGCAATTTTTAAAACTAGACATTAAATACCAGATTCTGTACCTTCTGAAGAACCTAAGTTATCCCAGAGGGAAAATGTGGGCCTCCTGGGCTTTTCTGCTTCAGGGTCCCACGAACTACCAGTTGTCAAGTCTCCTTAGGCTTTCCTTGGCTGTGAGGCTACTCTCGACTTCGCTTGTTTAGGAGGATCTTGAAAGTGTTGAAGAGGATGGTCAGGGACGTTGTAGAAAACCCTCCATCAGCACTGTCTGCTGTTCCTCGTGATTAGATGGGTTGTGGTTTAGGGTAGTAACAGCACCATGTCCCCATGTCCCGTCGAAGGTACCTGCTGTCAACAGGGTTTATGACCCCTGCTGCTGCGTTTGACCTCCTAGCCCAAGTGTGTCCGGCTTCTCACAGTGAAGTGCTCTTCCCTCCGAGCCTCCCTCTCCACCCCCAAGCTCTGTCCCCCCTGCACTGTCAACTCCAGTCACCCCTGCAGTCTAACATGGTGACCACTGTTGTGGTCCCTTGTCTTCAATTCATCGTTATGATTGCTCTGAATAGAAAAGATTTGTTTAGATTTAGTTTCTAAACATGTGAAATACAGAAAAGCTGACACCAGCGCTGTTAGTAGTAGTTCCATCATTGGTAGTAGTTGTTATTGCCATCATATCCCACAAGGAACACGAGGAGAAAAGTTACTGACACCCCCATCTTCACCACCACACTGTTCACAATAGTCAAGACCTGGAAACCACCTACCTGTCCATCCGTGGCTGAAGACGGTGTATGTAAACAGTAAAATAAGGTTCAGCTGTAATAAATAGATCTTCCCATATGGCGCAGCATGGATGGACCCCCAAGGGCATCTTGCTAAGTGAGATAAGTCAGAGAGAAAACAAATACTAAACCATCTCATATGTGGAATGTTAAAACAGACTGCCCGAGTTGGGGTGCAGGTGTGGGAGGAACAGTGAAAGCGATCAAACGGTATAAACTTGGAGTTATAAAATAGGTCAGTGGGCGGGGTGTGCAGGGGAGGGAGGCTTCAGAGGGAAGGGATATCTGTATACATATAGCTGATTCACTGTGTTGATACAGCAGAAACAACACTGTAAAGCAACCTATGTGCGCTCAGTTGCATCAGTTGTGTCCAACCCTCTGTGACCTCGTGGACTGTAGCCCACCAGGCTCCTCTGTCCGTGGGATTCTCTAGGCAAGAATACTGGAGTGGGTTGCTATGCCCTCCGTCAAGGGATCTTCCTGACCCAGGGATCAAACCCGCATCTCTTATGTCTCCTGTATTAGCAGGTGGGTTCTTTACCACTAGCGCCACCTGGGAGGCCCCGCTATATTCCAAAATAAACATTTAAAAAATATTTTGAACTAAGTCATGAGGATGGAAAGTGCAGCATGGCGACTATAGTTAACACTGTTTATTGGAGAGTTGCTGAGCAAGTAGATCTTAAAAGTTCTCATCACAGGGGAAAATGTTCTAAGCATGCACAGTGATGACATTAACAAGACTTACTGTGGCCATTCTGCAATGTATACAAATGTCAAATCTTGTACACCTGGAGCTAAAGTTGTAGGACAATTATACCTTAAAAAAAAAAAAGAACACATTTAGGAAACAGGCCCGAAGGGGATTAAAGGCAACATATTGACCTAGCCCAGAGGTCCTCAACGTCCAGCATCTACTGCCCGATGATCTGAAGTGGAGCCAGTGTATTAACAATAGAAATAAATTGCACACTAAACGTTTGAGTCATCCTGAAACCACCTCCCTACCCCAGCCCGTGGAAAGACTGTCCTCCATGGGACTTCCCTGGTGACACAGTGGATAGAAATCTGCCTGCCAATGCAGGGGACACGGGTTTTACCCCTGGTCCAGGAAGATTCCATACGCCCAGGAGAAACAGCGCCCGTGGGCCTAGAGCCTGTGCTCTACAAGAGAAGCCGCAGAGGTGAGAAGAGTAGCCCCCTCTTGTGGCAACTAGGGAAAACCCACCCACAGCAATGAAGACTCAGGACAGCTGAAAGGAAATAAATTTTTTAAAAAAATTGTCGTCTACAAAATCGGTCCTTGATGCTGAAAAGGTTGGGGACTGCTGACCTAGACGATCTGGCAGCTGGTGCTACAGCCCGGATGTCAGGAGATGTTTCAGAGAGGTGTGAGTGCAGCACTGTGGTCACTTCGTTGCCAGCTTCCAAGCTGTCTGAAGTCACTAAAGCAGTTTTTCATTTGCAGGGGATGCGGGGGAGGGGGCAGTTGCAGAGAGCAATGTCAGCAGCTTGTCCAGAGGAAGGACACCTTGTATTAAGCCCAGATACAGCTCCCATAGGAAGAGTCAGGAGGCAGGTCTGGAGGGTTGGTTTTCAGACCGCAGAGCCCTACAAGAGCACGGCGCCTCCAAATTCTACTGCTGCAGCTTCCTGATGTCCATTCTCCTGTGTATTAAAGTGGACTGCTGCTTTACGATTTCTCAAATGCATGTGAGCACGCGTGCTCAGTCGCATCTGGCTCTTTGCGACCCCATGGACTGTAGCCCTCCCAGGCTCCTCTGTCCATGGGGTTCTCCAGGCAAAAATAAAAGTGGGTTACCACTGCACAAACAAGTGGGTTACCATTCCTTTCTCCAGGGGATCTTCCCAACCCAGGGGTTGAACCTGCATCTCCTGCACTGGGAGGTGTATATTCTTTACCACTGAACCACCAGGGAAGCCCTCTCATGGATAGTTAAAATGAAATCTGAAGTTATCCACCCTGGATAGCTTCTAAGGCCGCATCATCCCATTTATCCTGCCTGAAACTCTGCTGCTGCTGGTAAGTCACTTCAGTCAAGTCCGACTCTGTGCGACCCCATAGATGGCAGCCCACCAGGCTCCCCCATCCCTGGGATTCTCAAGGCAAGAACACTGGAGTGGGGTGCCATTGCCTTCTCCAGCCTGAAACTCTAGTGGTGCAGTAAACTCTACCATGTAGAGTGAAACTCCATTCATTCAGATTTAACCAGTTTGCAGTATTAAAGCTTAGAGCTTAAGTAAGATAACTATTCTTAAAGTGCCAAGTGAAGTCAAGGTGTCAGATAAGTGGAGGGCGGTGTGTTGAAGCTGCGTGCAGACATACACTGGTTACATTGCCTTAAATACCCAAGCACCTTCAAGCGATTGAAGGGTTTCTTTTCCACGTGGTTTTTTTAAACAAGAATTTTTCTAGCACCTATGTGTGCATGAGACACAGACGGGTCTGGATCACTGCTTTAGAACACCTGACTTCCTCCTTCATAACCCAGACTCTCCTCTGTTTGTCTGCACTTGGTGATACATGAAGCCCTAGAGACTCCACCGGCTTGGTGGAGTCAAGTCACTAGACTGCCGCTTAGTCACAGATTGGGAATTCAGAAAGGGAGCTTTTCCTGTCACTCTCTTTGCCTGAAGGGAAGGTTTCAGCTCCTCAGAGTCCTTATTAGAAAGCTCTTTGCTATCTTGCAGTGTAAATCTGTGCCATTTAACTAAGCTACCAATTAGTTTCTATGGCAACGCGGAACCTCTCTGGAAGTAAGGTACAGACGCTCAGGGCCCAGGGTCTGTTTGTACAGAGCTAAGTAAGAGATGCAGAAACTTCTTCAGTGCAGCAGTAGACCAGCAGCCCGTGGGGGCCCTGCCACCCCTGCCCGTGGGCCGGGGCACACTTCCCACCTGGAGGGTGCTGCACACACACACCCCCAGCCCGCAGTGAGCACAGAAACTCCCCCAGCTCTGTTCCCTCTCACCTGCAAGTCATGGAGCCAGCCTATTTACCAACTTCCTTCAGTTCTCACCTGCTTCCCCAAGAGCTTCGGGTTTAGGGGTGAACCAACAACCACACCTCCTGGCACTGCCTGCAAACTCATCACCAGTCCTAGAAAGGCCGGGCAAGCGCTACTGCTTAGACTCTGACAGAAGAGAAGCAACGACTGCCCAACGTGGAGGCTCCAAGGGTGGAGGCAGCTGTTAAAAAGCAAAGTTTTTCTCCACTTTGCTTAGATTCTATGAAACAGTACTCTGTCGCCCAGGACTCGGAACCAACCTGAGAGTGTCCGAGGTCACAGGAGGTGTGGAGTCACTGGCCTCTGCCTCTCCCCAGGCCGTTTGTGCAGATCTACACCCTCCCCAGCCTCCTGCTCCTGGGACCCAGCCTGTGGACCCAGCCAAGAGCGGAGTTGGCCTGCGCATAATTTATAAATGTTCTCAGGGAAAAAGAGTTCCTGTCTCATCTTGTTACAGGAATGAACCAGGTCCGGGCGCCTGCCACATGGGGAGCCACAACACAGGGATGCCAAGGTGTGCAGCAAAGGGGGGGTTATCCACAAGGTATCAGAGCAAGAAGATGTCAGACCTGCTCCACCAAGGGGTGAGGTATTCACGTGAAGAGGGATGGAGAGGCAGGCGTGGGGGCTGTGGGCATGGGGAAAGGTGATTGGAAGGTGAGGTTTACAGTTCTGCAGAGGCCTAAAGAGTCTGAAATGCAATCTTCCACCCAATCTCAAAAACAACAGAATGATCTCTGTTCGTTTCCAAGGCAAACCATTCAATATCACAGGGATCCAAGTCTATGCCCCGACCAGCAATGCTGAAGAAGCTGCAGTTGAATGGTTCTATGATGATCTACAAAACCTTCTAGAATTAACACCCAAAAAAGATGTCCTTTTCATTAAGGGGACTAGAATGTAAAAGCAGGGAATTAAGAAACACCTGGAGTAACAGGCAAATTTGGCCTTGCAGAACAGAATGAAGCAGGGCAAAGGCTAATAGAGTTTTGCCAAGAAAACACACTGGTCATAGCAAACACCCTCTTCCAACAAGAGAAGACTCTACACATAGACATCACCAGATGGAAATCAGATTAATTATATTCTTTGCAGCCAAAGATGGAGAAGCTCTATAGAGTCAGCAAAAACAAGACTGGGAGCTGACTGTGGCTCAGATCATGAACTCCTTATTGCCAAATTTAGACTTAAATTGAAGGAAGTAGGGAAAACCACTAGACCATTCAGGTATGACCTAAATCAAATCCCTTACGATTATACAGTGGATGTGAGAAATGGATTCAAGGGATTAGATCTGATAGACAGGGTGCCTGAAGAACTATAGATGGAGGTTTGTGACATTGTACAGGAAACAGGGATCAAGACCATCCCCAAGAGAAAGAAATGCAAAAAAGCAAGACGATTGTCTGAGGAGGCCTTACAAATAGCTGTGAAAAGAAGAGAAGCGAAAAGCAAAGGAGAAAAGGAAAGATATACCCATTTGAATGCAGAGTTCCAAAGAATAGCAAGGAGATAAGAAAGCCTTCCTCAGTGATCAGTGCAAAGAAATAAAGGAAAACAACAGAACAGGAAAGACTACAGATCTCTTCAAGAACATTAGGGATACCAAGGGAACATTTGATGCAAAGATGGGCTCGATAAAGGACAGAAAACGTATGGACCTAACAGAAGCAGAAGATAGTAAGAGGACATGGCAAGAATACACAGAAGAACTATACAAAAAAAACCTTCATGACCCAGATAATCCCAATGGTGTGATCACTCACCTAGAGCCAGACATCCTGGAATGCAAAGTCAAGTGGGCCTTAGGAAACATCACTATGAACAAAGCTAGTGGAGGTGATGGAATTCCAGTTGAGCTATTTCAAATGCTGAAAGATGATGCTGTGAAAGTGCTGCACTCAGTATGCCAGCAAATTTGGAAAACTCAGCAGGGCCACAGGACTGGAAAAGGTCAGTTTTCATTCCAATCCCAAAGAAAGGCAATGCCAAAGAATGTTCAAACTACCACACAATTGCAGTCATCTCACATACTAGCAACATAATGCTCAAAATTCTCCAGGCCAGGCTTCAACAGTATATGAACTGTGAACTTCCAGATGTTCAAGCTGGTTTTAGAAAAAGCAGAGGAACCAGAGATCAATTTGCCAACATCTGTTGGCTCATCGAAAAAGCTAGAGAATTCCAGAAAAAACATGTATTTCTGCTTTATTGACTATGCCAAAGCCTTTGACTGTGTGGATCACAACAAACTATGGAAAATTCTGAAAGAGATGGGAATACCAGACCACCTGACCTGCCTCTTGAGAAATCTGTATGCAGGTCAGGAAGCAACAGTTAGAACTGGACATGGAACAACAGACTGG
Organism: Ovis canadensis; assembly: GCF_042477335.2. Taxonomy (NCBI): domain Eukaryota; kingdom Metazoa; phylum Chordata; class Mammalia; order Artiodactyla; family Bovidae; genus Ovis; species Ovis canadensis. The sequence goes on from NC_091254.1 coordinate 46,692,124, forward strand.
TTCTAAATTGGGAAAGGAGTATGTCAAGGCTGTATATTGTCACCCTGCTTATTTAACTTCTATGCAGAGTACATCATGAGAAATGCTGGGCTGGATGAAGCACAAGCTGGAATCAAGATTGCCAGAAGAAATATCAATAACCTCAGATATGCAGTTGACACCACCCTTATGACAGAAAGCGAAGAAGAGCCTCTTGATGAAAGTGAAAGAGGACAGTGACAAAGTTGGCTTAAAGCTCAACATTCAGAAAACTAAGATCATGGCATCTGGTCCCATCACTTCACGGCAAATAGATGGGGAAACAGTGGCAACAGTGACAGACTTTATTTTGGGGGCTCCAAAATCACTGCAGATGGTGACTGCATGAAATTAAAAGACACTTGCTCCTTTCAAGGGCAACCTAGACAGCATGTTAAACAGCAGAGACATTCCGTTGCCGCAAATGTCTGTCTTCAAAGCTATGGTTTTTCTAGTAGTCATGTGTGGATGTGAGAGTTGGACTATAAAGAATGCTGAGTGCCGAAGAATTGATGCTTTTGAATTGTGGTGTTGGAAAAGACTCTTGAGAGTCCCTTGGACAGCAAGGAGATCCAACCAGTCCATCCTAAAGGAAATCAGTCCGGAATATTCATTGGAAGGACTGATGTTGAAGCTGAAACTCCAATACTTTGTCCACCTGATGCGAAGAGCCGAGTCATTAGAAAAGACCCTGATGCTGGAAAAGATTGAAGGCAGGAGGAGAAGGGGACGACAGAAGATGAGATGGTTGAATGGCATCATTGACTCAATGGAGATGAGTTTGAACAAGCTGCAGGAGTTGGTGATGGACAGAGAAGCCTGGCGAGCTTAGTCCATGGGGTTGCAAAGAGTTGGACATGACTGAGTGACCAAACTGAACTGACCCATGGTTCACTCTCATCCATAAAGTCATTTCAAAGAATATTATGTCCTTGTGTCTATCAAGTCCCCACACCCTATATACTAAAGTCTATCCCCCCTATTGATCCCCAAATCACAGAACCTTAAAATTGTTTCTGGTATGGGAATCATGTCTATAAAATTGTTATCTAATACCTGCTTCAATGTTCCCATGACAGGGACCTCACTACTTTATTTCTAAGTGTATGTGGCTTTTTTAGAGTTTGCCCCTGTCCCTCTTCCCAGCTAGAGTACGGAAATTTGGGTGTATGTGGGGGGTGAGTCTCTCCATTTGTTACTTTTAATATCTAAATGAATATCAGACAGGTATTATACACAAAATACTGATTCTTCTTTTCACCCAGAAAATATTTATTGAGCATCTACTATATGCCAGGTACTATGCTCAGAATCCACCAGTTACCAACACAGAGCTGCCTCCTGAGCTTATAGTCTACAGAGGGGAATAATAAACAATCAAATGAAGGGATAAAGTAATTTTAGATGGTGATGAATGCTATGAGGACAGTTAAGCCAGATCCCTGGAGAACACGAGATGGAAATGAACTGGGTGGGAGAGGGGGTCAGGGGAGGTCTCTCTAAGGAGACACACAGGGCTGTTGTTGCAGGTTGGGTGCTATGTGTCAACTGTGTACTGACTACGGGAAGCTTCCATCCCATTCGCAGGCGACCTCACTCCAGGACATGGTGCCAACATAGTGGGCTCCAGCTCGGGGCATGCTTGTGGACCACCCCCCAACACACACACACTTCTTACTCAGGCTCTGCAGCAGGAGCACCGACAGAGGCCGGTCCACACACCACACTAACCTAGGGCAAGGCTACCTGCTCCTCACAGGGGATGGAGCCAGAGCCCTAGATCTGCTGTGGCCGCTGCCTCCCCAAGAAGAGGGGCAGTTCTCTTAACCTCTGACCTCAGCTTCTCGTGTGTAAAAGAAGAACACCACTCACTTGCTAGATGGCTGCCTGCTCTAGAGATGGGGCATGTAGAACAGTGACGCGTGGTGCAAAGAGGTGATGCTGCCCTGACACCGAGAGAATAAGCAGGAATCGTGCTGCAAGTGAGTTCTCTACTATAGAGATTCCTCTGAACTCAAGCTTTCGTCTACTCCCCAAATAGTGCGTGTTTCCTGAACACTGATCAGCAGGATCGCTCACGCACCTGGAATCACAGACCTGCGTCCTGTTCCCTATGTGTCGCCGAGCTCTGCCCTGGCCGGGCTCTGCTCGCACTGACCCCTCCACGGACACCCCAGCCCAGCCCCTCAAGCCCTGTGGATCCTTCCAGCCCAGCCCCAAAGCCAGGCTTGCAGAATGGCTTGTCCAGTTCTGACCCTCCGCCTGCAGCACTGCCCCGCCCCTCGTTGTTCCTGCTTGTCCCTGCGGTGCCCTTGGTCCTTCGGGCTATGCCCCCAGGGGCTGTGAGCTCCCGCAGGGGTGGGGGTCAGTCACCACACCCGACAGTGCCTGGCTCACCCGTCTCCATCCACCAGGGTGGGAAGCAGAGGACGAGACTGTGACGCTGTCTCTGGGTCACATCCTCGGTGACTTTTATGAGAACACGCTCCACAGTGGGCTGAGGCTGGGAAGGCCCAGGGCTGAGGTCAAGGAGGGGGACAGAGCCCCCCCAAGGAAGATGCAGGCTGCACTGGCAAGGCACGCAGGTACCTGCGGACAAAATGACATGACATCTGGGATCTGCTTTCAAACGTCCAGCAAACAAAGAAGAACGTGTGGAAATAAGGGAACAGAAGGGAGTAAGGGATGTTTGACATTTTAACAGCAACAAAGCAACCAACAGAAAAGTTTGGAAGTGAGGAAAGAAGAGCTGTCGTTGGCCAGACCCTTGCCATTTGAAACTGGAACTGTGGGGCTGCACAGGAAACACTGCAGTGTGGTGTATCTATTTTCGCTTACCCATTCGGACATCATTTCTAGGCAAATTCGCTGGTTTTTGTCTCTCCACACGTTCAAGGGCAAGACACCAGTGAAGCCCACACATCTGTCTGATAATCTTGCATACACATCACAGCTTCACTTTCATACTCTCTGCATGCATCACACGTTTTCCATCTGATTCTCAGAATCACCTTATGGGGTCTGCTCAGTATAGGTTATTCCCATTTCACAGCTGAAGAAAACTGAGGTCCAACGGCTTATTTGCCCCAAACTGGCAAATGGAAAAATACAGATCAAGTCAGAAGAAAAGATGATCTTGTTCTGCTGGAGCTCGGAGAAGCCAGGAGTTAAAGCTCCGCCGAGAAAGAGAGCTGCAAGGTTGCAAACTATGCTAAGTCTATGTTGTAACTGCCTCTTGTTCTTGATTCTGAAAAAGACTGGCTTTCTTGGTTTATAGTGTCCAACCTAAAGAGTTCAGCCCACCCTGCACATTGGAGCTCTTTGCTGTCACAATGTCTCATTTAAATTTCTAAACAGGAGAATGTCCTTGGAGGCCTCTTCTCAACCCCTGCTCTTGGCGGTGAACTTACCATGTCTTGGAAAGCCTCAAGCGTACTTCAGAACTCCGAGACTGCCCACATGAAGAACCAGACACTGAAATTCAGTATAAGACCTGGAGAACTGCAGAAATATAGCCATCTCCACCTGAAAAACATTTTCCACTGAGCACCCATGGGCGTGAGTGTTTGCCTCGTATTTCCCCAGCTGCACGGTGGAGAAACTGCCCCCTCCATGGGTGCCACCGTGGTGACAGCCAAAGCCAGGTCGGACCTGGTCAGTCGCTCCCCAGCTCGAAAGCTGCTGCTGGCTCCTCAGTGTTAGTCACCCAGTCGTGTCTGACTCTTTGCGACCCCATAGGCTGTAACCCACCAGGCTTTTCTGTCCATGGGATTCTCCAGGTGAGAATATTGGAGTGGGTTGCCATGCCCTCCTCCAGGGGATCTTTCCAACCCTAGGGATCCAACACAGGTCTTCCGCCTGGCAGGCCGATTCTTCATGGTCTGAGCCACCAGGCTAAGGAATCTGGACTTTATTCAGTGACCTGAGGAGTCAGCAGGGCTTCCCTGGTGGCTCAGATGGTAAAGAACCCGCCTGCCAGTGCAGCAGACAGTGAGAGACTTGCGTTTGATCCCTGGGTGGGAAAGATCCCCTGGAGGATCTTTACTGGCATGGCAACCCACTCCAGTATTCTTGCCTGGACAATTCCATGGACAGAGGAGCCTGATGGGCTACAGTCCACTGGGTCAGAGTCAGACACAACTGAGTGACTCACTCCTTCACTTTTTTTTTTTTTTTCATTTTTCTTTAGCCTAACTTAGGTTAAGGCTGCAGACCCATCACCTGCTGGTCTCCAGTTGCCTGTGGGGCTTGACCCTTGCTCTCCTGGGAGATCTGCCTGGGGCAAATCCCTGCTGATCCCAAGAGTTTTCTCCTGTTTGTCCCTCTGCTTCCCTCTGCCCTGGATCGCAGCTGGTTCAGTGACCCTTAATGACTTTGCACCGCCCAAGGCCCGGGCATCACCCGCCTCGGCAGGCAGGGAAGGAAGGTTGAACTGGGGTGCAGGGCTGGCACGTCTGCAGGGGGAGTCAGGGGCACGCCCCATGTCTCCGGCCCTCTTGCTGGGCCGCTCCTGTGACAGATGTGTGTGTGTGTGTGTGTGTGTGTATGTGGTGTGTGTGTGTGTGGGTGGGTGTGGGGTGGAGTGGGGTGTGTGTGTGTGTGTGGTGTGTGTGTGTGGTGTGTGTGTGTGGTGTGTGTGTGTGTGGTGTGTGCATGTGTGGTGTGCGTGTGTGTGGTGTGCGTGTGTGTGTGGTGTGTGTGCGGATGTGTGGTGTGTGGTGTGTGAACTGAATTTCAGTTCCGAATGAGCGCGGACGTCCCTCCTGCATGTGGTTCCTCCTCCCAGCTGCAGCGGGGCGTCCCCCTGAGCTCTTAGCGTCCTTCCTTCTTTGAGGGCAAGGAGAGGTCTGTGCTCCTGGCATGGCAGCCAAGGGAGGGCGACGCCCCCCACCCCCCCACCCCCAGCCTGAGCGCCTGTGACCCCGGCGTCACGGGGACCGGGAGGCCAGGCCGCGGAGAGACCCCGTGCGTGAGCCCCAGCAGCGGGGATCTTCCAGACTGGAGCGCTGCACTCCATCCTCCTTCGGAGCAGTACCGAGAGCTCACATCCTCACAGTGCAAGAGACAGCAAGGTGTGCAAACACGGCCGACCTTTCCCGTGGACGCGTCTCCCTCCTGAGTCTCCAGGACCGCAATTTGCCTTGTTCCCGGCGTGCGAGTTCCCCGCATCTATAGTTGGGGCTCTTTGAATGGCAATGTGATTGAGGTTTTCATAATTATGCACCTTCAAAAGACGTAATTCTGATCATCCTCCTCGGAAAATGCCTCAGATTAAAAGCTTCTGCTGGCTCTTTAGGCCGTGGGCCTGCAATTACAGAAAATGAACCGCCTTTTAGCTTTCCATTGAAATTAATAACAGCAGCTCCCCGGTTGACTCCCGGTGAATAGTTTAATGGAACAAACAGGATACTTCAGTACAATGTGGGTTGGGAAGCCATTTGAGTGAGTTGCTGAGTCTCCAATGGGAAAATAATTCATGCTATGCAAACCTTTCTCATGTACACTCAGTGTTCCTCCAAAATAAAAACTGAACTATTTAACAGGTGAGTAACGACTCCTGGGTCTGCCTGTTATTTTGCCAGACAAAGAAGGTAAGTCACTGGGCACGTGGCATGGAGCCCTGCAAATAGATGGACCTCCTCTGACAATGAAGAAGCTCAAGTTCGGCTCCAAAATCACTGCAGATAGTGACTGTAGCCATGAAATTAAAAGACGCTTGCTCCTTGGAAGAAAAGTAATGACCAAACTAGACAGCATATTAAAAAGCAGAGACATCACTTTGCTGACCAAAGTCCGTCTGGTCAAAGCTATGGTTTTTCCAGTAGTCATGTATGGATGTGAGAGATGGACCATAAGGAAAGCTGAGCACCGAAGATTTGATGCTTTTGAACTGCCGTGTTGGAGAAGACTCTGAGAGTCCCTAGCCAAGAGGTACATGAAAATATACCTAAGACTACTAATCATTGGGAAAAATGCAAATCCTAATTGCAATTAGATCTTACCTCACACCTGTCAGAAGGCTAATATCTCAAAAACAAGAAATCAGTGTTGGTGAAGATATGGAGAAAAGGGAACCCTTGTGAACTGTTGGTGGGGATGTAAACTGGAGCAACCAATTATGCCTCCATTAGTGGATGCATGGGTAAAGAAATTGTGGCATATATATATATATATATATGCACACACACACATATACATGGGCTTCTCACATGGCACTAGTAGTCAAGAACCTGCCTGCCAGTGCAGGAGATGTAAGGGATGTGAGTTTGATCCTCGGGTTGGGAAGATCCCCTGGAGGAGGAAATGGATACCTACTCCAGTATTCTTGCCTGGAGAATCCCATGGACAGAGGAGCCTGGTGGACCACAGTCCATGGGGTCGCAGAGAGTTAGACACGACTGACATGACTTAGCATTGTTTATTTATCACTCCCATTAATCCATTGGTAGCTGTGGAGCCCGCATCTCTGGAGGTGTCTTTCAGTCCTTCCGAGCAGAAAAATGTCACAGGGAAGATTGTGGCCTGGTGTTGCCGGAGGTGTTTGGTTACGAATCCCCTCTGGAGCATGGATGCTGTGCTGGAAACTTTGGAACCTCCTTCCCCACTGTTTCAGCAGACCCTTGTCCACCACCCTGCTCTGTGGCAGACAGGGTGACAGAGGCGGTGTTCCTGTACCTGGCACTCCAGCCCCCCTGGTGGCTATGCCCAGGGCTCCAGGCTCTCATCTGGCTCCAGGAGAGTTTCCCGAATGGGATCCCCTTCCTGCAAGTGGCTGCCCCGGCTCTGGGAGGCCGTGGGGTCTCTTGCTGGTCGGTCTGTCTCCTCCCTCCTCCCTCTTCCTCTCCACTCCCTCTCCCCAGCTGCACGCCTCCCAAAGTCCTCCTGACTTCGCTCAGACTTCACCACTTTCCCTAGCAATGTCTTTTTGCCATTTCAAGAGCCAAGCCAGGATGCCACTGTGAATTTCATATAAAGTTCCTTTATGTTGTCTTTTGATGCATGGAGATCTTAATTTTAATGTAGTTGCATTTACAATCTTTTCAGATATAATTAGTACTCTGAGGGAGTTTTTGAAGGGATTCTTCTGTATGCCTAGGTTACACTGCCTCATGCATTTATTTAAGTTTTGCCTCTCATGTTTAAGTCTTTCTTCATCAGAAGTTACCTCTGGGCATGGTGTCACATGGGATGGGGGGGCGATGTCGTTCTTTCCTTATGGTCATAGTATATAATGAGACTTTATATTTGATCTGAAAGTCCCTCTGTTTTTTCCTTCTTCGAGAATTCTTTGTCTATTCTTGATTCTTTACGCCTATGTAAGGTTTTAGATTCAGCCTGCTAACCTAAGGAAGGGGCAAACATGATTCCTTTTCTTGCACACCAGCAGACAGCAAACTGCACAACTGCACATTTGTTCATGGACCTGAGCTCTACATTTTTTTGAGGCACAGTGTGTGTTTCATTGCACTAACTCCCATCTGCTAAGGATGTGTTTCCAGAAGGAATTCCAGCTTCTATGGTATTTCTAAAAATTACTTATTAAGAAAATTTACCCATTTATTTTTGACTGCTAGGTCTTCATTGCTATGCAGTTTTTTCTCTAGTCGCAGCAAGTGGGGGCTGCTCTCTAGCCGCGGTGACAGGCTTCTCGTTGCAGTGGTTTCTCTTATTGCAGAGCATGGCCTCTAGAAAACAGGCTCAGCAGCTTGGTGCCCGAGCTTAGTTGCTCTGCAGCATGCGGCATCTTCCCGGACCAGGGATCGAACCCGTGTTTCCTGTATTGGCAGGTGGATTCTTTACCACGGAGCCACCAGGGAAGCCCTATGATATTTTTAAAAGAATTACTTAAAAAAATTTTATTGGAGTATAGTTAATTTACAATGTTGAAGAATCATTTTCTAATTTTGATAAAATACACATAACAAAATTCCCCATCTTGACCATTTTTAAGTGTACAGTTCAATGGCCTTAAGTACACTCATGTTGTTGGGCAACCATCACAGCCATCTATCTCCAGAATGCTTTCATCTTGCAGAAGTGAAACTTTGTTCCCATTAAACACAACTCCATATCCCCACTCCCCTAGCCCCTGGCAGTCACAACTCTGTTTTCTGTCTCTATGAATCTGATGACTCTAGGTACCTTGTGTAAGTGGAATTTTACAGTGTTCATCGTTTATGACTGGCTTGTTTCACTGAGCACAATGTCCTCAGAGTTCATCCATGTTTCTGCATGTGTCAGAACTTCCTTCCTCTTTAAAGCTGAACAATATTCCGCTGTACGGACAGACCACATCTTGTTTATCCATCATCTGGGGACACTTGAGTTCTTCTACCTCTTAGTTACCGTGGAAAATGCTGCTAAAAACATCAGGTGCAAACATCTCTTTGAGACGCTACTTTTGATTCTTTTCGGTGTCTACCCAGTAGCTTACATGGTTTTTAAGAAAGAAAGAAGTTCCAGAGTTCCAGCACAGGCCCTCCTAGCTATTGCTGCCCCCATCACTCAGGGAAGATGCTATTTGCCCTAACTGTCTCAGAGGTCACGAGAGGAGATATATGTACAGTCTGACTGGTCTACTCCAAAGCCCATGTTCTACACACTGTAATTTGCTGTCTCCACCACCAACCGGAAAACTACTGGAAGTAATTCAGGTTCCCAGAACTGACACACTGACAGAAATCTACAACAATCAGTGGCTTTCTAATATACAAGAGATAAACAGAAAACATAGTGAATGAGGCAATCCCCTTCACAGAACCTTAAGAATATGCTTGGAAGGGGACTTCCCCAGTGGTCCAGTGGTTAAGACTCTGTGTTTCCAATGCAGGGGGCACAGGTTCAATCCCTGGTTGAGGAACTAGGATCCCACATGCTGTGTGGTACAGCAAAAAAAAAAAAAAAAAACCAGAATATGCTTAGAAATTAACATACTGTGGCAATTTCAAGATCTGTTGAAAGAAAAATATAAAATTCGTATGAGAGAAATAAAGGAAGTTTTAAAAAGTTGGATGTTGGGTTCTATTTCAAGCTACGAAGATACAACACAGTAAAGATTTTTAAAACTGCAATTAGTTATGGATGAAGTTCAAACTCCTGGGTGTAAGACAGGATATATTATACACAATGGGAAGTATAGCCAATACTTCGTAATAACTGTAAATGGAGAGTAAACTTTACATCGCGTTAAAATTAATTAAAAAGTATACAGTTCAAAAACTAATTTAAAAATTTCACAGGAATTTTACCAAGAATCCAGCTGGAAAATTAAGTAGCTAAGAACATTCCATGGGGGAAGGAAAATAAAAGCGGAATCAGGAGAACTCACTTCCCAGATAATTTGAAAATATATAATCAAATGATAATCAATAGGACAGTGACATTGGCTTAAGAACAGAAAAAGTAACCAACCAAATAAAGCATAGATTCCAGATACATGCCCTAAACTACTAGGATCAGCTGGAAAAAGAAAACAAAGGGGAAGGAAGCGATTTTTAATAAAAGTCATTGCAGAAACTGAATGATAATAATAGCTAATATTTAGTAAGTATTAATGTAAAGTAAAAGAAGAGAGTGAAAAAGTTGGCTTAAAGCTCAACATTCAGAAAACTAAGATCATGGCATCTGGTCCCATCACTTCATGGCAAATAGATGGGGAAACAGTGGAAACAGTGTCAGACTTTTTTTTTTTGGCTCCAAAATCACTGCAGATGGTAATTGCAGCCATGAAATTAAAAGACGCTTACTCCTTGGAAGGAAAATTATGACCAACCTAGATAGCATATTCAAAAGCAGAGATATTACTTTGCCAACAAAGGTCCATCTTGTCAAGGCTATGGTTTTTCCTGTGGTCATGTATGGATGTGAGAGTTGGACTGTGAAGAAAGCTGAGCGCCAAAGAATTGATGCTTTTGAAGTGTGGTGTTGGAGAAGACTCTTGAGGGTCCCTTGGACTGCAAGGAGATCCAACCAGTCCATCCTAAAGGAGATCAGTCCTGCGTGTCCATTGGAAGGACTGATGCTGAAGCTGAAACTCCAATACTTTGGCCACCTCATGCAAAGAGTTGACTCATTTGAAAAGACCCTAATGCTGGGAAAGATTGAAGGCAGGAGGAGAAGGGGACGACAGAGGATGAGATGGCTGGATGGCATCACTGACTCGATGGACATGAATTTGAGTGAACTCTGGGAGTTGGTGATGGACAGGGAGGCCTGGCATGGGGTCACAAAGAGTCAGACGTGACTGAGCGACTGAACTGAATTGAACGTACTTATTATCAGGGGTTATTCTAAAAGTGCTATAACTTATTTAATCCTATTAACAACTTCAAGAGGCATGTTCTATTGCTTTCCCATCTTATGGATGAAGAAACTGAGTCACCAAGAGGGTGAATAAACTTTTGCCCAAAGTCACATAGCAGCTCTGGCAGCAGAGGTGGGATTCACCCCCACAGCATCAGTCCACACCCAGGCTCTTGACCCCACACTGCTCCTCCACCCACCCCACAGTGAGGTCAGAACTTCAACCCAGTTGTTCAAACAGTTAATCTTCAAAAGCCCTGCTAAATCTCACAGACATGGAAAACGAACTGATGATTGCCAAAGGGAAAGCGTGGAGGATAAATTAAGAGGATGGGATTAACACATACACACTGCTACATATAAAATAGATAAACGAGGTTATTTTGTAATAACCTATAAAGGAAAAGAATCTAAGAAAGCATATATATATATATATATATATATATGTATGTATGTATGTATGTGTGTGTGTGTGTGTGTAGCAGCATTGTTCATGGTAATCAAGAGGTAGAAGCTACCCAAGTGTCCATCAACAGATGAATAGATAAGCAAACTGTGGTGTGAACACACAATGGATATTACTCAGCCTTAAAAAGGAAGGAAATTTGGACAGAGGCTACACAGTGGATAAACCCTGAGGACGTGATACTCAGTGAAGTAGGCTGGACACAAAAGGACAAGTAATGTGTGATTCCGCTTACATGAGGTCCCTAGAGTAGTCAAGTTCATAGAGGCAGAGAGAATGGCGGGTGCCAGGGTCTGGGGGGAATGGAATGGGGAGTTTCAGGGTTTGGCTTGCAGGATGAAAAGGGTCCAGGAGAAGGGTCGCACACACTGAGAACGTCTCCAGCAGCATCTCCTGGGAACACCTGTGCCTGGGAATGTCCCCATTGGGCAGGGCTTGGCACACAGAGACTGTCATATGCACGAGGCCAGCACGTCCCCAGTCATGCAGGACTTCCCCTCCATGCAGGCTGAACAAATCCCGAGGCCCCTGTGCTGGGCAGACCTGAGCTCCAGTCCCACTTGGTGTCGTTACTTACTAGCTATCAGATGAGAGCAAATTGCTGCACCTTCTTAAGTCTCATTCTCTATAATATAAAACAGAACCAGCGTGACCAAACTCAAACACGTGTGGTGGATGATAAGGTGTGTGTGTTTGACAAATGAGAGCTGCAGGGTCGGTGTGAGTGTCCAGGGGATGGGCAAAGCAGACCGCGTCTGCTCGGAGTCCATGTTCACCGCACACGCGGGCCCCAGCCCTTCACTGGATCCCAGGAACCAAGGGCTGACAGGTCAACTGCCCAGACACTGGGGAGACTGGGCTTAAAGCCTAAGGTCAGCGCCTTGGCCCAGGCCCCCTAGCCAAGCAGAGGCCACGCCAGGCCAGGAGAGTTTGCCTTTCCCTCTGCATGTAGTGGCAGCTTTAATAAACACCTTCTCTCCTTGCAGCAGTGGCTTTTGGAATAGAGCTCAACCCCTTTGGACTAAAAAGACATTGGAATGTTTGTGCGGGCATCACAGCACACAGGTGGGCTTGGACTCCTGGGGTCCTCCAGACCAGCGGGACTCCTGCCAGGCCCCCTGCGTGGGGGACAGTCCTCTCTCCTGGCATGGCACCCCCCCTCCCCCAGTGGACACAATGCTCCTTAGATGGGAGCCTGCGTCTTGTGTCCTATCCCAGCATGTTGTAGCTGCTCCATAAATCCTGAGTGAGGAAATGCATACTGCGTTTCTTAAAAAGAGCCCCGAGATTTTACTCTTTTCTCAGCCTGCATCTGCAGAAAAGCTTCCGATCTTCCCTGACAGCTCAGTTGGTAAAGAATCCGCCTGCAATGCAGGAGACCCCAGTTCGATTCTTGGGTTGGGAAGATCCCCTGGAGAAGGGAAAGGCTACCCACTCCAGTATTCTGTCCTGGAGAATTCCATGGACTCTATAGTCCATGGGGTTGTGAAGAGCTGAACACGACTGAGCGACTTTCGCTCACTTGTCTGTCAAGCATAGGGCCACCTTTGTTTGCAGTTTGTCTTCTCTTGTGTCTCACTGAATCCAGCAAAGGTCAAAATCATCTGCTGTTTACTCATCAGATATATATCTTAAAATATTTGTTTTTATTTTTGGCTGGGCTAGATGTTTTTAGCTGCATGTAGGCTTTCTCTAGTTGTGGCGAGCCGGGGTTACCCTCTAGTTGAGGTGTGTGGGCTTCTCATCATGATGGCCTCTATTGTGGTGGAGCATGGGCTCTCTGCTGGCTCAGATGGTAAAGAATTTGCCGCAATGTGGGAGACCTGGGTTCAATCCCTGGGTTGGGAAGATTCCCTGGAGAAGGGCCAGTGCAGTATTCTTGCCTGGAGCATCCCTACGGACAGAGCCAGCCTGGCAGGCTACAGTCCCTGGGGTCACAGAGAGTCCGACAGGACTGAGCAATTAAGCACAGCATGGGCTCTAGGCACACAGGCTTCAGTAGCTGTGATGCACAGCTAAGTTGCCCCATGGCATGTGGGGTCTTTCCAGACCAGGGACTGAACCTGTGTCCTTGGCACCAGCAGATGGATCCTTAACCACTGGACCACCAGGGAGGCCCACTCATTAGATATTTTTGAGCAGCCTCTATGTGCTCAGTGTTGGAGGTCTCGCCCTTGGAGGGTGACAGAATATGGTTGTATAAGTTGTCTACTGCACAACCCCAGGCTACAGCCTTCACAGCACAGCCCTTCCCTAAGGCATGGCCGAGGGCTCCAAGCCTGAGGACAGAGGAGCAGATCAGACCTCCCCTTCTCTGGGGAAATGCTCAATTCCATCAAATCAGGTGCTTGGGAGACTTACTCAGGTGGAGGAAGGGGGCAAGGCTCAAGGCTCACCAGCATCTTGTCTCCTAGATCACCCCTACTTTGGCATTTGGGTGCCAGGATACTCCCTGGGGGACATTCTTTTTCCTTAGTTCTGCACTGGCCTCCAACTTTCAGCATTGGCCAAATTTTCCCAGATGGATTTCTAACCAGTGAAATGGAGGTTTCTAATGGAAATCCCTGCGGCCCTTTACTTAGAACCGTGCTGGTGGGCGCTTCTCTAATTATTCAATTGCCTAATCCCATTTATCTGTCATGATCCATTATGCACCACTGCTGACAGGATGCCTCGTCCTCAGCAGATACATAACCTGGTCTAATGGACTCTGGGTGAGACCAACCACACTGACTAAGGGATTCAGCTGGTACCTAATTCCCCTAAACTATTATTTGATAAATGAACAAGGCAGACAGACACATTTTCTGCTTTAGGATAAATATTTTATGAATCCGCCCCCCCCCACCCCGCCCGATACATCACATTATTAGTACATTATCTGTCATTCCTCTCCAGGGTTTGCAGGGCCTGGGCCTACATACACTCAGGAGTGCATCTGGGTGATTTTATTGAACAAGCCGATTTTAAAATCTTTTTGTATCTGTGGAGAAAAGAAATCATCTTGTCCCATGAAAGGGACCAGGAACCAGGAAAGGTTCTTTAAATGTTGATTTGCTATTTCAGCAAGAAAGTCATCATTTTGGGGACTGTGGGTTTGACAGATGTGTCCCACGTCTCACTTTAAAAACTCAGTGCATCTTCTTTCCTTGGCATCCCCCCCCGTAGAACCGTGCAAGCCTGGGGTGAGCTCTGCACAAACACAGCAAGGAGCATCCCCCTCATCTTGAAAACAAAGCATCCTGAGAAAGTCAATCTTTCTTTTTGGTCAGGTTCCTTTTTTTAAAAAAAGATGCCGCTTTAATACAAAGCCTGTTTCTCACCCAACATGCTGATGCTCTCACTGTACTCACATGGGCATTTCATCCTGGGGTGGGTCAAGGCACTCAGGCTAGGAATTAGCACATACCTGCCCAGGATGGAAAAAGAAACCCACCTGGAATTGCAGTGGCCTTTCTCTTGTCCAGAGTAAACAGTGTACACCTTTTTTTCATGCTAAGGTCTGTCTAGTCAAAGCTATGGTTTTTCCAAGAGTCATGTATGGATGTGAGAGTTGGACCATAAAGAAAGCTGAGTGCCAAAGAATTGATGCTTTTGCACTGTGGTGTTAGACAAGACTGTTGAGAGTCCCTTGGACAGCAATGAGATTCAGCCAGTCCATTCTAAAGGAGATCAGTCCTGGGTGTTCTTTGGAAGGACTGATGCTGAAGCTGAAACTCCAGTACTTTGGCCACCTAACGTGAAGACCCGACTTACTGGAAAAGACCCTGATGCTGGGAAAGATTGAAGGCAAGAAGATAAGGGGACAACAGAGGATAAGATGGTTGGATGGTATCACTGACTCGATGGATATGAGTTTGAGCAAGCTCCGGGAGTTGGTGATGGACAGGGAGGCCTGGCTTGCTGCAATCCACAGGGTCGCAAAGAGTCGGACACGACTGAGCAACTGAACTGAACTGAACCATAATATATACATTATTAAAATGATAAAAAGCTCTAATCAGACTATTATTTGAGAGCCTTCACATGACGACACAGAAGAGGATGCATACTTAAAAAATGCCAAGGGACAGAAGCAACTGATTTAAGATCTCTCCCAGTAAATGGGAGAGATACAGACGAAGATCTGGAAAAAGTGAGCAAACCAAATCGTAGGAGTTTCCCAGATGACAAGAGCCTTCACATTTGTTTCAGATATTATGTCAACATATCTGCTTACAGAAATGAAATGAGTCGTCCTATTTCTTAGGGGTTAATTACAATGGAATTTGTTAGGAAACACTGCCTGCTCACCTTTGATAAATGCCCCGGGAAAGTTGAGACAAGAGTGATGGGGAAGGGAGGTGTAAGTGTGGTTAATGCATTTACACCTTCTTAGATTCTCCCTTGAGTATATTTTACCTTTGCCATAAAATGAAAACATTTAAATTTCTTTAAAATTACATTTGACTTAATTACACCCAGGCCCTGATACCAGTAAGCACCCCATTTCTGCCTGTTTTTCTGTCATAAAGAGCGACCAGGCTCATCATTTCATAAAGAGTTGTTTTCTATGGGATGCTCGCTATGTGCAGAATGTTAATAGCTGGCTGAATACGAATAGGCTCTGTGGCTCCACTTGAAATACAGAAAAATGGCCCAGACATTAAAAAAGATAAAAGGGAAAAGGGCAGTAATGAATTTAGAGGAAAATGAACATTAATGGTACTAGCATTACTCATGTTCCACATAACAAATTATTGGAAATCTGTCAAGTACACCAAATTATCTACTCGTCGGCGGCTGTGGGGCCCTCTGCAGCCATCCAAAACCAGCAGAAGCAAGACAATTTGAGCTAATTTTACTATTTATAACAATAGAACAGGCCATTAAGATAAATTAATGTCATTATCAAGTTTCTATGAAAATGACAAATACCACTATTTCGAGCAGCTTAGAGGCTGTTGACTATAATGAATTCCCTGCACAGGTACTAAAGAGAAACACTCCAAGTAATTATTTTCTAGTAGCCTGTTTGTTTCCTGACCATTCATTTGCTTTCACCACAATTAGTTCTGTACACAATATGGTGGTAACTAAACAGTCAACACCGCACAGCACTAGGACTAATTGGCCCATTACGATGTGGTTTCTAGCATTTTCCTCCCTAAAGAGAGTCGGGGAGAAAACAGACCAGAGACAACAATGAGAGGACCGTGCCTCTCAGGCACGGACGGTCTTCATTTCAGGGCGCTCCAGACAGGACAGTGAACCACACAGGTGAAGAGCTCTGCAGAGAACACCCTCGAGTGAGTGGGGCAACCACCAACTGGACGGCAGGGGAGTGCACCCCTGCACCCCGTTCCCAGGCATGCCGGCCTGCTAAGCCTTCTGCAGTCGCTTCCTTGGGCCCAGAGGAATGCCACTCAGAGGAGCTGAGAATACCTTGTTGAACCGACAAAGGAGTAATCTTTAAGATGCATGAGCAGCTCATGCAGATCAATATTTAAAAAAACAAGCAATCCAATCCAAAAATGGGTTTAAGACCTAAACAAACATTTCTCCAAAGAAGACATACAGATGGTCAACAAACGCGTGAAAAGATGCTCAATGTCACTCATTATTAGAGAAATGCAAATCAAAACTACAGAAAGTATCACCTCACACTGGTCAGAATGGTCATCATTAAAAAATCTACAAACAATAAGTGCTGGAGAGGAGGTGGAGAGAAGAAAACCCTCTTGCATTGTTGGTGGCAATGCAAATTGATATAGCCACTACGGAGAACAGTATGGAGTTTCCTAAAAAAATAAAACAATAAACATAGAACTACCATATGACCCAGTAATCCCACTGCTGGGCATATGCCCTGAGAAAACCATGATTCAAAAAGACACCTGTACCCCAGTGTTCACTGCAGCACTGTTTACAGTAGTCAGGACACGGAAGCAACCTAGATATCCATCAACAGATGAAAGGATACAAAAGACGCGGTACAAATACACAGTGGAATATTACTCAGCCATAAAGGGGATGAAACCGGGTCATCTGTAGAGACGTGGATGGACAGAATCTGTCACTCAGAGTGAAGTAAATCAGAAAAAGGAAAACGAAGATTGTATAGTAACACATATATGGAATCTAGAAAAATGGTATGATGACCCTATTTGCAAGGAAGGAATAGAGGCGCAGACATAGAGAACAAGCTTGGGAACACAGCGGGGGAAGGAGAGGGTGGGACGAATTGGGAGTGATACACTGACACATATACACTCTCATACAGATAAACAGATGGCTGCTAGGAAGCTGCTATATATGACACAGGGAGCTTATCTCGGTGCTCTGCGGTGACCCAGAGGGATGGGATGGAGCGGGTGGGCTGCTCTGTGGATATCACTCAGTAACTGCCCACTGGCCAGACTCACCATCTTTCTCCTCTTCCAGCTGAGATGAGGGTGCGGGCATTCGGGATTCTAACACAGGAGACACCAACAAATATGCCAGGTCTCTAAAGAACTTGGAGCATGTGAGATGTTCACGCAACAACAGAACGGCTAAGAAGACACAGAGAAGAGGGCCTCAAACGGAAGAGGGGCAGCGTGCCCAGCCAACCACGTTACTTAGGACGTTTGTCTCCACACCCCATTCAAACTTACACCCCAGTCTCTACTGCCAATGTCCATTCTCTCTTCCCTTCTGCCCCTGAGGAAACTGAGGTTCCCACAAATCAAGAACATGCAACCCCAAATCACCTGCCAGTGGGTGCAGAGGCGGGATTCGAGCCTGGGCCATCTCGTTTGGGAGGCCTTTCCTCCCTCAGGCTGCTCCACTCCCAATGCCAGGGACCAGAATCCGAGAGGGTTGAGCCTCAGCTTCCTCATCTGTAAAATGGGGCTGATCCCGACGCCCTTGGGTGACTGTGACTATGCAGATAAATTTGTTCACATCCCACACAAGGCCGAAAGCCTCATTCCCCTCTCCTCCTTTCCGGCACACAGGCCTGCCTTGACCCCATCTGCTTGATTTCAGGCCTGCTGGTGCTGCCCGAGCCGATTATTGGCTGCAATAACCTCATTCTGCAAAAATCACACTGGCTTTCACAGGTCTTTACGGGAAGGAAATAGGCTAATGCACTCTTTTCCCATGCGAGTCAGCAGCCCAGGCTCTCTCTAATGGGCTCAGATTGCAGTTTTAGAACCTAAACTAGGAACTTAAACTCTCCTCAGGACATGCTCAGGACGGGCGTCCTCACTCCTCACGCTTCCAGTGAAAATGAGAGGAAAACATCCTGTCCTGTCTTCCTCTGAGAAGCTAGGCTCAGACACAGGAGTGAGCCCGGCCCCAGTTCAGATTTTCCACCTAAAGGTGAACAAGATGGAAAAGTCAGGAAAGCGCTCTGATTTCATAATCACAGTAGCTTCCAGCACTCCTCTCTCTTGCTGCCCCAGGTACCCTCAGTCCGCAGTCTCAGGAACTGCCGAACAGAGTCTCCGGGCAGCCCTGGGGTCCAGGGCCATCCCTCTCTTTGCTGCAGCCATTGACCTGCCTGCCCTTCAAGCCTGAACTCTGCAATCATATTCCCTGATCACCTACCAGGCCCCCTAGCTGCTGTGATTGTTGTTACTGTTAAGCAAATAAACTGAACTGCCCTCAGTAAACTAAAACTTCAGGCCAAGATCTCTTAGCAAGCCAACTGTTAACACTTCCTGTGTGCCAGACACCCAGATGGCACTGGACGCTGGCACAGACATGGCCCCATCGGAGGCCAGGCGCTGGGCCCACTTCTACATGGAGGGGACTGGCTCAGATGTACACAGTAGACTTGCCAGAGGTCACACAGCTGGTGAGGGACAGGGACGAGACTAACCTAGGCAGTCTAAGTCTAAACTACCCTCGATTCCTCTGCCACGTAGGGCCTGCAGCCCGGCTAGATTCCTGGTCCTGGCCTCAGCGAGACGGACCTGTCCCCTTAGCACCCAAAAGCCCCTGTAACAAGTCACTGGCTGTATTCATCGGACAAGCAAAGGGGGCCTTGTGACTTAATCGTCTTACCTGCTCTCCGCCACTGGACCGTGTGCTCCATGGGGTCAGGAAGAGCATCCACCTTCCCCACTGTCTTATCCCCAGCACTGGTGCCTAGGGGGATAAGAAGGTGGACAGTCATGGATTTGTTGAATAAATGAAAGAATTATGGTAAAAGAGGAAGCTCTCCGGCTGGGCGCCCAGCACAGGTCCAGGCTGTTTCCGTGGTACTTGAATGTGGTCCAGGAGTGGACTGGCAATGGTCTCCCTCTCAGTGCTCACTCGGGTCATGGAACTGTTCAGAACAAATCGGCAAGCATGTGCGACACAGCCCAGGCTTGGAGGCTGAGTGTGCGTGATCCTTGCTTTCTCATAGCAGAGAGGACGGGACACACCTGGTTCTGGTTGGAGGGTCCGGGGAGCGGGAGAGGGGGAGGGGTGATTGTCTTCTGGTCTTGCACACAGTGTCTCTTCAAACTCTCAGCAAGGATTTGCTTAACACCGTTTGTCACGTGTTCGGCTCCCAGTAACCACTGGCGCAGCAGGGAGTCAGACTTGCCTCTTTCTTCTCAGCCCACAGTAACTGCTATGTGGATTGCTGCCTCCCAGCCTCCCCAGGATCCAGGCACTGGGTGGGAGGCTGTGGCAGACACACGGACTACATCTGGTGAAGCCCCTGGGGGCCTGGCTTGGCCATGCTGGCTTCTTCACTTTGCTAAATCTGCTGCTCTTGTCTAAACTTAGCAACCTGTTGACTCCAAAGACGAGGCTTAGGCCAGGTCCAGCACAGCGAGGCCAGTGCATCAGTATCCAGGCCCCAGAAGGGTGCACACCTCAGGGCTGGCGAGAAAACAGTAAGCAGGGAGCCTCAGCCCCCTCCCGGGTCAAGGAGACCCGTGTGCTCCTCTGGAGGCTGGGAGCTGGGTCTGGGCCTCCTTCCACTCTGCCCAGTTGGCTTGAAACAAGTATCCCAACCCCTTCAGGCAACCTCTTCTCGTCTGGGCTGTGAGTGCTCCATAATCCCAAATTCCATTTCGGTGCTTAAAAAAAATTGCATTGATAACCAACCAGGACCTACTGCGTAGCACATGCAACTCTGCTCTGAGTTCTGCGGCAGCCTGGATGGGAGGGGAGTCTGTGGGAGAATGGAGATGGCTGAGTTCCTCCGTTGTTCATCTGAAACGATCACAATATTGTTCATCAGCTATACCCCAATATGAAAAAGTTTTTTTAAATAATCTGTTGATTCCAGGACTATACAGATTCTGTGACTGTCCTGGATTTTTGTGCTGGATTCAGAATCCTTTCATTAGAACACAAGGTCTGATAGATATAGTTTACTCCTCATTGTGGGTGGAGGTGGGGGAATCCCACCTCATGTGCAAACAGGTGTCCCTGGAATGTGCTGCTTCCGCTTCCCTCCAGGGGGCGTCACACAGAGACGGGCAGGTATAAGAGCCTCAGAACATCCTCCATCCTCCACCACCATCACTCCATCATCTCCTGGACATCCTCCCGGGTTCACCGAGCACAGGATGGTGACTCAGTGTCTGAAGTGAGTGTGGGAAACGCCCAGTGAAGGAGTTGGTCCAGGGGCAAACAGGTGGTCTTCATCCTAAGCAACGACGGTGACCATCCAGCAGTTTCCCATTTTGATTCTTAAAACACTGAGTCGCAAGCCAAGCCATTTCTATTTAACTGGGTTTTCCAATTAATTTGAATCTTGTGCATAGAGATTTGTTAAATAGATTTATCGTCTAGATAATGGTGGCGATGAATTCTGACTTCTTGTCGTTTTTCAAGTTTATTGATCCAGAGCAGCTGAATCAGAATGTGGCTGTGATGTCCCTGTGGTGTGCCCAAGAGAAGCCTGAGGAGACAGCCAGGTCCAAAGGCAGGCCTGGAAACCCACTCTTAAATTCGAGCCCAGGTTCATCGGTGAAGCCAGAAGGCAAACCTGACCCAGAGGGTTAGTGAAAAGGAGAGAGGAATTCATTTCTTAGCGCCCTGTCCTTACTGGTGTTTTAAATTTTTTAAATTAATTAGTTTATGTATTTGTTTGTTTTTGGCTGCTGCGGGTCTTCATGGCTGCTCGCCAGCTAGCTCTCACCGGGGTGAGCTGGGGCTGCTGTTCCCTGCAGTGTGTGGGGTTCTCAGTGCGGCATCTTCTCTTGTTGGGGAGCGTGGGCTCAGTTCTTACGGTTCCAGACGCTGGAGCACAGGCTCAATGGCTGCGGCACACACGGGCTTAGCTGCTCCAAGGCGTGTGGAATCTTTCCGGACCAGGGCTCAAACCTGTGTTCCCTGCACTGGCAGGTGGACTCCTATCCACTCACCGCCAGGGAGGTCCCCTTACTGGTCTCTTTTAAGTGTCTGTAACCAACTACTAGCAAATGTTTTCCTAAAGAAATGGTGGCTTTGGAGCGTCCAATATCCTGGAAGTCACCTTTTCTAAAATGGTGTCTTGATCCCCATCTGGACCACATCCTAGCCATTTATGTATCCACAGAAAGAGGAGATAAAGACCCCCGGCTGGCTTGGGCGTGAGAACCCAAGAAAGAAAGCCCACAAAGCAGGGAGGTCCAGCTCAGTCCCCCAGGAAGGAGAGACGTGTCTCCCCATTCAGGACAAGGGGAGCAATAAAAAGCCTTAGGAGGCAACAGAGGTGGGGGAAGGATGGGTCCTCAGCCCAGAGAGACGAATAATACAGAGGAGAGCAAACACCAGCACGATTTCACTCCTAATCAGGATCATGAAGCATTTCACAAATGGACCACTTTCCTCCAACACTGACCGTATTGAGTGGCTCTAGGTAGACCATCAGGGCGGACTCTGCCATCTGCATTTAGAAAATTGCCTATACGTTTATTACAGTGAGATTCACCCATTAATTAATGCCGTTCTCCCTGAAGACTCTCATTAACACATTGAGCTAATTACTGAAACCACAGGCCCAAGGGCTGGGTTGCAGTGGGTTGTTTTCATTTTTTCCTATTACAGTAAGATTTGCTCCTGCCTTAGCTTTATAGGATTTAAAAAGAGAAAACAGCAGAGTCAGAAGAACCCTTGGATGCTGGAACTGAATCAACGTTCGGGTTGCTTTCAGGCTGGTGGTCTTGTCCTTCTCTGTGGGAGGCCTGGAAAGCTGTTATTTCAGCAGGAAATACTTCCAGCCAAGAGAGGACCAACGGTCCAGCCAACACTGCTGTCTAGTGGCTCAGCTGTGGGGCTGGGATGACTTAGGAAATAAACTTAGGATGGAACGGCCAAGCTTCCGTTCATGGCTTCCTCTGATCTCCTCTTCCCCACCATCCAGGTGGTCCAACAGGCCCTGCTCATCCAGCAGAAAGCAGAGATTGTGAAGGGTGAGGAAGGATTAGACGTATTTCCAAAGCTTCCCACTGAAGTGTCGGTGGTCCAGTGGTTAAGAATCTGCCTGCCAATGCAGGAGACACAGGTTCGATCCTTGGTCTGGGGAAGATCGCATATGCTGTGGAGCAAATAAGCCCGTTCACCACAACTCCTGAGCCTGCACTCTAGGGCCCACGCACCCTGGCTACTGAGCTCAAGCCTCCTAGAGCCTGTGCTCTGAAACAAGAGAAGCCACCTCAATGAGAAGTGCAGGCACCACAATCGCAGGGTGGCCCCAGCTCGCTGCAACTAGAGAAAGCCTGCACACAGCGATGAAGACCCAGCATAGCCAAAATACAAATAAGTAAATAAAATAATGAAGTAAGTTTAAAAGAATATATATATATGTATAACTGAGTCACTCAGCTGTACAGCAGAAATTCACACAACATTGTAAATCAACTGCACTTCAATAAAAAAGTTAAAAAAAAAGGGAAATGTCAGCTGAAAAAAAAGATGCACAACCTAAAAGTTGAGAATGGTGTTTTATTCAGTGGACGAAACTAAGGACTTAAGCCCAGGACACAGCGTCTTGGGTAGTTCTGAGGGACTGCTCAGGACAGATGAGAGTTTTTGCAACTGAGTGCAGGTAGTCGAAACCTCAAAAGATTCCTGCTAACTAAAGAAAACCAGACGTCTCAAGGTAAGGAATTTACCTCTTTTCTATGTTTGGGAAGATACGAGAGTCTGGGATTGTTGAAATGATTCCTTTGACGTGCCACTCAGCTCTCTGGGGCCAGTTTCTCATCTCAGTCCCTCCAGGAGGTTTAAGAGGCTGACAGCTAGATTGGCTTAACTCTCCTGTTAACTTATTCATTTATTCAAGTGTTTATTTTTTGAGCACCCCCTCTGGCAGGGCTCTGTGAGCTGGGCTGGACACACAGAGGAACCACCATCTCAGCTTCAAGGTGTCCACAGGCTGCAAGTTGCAAAGGTTCAGGGTGTGTTGGAGGCAGAGTCCACAACCCATCCTCTGCCCAGTGACCCAGATGTTTGCAGAGAAGGGCCTCAGTGAGAGGAATTCACACTAAAGACCCAGGTGGAATGAAAGAAATAGGAGAAAATACTTATTTTTTTTTAAATTTTGAAAAACTCAACACATAAACGAAGGTTCCCATCATCCAGCAACATCCTGCCATTCTAGTTTCATCCACATGTTTCCCCCCAAGCCCACCTCAAAGGCTATTGTGAAATGTATGTCTGTTGAAACGAACACAGCTTGTAATTCAGGTATGTGTGTGTCCTCAGTCATGTCTGACTCTTTGTGACAGTATGGACTGTAGCCCACCAGGCTCCTCTGTCTATGGAACTTTCCAGGCAAGAACACTGGAGTGGGCTGCCATTTCCTTCTCCAGGGGATCTTCCTGACCCAGGGATCGAACCCACATCTCTTGCAGCTCCTGCAGGCAGATTTTTCATCACTAAGCCACCTGGGAAGCACCCCTGTGTCACAAAACAGAACATTGCCTTCTCCCAGAAAATTTCCTTGTATCCCTTCCTGGGTAATCCTCATGCTTCTCCAAGGTCACCGTTGTTCTGAGTTTTTTCCCCTAAAAGTACTTTCACCTGTTCTAGATCTACATGTGAGGGGACCCATGGAGGATGCACTCTTTAGTGTCTGGCTTCTTTCGCTCAACATAACACCCTCTGTGACATCCATCCGTCATTCCATCCATCAGGAACTTTGTCTTTTTACTGCTGAGTATGATATCAGAACGTATATAGTTTTGATCACTTTACTTATCTATTGACTGATTGATTTTGGCTGTGCTGGGTCCTTGTTGTGCTTCGGGCGTTGCTGTGTGTGGTCTCCTCATTGCAGTGGCTTTTCTGCTTGCAGAGCACAGGCTCCAGGGCAAAGCAGCAGTGGCTTCAGGAGTAGTGGCCCCTGGGCTCTAGGACGTAGGCTCAGTAGCTGTGGTGCATGGACTTAGTTGCTCCACGGCATTTGGGCTCTTCCTGGATCAGAAATCGAACTCGAATCTCCTGCATTGGCAGGCGGATTCTTTACCACTGAGCCAGCAAGGTAGCCCCAGAATTTATGATTTTCAAAATATCTATTTAGCTTCCTTTCAGACAAGCCACTCAAAGACGGGGCAACAAAGACACAGAAGGCAGGACCTTTGCCCTCCTTGGGAAGTTTGGTCTACCTTCAAGGAAAAGGCAAGAAAAAAAGTGACCCACAGCTAACCGGAGATGACCTTCCTCCCAGATAACTAGTTCCCTTTTCTTATGCACAGAACCATGTGGTCTGGTCAATGGTGAGCTCTGTCCACTGGTCTAAGAGCCTTGCTCGTCTGCTCTTCTCCTTGACATCATTTAAATTAAGGTGGGGAGCCTGGCCCAAGATGGGCAGTGAGGCGCACAGAGAAACATGGGGGTAGGGAGCTTCTCTAAGAAAGAGAGATGACGCGAGAGGGAGAGAAAGCTTGACTCCCTCCCTTCTTTCTTGGATGTTATAATAAGAAGCTGATACTTGCGTCCATGAAGCAAACTGCACCCCAAGGATGGCAGAAGGGGCCAGAACTCCATGACATTACTGAGGCACCAACCAATCCCTGTGCTGCCCGCCGCCTTTTTTATATAAACAATATTTATCTTTCTGGTTTCAGGAGCATTCAGCAAATAGTCTTACTTGCCTCCAAAGGGAAATACGAGCTGGGGACATGGAGTGTTTAAAGGGGTGTCAGGAAACATACCTCTGCAAGCACCCGGTCCCCTACATAATGCTGGGTCTCAGGTATAAAAAAGACTCCAAAGTGGGACTAGAGCAGAGGACCTGAGGCCTGAACAGCGAAGGGGACCTGGAGGGCACAGAGGGCCCAGGGGCTGGGCCCCAGGAGGGAAGGCTGTTTGTTACGGCTGGGGTTTGCTTTTAAAATATCCACACAGATCCGAAAATATGGAACGTTGTGGTTTTGGCCAGCGCTAGGGTGTCTTGTCATCAAGTCACAGCTCCTCACAGGATGCAAAAAGAAGTCCCTATTTCTGGTGAATAAAGTACAATCTGAAGAGTCGACTCCACTTCCTGGTAAGCACCAGAATAACGGTGTCACACCACATTACAGAACATTTTAAGGTTGTCTTACTTGTGAAGATATTTGTGATCAAAACAGAATAGGTATTTGATGAATATCAGTTCATTCTTTTTTTTTTTTTACTGTGATTGGGGGTTCCATAACTTTGCAAAGTTATTAAAACTACAGCCCTTGATGTGGACAGAAAGGGAACCCCCCTCTCACACTGTTGGTGGGAATGTAAACTGGTGCAGCCATTGTGGAAACAGTATGGAGTTTCCTTAAAAAACTAAGAATAGAATTGCCATATGATCCAGCAATCTCACTCCTGGGCATATATCCCAGATAAAATTCTAATTCAGAAACACATATGGGGATTCTCTGGGGGCCCAGTGGTAAAGAATCCACCTGCCAATGCAGGAGACGTGGGTTTGATCCCTGATCTGGGATCAGGGCAACCAAGCCTGAGGGCCACAGCTATTGAGCCTGTGCTTTAGAGCCGGGGAGCTGTAAGCTGGGCCTGCAAGCCCTAAAACCCACGCTCTGCAGCAAGGGAAGCCACAGCGATGAGAAGCCCGAGCACAACTCGAGAGGAGCCTCCACAACTAGAGTAACGCCCACACAGCAACCAAGACCCAACAAGGCCAAAACATAGTTAAATAAATGAAAATTATTTTAAAACGATATATGCACGCCCATGTTCACAGCAGCACTATTCACCACAGCCAAGACAGGAAACAACCTAAATATCCGTCAACAGATGAAAGGATAAAGGAGATGTGGTGCATATATACAACGGAATATTACTCAGCCATAAAAGAGAACATAAGAGTGCCATCTGCAGCAACATGGATGCAACTAGAGATTACCATCCCAAGTGAACTAAGTCATAAAGAGAAAGAACAAATATCATATGATATCACTTATATGTGGAATTAAAATATGACACAAATGATCCTGTCTGTGAAGCTATAACAGAATCACTGACTTAGAGAACAGATTTTGGTTGCCAAGGTGGGGGGGGGGGTGCCTGGGATAGGGATGGAGAGAAAGGCTGGGGTGAGCAGATCTAAGCGTTTATATCAAGAATGGATAAACAACAAGTCCTACTGTAGAGCACAGAGAACTATATTCAATATCCTAGGATAAACCATAATGGAAAAGAATATTTTAAAAAGCAGGAATGCATGTGCATATACACACACACACACACACACACACGTATATGCATGTATATGTATGACTGAATCACTTTGCTGTATAGCAGTAATTAGCACAGCATTGTAAATCCACTATCCTTCAATTTTAGAAAAATCCTAAAAAGATACAAGCACCCCTATGTTCATAGCAGCACTATTTAAAATAGCCAAGGTATGGAAGCAGCCTAAATGCCCATGGACAGAGGAATGGATAAAGATGTGATACATATATATAACACAATATCACTCAGTCATAAAAAAGAATGAAATAATGACCTAGACTAAGATCCATCATAAGGTCCATATTCATACTAAGTGAACTAAGTCAGAGAAAGACAAATATATGATACTGCTGACATGTGGAGTCTTAAAAACTGAACAAATGAACTTATTTACAAAACAGAAATAGACTCACAGACACAGAAAACAAACTTATGGTTACTGAAAGGGGAAGGAGGAGAGATAGATTAGGAATTTGGGGTTAATAGGCACACACTGCTGCTGCTGCTGCTGCGTCACTTCAGTTGTGTCTGACTCTGTGTGACCCCATAGGCGGCAGCCCACCAGGCTCCCCCGTCCCTGGGATTCTCCAGGCAAGAACACTGGAGTGGGTTGCCATTTCCTTCTCCAATGTATGAAAGTGAAAAGTGAAAGGGAAGTCTTTCAGTCATGTCCGACTCTTCGCGACCCCATGGACTGCCACCTACCAGGCTCCTCCATCCATAGGATTTGCCAGGCAAGAGTACTGGAGTGGGGTGCCATTGCCTTCTCCAATAGATACACACTACTATATATAAAATAGATATATTAACTTGCCTAGGGTCTCACGGGAATTCATTCCTAGGCCAGGATTTAAGCTCAGGACTCATGTTTCAGTATTGTAAAATTTATTACTTATTTGGAGAGGGGGGAATATGGAGTAAAATATAAACAAAAAGACATGAGAAATGTACACATATGATCTCTAGATAGATAAGAACTTATTTAACAACAACTATAATTAACAGCACTATGTGATATGTCAGAAAGTTAAGAGTGGAGCTTAAATGTTGTTCCCCACCCACCACCTCACACACAAGGTAATTACGTAAGCCATTGGAGGTCTTAACTAGCTATTATGATAATTATTTCACAGTAAATGTGT
Organism: Ovis canadensis; assembly: GCF_042477335.2. Taxonomy (NCBI): domain Eukaryota; kingdom Metazoa; phylum Chordata; class Mammalia; order Artiodactyla; family Bovidae; genus Ovis; species Ovis canadensis. Next base: position 46,719,682 of record NC_091254.1, read on the forward strand.
GTCAAATTATCACACTGTACACTTTAAATGTGTGTATCTTTTACATTAATATCTCAATAAAGCAAGGGAAAAACTTACATAAGTGTAAAGAAGAAATTTTAAGACAAATTGTTCTTGACAATTAAAATATTTTACTTTAATTTTTATAAATTAAAAAATTATTCATAATCAAATAAGACAATTTTAAGGCAAATAACTGAATGTGTGTCAAAAAGCGCAGTTGAAAAGCAAATGGAAAACTGGGAGAATACTTGAATTAACTAGGATAAGGAATTAGTATCTTTCATATATAAAAAGCTCATAAAAATCAACAAGAAAAATATTAAGTCTCTGTGAGAAAAATTAGTAAAGGATTTATAGAGAATAACATACAAAAGTAATATAAATAGCTAAAAGTTGTTTTATAGTCTCAAATAAATATATTCATAATAGCTAAAAAAAAGCATCTAGAAAAAAAATGCTTGACTTCATCATTAATGAACTGCTACCCTTAAATATCCTTCTGTTTTGCAAGTTGGCTACGTTTTTGAAACTTAAAATAAGCAATGTTGGTAAAGAGTCCATGAAATCATTATTACACCCTGCTGATGAGAATATATACTTGGTACAATATTTCTGAAGGACAACTGGTCAGTTTTTTCCAAAAGCCTTAAAATTGTTCCTGCCTTTTGACGGGTCCTCAGTAACAAGTGTCTTTTGCAATGAGCACATCTCCTGCACAAGTTATCTTTATGCGCTACCTAGTGTCTGGCCCATCAGAGGGGTGACAGGAGTAGCGTCCTGTAGAGCATGCTCCTGGGAGAATTCAGATCTCCCTTGAGATTCTGGGGCTTTTTGACCCAGGAGTAGCTAATCTCAGCTTTATTTTGTCCTCCTCCTCCACTCCCCTCCCCCCATATTCCTCTCCATTGTGGATCATTACATCCTGGTGGCTCAGGCGATAAAGAATCCGCCTGCAATGCAGGACACCCAGGTTCGATCCCTGGGTTGGGAAGGTCCCCGATAGAAGGGAATAGCTCCCCACTCCAGTATTCTTGCCTGGAGAATCTCATGGACAGAGGAGCCTGGTGGGCTACAGGCCATGGGGTCACAAAGAGTCAGACACGACTGAACAACCAAGCGCACACACTGGATATTGAATATAGTTTCCTGTGCTATATACAGCAGGACCTGGTTTTTCATGTACTCTACATACAACAGTTTGCACCTGCTAACCCCAAGCTCCCACTCCACCCCTCCATCCCTCCTTTACCCTTCTACCCCTTGGCAACCACAAGTCTGTTCTCTGTGTCTGTGACTCTGTTTTGTTCTTCACTGGGAAAAAAAAAAAAAGCTTCTTGGGTGTGGACATAGTCTATAACAACATACTGCAGCCAGAGAAGTCAGAATGAAAACTCAAACTCCTTCACAAACGCAGTATCCGCCCCACACCACTGCTGAGTTTTCTCGCCTGTGAAATGTTTCAGAGGAGAGAGGCTGGGGTGATGGCCTGGGAGAGTGGGTTAATGAAAAGCAGGATAAATGCTCAAAATGATTTGCATAGAAGGAAGCTAGCCGGCTGATATTCGAAAAGGAAATCCCAGTGGAGATGCCCCACATGACCCGGCTTCCTTTGTTAGCGCTGAATCTGAAAGAAGTGTCTGAATCTGAAATAGTGAGTTCACGGTTTCTCCCTCACCGACCAACGCTTGCAAGCCCCACACCAGCATTTCCAATCGCACTCCTTGTTAGGGTTCACAAGGGGCCCACAGCATATAGTTTAAAAATGGCCCATCGTGGTGACCTGACAAACAAGGGATGAAGTCACAGTGGCCACACTGCTCTGGTGGACATCCTGTTTTTTCCTTAAGGCGATATCCTGTTTCTCCCTGCTGGTGCCAGTTTCTCAAGACTACGTGACCACCCGACCGTGAGACCCCTTCGACTACGTGACCACAAGACCCCAGCTGTGGGCTAAAGATCAACCAAGGCCCCCTCCCTTCGGGACACAATTTCCCATCGATAGGGTATAAGAAGGCTTGGCTATAAAGGGAGGGTGCTGGTTTCTCTCTAAAGCCAGTGACTTTCTTCCTTTCTTCCTATAACAAATCCTTCTCTGCCTGAATGCCCGGCCTGTGTTCGCCTTACATTCCTTATTCTGCAGTTGTCTGTGTGTTTGTATTGATACTCTTCGCTCTCCTAATGCCCAGTAAGTCCCCCAGGGCACTGCTCTCCATGGAGCCCAGTGCCCCAGGCTTGGAGCTTGTAGATGCACTGGGCTCTCTCAGTTCACCCTAGGGAGAACAGTGCCAGGGAGAACGGGAAAGGATGCCCAAACCAGGGGTGCCATTCCGCCATCACCTGGGTCTTCCTCATGGCAGGAATAGTTCAGTGGTCAAGTTCAGTGTCAGATCCCCTGGCAAAGATTTCCACCAGCTGCCCCACCCTCTGCCTCCCCACACTTGTTCCTGTTAGCATTAGCATCTGTGGGGAACTGCTGATGGAGGCAAGGGGCGGGGTTCGGGTCACAAAGGCACAAGGTGCCCGGAACCTCAGAGCCTTCTCCCACCCTTCCCTCCCTGGGAAGCAGCACTGCATGTGGGAGGCACTTAGGGGAGCAAGTGTGCTCTGGCCCCTCCCCCACAGTGTCCTCACTCATGCTCGGAAGAATTACAGCAGATGTTCCAAAGCTCTGCACCCAGACCTGGCTTTCTATCCACTTCCATCCCTTCTGGCTGCGAGAGCTTTGGCAAGCACTCATAAGAGGTACTGTTCCTAGTAGAGGCTTCCAGGGAGGGATTCTAGCCACATGTACAGGTTAGGAGGGGCTTCTTATCTTCCAGAAGGTTGGGAGGATGCGCATGCCTGCTAAGCCACTTCAGACGTGTCCGACTCTTTGTGACCTTGTAGCCCACCAGGCTCCTCTGTCCATGGGATTCTCCAGGCAAGAATACTGGAATGGGTTGCCATTCTAGTCTCCAGAGGATCTTCCTGACCCAGGGATCAAACCCAGGTCTCCTGTATTGCAGGCAGGTTCTTTACCACTAGCATCACCTGGAACGCCCCTTGAAGGATAGAGATAGAAAATCACAAGGCCCCACAGAGCTCTGAGCTGCAGAAGTAGGGTCACAGGAAACTTCACCTAAAGGAGCAGATACCTCCAGCTGTAGCTGTTTACACAGACAAGCCTTCTGCAGATAAGATCCAAAGCTCCTTTCATGCAGCAACCTCAGTGTCTTCTTTACGATAAGATTCTTTCAGCTCTCAGGTTCTGTGCCCACAGAGCCAGTCTCCCAGGGTGAGTCTCAGAGCAGCCACTTCAAGGAGGATACTGTAGTTTCTAGTAAACAGGGCCACTTTGAAAGCCAGGGTCCTCCACACCCAAGGAGCAGCTGTCCACAAGGATGCCCAGTGGTTACTGCCCCCTGGTCATCAGGCTCCTGTGGAGACAGGTGCTCTCTGGAAGGTCAGGAAGCACTGTGAGCTGTGCAGGTCCAGCCCCCAACTCCACCCCTAGCCCCACAGGCTCAGCTTTGCTCCTGGTAAGGCCCCAGCAAAGCATCTCACACTTCACGTAGATTCTGACCCTGCAGGGCTGGGGCAGAGCCTGAGTCCCTGCACTTTCAACAAGCCCTAGGGACACCAATGCTGCTGGACCCAAGGACCGCACCTGCTGTGCCTTGAGAATCCAGTGAGTCCAACGGGGTCCAGGGGGCCACTGGAGTTCCCTCCACTGCAATGCAGAGACCATGCTCAGCTTCCAGTGCTCCACGGGGCTTCAACCACACCCAGGGTGCTTAGCCCTTGGTATCCAGACAACACCTCTCTCTGTCCTTAAGGTCAGGTCATTGGCCAAATTCAGATCTGCATTATTCCATACAGTAGGGTGGCTGCCATCTAAACCCAACTAGCTCATCTTTTCTGAACTGTTTCTTCTTTTGCTGATTAACTATTTTGAATGAGAACTTCATATGTCATACATATATGTATGAACATAAATAATAAACACAGAAGATTCTAACCCATCATTAAACATTGGTTTGAACTCCACATTGTTGAGGTTTTGTTTTCAATACTATTTTTTTAGAGTGGGCTTCCCTGGTGGCTCAGCAGTAAAAGAACCAGCCTGTCAGTGCAGGAGAAACAGGTTTAATCCCTGAGTTGAGAAGATCCCCTGGAGAAGGAAATGGCAACCCACTCCAGTATTGTTGCCTGGAGAATCCCATGGACAGAGGAGCCTGGTGAGCTACAGTCCATGGGCTCACAAAGGGTCAGACACAGCTGAGCACCCCACCCACCCACCCACCCCTACGCCCAACACACACATACATTTTTAAAGCAGTTTTTAGGTTCACAACAGAACTGAGCAGAAAGTACAGAGAATTCCCATTCCCACACAGGCAGGGCCTTCCCCACTATCAACACCCCCACCAGCGTGGTGCATTTGTTACAATCAATGAACCTACATCAATCAACCTCATCAACACCCAAAGTCCAATGTTTAGCTGGATTCACTCTTGGTGGGGTCCATCTTCTTGGTATAAGGACATGGACCCACCATCATGGGGTCACGGAGTATTCTCACTGCCCTCAACATCCTCTGAGCTCTGATATTTATCCCTTCCTCCCCCAACCCCCCACAGCCACTGCCCCTTTCTCTGTCTCCGATGTCTGTCTTTTCCTGGATGCTGGAATCAACTGTACTTTACTTTGCTAACTACCTTCCAAATGGGAAGTCAGAACCACAGTGAAACGTCAAGCTGCAGCTGGCCTAACCCTGAGACACTCTCATTCTCTTCAAGCTTCACCCTCGGGGTGGGGCCGCTGAGTTCCGACGTGCCTACACAGGTCCTCTGTGTCGTGTGCACAGCTTCTAGAACACGGGCAGGCAGTGTGTGCCCATGATTTGAGTGATGAATGAATTCTGTTTTCATTATTTGACTTAAAGGTAGTGATTCGCCTCAACCTTAAAAAAAATATATTTTGAAACAAAAATACCCTTCAGGGCTTCCCTCGTGGCTCAATAGGCAAAAAATCTGCCTACCAGTGCAAGAGACACGGGTCTGATCCCTGGTCCAGGAAGATTCCACATGATGTGAGAGCCTGTGCTCCAGAGCCCAGGAGCCACACTACCGAAACCACGTGCTGCAACTACTGCCTCCCGAACGCTCTAGAGGCTGAGCTCTGCAACAGGAGAAGCCACCGCGATGAAAGGCCCTGGTACCACAACGAAGAGGACACCCCGCTCACCGCAGCTAGAGAAAGCCCATGCACAGCAACAAAGACCCAGTGCAGACAAACTAAATCAGTTAAACTTCAAAAGGAACTAGCAGTCTCCCAATAAAGTAGCCTCCAAAGTCAAACTACGAATTTCATCCTGACCATCCTTATTTTAACACTAGTTAAATAACATCCTTCTTTAATACTAGCCTCAAGCATAATAACACACTAGTGTTAAATAAAGAGGAGAGTGAAAAAACTGGCTTAAAACTCAACATTCAAAAAACTAGGATCATGGCATCTGGTCCCATCACTTCATGGCAAACAGATGGGGAAACAATGGAAACAGTGACTGACTTTATTTTCTTAGGCTCTAAAATCACCACAGATGGTGACCGAAGCCATGAAATTAAAAGACGCTTGCTCCTTGGAAGAAAAGCTATGACCAACCTAGACAGCATATTAAAAAGCAGAGACATTACTTTGCCAACAAAGGTCTGTCTAGTCAAAGCTATGGTTTTTCCAGTACTCAAGCATGGATGTCAGAGTTGGACCATAGAGAAAGCTGAGCACTGAAGAATTGATGTTTTTGAAATGTGGGGTTGGAGAAGACTCTTGAGAGTTCCTTGGACTGCAAGGAGATCCAACCAGTCCATCCCAAAGGAAATCAGTCCTGAATATTCATTGAAAGGACTGATGATGAAGCTGAAACTCCAATTCTGTGGCCACCTCATGCAAAGAGCCGACTCATTGGAAAAGACCCTGATGCCGGGAAAGATTGAAGGCAGGAGGAGAAGGGTATGACATAGGATGAGATGGTTGGATGGCATCACCGACTTGATGGACATGAGTTTGAGCAAGCTCTGGGAGATGGTAATGGACAGGGAGGCCTGGCGTGCTGCAGTCCATGGGGTCGAAAAGAGTCGGACGTGACTGAGTGACTCAACTGATCCTTATTTTATCACAAAGATATAGACTCTACTAATTTCTCTCTTATAAAAAGTTATAAGATGCATCACCCTTAATAATTCCTATGATTAAAGGTCAGAAAAGGATGTAACATTTGTTAAGGGGAGACTGAAGCTTTACATTTTACAGAGGCAGAAAATTGGGGGACTCACTCAGCAGGCATGGCTACCTAAAGAAATGTCAGCACACTGATGGTCCACAAAATGAAGACTCGCTAAGGAAACACTCCCCAGGACCTTCCTGGCTTGACTTCCTAAGGTTCTAACATACCTGGGGCCCATTCTCCCTGGGGCTTGCCCTGAAGTCCCCCACGTCCTCAGCTCTGATGAACCATCGGTGGAGGAGCACTTACCCTCGCCGCCCTCTGGAGCATTCTAACTCTGCCAGTCCCTGGAACTGGGTCACTGAAAGGTGCTGTCTCATTAGTGGTCCACATGATAACATTTTTACTTATTTTTGCCGTCATATGCATGGATTTTCACTCCAGTACTCTTGCCTGGGAAATCCCATGGACAGAGGAGGCTGGCGGGCTACAGTCCATTGGATCAGAAAGAGTCAGACGTGACCAAGAGACTAACACACACACACACACACACACACACACACACACTTTAAATTTTCTTCACTTAACACCAAAGACGCTGCCGTGTACTGTTATGTATGGTGCTCGTGTACCGTTCACACTCTTTCCTGCCCTCCACTTAAGCGGCATCATGGCCTGGCCGTGGTCTATGCCAAGCCTGCTCAAGGATAGCCACGCACAGGCCCACAGGGAGATCAGTGGCTGGGCTCCTCCGCCCTCCCCTGGGATGGTCCTCTGACCCAAAGGCAGTTGGCTTATCCTCAAATCTATTCTTACCAGTCATACCTGATACTATAATTACATAATTGAATTAAATACCAACATAACCATTGATCTGTGAATGCAGACACTAAAAACCAAGCTGCAAATCTCCAAAAGGGCCAGTCCCTAAACATAAAGGTTGTTGAAACAGATGCAGTGAGAGGAGGCGAGGAGCGCATGAGTGACCCTGTCTCCATCTTGTCCCCAGGCCAGTGTAGGTGTGATTGTGCACCAGGCTGGGGGGAGTTCCAGGCACGCTCACACCCCACCCCAGCACCCTGATAAAAGGTTCAGGCTCTACAGCAAGCCTGGCAGGTAAATGTAACTATGTATCCTTCAAGTAGAAATAAACACTGCAAACATGTATGTATTTTTTTTTTAATCTCCAGTGCCAACTCAGGTCCACGACAGGACAGGGATGCTGCTGTATCATCTCAGAAAGCAGATGAGCGTCCCTTGTATTGATGTCTCATAGTGTAGTAAACCTGCCATTCATTTTTGCTGCATTACAGTATTTGCAAGTTTTGTTTTTCTTTTTAAGTAAATGCTCCAGAAACATTCCCTGGTGGTCCAGTGGTTAAGACTTCGTCTGTACTTCCACTGCAAGGGGCACGGGTAGGGGAACAAAGATCCCACATGCTGCATGGTGGGGCCAAATACAAATAAAAATAATGCTGTTATATTCACTATACAGTGTGTGTGTTAGTCGCCCAGTTGGGTCCAGCTCTTTGCAACCTCATGGACAGTAGCCATTCCCCTCTCCAGAGGATCTTCCCAACCCAGGGATCGAACCTGCGTCTCCTGCATTGCAGATTCTTTACCATCTGAGACCCCGGGGAAGCCCGAAAAGTCACTAGAGGACCCAAAACTCAAGATTTCAAGGGCATGTGAGTCTTTATTTAATTTATTCCAAGAACCCTGCTTTAGCTGGAGAGGAAGAGCATCCCAGCTGCCCTCCCCGAGCAGTGGGAGTAGACGCTTATGAGAAAGCTTTTGTTCCCTGGGTGAAGTTAGTAATTACTACTTTCTTTTTTAAACACTACTTCAGCAAAGCCAGAGTGTCACCAATATAGGAGTTGACTCCAAAACAAAGACCAAAATGTATAAATAGCTCCTCTGAAAGCACCACAAAGGCTAGGCTGTGACCTCCCCACAGGAATCAATATTTCAAATGAACCATACTGCTTCTGGAAACATAACTCTGTTTCATCACCCCACCCTGGGGCCCTCTCGCCTCCCCCTGTCTCCTCCACACTCCACACCATCTCCCCACCGCCAGCTTCCTCTCACTTCCCAATTCCAAACAAAGAGCAGCCCCTGCACAGGCAACCAGGATTGCAGGACCGCACGCCCAGCCAGGGCTCCCAGCACAAACTTCTATGATAAGGGGACTTAGCAGAGGGGTCGCGGCACCAGCCCTATGTTTAGGAAGGCTGCAAAGACTTAGAATGTCTTCTGGAGGGTTCCAAGTGGCCAACTAATCAAAAACACCCCTCTGGCTGGGTCGGGGGCACTGGGCCCTGTGTTTTTCTGTTCCATGGGGAGCTGTCTGAGGGCAGGACCATTCACTGCAGCCACCACAGTGCTTTATAGCTAGAAGATGCGAAAGAAATAGCTAGTTTAATTACATTTGTGGGTCATTTCAAGAGTTGGGCTTTGAAAGGTCCCTTTCACGTGGAAGACAAAATCACCCGGTTTGCACAACAGGTGAACGGAGGTGGTGCCTTCCAAAGAAAAAGGCAAACGGCCCTCTCTGCCAACCCTCCCGCCCCACTTCCCTGCCTTGTCCCCGCCACCTCCTAGGTCTCCCCGTCGTGAACGTTATCAAGCTCCAGAGATCTAGAAATTTAAAACACAGGCTTCTAGTTTAGGGGAAAACCGGACACAAAAAGCCTTACCTTATGACCTGAGAAAGACCCGCACACAGCGGATACAGAGGGACAGACAGGTGACTGATTTATTGGAGGGTGGGGAGGCCTCCTTTGAGCGCCCGGGAGGATGGAGGAGGAGGAGAGGGAAGGCCGCTGGGGCAGAGGCCACGGGGCTCAGGAGCACAGAGGCCACACCGAACACAGAGACCATCTCTGTCTTACCCTCCAGACCCAGCCACCGGCCCCTTCTAGAGATAGTCCATCAATATCTGTTGAAGAATGGACTAAACGTACTCCACACCAGTGCTGCTCGAACCTTGGTGTGCATCAGAATCACCTGGAGGGCTTGTTAAGCATGACTGCGGACTCCATGCCCACAATCAAGTTCTGAATCGGTAAACCTGAGAACAAACCGCGAAACAAGGTTTCCCAGAAGCTTCCAGGGGCTGCTAGCGTTACTGGTCCCCATACCACGCTTGGAGTAGCACTGGTTCACCTAGCTTATCCCCTTATCAGTTCATGCCCAGCAAATGCTCAGAGATAAGTATTTCTAGGGGACCTGGGATCAGGAAATGAATAATATCTCTACATTTCTATGTTGCTTTATAGTTTCCAAAATATTTTAATTTATCCTGTTTGATCCTTGCACCATTTTAAGGATGAAGAAGCAAGAGTCCAGAGATTTAAAACTAACTTGATTCATGTCAATGCATGGCAAAACCACTACAATATTGTAAAGTAATTAGCCTCCAATTAAAATAAATGAATTTATATTAAAAAAACTAACTCCTCAAGGAAACTTAGGAGGTAAAAGATGGAGTTGGCAAATAAACCTCACAACAGAGCTCTGTCCTCCACATGGAAAACAAAGAATTTTGAAAATAAAGCATAAACTAACATAAATATTCCTCTCTAAATGATTTTCAATATCACCTCCCTACAAGTTTTCAGGAAGTAAAGAAAGTTCTGGGATTATAACTCACTTTAAGTCAGACCTAGGTGTATAATCAATTTGATAATGTCACTATTTTTATTACTACATAGATAAAATAGCACATAAAATGAAATACATAGATAAAATGTTATTTTAACTCTCACTGGTAGTACAGTAGGTAAGAGCATAAACTCTGGAGACAGACCTCTGAGGTTCTAATCCCAGCTCTGTTGTTAATTAGTTGTATGACCTTGGGCAAGTTACTTAAACTCTCATCTCAGCATCCTTATTTATGAAAGAATATATAAAAACAAGGAGAAGGGGATGACAGAGGATGAGATGGTTGGATGCAATCACTGACTCGATGGACATGAGTTTGAGCAACTCCAGGAGTTGGAGATGCACCGGGGGACCTGGCATGCTGCATGGGGTTGCAAAGAGTTAGCATGACTGAGCGACTGAACTGAACTAAGAACAAGTACTTAATCAGAAAGTTTTTATGAGAACTAAATGAGTCAACAGATGTAACATGTTTAGAAGGGTGGCTGGCACACACAGTAGGCAGTATACATATATATGTGTGTGTAGATATATCACATATTATATCATTGTTATTACTAACGCCCTGAAGCCATTCAGCCTTCGGGCCAGGGACAGGTAGGACCTACAGGGGGCCTTGATTCAGATCAGGACTCCTAGGTGTCAAGGCTCAGTTTTCTGACTCAGAATTCTCAAAAACAAAATAGAATCCCTCCATCAATAAGACCAGTGAGGAGGCGACCTCAGAAAAGAATGTCAGGGAAGGGTTCGCAGAGCTCCAGGGACCCAGCCCTGGCCACGGAGGCAGGGAAAGCCACAGCCCCAGGTGGTGGCAGTGGGGTGCAGCAGGCCCCTGCCAGCCAGGAGGAGCAGGGGGTGGGAAGCGCTGGGGGTCCTGCGTGGCTGAGTCCCCAGATGGCTGGCATCACGCCCCTCCTGGATCTGTATACAAGGCCGCTCACCCATGTGGGGCTAAGTTACAGTGCCCTTCCAAGAAGCTGACACTGCAAACTAGACATCCAGTGACTACACAACACTGCGTCCAGGGACTGTACAACATTGCGTCCAGTGACTGCACAACACCACGTCCAGGGACTGTACAACACCGCTTCCAGGGACTGCACAACACCGTGACCAGTGACTGTACAGCACCGCATCCAGTGACTACACAACACCATGTCCAGGGACTACACAACACCGTGTCCAGTGAATAGACAACACCACATCCAGTGACTGTACAACACTGCATCCAGTGACTACACAACACTGCATCCAGGGACTGTACAACACCGCATCCAGTGACAGTATAACACCACGTCCAGTGACTACACAGTGCCATGTCCAGGGACTACACAATGCCGCATCCAGGGACTGCACAACACCACGTCCAGTGACTACAGTGCCCAGTCCAGTGAATAGAGTACCACACCCTGGCCTACCCCAAGGGCATCCCCGGGTCTGGGGCTGTGTGTGTGGTGGCCGTGGGGTGGGGATCGGGGGTGGGGGGAGGTAGGTTATTAATTCCAGGTGCTGGACTTCGGGAAGTTGCTTCCCAGGGTGGTTTGAACCCTGTGCACTCCCTCTGTCTGGGCTGTTTTTCTCAGTGTCGGTACTTGACTGACAAATCCTTGCTGTGGTCAGAGGCCCTCCTGCACAGCTTTCTTGCGTGTGGCTTTGCTAATGGTTGTGTGTGCTGCCCCCCTCAGTAAGCCCATGGACGTTCTGTTGTGGAATTAGGGACACAGTTCACCAAACAGTTCCTGGCCTCTGAGGCCTGATTCCCTCTTAGGAAGGGGTCCTCAGGGCAGGCGAGAATGATTCGATAAGAGTACCAGGAGGGAGACCTGCTGACCAGCACGATAAGATTTTCCCTAAAGAGTCTAATGACCATTGAGATTTTTGTGGGATCTAGAGGACCGATGTTCATGCCCAGTGTCTACAGAGCGCCCGGGACACTCACACACTTTGTATATGAAGGGTCAGCTCTAGTGCAGCCTCCTCTCACGAGAATGTTTAGACAACTGGTGGTGAAAACATGAAATCTATGTTCTTGTGGAATAATAAGCATTACTATTTATACAGGTTAATTTGTAAAGGAAATTCTATTTACACTCAGGCTGAATTTATAAAATCTCTCTCACTGAAACTGACTCAAAACATATGCAAAATGTAGCTGGATTTTAATTTGCGTTTTATGTAATAAAGTATCCTGTCAGCGGCAGTCCAATTATACTTTCAAGTTGTGAAAATCCCGCTATAATGCCATAATTGCTAAGGCAAAAGTATAAAACCTGATCACACTCAATTCCACAGAATACTGACTCACTGGGGAAAATAAATATATTCCTATCTAATACCATATGAATTGAAATAAATACATGCTGCCTTTTTGCACAATGATAATTTTAGAAAAATTAAACTGCCATTCATATTTAACATCCCAGTGAGCATTTTACAGGTCACTGAGTGAGATAAAATGGAAGCGATACTAAGAACAGAAATTTGGTAAAATGATATTTTTATATAATAAGATTTTCCTAGAAGAGCTTGGATTATTATTAAAATAATAAATCCTTTGACTTTTTAAAAATAGCCTTGAGTTCAGTCATGTCCTACTGTTTGCAACCCCATGGACTTGCCCACCAGGTTCCCCTGTCCACGGGATTTTCCAGACAAAAATACTGGAGTGGGCTGCCATTTCTTACTGCAGGGGATCTTTCTGACCCAGGGCTCGCACCTGTGTCTCTTGTGTCTCCTGCATTGGTAGCCAGATTCTGCACCATCTGGAACATCCCCCAGATAGCCTTATTGATACCCAATATGAATACACACCAAAAAATTTACATCCTGTAAAGTCCACCCATTTTTATAATGGAGTTTTAGTGAATGTATACAGTTGTATAACTATGACCACAATCTAATCTTAGAAATGCTTCCATCAACTAATTAAAGAAAAAATTTTCTGTTCACAATCCTTCCCCATTGCCAGCCCCTGCTCTAAGTAAGCATCATCTACTTTTTGCCTCCATACTGTTGTCATTTGGGGATGGTTCTTATAAATGGAAAAACAATATGTGTTCCTTTGTGACTGGCTTCTTTCACCGACCATCACGTTTCTGCAGGTCATGAGGCAGCGAACCAGCTCCCCTGCTACCTGCTCCTGGGTCCACCCTCTGGCAGCTCAGCCTCCCTGGCCCAGTGCCGGCTTGGGGCTCTCCCAACCTCCTGGCCACGCTGAATCCCTGCCGTCCTGCGTTTTCTTCTCCGACTCTGTCACATTCACCGTATGAATGTGTTTCTCAGTCTGGGTGTATACTTTCACTGATGCCACCTTTGGGAAAACACCTTTGGGCTTCCTTGGTGGCTCAGATGGTAGTCTCCTTGCATATGGGAGACCCGGGTTCCATCCCTGGGTCAGCAAGATCCCCTGGAGAAGGGAATGGCAACCCACTCCAGTATTCTTGCCTGGAGAATCCCATGGACAGAGGAGCCTGGAGGGCCACAGTCTGTGGGGTCACAGAGAGTTGGACACTTGGGAAAACAGGTGTCCCCCTCCGCGGTAGCCCCGCAAGCAGGCAAAGCTCCCATGGGAGCCCCCTGGCCACACCTGGGGAGTCAGCAAGAGGCGAGAGCCTGGCCTAGTCAAGTCTGGGGCGCGGCGCACCCCCTGCTGTAACTTGGCAGCCGCCTCTCCCCGGCTTGAGAGAGCAAGTGAGCTGGAGGCCAACTAGCAAAGGAGTAACTTCAAATCCATTCTAATCTGCAAACAATAAAGTCAGTGGCAACGTTTATGACTTACACTATTGCTAGTGTACAACACTCACCTACACCAGTGGATCCTGACATGATGGCTGAGTGTGAAAGGGGATACTAGAAGTTGTGAAAGGCCACCAGTCACAGCCTATAAAGGACAAAGGACACAGCAGAAATGTAGGGCGAGGGAGGGGGCTTCCCCGGGGGTACAGCGATAAAGAATCCGCCTGCCAGTGCAGGAGACACGGGTTCCATCTCTGGTCTGGGTGGATCCCACATGCCTCAGGGCAGTTCTTCTACTCATTAATTCTCATTATTCTGTTGCACTCCCTCATAGTGATCATTTAAAGATGCAATTATAATTACACATGGACCTGTTGTATGATGTCTGATTCTTACTGTGAGATTCATGTGAAAGTGAAAGTGAAGTTGCCCAGTTGTGTCTGACTCTTCGAAACCCCATGGACTGCAGCCCACCAGGCTCCTCCGTCCATGGGATTTTCCAGGCAAGAGTACTGGAGTGTGTTGCCATTGCCTTCTCCGGCCTGAGGTTAATCATGTTTTTATCACAAAATACAAATGGCGGCAATGGAGAGAGATTCAATTGCATGTCTAATTCATGAGGGGAAAAAAGTACTTGCAAAAATTTTTTCTATAGTTAGGTAGTTTTTGGTTTTTTATGGAGAATAAAAATTCAAATAAATGAAAAGTGTACACAGAGAATTTAAATAACTAACAAGCTTGATCTAAATTGATACATTCATATACACAACTTTATATCCATTAAAAAAAACCTGGCATACTATAGAATAAAATGAAAATATCTTGGTAGATCTTGATTTAAAGAGGAAATGAAATATACAATTTCAAAGTATTTAGATATGAGTGCATTACATGTTACCAAAACATTTGACCACGACAGTCATAAAAACCCATCAATCACGCACAGAAAGTTAAAGAAGTGATTAAGACTGGGGGTTCTAGTTCCTTGTGAACTTCCTGTTTTAGAGGCAGCAAGGTCAACCCAAGGTTATACATGTTTGATCGTTTAAGAATCCTTTGACAATTCTTATGATGAATATGGGCTTCCCAAGTGGCACTAGTGGTAAAGAACTCGCCTGCCAATTCAGGAGACCCAGGCTCTATCCCTGGGTCAGGAAGATGCCCTGGAGAAGAGAATGGCTACCCACTCCAATATTCTTGCCTGGAGAATCTCATAGACAGAGGAGCCTGGTGGACTATAGTCCATGGGGTCACAAGAGTAGGACACGACTGAGCAACTGAGTATGCGTGATGATTATACAGAATGTCACTTGCAATTATAGAGTCCATAACATGGTAATTAACACAAAAGTTTGGAGACCCAGCTATTACCCCTTTACAGACACTGAGCTTCCCTGTGATTTTTTTCATAAATAGTTTATAGACATTTCGTGCTTCTAATTCAGCAGGCATGCTACTGAGCACAGCAATTTGTTTCAACAAAAGATGCTAACCTCAGAGAGTTTCCCAAGTGGTTTAGAAAGATTCCTCCTAAAATTGTGACTCAGCATCTGTGGTCTCTGGTTAAGGACTGTCAGCTCCAAGAGAGCAGAGATGAGGGAAACATCTAGAAGACATGAAATCCTGCAGCAGAGCTCCTGCAGTTTATTCAGAGACCCCCATCTGAAAAGGCTTAGGTGTGTGCTTCATAGCCCACAACAAATTCTTAATGTGCATTAAGGAAATGCAGGTCCGAGGCTGGCCTCTCTGCAGGACGCAGGGACCAAGGCTCTCAGCCTTGAAGGTGCTGACATTGTAGAAGGTGGGATGTGCCAACGTCTACTTAAACGTATTAGGAGACAGAGAAAAATAAATGGCACAGAACAAGCATACAAGAAATGACAGGATCTGAAGAAGGGAGAAACTCACCCACTTGGGCGAAGGGAGGGTTCCGTGAGGACAGGGTGCTGGACTGGATTCCAGGCAGAGGGCAGGATGTGAATGGGCAGACACAGAAAACACAAGGAAGATAGGAGCAAATCATGGTTTGGCTGCTTGGCAGAGGAGGGTGAAGAGGGTTAAAGCTGTAAAGATGTTTGGTTTCAATTGACAGACAGATAAGAATATCCACATCAAGATGTCCCTGGTAGTCCAGTGCTTAAACATGCTGAGCTTCCACTGCAGGGGCATGGGTTTGATCCCCAGTTGGGGAACTAAGATCCCACATGCCTCATGGTGCAGCCTAAAGATAGAGAAATAAATAAATATACTCTTAAAATGGAAGGAAAAAGAAAGAAAATCTGCTTAAGAGTCATCCAAAGACAGGAAATGAAGCCCTGCAGGCCCCAGGGGACTGGAGTTGTCTTTATTCTGGGCAGCTATGTGCTCAGCTTTATTTTCTTGGGCTCCCAAATCACTGAAGATGATGACTGCAACTATGAAATTAAAAGACGCTTGCTCCTTGGAAGAAAAGCTATGACAAACCGAGACAGCATATTAAAAAGCAGAGACATTACTTTGTCAACAAAGGTCTGTCTAGTCAAAGCTATGGTTTTTCCAGTAGTCAGGTATGGATGTGAGAATTGGACTACAAAGAAAGCTGAATGCCGAAGAATTGATGCTTTTGAACTGTGGTGTTGGAGAAGACTCTTGAGAGTCCCTTGGACTACAAGGAGATCAAACCAGTCAATCCTACAGGAAACCAGCCCTGGAATATTCATTGGAAGGACTGATGCTGAAGCTCCAATACTTTGGTCACCCAATGCAAAGAGCCAGTTCATTGGAAAATACCTTGATGCTGAGAAAAATTGAGGGCAGGAGGAGAAGAGGATGACAGAGGATGAGATGGTTGGATGGCATCACTGACTCAATGGACAGGAGTTTGAGCAAGCTCTGGGAGAGAGTGAAGGACAGGGAAGCCTGGTGTGCTGCAGTCCATGGGGTCGAAAAGAGTTGGACGTGACTGAGCAACTGAACAACAACAAATGTGCTCAGCTAAAACCTGGGAGAGGATAATGGATATCCAATTAGTTTTTCTGCCTCAAGTACCCTCTGACACCCAGCAAATCTCCAGGTTGACCGCAAACTCTCATGGCGGATGGACCGTTCTGCTGTAGGTCCTGCCTTGGTCCAGTGAGCTGAGAACTGGAGAGGGTCTGGAGGATGGACGTTTGGACTATGAGGCTCCCCTCTCAGGGGTCATGTCCAGGAGCCAAGATGGAAAAAGGGGTCTGGGCAGAACAGACAAATTGACCAGCGTGTCGACTACAAAAGGCTAATGGGTCATCGCAGAGGGTGAGAAACCCTGCAGTGGAAACTCACAGTCCATTTCAGCAGGCAGGCCGTGCAAAATCACCAGCAGTGTCTCCAGCAAGGCACTGGTGTGAGCAGAGCTTTTTACTAAAACAAGATTACCCTGGCAGCAGTGTGTGGGCTGACTTGGAATAAGGTGGGATGGAGCAGCCCCTGCATAAGGCCAGACGAGATTGAACTTGACCTTGAGCAGAACTTTCAGTTCAGTCCAGTTCAGTCGCTCAGTCGTGTCCAACTCTTTGCGACCCAATGAATTGCAGCACGCCAGGCCTCCCTGTCCATCACCATCTCCCAGAGTTCACTCAGACTCACGTCCATCGAGTCCATGATGCCATCCAGCCATCTCATCCTCGGTCATCCCCTTCTCCTCCTGGGATTTCTTTGGAAGGAATGATGCTAAAGCTGAAGCTCCAGTACTTTGGCCACCTCATGCGAAGAGCTGACTCATTGGAAAAGACTCTGATGCTGGGAGGGATTGGGGGCAGGAGGAGGAGCAGAACTTTAGGAACTATTAAAGATGCAAAGGCACGTAGAGCAACAGCGGGTAGCTGGCAATATAATGGCAAGAGAGGAGTAAGAAAATCTATAAAAAGAAGAATCTCAAATTCAAAATCATGCCAGTTTGGGCATGCAGTGGCATTGATTATGATGGGAGTGTCATATATACCACCATATGGAGATGTGTAGTCATAGCAAGACTGCCTTTCTTTTTCATTATTATTTTAACCTTTTTGTTTTGTATGAGGGTATAGCTGATTAACAACGTTGTGACAGTTTCAGGTAGACAGTGAAGGGACTCAACCACACACAGACATGTATCCATTCTCCCACAAACTCCCTTCCCATCCAGGCTGCCACACAACATTAAGCAGAGTTCTCTGTGCTATACAGAAGGTCCTTGTTGGTCATCCATTTCAAATACAGCACTGTGTACATGTCCATCCCAAACTCCTTAACTATCCCTTCCCCCGGCAGCCATAAGTTCATTCCCTAAATCTTCAAGTCTCTTTTTTGTACATTCATTTGTATCAGTTCTTTTTAGATTCCACATATAAGAGATGTCATACAATATTTCTCCTTTTCTGACTTCACTCTGTATGACCGTCTCTAGGCCCAACCATGTTGCTGCAAATGGCATGATTTCATCCTTTTTTAATGGCTGAGGATACTCCCATTCTTGAACGCAATATTCATTATACCATGTGTCAGAAAGCAGTAAAGTCTGTAATAGATTCTATAAAACACTTTCAGTCAAAGTGTTAAGAAGTTTTGTGTTCACTTGAGAGGTACGCTTAGGTATCTGAAAGATAAACATCTCTTATACAAAGAATTTCATTCCCAAATAATAATTAAATGAGTCCTCACCAAACCTGAAATCATTATGCTGTCAAATACATGCATTTATTGTTGTTGCTCAGTTGCTTAGTCGTGTCTGACTCTTTGCAGCCTCATGGACTGCAGCATGCCTGCCTTCCCTGTCCTTCACCATCTCCTGGAGCTTGCTCAAACTCATGTCCATTGAGTCAGTGATGCCATCCAACCATTCTCATCTTCTCATCCCTTCTCTTCCTGCCTTCTATCTTTCCCAGCATCAGGGTCTTTTCCAATGAATCAGCTCTTTGCATCAAGTGGCCAAAGTATCGGAGCTTCAGCTTCAGAATCAGTCCTTCCAATGCATATTCCAGGGTTGATTTCCTTTAGAATTAACTGGTTTGGTCTCCTTGCAGTCCAAGGGACTCTCATGAGTCTTCTCCAGCACCACAGTTTGAAAGCATCAGTTCTTCAGTGCTCTGCCTTCTTTCTGGTCCAACTCTCGCATAAGTATACAACTACTGGAAAAACCATAGCTTTGACAATATGCACCTTTGTTGGCAAAATGATGTCTCTGCTTTTTAATATGCTGTCTAGTTTGGTCATAGCTTTTCTTCCAAGGAGCAAGTGTCTTTTAATTTCATGGCTGCATTTATAGGACAGCAGTTGGATGTACAGGTTACATTTACCCTGCTGAACATACAATAGAAACCATGGCTCTGTAGACCCAAGCTAAGCATTTTAAAACTCCAGCTAAATAAATGTATGAAACCCATTCCAAAGGAGTCAAGCCTCTTACATATGGTAGAAATGCAGCTAAATAATACACAAGGCCTTTGTGTGATACAGGACATTCAACATCAGCTCTGGGTAATCATACCTATTGAATGGTGTGGGTTTCCCATTGAGAAGCTAGAGTTTACATGACTCTCCTTTGAAAGACTAATTTCCACATTTCCATCCTTGAATAGAAAACTTGGACTAACAGAATGACGGGAACATAGAGCGCAAGTACAGAAATCTGTGGCCATCTCTTTTGCTCACACAGAGATACAATGAACAACACCATGCTCTAAATTTAAAGAAATACACATATGAAAAGATAAGGGGAGGCGTCTTTGGTAATTTTGAATAAAAACTGAGAAAACTATCCTAGAATGGCTGAAAGCAAAATACAAAGAAGCTTCTAGAAATCTGAGCCTCTGTATCTGACTGCCAAAGTAGTCCCCCATTTCCAAAAGAGATTTTTTTTTTAAACATCCCTTGCAGATTATTTTTGACTCAGCCAAGCAGGGAGTCTATTTTAAAGCTCCCGATTTGAAAGTCATGGAAGCTTTATAGAGTTCTCCACCTGCATCTCTTTTTAGGAACAGGCCTTTATCCTCTAAAAGGATGAAAACCTCTAGCATATAAAAACTTTGTTAAGCTGTCACTATCAATAGGATAAAAAAAAAATTAACGGTTGACAAAGAAGAAACAACTTGCATCTTCGAATCAGTTTTCTTAAAGCTGTTGTTAAAAGCTATAACCTCCAACGTTAACTAAATTTAAACCCCCTCTGACCTTCGTGGTGGCCCTTACCCTTTTCTTTCTTCTGCTTCCTGTGGTCGCTGCAGAAAACTGGCCCAGGCCTTGGAAAAGCGTTCTCTGCAACACACAAAGGCCCAGCTTTCCTGTTCCCCCCCCAGGAGGCCCCGGATCAACCAAGGGGTCAGCACCTGTGCGGAGAAGCAGGTGACAGTAGCCTAGAGCAAGCTGTAAGAGTGTCTGCCCTTCATAGATCACGCTGCAGCTTCAGGCATTCAAGCCACTGAAGTTCAGGTTTTCTTTGTGAACACAGACTTTAAACAAATTCATCTATTGCTGTTCAACTGACTGTAAAATTGGTAGTTTTACTGTTGCAAAAAAAAGAAAGAAAAGAAGAAAAACGGAGAGCTTTCATTTCCACTTTGCTAAGGTCATGGATACATCCCAGGCTGCCAGCAAACCACCCTTTAAAATCTTGGCAACTGAACAACTTGCAGGGGAGAAAGCAGCCGATGACAGAAACGTACAGTGGGACTGTGCGTGCTCCTCCCCACACAGTGAACAGATCAAACTCCACAGCCGAGGACTCTCCAAGATGGAATGATCCATTTTTAATTCCGTGTCCCTCAAAGATGGGAAGTGGCGGGAGCACAAGTTTGTTTCACCACTAACATTATATTTGCTGTTAGCCCTGACTTCCTTAAGCAGCCTTGTAACTAGAAGATCTCATGAGGGTGTTTAAACACATTAGTGGGTTTTATTACAGAGAATACTCATGACTTGGTCCTGCTTTAGGCTGACTTCACAGTACAAGACAACACACGTTTCCTAAGGTTTCCTGCACCAGCTCTTTGTGTTTCTACATGACGTCTCATTATGGTAACAGAAATTATTTTTATCAAGTGTTTCAAAATGACCAAAGTTAACTGACTCACTCCTGAATGGAACATCTTTGAAATGGAAGCATATGGCCCTGTTGTTTCTCCAAAGGAGAATTTTGAACCGATTTTCTGCTTTATTTGGTTGCATAATAGCCTTTCTCACAGACAATAAAAGGACCTTTCATATATAAACATGTTTTTACTTAGCAGACCTGTTGTTCAGTCTGACTCTGTTGTTCAGCAGACCTGTTCAGTCATGTCCGACTCTGCGACCCCATGGACTGCAGCACGCCAGGCTTCCCTGTCCTTCACCATCTTCTGGAGCTTGCTCAAACTCATGTCCATTGAGTCCGTAATGCCATCCAACCATCTCATCCATGTCTTGGCAGACATGACAACTTTTTTAAAAAAAAATTCATCACAATTTCATTCGACAACTTTGTTTTGGTCATTCCCAACCACTGTCATGTTTTAATTATTGGTGTTATCACTTTTTTTCCTTGGCCACATCACACAGCTTGTGGAATCTTAGTTCCTGGACCAGGGATTGAACCAGTGCCCTCTGCAGTGAAAGTGCAGAGTCTTAGTCACTGGATCACCAGGGAAGTCTGGTGCCATCACCTTTGGTAAGAGAAACGATTAATCTGGAATCTAATGTTATGGGAAACTTTTCACATGGTAAAGAAATTTATTCTGAATCTAATAATAGTGTGAGAGTATGTGAAGGGTTTTGACACAGACGTGGTCACCAGATGGTGCACCTCTTCTGAGGAACTAGCAGAAGTAGCTGCCGGATGGATTTAGGTTCGTAAAGGAGGAGTCCCTCAGCCCCTTAAACCACTGAGATGAGCTCCTGATGGAGGGCTGGGTCTCCTTGTCTGGGTTTTGGTGCTTTGTTTTAAGTGTCTAGCTGATTAAATGTTCAGAATGGATTCATCGCAGTCCTGCCTGGGGATAATGGTAGAGATGTCGTAAGAAGGCTTCCAGCTTTCAGGTGTTAAGGGCTGAGGTTTTGAAGTCACCCTCCATCAGTCAAAGTCCCGAGCACGCTGTGCTTTCTCTGCCCCTTTCCACAAGTTTGTAAACACGTGCTCAGAAGAGCAGAGCATGGCTCTTCTCCGTTACTAAATGGCTCCGAGATGAGAAAGCGGCTGACATTCAAGCCAACACTCCCTGGACTCAGTTGGCACGACACAGGCTCTTGCACGTAATAGACTCCCGTCCTTTCGCTTTAGCAAAACGGTCCTGATGGGAGTTTACAGTCTAATGGACGGTGGGAAGAGGGTATATAAACTACCTATAATCCATGAATAGCTACTTGTTGAAGAATAGGCTGAGTATTTGACCTCAGACAGGCTTTGCCACATCCACATAACTTCAAACTAAACACAGGACTATTATCAGATTAGCTTCTTAATTTGTTGCAGTCACTGGGGCATCATGAAGATACAGCCTAGAGTTAACAACTTTTGAAGAAATCACAGAGTAGACTCCTGAACCTCAAAGACCGGGGCTAAGCAACTGTCTCCCATGCCTCCCTCTGCACCACGGGGAAGAGAGGGGACTCTGAAAGCTAACAGGCAAGGAGAGGGACAGAACTGTTTCCTTTAACCCTTCCTCAGGGCAAAAACACCAATATCTGCACTGCGTGAGGAAATGTGCCATTCAGGGACTAACCAGGAAATAACCTGGAAATTACGCTGTGGTGGAAAATGTAGGAATTTTAGTCACCAGGATGTGAGTCATATTATGGAGTTTCAATTTTACATTCTGGGCTTTGCAGGGTTTTGTGTTTTTTGTTTTGTTTTGTTTTTTTTTTTTTGGTGAATTATAGGTAGAGACAATAACAACTGGGAAAGCTCTCTATACTGAGAATCCTCTTCCATGCACATATCAAATCAGACAGCTTCCAAGGGCTTTGTGGCGCAGTCACATAACATGCCCAAACCAAGGAGGGAGCCTTAGCAGGCAGAGGCCATAAATACAGGGAGGGGTCCTGAAAAAGCCAGCTGCCCGCTCTGCTTTCGTTAGTCAAGGGTCTTTAAAGTCAGCCCCCAGTGGGGCTGAGCCCAAAACTCTCAATGGTTCTTTGAAAGCTGTCTGGTCCCATTTCAGCTGAGGTCAAAGCAGAGTTCAGAAGAGATAAAAAGAGCCTGCTTCTCTCTGAGTGCACGTCTGTGACACCCACCCTTTCTGCTCATCTCCTTCCAGGAGCACTAACGTCTGTCTCTTGGAGTTGAGACACCTGATGCCAGCAGTCTAGGAAACTCCTCAAAGCATCCACTCTGCTACGCGTACTTCAGAGGGGCTGCGAAAGGGGCACTGACAGGAAGCTCCAGTTACTGATGATAGCTTGGTCATAATCTCACCAAACTGTTAAGTCCTGAGTTTGGGTATTAAACTCTTCATTCGGTTCCACACATTTCACTTAGTATCTTCACAGACTTGAACCCCACTGCTTCACTCTTTTCATAAGAGACATTCAGCATTGAGAAAACCAACTCTCACACTGGGCTGCCTGGGTGGATTTTTTTTTTTTAATTGAGTCTACTTGCTGCCAGACTTTGGGCAAACCATTAATACTTACCTTCTTCAGGCTTCGTTCCACCATCTGTGAAATGAGGTAATCAGCTTTTCCTGAGGATTAGACGACTTGATAGAAGGAAAGCGTGGAGCACAGTGGTCAGCACCCACTATTTCCCAAGTTTTGTGCTGGTCACTCTATTCCCAGACTTACACTAAGTAACCACGTTGTTATTAAAGAATATTCCTGGCAAAATGAAACTGAAACTTTAACTCTTCTTATTTAACTTCAAAAAGGTCAACATGCAAATACTAACCATCAGCCTTTGAGGCAGACAGTTTTTTCTGGGTTTACCACTTCATTGTTCATATTCAGCTTCTGGGCCGGACCCCGTGGATTTGATGAATAAACAAAAAATTGGCTCATTACTCTCAAGGAGCTATTTAAGACTGATCTAGTTTCCTCATCTGTGATCAAAGAGGTAACGCCTGAGGAGCTATTTAATGAGAATAAAGGGATGCGTCCTGCTGGATTGCAAGTACCCTGCAGGAGTCACAGGCTCTGAAATAAACCAGAGGATTCTCTACCTAGGTGGGCTCAGAGAGCCCCAGCCGGAGATTCCCACTGCCACTGAGGACTTTCCTATGGAGAAGAGGCCAGTGGGGCAGGCCTGGCCAAGCGGGCTGCAGATTTGCTGACCCCCAAAGCCAGCGAGGGAAGAGACCAGGTGCATGACCCCTCCAGGCTAGAGCTGTTCCTGGAGCCAGCACATGCCGTGCACCTGCCATGCGCGTGTCCCCTTGGTTGCACGCTGACCACTCTGAGCTCTCCTGGGTGGCAGGCCATGTGGGCCTTCCCCACCTGGCCCGGTGCTCTTGCAGGCAGCTAGCACCCCTAACCTGGGAACCAAGGGGAGCCTCTACTTCCTAACTCCTCTTGTCCACCTGAACTTTGAGGCAGGGCTCCCAAATGTACAGTAAGTATAAAGATGTTTACAAAATAGCTTGTTACCATCCTGCCACTGTCACTGACTGCAGCTATGAAATTAAAAGATGCTTGCTCCTTGGAAGAAAAGCTATGACCAACCTAAGTTTAGTTCAGCTCAGTCGCTCAGTCATGTCCGACTCTTTGCAACCCTATGAACCGCAGCACGCCAGGCCTCCCTCTCCATTACCAACTCCCAGAGTCCACCCAAACCCATGTACATTGAGTTGGTGATGCCATCCAACCATCTCATCCTGTTGTCCCCTTCTCTTCCCACCCTCAATTTTTCCCAGCTTCAGGGTCTTTTCAAATGAGTCAGCTCTTTGCATCAGGTGGCCAAAGTATTGGAGTTTCAGCTTCAAAATCAGTCCTATCAATGAACACCCAGGACTGATCTCCTTTAGGATGGACTGGTTGGATCTCCTTGCAGTACAAGGAACTCTCAAGAGTCTTCTCCAACACCATAGTTCAAAAGCATCAATTCTTCAGCACTCAGCTTTCTTTATAGTCCAGCTCTCACATCCATACATGACCACTGGAAAAACGATAGCCTTGACTAGATGGACCTTTGTTGCCAAAGTAATGTCTCTACTTTTTAATATGTTGTCTAGGTTGTTCATAACTTTTCTTCCAAGGAGTAAGCATCTTTTAATTTCATTGGCTGCAATCACCATCTGCAGTGATTTTGGAGTCCAGAGAAAGAAAGTCAGCCATTGTTTCCTCATCTATTTGCCATGAAGTGATGGGACCAGATGCCATGATCTTAGTTTTCTTAATGTTGAGCTTTAAGCCAACTTTTTTACTCTCCTCTTTCACTTTCATCAAGAGGCTCTTTAGTTCTTCTTCACTTTCTGCCATAAGGGTGGTGTCATCTGCCTATCTAAGGTTATTGATATTTCTCCGGGCAATATTGATTCCAGCTTGTGCTTCCTCCAGCCCAGCGTTTCTCATGATGTATTCTGCATATAACTTAAATAAGCAGTGACAACCTAGACAGCATATTAAAAAGCAGAGACATTATTTTGCCAACAAAGGTCTGTCTAGTCAAAGCTATGGTTTTTCTAGTAGTCATGTACGGATGTGAGAGCTGGTCTCTAAAGAAAGCTGAGCGCTGATGCTTTTGAACTGTGGTGTTGGAGAAGACTCTTGAGGGTCCCTTGGACAGCAAGGAGATCCAACCAGTCCATCCTAAAGGAAAGCAGTCCTGAATGTTCATTGGAAGGACTGAGTCGGAAGCTGAAACTCCAATACTTTGGCCACCTGATGAGAACTGACTCACTGGAAAAGACCGTGATGCTGGGAAAGATAGAAGGCAGAAGTGGATGACAGAGGATGAGATGGTTGGATGGTATCACCGAGTGGATGGACATGAGTTTGAGTAAACTCTGGGAGTTGGTGATGGACAGCGAGGCCTGGTGTGTTGCAGTCCATGGAGTCGCAAAGAGTAGGACACGACTGAACAACTGGACTGAACTGATTAACCATCTTATCAAAGTAATATTTTATTAAATAAGAAAGACGTATGCAAGCTGTAAGCCCACTGGGCACGCAACTACACTGAGGTCGGCGAAAACGTAAGGGATGGAAGGGTAGCGAGCCTCCGATCGCCGCACCACCTACGGCGGCTGGAGCCGGAGGAGCAGCAACGACGCGCCCTTTTCTGTCGGAGGACTTGAAGTCGCCAGCCGGAAACTCTCTCCTCCTAACGTCGCCTTCCCTTTAAAGCCGGGAGTCGACGCCCCGCCCACTACGGAGGGCGAAGAGGGTCTCACTCGGGAGCCCGCTTGCGGGCTGCTGCCGCCAAACCTCATCAATCGGCGGCTCGGTACAGGTAAAGCCAAAGTGGGTCGCTGCGCGAGTGAGGGGACCTGCGGCGGGAAGACGGGGTCGTAGGGGCAGGCCTGCGGCCTAGCGCTCAGCCGTGTCGTTGTCCTTGGAAGGCCAATGTCGCCCACCTGCTGGCGGACTGCAGACGCTGCCGCGCGGGCGGAGCACGGCCGGGGTGTAAAGTTGTCTTAGAGCCCGGGCTAGGCCGGGCGTCCGTCCTTCCGGCCCCTACCTCTTCCGTCCTGCCATCATGGCGCATGTACGGGGACACACGCAGGCCGGACGTCGTTACGCTCGGCTCCCGCCCGGGCGCGGCCATCGCAAGCGCACCTGATTGGTCCGTTCGGCGCGCGTAGCCCCGCCCCTCGACCCCTGGCTCAGCGCCTGGCAGGTGAGACAGCGCCGACACCTTGGTGTCTGCGGCCGCCCAGGGAGGTGTGCTGGAGGAAAGTCGCCGAGCCATCTGGGATTTCTTTTTCTTTTTTTACCCCCGTTCATCATTTACTGGGCTCCCCGGCATAAGGCTCCTTGAAAGAAGTAAAAACATTTTCTTACTGAATAGCCGCAGTTCCGAGCGCAAGCTGTGAGGTTTTACTGTGCCAGACGCGGTTCCGGGAAGGGTATGCCACGTGTGTTCCTTGCTTCACAGAACTCACCGTCTAGTGAAGCAGAGAATCAGTAATAGTCACAAAATTATAATCGTGGAAAGAGAGGCTATACTGTGGAAATACTTGACCGTTGACCTCGATAAACAAATACGGGGGGGTGGGGGCGCTTTCAGGGGAGATCTGGCTTAGTCTTGGACGTGATCAGAGGAATGCCCTGAGAAAGGCAGCGCTCGGCAGGAAAGGAGTTCCCTAAACCAAGGGGGAAGAGCATTCATGATCAGCAAGGCAGTGTGGTTTAGGCATAAAGGAAGTTTGGTGTGGAATGAGGCCGGAAGGGCCTTTTGGCTTCCTGAAAGCTATGGGTCTTTAGTCTGCAGGCAGTTTTAAGGTGGGCGGGCACTGCGTGGGGAGCCAGCACCTGCAGTGCAGAGGGGAGGAATTCAAGGTGCAAGAGCCTAGTTAGGAGACTGACGGTGGGAGGTGTCCCCAGGAGGGTGGTGGCGATGGACATGGAGAGAAGTAGGTGGATTTGATTGGTGTTTGGAAGTAACATTGTGAAGCCTTGGTGTTGGATTAGATGTGGGAGTGCGGGAGAGCAGACCTGGAAAAGATGCTGGTCTCTGAGATGGGGGTTCTGGAAGGTGAGATGACAGATTAGAGGAATAATATACAGGATTAAGTACATATTTTAGGATTGAGTCTTGAGCTCAGGATTTAAAAGCTTTTCTAAAAATGTTTTCTGGATGCTTATTTCAATAAAATAACTAAAAAATAAATTTAAATTCTTATGCCTAAAGAAATGTGGTTAAATAATTAGCCAAGATACTATGTTGGCTTTTTCCAGTGTTTTTAGTTACTATTCTAGCTCTTAAACAGCCCATCTTGGTATGGAGAATACTTCGTGCAAAACCAGAGCCAGCAGACAGCAATGTGCAGGCCTGGGGTCTGCAGTGCTCAGCCCCTACCAGAGCGGGCACATGGGACAGGGGGCAGGCCTGCAGGCAGAAGGACTTAGTGAAACTCCTTTGGAAGGCATGACAGAGGCTACTTAAAAGTCATCAGAATTGGAAAAATTAATTTCATAAATATTTTAGTCCACTAGAATCCATGTAACTTTTGTTCCAATCTCCCAGGAAATAATAGATATCAATATATAATATCAGCTATGTAGGAAAGAAAAACAGTGAGTGAACAAGTAAATAGAGGTTATCTTCATCTTGTCAGTTGATAGGAGTTTGGTTACAGAGGTGTTGTCAAATTATAAGCTTAAGACTTGTACATGTCATTGTTTGTAAATTTTGTCTCAAAATGAAAAGAGTTGTAAACGAATACTGAACTCTAGGTAATGATGTGCATGCTGAAGTATTGTATGCTGAAATGTAGCAGTGTCTGCAGCTTACTTTGAAATGTGGCAAAACATAATAAAATGGATGGAAAGAGAAATAAATATACATACACCAAGGAGAGCAACAGTGGAATCTAGGTGAATGAATATTGGGGTGTTGACTGTATATTTTAACTTTCCTGAATATTTAAGCATTTTCTTAATGAAAGTTGGGGAAAGTTGTCTTATAATAGGGAAGCACCTCTGTATTCCAGTTAATCATTAAAGAGATGTTGCCTGTAAGCTTAAATTACACAGTGGTCCGTCTTTAGAAACCCTACCTCCCAGGTGAAGCTCAAATACCTTTGTTCAGGTCGCAGAAAACACCTTGTCCAGTCCGACCTCTGAATGGCTGCAAGGAGGAAGAAATTAACATATCCCCTCTGGAGTCTGGCTGGAACCTGGACTTTACCCCTTTCCCTTTTCATATAAAAGAAGTCAGAATTCTAACTCAGGGAAGTTGGTTCTTTGGGACAGGAGTCCATCATCTTCTCAGTCTGCTGGCTTTCCAAACAACAACTCGTCTATTTGTTGGTCTGCCGTGTGGTGAGCAGTACAGGCTTGAACTTGGTAACAGTCCTCAAAGAATGTGATTCCTTTGAGACAACTGAAGACTGATGTGACAGTGTGAAGGACGCAGCCCTACACGCAGCACAAGGAAGTGCCGCACA
The DNA here is from genome assembly GCF_042477335.2 of Ovis canadensis. NCBI lineage: Eukaryota > Metazoa > Chordata > Mammalia > Artiodactyla > Bovidae > Ovis > Ovis canadensis. The sequence goes on from NC_091254.1 coordinate 46,748,302, forward strand.
TTTCAGGACTGCCTGCTTTATGGCTTAATGTTTACATTCCAGTTCTTACGGAATATGTGGATCAAACACCAGAACTCCCCTGTTGTGTACATCTGGAATAATGTAACTTGACATTTTTTTCTTATATCATCTAGGACAGTCAGGGATGATGCAGAACAGCCCCGGGAAGTGGAGTGAGGACAGAAAGTAGCAGGAGCTGCAGAAGAGGAGCCACGACCAGAGCAGACGGGCTCTGGGGACGCCTGTCAGTCTGTCCTCCAGTGCTCAGAGGATGTGGAGTTTTTCAGTGATCCCGTCTCAAGTAAGTAAAGAACAACAACAAAAAAGAAGCCTTCTGTTTCTCTCTAGAATGTGGAGTTAGCTACTCAATTAAAACTACCAGTAGATGCAGCTGATACGGCACAGCATGATTTCAGTAAGGTCTGAATAAATACAAAATCAGAAATGGATATCTCATACTGTCAAATTGTGCATTTTAAGTAACTGGCTTTAAGGTAACTGGCTCTTAAAATATTTTTGGATGTCTCAGAAATGATAGTTGTGGGAGTGACCAAGTGTACCAGTATTGTCATAAGAACATAAGCATTTTCATTTTGATAGATCTGATTCATTCAGGCTATTATATGTTTGACAGAGACATCTCATCAGAGAAATGGGCCTCCTATTTTGCATCAGTCTTGAAAGGTTAAGGGGAGCCCAAGACATCTCAGCGTAAGTTACTTGGATCCACTTACACTGTAATGCTTTATTACTCACTTTCTTATGCCATCTTTTTTCTGAGGGTCCTAACCCAGGAGCTGTTAACTAGGAGAGGGGTGAGGACACATCGTGTGCTCTGAAAAAGCATCCCCAGATGATGCTGGTGGGCCTCCAGCTTCTGAGAGCCCTTCTTTAAAATACACATTAGCTTTTAGCTACTTTGGTTAGCAGAAAATTGTACACATTCTACCTTAAACTGAAATCATCACCATTTACCAGGTAAGGCACTTTTGGACTTGATCTGATGAAAACCAGATGGAGAAAGAAAGGCAATCTGCATTAAAAAAAAAAAGACCATTCAGTTTGTAAAGTTCCTTAGACATAGGCTCTGCTTTAACATAGACTTACAGCTAATGAAAGAAATATTTGTTAAGGATACATAAAGTCAGAGTGCCAGTTTATTAAATTACAGTAAATATATAATTACACAGACTGGAATAGTCATATTGGCATGACTAGTGAATTTTTTCCTCCCTATATGTTGTTGATTCTTTCTAAAATGAACTTTTTAATTATGAAAAAAAAATTTGAACATAGAAAAATTGAAAGACTAACAACTAAGCACTCATACAAGCATAATCGAGCTTCTGCAGATATTGCCATAATCACATTTATTTGCTGCTGAACCATTTCAGAGTAAGTAAGGAGATGTCATGACTAACTCCCTAAGATTTCCTAAGAATGCCATTTTCATGGCTGAGAAATAGTACTTTTCTGATAGAGTCGCATCCATCATGAATCTAGGCCATGTGCAGTTCTTCCTTCCTTATCCCCACGTGTCTTTTTAATTGCTTCTCTTTCAAACGTTGAATTTTATGATTATGTCTCCTTAGTCTTTTACTTCAAGTCGCCAGTGACACTGATTTTTTGTAAGGCTTGAAGCCAGCGGTCTTGTCCCATAGTCTGGATTTTGTCAGTGGTTTCCTTGTTGTGTCATCTGACTGGTTCCTCGCAGAGTCTGGCCCTTGTATCCTTGAAAACCAGGAGCTCAGTCTGGAGGCTTGATGCTGTTCCGGTTCAGCCTTTTTGGCAGGCCTGTTTCACAGAAGGATTACCTGTCCCACGAAAAGACAAGTGTTAGGGTGTCAGAGTGCTGAGTCTGGCCCGTTATGGGGTGACCACTGGAGCACGTGTTTCCTGCTTCCGTTTGGAAGTCTTCCTTGGGTCACCCTTTGGCACCCCATGAACTCCTTGTTTCCTCATCAGCCTTTTACCTAATGATGTTTGCATCCATCTAGGCCTGAACAAAGAGTCAGACACGACTTAGAAACTGAACAAGAAGCCTGAATCAGTGGTCTGATTGGAGCTGGGAAAATGGTGCTTTTCAATTAACTTTTACTTTTCTTCTCCAGATATTAGCTGCCGTTCTCCTCTAAAGAACACTTTTCTTCATCGACTGGGGATGATTATAGTTCTTCCTAAAAAGGTAGGATAAATACTTAGTTCTTTTTCTTTAATGACCAATTTCCAAAGTAAGGAGTCGGGTATTAGTCACATAGAGTTGTGGCAAACTGTCTTTTTTTTTCATGGATTTTTGCATGGTTGGTGTGTTGAAATTCATTTTAGTCACTGATGTGTAAATGATCACACATTTGGCCAGTGAGAGTCTCTTTGTGCAGTCAAGTTGTAAATGAAACATAAAACAGAATGGTAACTACCAGGGACATCTGAAGCCTGGATATTTGATGGTGTAGAGGAGTGATTATTAGTTGGGATGTGTTACTGTTGTTATTCAGAGGATAAGCAAGTCCTCAGCTCTTAGAGGTGATGTACTCAATTGTCTATTGATGAGACGGGATTTACTGTGAAGTCGTTCCTGGATGTTGGGGCCGGTGAGCAGCTGTTGGTGGAGAGGAAGCACGTTGGCTGATGTGCTGAGAGTCGGAGCTGAGCGATGGATGCTTCGGGCTTCCTTTTGCTCTTTCTTCTGTACGTGTTTGAGAATTTTCCTGATAAAAAGTTTCTCAATGACTTGAATTTGTTATTTGTCTCTCAAATTTAATATCACAGGGTTTTTTCCCCCTAACTCTGTATTTCATTGAGTTAGACAAGGCTGTGGTCCGTGTGACTAGATTGACTAGTTTTCTGTGATTATGGTTTGTGTGTCTGCCCTCTGATGCCTCTCACAACACCTACTGTCTTACTTGGGTTACTCTTACCTTGGACATGGGTTATCTCTTCACGGCTGCTCCAGCAAAGCCCAGCCACTGCTCCTTACCTTGGATGAGGGGTATCTCCTAACAGCTGCCCCTCCTGACCTTGAACGTGGAGTAGCTCCTCTCGGCCTCCTGTGCCCTTGCAGCCACCGCTCCTTGGACGTGGGGTTGCTCTTCTAGGTCGCTGCCCCTGACCTCAGGCATTGGGTAGCTCCTCCCGGCTGCCGCCCCTGACCTCGGACATCGGGTAGCTCCTCTCGGCCGCTTCTGCGGCCTATATACAGGTCAAGAAGCAACAGTTAGAACTAGTTATGCAACAACAGACTGGTTCCAAATAGGAAAAGGAGTACGTCAGGGCTGTATATTGTCACCCTGCTTATTTAACTTATATGCAGAGTACATCATGAGAAACGCTGGGCTGAAAGAAGCACAAGCTGGAATCAAGATTGCTGGGAGAAATATCAATAACCTCAGATATGCAGATGACACCACCCTTATGGCAGAAAGTGAAGAGGAACTAAAAAGCCTCTTGATGAAAGTAAAAGAGGAGCGTGAAAAAGTTGGCTTAAAGCTCAACATTCAGAAAACTTAAGATCATGGCATCTGGTCCCATCACTTCATGGGAAATAGATGGGGAAATAGTGGAAACAGTGCCAGACTTTATTTTTTGGGGCTCCAAAATCACTGCAGAAGGTGATTGCAGCCATGAAATTAAAAGACGCTTACTCCTTGGAAGGAAAGTTATGACCAACCTAGATAGCATATTCAAAAGCAGAGACATTACTTTGCCAACAAAGGTCAGTCTAGTCAAGGCTATGGTTTTTCCAGTGGTCATGTATGGATGTGAGAGTTGGGACTGTGAAGAAAGCTGAGCACCGAAGAATTGATGCTTTTGAACTATGGTGTTGGAGAAGACTCTTGAGAGTCCCTTGGACTGCAAGGAGATCCAACTGGTCCATTCTAAAGGAGATGAGTCTTGGGTGTTCTTTGGAAGGACTGATGCTAAAGCTGAAACTCCAATACTTTGGCCACCTCATGCGAAGAGTTGACTCATTGGAAAAGACTCTGATGCTGGGTGGGATTGGGGGCAGTAGGAAAAGGGAATGACAGAGGATGAGATGGCTGGATGGCGTCATTGACTCAATGGACGTGAGTCTGGGTGAACTCCGGGAGATGGTGATGGACAGGGAGGCCTGGCGTGCTGCGATTCATGGGGTTGCAAAGAGTCAGACACGACTGAGCGACTGAACTGAATGGAACTCTGTATATGTTTATCTATGTAAAATTTATTTTGAAGAAATATGTGTATCTTCAATTTTGCTGATCTAAAGTCAAAATTCAGCTAGTATTGAAGCATAACTGCTGTGTAAGTCAAGAAGGTTTAAATCCTTTTAAAATTTGAATAACGGTAAAGACGCTTAAAAAAAAATAAAGGCAAATGCCTTTTCCTCTTTTTGGAAAGTGTTTTTAAAGCTTTTAAAAAAAACTACGTTATCTTTCAGAAACAGTTTTTATTTTGTAAACACAAAGAATTTATTAGTATAAGAAATACTTCCTCCTTATAAAAATTAGAGAATGATAATTAGGAGAACGGGGGAAAGAAAATCATGTCTTCAGTCTTAGGAAAACTTCAGGGTTCTTCTGAAATCCATTTCTTCCTCTGCCTAGTTTATTTGCTCCCTTGTTCTGCGTAATGGATTGCTGATTCATCACACAGTGCACGTGTGCTCTTTCATGATAAATAGAAGTTTTCTCCCGCGTCTTCAGACTTTTCTGCTTCTTTTGCTTTTGTGGCTTCCTCCATGAGTAAGTGTCTGATTGTTTGCTGTTGAGCAGTAAGTAGCTCAGCTATTTATTTATTTAATTTTTCATAGTGGTATATATTTAATGGTGTTTTATGATTAGTTATAATTTTAAAAAATTGATTTAATTGGAGGCTAATTACTTTACAGTATTGTAGTGGATTTTGCCATACATCAACACGAATCAGCCACAGATGTACATGTGTCCCCCATCCTGAACCCCCCCACCCACACCTCACTTCCCATCCTGTCTCTCAGGGTTGTCCCAGTGCACTGGCTTTGAGTGGCTGCTTCATGCATCGAACTTGGACTGGTGATCTATTTCACATATGGTAATATACGTTTCAATGCTATTGTTTCAACTCATCTCACCCTTGCCTTCTCCCACAGAGTCCAAAAGTCTGTTCTTTACATCTGTGTCTCTTTTGCTGTCTTGCATATAGGGTTGTCGTTACCATCTTTCTAAATTCCATATATATGCGTTAATACACACTATTGGTGTTTTTCTGACTTATTTCACTCTGTATAATAGGCTCCAGTTTCATCCACCTCATTAGGACTGATTCAAATGCCTTCTTTTTAATGGCTGAGTAATACTCCATTGTGTATATGTACCACAGCTTTCTTATCCATTCGTCTGATGATGGACATCTAGGTTGCTTCCATGTCCTAGTTATTGTAAACATGAACATCGGGGTACACGTGTCTCTCTTATTTCTGGTTTCCTTGGTGTGTATGCCCAGTGGTGGGATTGCTGGGTCATAAGGCAGGTCTATTTCCAGTTGAGGAATCTCCACACTGTTCTCCATAGTGGCTGTACCCGTTTGCATTCCCACCAACAGTGTAAGAGGGTTCCCTTTTCTCCAGTCCCTCTCCAGCATTTATAGTTTGTAGACTTTTTGATGTGGCTCAGCTATTTAACCCAGTTTCAGTCCAGTCCTGGGGCCTCTGTGGCATCTGCAGGTGGGGTCCTTCTGCATGACTCCAGGCGCCTCATTCACCGTGGTGAAACATCACAGGTCTCATGGAGGGTGGTGGACATTTGAAATGGCAGCTAGGAACTGTCTTCTTCTTTGGTAAAGCATGGGTCGTTTTATTCAAGGCTTATTCATAAATCTGACAATATTTTCTCATGGTACTATAGAAGATCGTCAGAAGAAGCTGACGCAGTGATATGATCGAATACTCCTGGGAAAAAAGACCCTAGGTTTTGAAAAGAAGATATAGGGAGGAAAGTTGGGTTTCTAGAATAGACAGGTACCGCACTTAGCAGCCTTCTGTGTGGCGGGTGGGATGATGCACCTGAAGGCCCGGGATAAATGCCCGCGGACACCGCCTCCCCCCGACCGTCTCCTTTGACTCACACAGTCATTCAGCACATATGGCCAGTTCTCCACCAGTTCTGCATCCACGGATGCAGCCAACCATGACTGAAAATACTCAGGGAAAAAACCTCCAGAAAGTTCCCAAAAGCAAGACTGATTTGCTATGCCAGGCAGCTGTTGACATATCATTTCCACTGTTAGGTTTTGTAAGTAACCTAGAGACGATGTGGTATGTGGGAGGATGTACACAGGTTACATGCAAACACACAGCGTTTTACATGCAGGACTCGAGTGTCCATGGATTTGGGTGTCTCCGGGGGCCCTGGAATCGGCCCCAAGAGGATACTGAGGATGCTGCATGTACTGGGACAGACTCTAGGTGCTGGGTTAGAACCCAGTGGGTTCCTTGCCACACTCCTAACCCAGAGGACAGACATGTTTTCTCATGAAGCTTACATTCTACTGAGGGAAGATCACGAATGTTGTGTGCAGATAAATTTCAGCAGTGAATGCTTTTAAAGGGCAAAGTGATGGGTTTGCAAGAATGGGATGTGTCATTTACAGAGTGGACATAGCACAGGAAGGGCGTTGATGAGAACTGAACAAAGCTGCATTGTCTGAGGGAAGGGATCACATAGGGGTGGGGGTGTGTATAGTGTTTAAAAGAACAGCAAGGAGCCCACAAGCTTGGAAGAGTGAGTGGAGGAGGTGGGCTGGGTGCTGTGGGCAGAGTGGGGTGGGGTGGGGGAGGGCTCTGGAGTGAGGCAGGGGTCCCAGAGGGCTGTGAGCACAGTGGGGCCATGGTCTGATGTCTGTGCTTTAAGCATGGGTGATGGGTCATCAGGGGCAGGGCAGCTGTGGGAGGTGGTCAGGAGGCTGAGACCTGACCCAGGTGAGAGGTGATCACGGCACCCAGGGGAGGGTGATGGCAAGGGAGGGGATGGGGAGTGGTTGGGTCCTGGCGGCCTTTAGAGGTGGAACAACGGGATCTGCTGATGAACGGCTGAGGAAAAGAAGGGCCAAGGATCACTTAGCTGTTTGGGGATCACTTAGCTCTATATCACATGTGAAGTGCGTATGTGATACAGAGACAGGAGGCCTGAGCTAGGGGCTGGGGCAGGTGGAACTCAGTCCTGCACATGCTGACCCGAGGGTGCTGCCTGGGTGGAGGGCTTGGGTGGGCAGTTACTCTGCAGGGATGGGGCTGCAGGGATCCACCTGGGTACCTGAGGGGCAGGGCAGTGAGAGTGCGCACCTCCCATCACTTCCTGTGCTATGTACTGGTCAACAGTGGGTGTATGCGGTGGTGACAGGCAAGAGAGCTGGGGTACACAGCCCAGAAGGATCAGAGTTGGACCAGAGGGAGTCCCAGCCTTACACACCCTGGCAGTGTCCCCAGGAAGCGCTGTCGGAGGCACTGCGTCCTCTTGCTCACCTCTGACCAGCCGCCTCTGTGTACCACAGCACCAGCCCACGGGAATGAACGGCTGGGTTTGAATGATCTTTTTTCCCTGCTTTATAGGATGGCTGCTCTTTTCCTCAAGAAGTTAACATTACAAACCATAAAGACTGAAAATTGCTGCATTAGAAGATGTTTGAGCAAATACATCTTACAGGGGCCGGCCTCCCCAAGACCGCCCCGCCTCATTCACGCGAAAGCTTTCAGCACTGAAGACACCCAGGATGAGAGCACAAAGAAAAAAAAGAACGAGACGGCTTTCAGTAGCGTTGGGAGAAAAATCAACGAGCGCATCATTCACGTGCTGGACGAACAGGGCAACGACCTGGGCCACATGCACCGGGCAAACGTGATCAGGCTCATGACTGAGCGGGACCTGCGGCTAGTGAAGAGGGATGCCAGCGCAGAGCCCCCGCAGTACCAGCTCCTGACGGGTGCACAGATCCACCAGGAGCGGCTGCGGCTTCGAGAGGCAGAGAGGGCCGCGCCCAAGCCGGGTAGGTACCCTGCTCTCTGCTCCCATGTCCCTTGGGCCGGCAGATCTGTAGTTTAAATCGGGCACCTGCCAAGCGCCTGTAAGAACAGGCGGTGAGTAACTGGAATCCTGTTTTACTACTGGGTCCAGTGTGTGTTTTTCATCCACTTACTTGTGTCCCTTTCCTCCTTGCTACTCATCATCTCTTCCTTTACCCCTGTGCAAAACGAGAGACAGACAAGGCGACCACCACCAAAACAATGGGCGCTCTTTTCCCCTCTGACCGTGGTGGGGCCTCCCAGGGCCGGGACCGCAGAGCGCCGCATGGGGTGAGGTGTGGGAGAGGTGGGGACGAGTTCCTGGTCCTGTCCTGGCCTCTCGCCTGGCCTGGGTGCCCTCCTCCTCTCCCCCCATCTCTGAGGGGAGGCAGGCTGTTCATTACAGAGAAGCGCTTCCTAACTCTGAAGTCACCCCCAGAGCATCCCCCATGCCCACTGTGAGAGTCACAGTAGGAACACTCAACGTGTTTTACCAACTTGTCACTTAAACCTTACAGAAGCCATGAACTGAATTAAGTGAGGAGGTTTGCTTTCATGATGGCTAGTAACTGCTGATCACTGGAGGTCAGATTGTCTCGATTTCTCTACACACCACATTTAGCAACAGGGATGTTGACTAGAAAACCAAAAATATCCAGAAGAGGCCTGCTGCAGTGCCGGGGCATCAGAACGCGTCACATTTGAAAAAAGGTGAACAGCCTGAGAAGCTTGGTTCAGAGGTGGCGGAAGGGCTGACAGAGGACTCTAACCAGCTGGTAGGAGCTCTGAGAAGCAAGGAGGTGTTTCTTTAAGAAAAATTATTTTTATTTAAATTTAAAAAGGATAAAGAAAAAGTACAGGGAACACCTGTTATCCACCACCCAAAGATTCTCTTTAAAGGACCATTCCTTTGTTCTTTCATCAAACAATGGTAATGATAAACGGAAGCATTCCCTGTTCAGGTACTCTTACTTGGCAACTACAAAAGTGGTATTTCACCTTGTGTCTGTCTCCTCTATTTAACTGGAGAGTGAAACCATTAATACCAGGCAGACAGGAGGGCCTATAGCAGCGTAGACCTCAGGGCGCGTGTGTGATAAAACCCAGGCCTCACAGACTAGCCCCAGATGTCACTCTTTCAACCTAGGACCCACCCTGACCAAGGAACTGACTTTTTCTTCAAATATTGGACAACATGATCTGAACACAAAGAGTAAACAGATTCAGCAGTGGATCGAAAAAAAGTACAAAGTCCAGATTACAGTAAAGAAAGGGAAGAGTGCAGATGAGCCCGAGGACAAAATGGTAAGTGAAAACAGGCCTGAGCGACTGCTTGTTTTCTGAACGTATAAATACAGCTGTGGAAAACCTGGAAAACGTAAAGGCAGAGAAAAGTAATAATTCTGCCCGGTCTTAGTGGCAACTAATTGGGTTTTCAAAATGCAGAATGTACACACTCTCCACCGTAGCGTTAAGTACTTCGCCATGTGAGAACACTACTTACTCACTTAAGGGCTATATACTGTTCTACTTCACAGACTGTAGAGGGTCTAACATTTAAACAGGAAAACTAGAGACTGTATGGGTTCATCTTTTTAAGTCCGATTCCTCTTTATAAATGCCTCTGAGAAGCAGTCAAGTCAAACTCTTCTAGGAAGTGTTAGTTTACAGTCCCTGGATAAGTCTGTGGAGGATCTGTGGATTTCGCTTTTGGAGTTACACAGCAGTAGATAAAGGCAGCGTTTACTCCAGTGGTTTTCAGCCCTAGCTCCAGACTAGAATGACCAGGCCCTGGGCCCAGTCCAGCCCACCCAGAATCTCTAGAACCATGTGTCTTTTTCTAACCACCTCAGTGACTGTGAAGGACGGTTGGGAACAGCACCGAGCTGACAACCTAGGGGGATAAGGGGGCCCTGCCAGTGCCCAAACCCACCTCTTGGCACTTTTTGTGTGTGGGTGGTTTGGGCCAAACAGCCTCTCAGTGTCATGACGGGGGATTCAAAACTATCAAGCCTTTAGCGTGTTGGACTAGTTCCATGGAGTTTGTATAACCACCTGGTTATTGTACAGTTTTCGATCAGCTTAACCAGGTCTATACAATTTGACTTAGCAAATCCCTTATATAGCAATTCAAGAGTGTAGGCTTTTATGGGTATCAGATAAGCATGAACACTGGAAACAATCAGAGGTGCTGGTTTTATACTAGCCTTTTGTTTCCTCTTCTAGGAGGAGATGTGTAATCGAATAGTCCAGGCCGTGTCTGGAATTGCAACCTTCTCATCCCGGCCGCAGCCCATCAGAGGAGGCAAGGCTGTGATGTGTGTTCTTCGTCCCTTGAGCAAAAAGGAGGAGGCTGCATGGAGAGCAGCTCCGGGCACCCCAAGAGGAGACGCTCTGAACACGGGAGACGGGAAGGACGGAGCATCTGGTGTCCTGCCCCATTGACTTTAATAAACACATGCTTCCAGGGGAGAGAAACTGCATTGGCTGGTCTGTGGTCCTCCATACAGCGCAGGCGGATGTGCAGCTGCAGTCAGCATGGCGATGTGGAGAGCGCGTGGCCTTCCATGCAGCTCAGCGGCTCCCCATTCCTGGGCAAAGGCACAGCCTGGCCCTGTGTCCTCTTAGGAGGGAGGTACCCACTGAGCCGGGAGGCCAGGCTCCGCTTCCCACGAGACGGCCTTACCTTAGGGAATAAGGAAGACAGAGCCAGTCAGGCCTCATGTCTGCAGGTTCTGCAGCTGGGTCAACCAACAGCCCATCCAAAGTGTTTTTAAAAAAGGAAAAATTCAGAAAGTTCCCAAAGGCAAAGTTTGAATTTGCTGTGTGCTGACAACAATTTACACAGCATTTCCATTGTATTAGGTATCATAAGTAACGTAGAGATAATTCATGGTACACAGGAGGATGTGCAGAGGTTACATGCAAATACAGATGACCCTGGCACTCAGGGGTAGGAGGGCAGGGGGTTAGGCACATGGACACGAGCACAGTCGAAAATCTACGTATACTCAAGCACCTGCGGACTCCCCATGGATACCAAGGGATGACTAACTTTAATTCAAAATCAAAACTGTCAGAATCGTGTGCCTGTCGGGTATGCCACTACTGCAGCATACAGTAAAACTCGTAAATAAAGACGTGAACTCCACACAACTGCCTTCAATAGTCGTACAGACTCACACCAATAAGTAGTTGAAAATACGCCAAATAGCATATTTAGCATCTGGTTTAAGCAATTAATGTTTTAAAATTAACAGCATGCTAAGTCTCAACTTACTTTGATTTTCTTCATGTTGGGGTCATGCACAATGGCATGCCTGCTGAGGCTCTGCTGCAATGAAGGAGAGACAGTGAGTGTATTTACAGTGAGTAAAGTCCCTTGAGTTACTCAGATAAACCAACATCCTTCTTTCTGTTCTGTTCTGTGGAGGGATCCGACCTCTAGCGCTGGAGCACACTGCTCCCTCCCCCACTGAAATCCCTGCCTTCTCGGAGGACCCAGGTTAGGAGTGTGTATGCTCCCTGCCTGTAGAGCGGGAAGGGGTGGGAGGGGGCCAGGTCAGAATGGACTCTTCTGAGCTGAAGGAGGGAGACTCTTCTAATTGACCTGATGTCTATAGCACCCCCAACACCCCTGGACAATTTGGCCCAGGTCTGGTCTCCGCCCTGTCGCTGACCATGACCCTCACCCCCCACTGTCTGCTGTAGTTCAGCCACTGCCTGTGACAGCACCAACTGGGCACGGGTCCACAGAGTCAGGGTCCTGCTCTCAAAATCTGGACTAATATCCTGAAGCTCTCAGACCCCACCCAGTTCCCAATCCCCAGACCATTGCAGTTCAAAAGGACACCCAGGACATCAGGAGGCTCTCAATGAACAGTACGCATATGGTGCCACTGGCCACTGGGTCTCAAATTTAGTCACCTAAGAATCACCCCGGAAGCTGGTTAAAAAACAAATGAGTGGACCCGTCCCCCAGACTTCTGAGTCAGTGGGTCTAGAGCGGGGCCTGGACGTGCACTTCCGGCAGGTTCCAGCCATGCTGAGGGCAGGACTTCAGGGGGCAGGGGCCCGTCTGGTGTTTGCCCAGCTTGGTGGAGAACCACTCCCGCTGGAGCCAGAGTGATGGGCCAGACCCCCGCCCTCCAGCCCCCGTCCCCCCCATCATCTCCCGGGAGCCTGGCAGAAAAGATGCAGACCCCAAGGTGGCAGGGCTCACCTTCATGGCAAAGGTCTTGCCGCAGCCAGCATGCTCGCACACGAAGGGGCGCTGCTGCTCGTGGAAGGAGAGGATGTGGCTCTGGAGGTTGAAGGCGGTGGTGTAGGTGCGGCCGCAGCCTGCCCGTGGACACCGGCACACGTCCCGCTCGGGGGCGTGCATCCTCATGTGCTGCCGCAGGAAGTCCTTGCGCTTAAACGTTTTCTGGCACACGCCACACCTTATGTCCTCTGGGGGAGCAGAAGCAAGGGGAGCCCGCGTCCCCGGCGTTAACCACAGAGAAAAAGCTAACTGAATATATCAAGTAATGGGTTCGACGCCAGAAACCTGATGACAACACACCAATCAGAATTCGGGTGGAGGAAGCAAACTCCAGTGCTTGCTTCTTGAAGGTCTGCCTTAGCTCTCCTAAATGCCTATGTAATACACAGTCCCCGGCCCTCTGTTAAGCACAGGGCTTCTCTGCATGGGGCTGCGGGCAGCGGAGCAAGTTACTCAGACCCGTCTGTTCCCTTGTCCTCGGGCACAGAGGGCACGCTTCCCCAGCTGCCCCCACAGACTCCAGCCAGGGTCTCCCCACGTGCCGCCCCTGCTGGAGCCTTTAAGATGCCAGGTGAGCACAGGCCTGGAGACCCGGCCCACCTCCTCCTGAACCTGGGGCTACGGGTCTCTCTGATCATGAGAGGGACCCAGCGCTTAACAAGACATACTACAGAGGGTAATAGATAATAATCTATTACTTTCCCGAGCATGTGTAAAAGTTCACCCTCTAAAAGCACTCAATCAGTTCTACAGGAGCAGATATTACATTTCTATCACGTCCCCCATGCTGGCCTTACCTTTATGGGTTTCTCTCATGTGTTTTAGAAGCTCTGTCCATGTTTTTGCCACAAAAGAACATTCTTTTTGACATATATAGCCTATTAAAAAAACAGATTGGCATGTTGTCTTTTGTGAATATTCAGTATAAACCACAATCAAATTAGACTGATAGGAAAATGATTATTATCAAAAACAAGCTAGATCAGAGTATTACACACACTACGGCTGCTGTGCCTGTCAGGGTGGGCACCGGGACCTACCCTCATGCACCTTCCCATGCCGCTTCAGACTGCTGGGGGAGGCGAAGTGTTTTCCACATCCCTCGTGGGCACACCTGGGTTAACAACACGAGTGTCAGCCGATCAACCCACTGGCAGAACTAACTGTACTAAAATAAACAGCATGCTGTCCTACCCTGCCAGTCCCCTCTTCCCACAACTAAAGTAAAAGCGTTAGTCACTCAGTTGTTTCTGACTCTTTGTGACCCCATGGACTGTAGCCCACCAGGCTCCTTTGTCCAAGATTCTCCAGGCAAGAATACTGGAGTGGGTCACCATTGCTTTCTCCAGGTAGATATTTCCAACCCAGGGGTGGAACCCAGGTCTCCTGCATTGCAGGCAGATTCTTTACCGTCTGAACCCCTCTCAGGGAAGCCCCTCTCCTACAACCAAAGCGGTCATAAAATTGGGACTTCAAATTCAGACCTAGTTGCAGGTGAGATGCAAGTTACTTGATCAGCCTTGGGCATAGTAAACTGAGAAAAAAATCTTCTAGCTATTATTATTATAGCTAGTGTTTTTCTTTAATGCTTATGTGATCAAATTAAACACTGTTTCCATCTTTGTACTTTAGACAATACACCTCCTTTCCATGGCCACAGAAAGATGGCTGGGGTAAATACCCAAGCCATCCTGAATCATTGTCTGGTTCCCTTAATGCTGCTGCCGCAGGATGGTGTGAAAACAGGACTGTAGAAGCACTGGCTCGGGGAGCCGTAACGAGCACGCCACTTCTACAATCCGGCCACCAGCGGCACGAGAAGAGGCAGAAGGGCTCCCAGCGGGGACCGGCACTGCTGCTGCAATAAGTCCCAGGCCCAGGGCCCGTGAGCTGAGAGACAGGCGCAGGCAGCTCAGCTCAGCTCGCACACGGCCATCAGCCTGGGCTCTGCAGGGCGGCCGTCAGCAGGCGCCCTCTGCAAGTCTCTGCCAACGTGCCCAGTCCCCTCTTCTTCCTAAAGTCCCTTCTGATGCAGGCTAAGCTCAGTTACCTTTGTTCTACAGGAAAGGAATACTCAGCGTTCTCATAAGGACATTTCATATTATTCAACAGGCTCTATATAGATAGTTAAGCTTAACCACAACTGTACTAATCTCACAAATTATTCTGAAACACATTACTCTCTCTTTTGAAGAAACAAAAGCATATTCTGAAATGCCCCAGTATATACGTGGGCATAGACCGTATAACTCAACAGGAAACGTTGATTAAGAAACTGCTTCTGAGCATGTGCACGCCACCTGTGCATTTTAATCTTATCTCTGCCTGAGCATGAAGAGGTTTTTCACCCATGTGAAGTACCTACTTGAACAGTGGCTCGTTGGTGTGCTGGCACTGGTGGGTTTTCAGCTGCTGATGTTTCTTAAAGGTCTTCTTACAACCTTCAAAACTGCACTGTTTAGTAAAAGGTCTGTTAGTCTTGGAAAAAATCACAGTTCATAACACAATCCTTTCAAGATAAAAATACTGCAGAAATTATATTCTTGCTTCTTTCACCCATTTACTATAAAATTTAAGAAGCTTCAAAAAGTAGCACATTTGAAACAGCAAAAAATGTTTCATTTGGTAAAGGTCCATCTAGTCAAGACTATGGTTTTTCCAGTGGTCATGTATGGATGTGAGAGTTGGACTGTGAAGAAAGCTAAGCGCCGAAGAATTGATGCTTTTGAACTGTAGTGTTGGAGAAGACTCTCGAGAGTCCCTTGGATTGCAAGGAGATCCAACCAGTCCATCCTAAAGGAGCTCAGTCCTGGGTAGTCATTGGAAGGACTGATGCTGAAGCTGAAACTCCAATACTTTGGCCACCTCATGCAAAGAGTTGACTCATTGGAAAAGACTCTGATGCTGGGAGGGATTGGGAACAGGAGGAGAAGGGGACGACAGAGGATAAGATGGCTGGATGGCATCACCGACTCAACGGACATGAGTTTGAGTGAACTCTGGGAGTTGGTGATGGACAGGGAGGCCTGGCGTGCTGCAATTCATGGGGTCGCAAAGAGTCAGACACGACTAAGCGACTGAACTGAACTGAACTGAACCAATAATACAATTAGCAAAAAATGTCTGCTTTCAAAACGATACTAATACCAATATTATATTATTATTATTATAGCTAGTGTCAAACTAAGTTCAGATACTTGACAAAATTTAGCTGAACATTTCAGATACACAGGCAGCAAACATAAAATTTAGGGACTTTGAGCATATAAAATCACTCATACTTACTGCATATTGTTTCTGCTGGTTTTCATGTTTGCGTTCAAAATGTTTCTTCAAGTTTGATTTTGTGTTGAATTTCTGTTCACAGCCACTAGCTGTACAACTGTTAGGAAATTGTATAAACCAAAATATTAACAAACCAAGGGAAGAGAAATTTTAAGATGTTTACCTCCTCCCACTTTATAAAAGCTATCTACTCTGAAATATACTATAAAATATTCTTTAACAAATTCTGAAGTGGTAAGCCATACCATGTAGGCATCTCAGTTTGATTTCATGTAATGAAATGCATTTTCATGTAAGGCTTCTGAAATTAAGCACAGTGCAGCAGATGTTGTACAGTGGGCCGAGGAGAGGTGGAAACACTAGTTCTGAAAGCCCACAATCTTCTTACACTTAAATCACATTGAAACTGTTCTCAATTTAGAATTTGATCACTTTAATTTTGCTTGAAATGTTTCTACAAACTGCACTTCCAAAAAGACCTCAAAAACAACTGGTTCCAGCTTATCATTAGAGGCAAAAACCAGACACTTGAAGCGGAACCATAACTGTTCTGCCCTCTAGCATCTCACCACGCTAGGACAGGTCCCCTTAACAAGTGTTTCTATATCTTGACCCTGAATTATCTAAATTCTCTGTGAACTTTTTAAAAAATATGTGCTCTTATTGTGATGACTTTTCATAAATCTGATAGATGAAGCACGGCTTCCTTTACAAGCCCTAATCTTAGCCATCATTTCACTAATAAGTAAGAACCAAAAAGCATGAAAAGGGACACAAATGCATGAATTCTTTCACCCCTGCCTCCTACCCACCCAGGCCTCCCACTGCTCCCAAAACAAGCAAGAATATTTCAAGTTTTGTTCTATAACTTTTAGGATTTCTATACATAAACAGAAGTAAATACAAATAGAGTTCTTCCTGTTTACCCTCTGGGTTCTTTTTAACACACTAAAAGGTAGCCTAATAAATACCCTCTTCTGAACCTTGGTTTTTCAATTAATAAGCCCTGGAGATTTTCTTACCAGTTTCACAGGGTAAAGAGGAACTAAAGAGCCTCTTGATGAAAGTGAAAGAGAAGAGTGAAAAAGTTGGGTTAAAGCTCAACATTCAGAAAACGAAGATCATGGTATCTGGTCCCATCACTTCATGGGAAATAGATGGGGAAACAGTGGAAACAGTGTCAGACTGTTTTTTTGGGCTCCAAAATCACTGCAGAGGGTGACTGCAGCCATGAAATTAAAAGACGCTTATTCCTTGGAATGAAAGCTATGACCAAACTAGATAGCACATTCAAAAGCAGAGACATTACTTTGCCAACAAAAGTCCGTCTAGTCAAGGCTATGGTTTTTCCAGTGGTCATGAATGGAGGTGAGAGTTGGACTGTGAAGAAAGCTGAGTGCTGAAGAATTGATGCTTTTGAAGTGTGGTGTTGGAGAAGACTCTTGAGGGTCCCTTGGACTGCAAGGAGATCCAACCAGTCCATTCTGAAGGAGATCAGCCCTGGGATTTCTTTGGAAGGAATGATGCTAAAGCTGAAGCTCCAATACTCTGGCCACCTCATGCGAAGAGTTGACTCATTGGAAAAGACTCTGATGCTGGGAGGGATTGGGAGCAGGAGGAGAAGGGGACGACAGAGGATGAGATGGCTGGACGGCATCACTGACTCGATGGACGTGAGTCTGAGTGAACTCCGGGAGTTGGTGATGGACAGGGAGGCCTGGTGTGCTGCAATTCATGGGGTTGCAAAGAGTCGGACACAACTGAGCAACTGAACTGACTGAACTGACTGAGTATTCCACCATATAGATATACATATACTTTAACTGGAGAAGGCAATGGCACCTCACTCCAGTACTCATGCCTGGAAAATCCCATGGATGGAGGAGCCTAGTAGGCTGCAGTCCATGGGGTCGCTGAGTCGGACATGACTGAGCGACTTCACTTTCACTTTTCACTTTCATGCATTGGAGAAGGAAATGGCAACCCACTCCAGTGTTCTTGCCTGGAGAATCCCAGGGATGGGGGAGCCTGGTGGGCTGCCGTCTCTGGGGTAACAGAGTCGGACACGACTGAAGCGACTCAGCAACAGCAGCAGCATACTTTAACTGGTCCTTCCTCATGAGCAGGCAGGCTTCTTCTATCTTTTCAACAAGCCTTCCAGGTGATTCTGAGGCACCCCAAATTTTAGATCCACTGCTTTAAAGTAGCCGATTTAAAAGAAAAACAGTATATCCACCCTTTCAGAGATAAGGAGTAACTCTGAGTAGAATGAAATTAAGATTGGCATGGCAAGGAGCAGGGGCTTCTTTGAAAGAAACAGAAGATAAACTGTTACAGTTCTACTTTCTCATGCGTATGTCTGTTATCCCAGCAGCTGATTGGTTTGTAAAGGCCCTGAGGATGCAGAGCCCTCAATCTGCCAGGGAAGCATTTGAGAGGGTCAAACTCAAGAGACCTTCAGATGAACCCACACCTGAGACCTTCAGATGAACCCACCCCTGACGTTGTCACACACGATGACACACAAAACCCCGACTCTCCTCCACATATTCCAAACCGAGTCTCCTCTGAGGAGATGCAGAAGCTCCATGTTCTTGATCTCATGAGTCATCGATCAATTTCCTGTGCCAAACACGACCCACTTCAAAGGCCCAAAGACAGTTCCCCACTTACACAAAGGGCTTTTCTCCGGTGTGAATCACCGCGTGGCGGCTGAGATGGTAGTCCCTGACAAAGGCCTTGCCACACCGTTCATGGTCACAAACAAATGGTCTCTAGCAGGAAGGAAAGAAAAAGCATGTCAGTCCTGTCCCAGTCAGTAACTCTGGTGTTACTTAAAGCCTTAATCTGTGTGATGGGCAAAGCCGTGGACTCTGTCTGCAGAGGTGGTTTCCACCCAGTAAGTGCTGAGCACCTGCCGCCTGGGGTTACATGACCAAACTGCCACGGCTGCTCACAAGGTTGCTGCAACAGATTCTGACCTAGGAATAGCAACGTATGAGAAAGGCGGGCAGCCTCCACAGTAACACAGCAGCATCGTGAAGCTGCTCCTGACCTACACTGAGCTTCAGCAGTGGCTCCTTCAAAGGCTTCCTGGCTGCTATCAGCACAATCCATGTCCACTGGTCCTGCCTCCTCTCCCCAGCATCCTCTCATCTGCTCAGAGTCCAGAGCAGGCTCTGTGTCATCCTGGACAAGTCCATCATCTGCTAGGGGCATGCCTGGCACAGCTACAGAGGACTGTGTCACACCCAGAAAAGCTCACGGCCCAGCGTGTAACCACCACTCGGGACCCACAAGCTGGGAGGAAGGGCCCTCCACAGGAAAAGCAAAAATGTGTCCCCCACATAGCCAGTTTTGTGTACTGAACTATAGAAAACGTGCCCCACGACCATGCAGGAAGGAGGCACCGAGGCCTCAGATGACAGTACTGGTAGCAAAGCAGATGGACAGGAGGACAAGAACTGCGCTGCCAGGCAGGTACACAGGACTCCACACAGCCTGGCATGGAGAAGACTCGAAAACTGCTTGTCAAACTGACATGTGGGATGTGGGATGCTGTGGCTCCGAGTCTTCCAGCCGGCGTGAAGGAAGCTGGGAGTGCTAATATCCTAAACACAGTCCAGGAGTCTAAAAGGAAAGGTAAGTGCTAATCTGGCCTCCTGGTAACAGAGCCTAGAATTGGGGCGGGGACGGCAGAACTGACCAGAAGGACAGGGAGGCAGAGCATAAAGGATGTCATAAGTGAAGGCAGTTACAGGGTAAGAAGTCAGGAGAGAGGAGGGTGGGAGAGGGGCCAGGGGCCAGGGTCAGTGAGCTGGAGAAGGTCCCAGGGAGGTCAGCCTTCAAATGCTGCAAAGGGTAAGAGGATCTGAGTGTGAGGACACCCGGACGAGTGGCATGTAAGTTAGGGAGGTGCTAGGAGCAGAGGCAGGAGTGGCTGGGCCCTGGTTAAGGGCCTTCAGGTGAGGCTGTGAGAAGCTGGACTCTGCAAAAAACCCAGGAAACCGGACTGATTCCTAGGCCTCCATGAGATGTCCTTTCCTCCTCTGTGACCTCCCAAAGGCTTCCTACAGCCCTCAAAACAAAACCCAGGCTCTAAAGCCATCTGTACCCTGGTCTGCAAACGACCCTCCTGGCCTGCCCCTCAGGCTCCTCTAGGATGGTGCCCCCACCCAACCACACTGCCCAGAGTCTGCCCCCAGGACCACATGCTCCTTTGGCAGTTCTGCCTGCCCTGTTCTTCCCTCAAATGTCTGCAGGGCAGAAACCTTTCCTTCTCACTCAGGTCAAGAGAAAGGGCTTTCCCCACCGCCCTCCAGCAGCCCTCTCTTCACTGTGTTGCATTCCTACTTATTCCCCGGTCTGTCCGGATTAAACCTAAGGTCCGTGACACCAGAAGCCAGGTCTGTCGGGTCTGCAGCTCTCCGGGCTAGAATGGTGCAGAACCACGAATGAAGGAACACAGGCTGCTTGCAGACTTTTAGGACCCAGTTCTCCCCCCATTCCAGTGCCAGGAGGCGGGGCCTTTGAAGGCCAGTTGGGGAGGGGGTGGGGAGGTAAAAAGTGAAAAATAAGTGTCAGTCGACTCAGTCCTGTCCGACTCTTTGCGACCCCATGGACTATAGCCCACCAAGGCTCCTCTGTCCAAGGGATACTCCAGGTAAGAATACTGGAGTGGGTTGCCATGCCCTCCTCCAGGGCATCTTCCCGATCTAGGGATTGAACCCGGGTCTCCCGCATTGTAAGCGAATTACTGATCGTCTGAGCCACCAGAGGGGTGAGGGTGGGAGAGGGTATTCCAACCTTGCAAGTATTTTCAAGTTCTGGGGAGGCGGTGGCTGGCCATCACTCAAGATCAAACATTAAAGCGTTGCTTAGTGAGCCCTGGACCCACGACAAGGGTATCTCTCGGTCCTAGAATGGCCTGCGTCCTCGGTCCTCCCCTGACCTAAGGAGTGGGCGGCGGCCTCGGCGGCCCCAGGTCGGAGGCCCTCACGCCACGCCCCCGGCGGCCGCCGCCCGGTTACCTCCCCCGTGTGCCGGCACAGGTGCGCGTCCAGCTTCCAGGCCTTGTTGTAAGCGGCGCTGCAGCTGGGGAAGGAGCAGATGAACCTCCGAGGGAGCGCCTGGGGCGGCGGGGCGGCGCCCTCTCCTGCTGCAACGAATGCATCGGCGATAGTCAGGGACGACACCGCCTCGGCCACCGAGGCCGGCGGCTCCAGGTTGCCCCAGGCCAAGCGCTCGGGCACGTGCCGACCCACGTGCCGCGGAACCGCTGACCACCTACCGCTCCCCCGGACCCGACACGTGGGCCCACGGCACTTCCGGGAGCGTGACCCCGGAGGGGCGGGGTTGGAGCGCCGGCGGGGCGCTCGCGCATGCTCCGAGAAACCCCGCGCGGGCCCTCGTTTGCGCATGCTCCGGGGAGCCCTGTCGGCTGCCTGCGCCCCTACCCGTCCCGGTGAAGAGCGAAGGGGCGGAATGAAGGGCTCTGGGCTTCGTCCTATCCCAGCAAAAGGCGCCCGCGAGTCATGGGTCCTCCATGGACCCCTAAGCACTGCTTGTATTTATTTTCCATCTGCCACCACCCTTTGCAGAGTACTAACCTTGCATGATCCAAACTATCCAGTTCTTACTATTAAATTTTGGGTTTGCCTTCTTTATGGATTAATTTCCTGCAAGCTCTTACAACTTTCCTCCGCAATCTCCGGGGTAGTGCCTCCTTCCTAAACTTGGTTAAAATCACGTGGAGATATTTTAAAACTTCCTAGCCCAGAACATATCCCGGACCAATTAAATCACAGTTTTTGGCGGTGGAAAACGGGAATCCACAGTCTGGAAATTCCCCACGTGATTCCAACGTGCAGACAAATTTGGGACCACTGCTCTATGGCTTGGTCGCACGAGAGTGTGGTCTTTGGAGTTAGTAGCATCATTAGAAATCGGAACCTCGGACCTTCTGGTATCCGAGAGATCTATAGGTGATTTGATACAAATTGGAATTTGAGCAGCTCTGTTCAGAGGCTTGAATGGTATGGGTATCTTGGTTCCTGGGGGACCACATATTTAAAGAACATCCTTGGAGGAGAATAACAATGACAGGATGGTGTGATGTTCTGCCAGGTGTGTATTTTTTCACAAACTTCATCACTCTGAATCATTCAGCAAGCCCTGTCTGAAGGTGATGAACTCTGCAAAGAAGTGCAGGTTTGAAAGCGAGCCAGGGCTTCCATGAGGATAATAGCCTGTCCTGTCAGGTGTCTGGAGGACTGGGAGAGGGTGTCTGGGAC
Source organism: Ovis canadensis (assembly GCF_042477335.2). Classification (NCBI taxonomy): domain Eukaryota; kingdom Metazoa; phylum Chordata; class Mammalia; order Artiodactyla; family Bovidae; genus Ovis; species Ovis canadensis. The sequence goes on from NC_091254.1 coordinate 46,770,158, forward strand.
ATGCGTTCACATGCTGCTTTTCTCCTCTGCTGACCCAGCCCCTCTTCAGGGACAAGTCCACACACATCCTTCCTAAGACTGTGAACATCCTACATGGTATCCCCCAGTGGTGGTTCTGGCTGTCTCATGTTCCACTGCACCCTGGAAGTGGTGAGGTGTATGGTAAACCTCTTCCACATCCTCCCTCCTCTCGTTCTGACCCATGCCAAGCCCCACGCTCTGCTTCTGCCTTCCTGCTGCCTCCCATCCCTATAACCATCTGCTCTTCCCACGTGCTTCTCCATACCCAAGTTTTCATGCTCAGTCCCCTGATGGGAGGTACTATAGTGAGAGAGCACTGGCTTTTCCCAGTTGGCTGTGATCCCACTAGAAAAGAGGTGTCCAGGGATCAATCCTCCCCAGACTTCTCTAGACCTCAGTTCTCCCCATTATCCAGCAAGCCTTATACCTTCTAACACTGGAACTGAAGGAAAAGAGTGTCTATAGTAGGATTAGAAGAGAAAGTCCTGGAGTCAGGAACACTGAGAGGCTACTGTTGTCAGCAGAATAGGAGGTCCAGCCTGTAGGGGGTGACCACAGGACCAGCAAGAAGGAGGCAGGTGGGAGACTTTCAAGTGCACAGGTAAAAAGGCAACTCAGTGAAGGTGGTAGTTAAAAGAATGGGCTTGGTAGTTTGGCAGACCTAACTCTGCTTGCTGGCTCTAGCATTTACTGTTTGACCTCACGATAGTTATTTAATTCCTCTGAACTTTGCGTTATCTGTGCAATGAGGATAGCGATATCTATGCCAGAGCATTGTTGTGAGGTTTATATGAGACAGTCAGTTCATGTGAAGTTGGCTCAGAGCTCAACTTAAAAAGTAATTTAAAAAAAATCAAGCTTCCCTGGTCCAGGGGTTAAGAACCTGTCTTGCCATGCAAGGGACACTTGTTTGATCCCTGGTCTGGGAAGAGCCCACATGTCATGGAGTAGCTAAGCCCAGGCACCACAACCGCTGAGTCCATACGCTGCAGCTACTGAAGCCCGCAAGCCTAGAGCCTGTGTGCTCTGTAGCAGGAGAAGCCACCAGTGAGAAGCCCGTGCATCACAACAAAGAGTAGCCCCCGCTTGCCTCAACTAGACAAAGCCCACATCCAGCAATGAAGACCCACCACAGCCAAATAAATAGATAAATAAATCTTTATAGAAAAAAATTCGAAAATATTTTCCCCCACCTTGTGCTGGCTTATGCCTTCTATCCTTACCCGTGCCCTGTGGTTGACAGGCTTCTGTGATGGCCCCCCGTGATCCTGGTATCCCATCCTTGTGTAATCAGCCCCTCCATGGGGTAGACTGGACCCCGTGAATTGTTTCCAACTAATAGAATAAGGGAAAGGTAATGGGATGTGGTTAGGTTTGCAAAATATTGGGATTTCATCTTCCTCACAGACCTTCATTCCCTTCTGGGCTTGTGCACTCTGACAAAACAGCTACCATGCTGGAGACACCCACAAGGCAAAGAACTGAGGCTGGTCTTCCAGCCAATAGGGAACGGAGGCTGTTGCTCCAGCAGCCGTGAAGGAGCCGGATCCTGCTGACAACCGTGCAGGCTTAGAAGCAGATTCTGCCCCAGCCAGACCCTGGAATATGACCCTAACCTGGCTGCCTCCTTCTTTGCAGCCTGGAAGAGACCATGAAGCAGAGAACCAGGGTAAGCCACACCCAGACTCCTGACCTGCAGAAATGGTAAGATAATAGGTGTGTGTTGGTTTATGCCACTAAATTTTGAGGTGGTTTGTTACCCAGCATTGACTAACACACAGTCAGTCTTTCATCACACGAAATTACTCCAGTAGTCCTGAATTCACCCTAAGGAGACAGCAGCTGAACAAAGAGGGTTCTGACAAGAGGGGAACTCTGACCCAGCATCCAATCACCACACAACCGTCTTCCTATCCAAAAGTCAGATACACAGCATGAAAGAATGCACGTAGTTATGGTGATAACTGGACAAAACAGCTCGAATATGGACTTCCCTGCAGTATACTGTCCCTTAATCCCAACTGTATTCTTTCCTTCTAATGGTTAGTTCTCCCGTGTCGGTCCAGCACAGCCAAGACAGTCAGCCAGGGCCACTGTCCTTGCAGATCAAGCAAGGCACCAGGGCATCATCCCCGAAGCCCATGTTTAACTTAAAGCTCTGAACCTTTTTTTATTGATTGATTTTTTTGACTACGCCTTGTGGCTTGCAGGATCTTAGTTCCTTGACCAAAGATTGGACCTGGGCCCTTGGCAGTGAGAGTGAAGAGTCCTAACCACTGGATCACCAGGGAATTCTCTGCTCCCTCTTTTATAGGCATGGGGAAGAAAGACCTTTGGATTCAACCCCAGTTGCGACTAACTACTTGCGTATGACTTTGGGCAACTCTTCCCAACTTGCTCTTCCTTCTCTCCTCACACAGTTGTTCTGGGGATCACCTGGGAACTTGGTCAATTGACTGACCTCTCTGAACCTTGGTTTCTTCATCAGCCCATTGAGGATAGTAATACCTACATCGGAGATAGTGAAGATTAACAAGAAAATACATGTAAAGCACCTTTGCCAACCATGAAGCACTGTTGTTGATCAGTCACTCAGTCGTGTCTGACTCTTCACAACTCTGTGGACTGCAGCACGCCAGGCTGCCCTGTCCATCTCCAACTCCTGGAGCTTGCTCAAAACCTCATGTCCATCAAGTCAGTGATGCCATCCAACCATCTCATCCTCTGTCGTCCCCTTCTCCTCCTGTCTTCAGTCTTTCCCAGCATCAGGGCCTTTTCCAATGAGTTGGCTCTTTGCATCAGGTGGCCAAAGTATCAGAGCGTCAGCATTAGTCCTTCCAAGGAATATTAGATTGATTTCCTTTAGGATTGACTGGTTTGATCTCCTTGCAATCCAAGGGACTCTAAAGAGTCTTCCCCAACACCACAGTTCAAAAGCATCAATTCTTCAGCGCTCAGCCTTCTTTATGATCCAACTCTCATATCCATACCTGACTACTGGAAAAGCCATAGTTTTGACAATATGAACCTTTGTTGGCAAAGTAATGTCTCTGCTTTTTATGTAAACTGTTATGACGCTAGGTTCTCAAACACTGGCTCAAACAAAAAATGAGTGAAGAGTTGAACCAAGGTCAGCCCAAGGACGACCAAGGTAGGATTGAGCAAGAGAGATTCTGCCCATCGGCCACATTCCCCGATACTGCCATCTCCCTCATCTGTCAGGGAGCCTCCGGGATCACTGATCATCTAAGTAGTCAAGAGAGGTCCCCAGGCGTCATCTGCTCTTTTGTCCTTGCTCCCAGCTGTCCTCTGTCAGCAGAGTCCTCGCCCTCTGGAAACATCTGTTCTTTGACCGTCCCTTCCCCCCCACGACTTCCCCATCAGTGACCAGCAGAAGATCCAAGATCACCCCACTTGGTTGCCTGCTCACCACGCAGTTCCAGCCTGGCTGCTCCAATTAGCCCTCCTCTGGCTTTAGCCTGATTGCAGTGTTCTCCTGCGGCTGTAATTGCTGGGCCGGGGTAGGGCCAGCGCTTAGTCACCCCTCACCCGCTTCAGATCCATCTAAGCCGGAAGCAGCCAGATTCCATCTAGTGAGCAGGGCCTGATTGTTCTCTGATTACTCACAGGGTCAGGTGCTTGAGTGCTCAGTTTCTATCTGCAGCCCATGCAAGATGTTCGTGTTCGATAATTTCCTCCATCAGCTTTTCTCACCGAGCCCACAGAGGTGCCGCCCCGCCTCCTGGCAGAGGTGAGCAGAAGCATTCGCCCCATTTTTGGATGGCTTTCCTTAGGGGTGGAAGCCATCCATCTTTCTTCACCCCCACTGTCTGCATCTCCTTCCGCTATCGTCTCACCTGATCTCCACATGCATCCTGCAGCCAGCTCCTGCTCTGTAGTCCTTTCTCCACACCACTGCTAAGGGATCCTTCCCCAGTGCCGGGGATTTCAGTGGCATCCCAGAGCTTTTAGGATAAAGATCCGACTCCTTGCTGTAGCCCTACACTCAGCCTCACTGTGCATCCCTCCACTCTGGTCCAGGTCTACTGGGCTTCCTTCCTTACTCACATCCAGCAGTCATCCACTCTCCCGACATGCTCTTTTCTCAGTTGTATCACTCTTTCTTCTTGACTGAGTCCAGAGTTTTCCCAACACTGCCACGAAGAAATAGGAACCATCTCTCTCCAGACAGAGGAAGAGACGGGAAGGGCAGAGGTCTCCTGGATCTTTGGGAACATCTGGAAAATGGAAGTATTAGTCACTCAGTAATATCCAACTCTGCGACCACATGGACCCGCCAGGCTCCATGTGGAGAATCCATGGGATTCTCCAGGGAAAAATACAGGAGTGGTAGCCATTCCTTTCTCCAGGGGGTTTCCCCGAGCCGGGGATCGAACCCAGGTCTCCTGCATTGCAGACAGACTCTTTACCATCTAAGCCACCTGGGAAGCCGTGGGACATCTGGGGCCATGTTCAGAACTTGCAGAATGTATCCTGGAGAACCACTGCTCTAATGTCTAGGATAATATCAACACAAACTTGCCTAAGAATCTTAAAAGGACCTCTATTAATAGTCATTTACCTGTGGAGAAGAGAAAATAGCTGATCTCAAGTATTAATCTTCTAGAAATAGGAATGTGAGCACATGTTGAAACAGCTGCTGCCTCTCCTGGGTAGGTTGCTGCCCCTTTATAAAAAGAGGAAATGCCATCATCTATTTGCAACTGGAGAGCATTGAAATGGTTCTGTTCTGGTTTTCTCTTTTCCAGGCCTTTTCTCATTCCTTTAGCCAGTGGAAATAGGGTCAAAGAGACTGGTTTATGTGAGTATTTCCTCTACCAAATGTAGCAAAAATTTATACTCCTCTGCACACCACAAACTCTCTGTCAGCCTTAGAGCCCATCATTACAACTGGTGTTGTGGGGAGGTCATCCCCAGGGTCCCTCCCTCATAAAAAACCCACATGCATCTCCACAAACAAGGACTGCATACAGTTTCATGCGATGTGGACTCAGGTTAAGAATTCCTGCTTCAAATCTAAATGCCCATTGACAAAGGAATGGATAAAGAAAATGGTACATATAGACAATGGAATATTACTCAGCCATAAAAAGAGAATGAAATAATACCATTTGTGGCAACATAGATGGACCTAGAGAGTGTCACGGAGAAGGCAATGGCACCCCACTCCAATACTCTTGCCTGGAAAATCCCATGGGTGGAGGAGCCTGGTAGGCTGCAGTCCATGGGGTTGCTAGGAGTTGGACACGACTGAGCGACTTCACTTTCACTTTCCTGCATTGGAGAAGAAAATGGCAACCCACTCCAGTGTTCTTGCCTGGAGAATCCTAGGGACAGGGGAGCCTGGTGGGCTGTCATCTATGGGGTCGCACAGAGTCGGACACGACTGGAGCGACTTAGCAGCAGCAGCAGCAGCAGAGGGTGTCACAGTGGGTGAAGTAAGTCAGACAGAGGAGAAAGATCATATGACATCCTTTCTGTGTGGAATCTAAAAAGAACGGATACAAATGCACTTATTTACCAAACAGAAAGAGACTCACAGGCTTAGAAAATGAACTTATGGTTGCCAGGGAGAAGGGATAGTTAGGGACTCTGGGAAGGTCATGTACACACTGCTATATTTAAAATGGATAACCAACAAAGACCTATAGCGCATGGAACTCTGCTCAATGCTACATGCCAGCCTGGATGGGAGGGTGGCTTGGGGGAGAATGGACACATGTATATGTATGGCTGAGTCCCTTTGCTGTTTACCTGAAACTACCACAACATCGTTAATCGGCTCTGTGTGTGTGTGTGTGTGTGTGTGTGTGTGCTTAGTCACTCAGTCATGTCCAACTCTTTGTAACTCCATGGACTGTAGCCCACCAGGCTCCTCTGTCCATGGGGGTTCCCCAGGCAAGAATACTGGAGTGGTTTCCCATTTCCTCCTCCAGGGGATCTTCCCAACCCAGGGATCGAACCCAGGTCTCCCATATTATAGGTGGTTTCTTTACCATCCAAGCCACCAGTTAATAGGCTATACACAATGTTTTGGTGTTTAAAAAAATTAAAAAAATGTTTTTAAAGAAAAAAGAATTCCTGCTTCAGACAGTGAGGAGAAAACGCTTTTTCAAAAGTAACACTTGGGGCAGCTGAGACTGATGGAGCCAGCACCCTGGTTGGAATTCTACATCTTAGGTTGCTTTTTGTGGTATAATTTTAAGTCCTGAGGCGCGTGGCTTTTCCCAGTGGGGCTTGTCTCCAGCTCAGGGGGCTCCTCCAGAATCCCACAGGGCAGGGGGCTGCAGAGGGGCAGTACTGTCCTCTAGAAGGAAGTGTGTTCTCCTTGGGATGGTGTGTGACAGCGGATCTCAGCCACAAACAAGTAACTGACGTCCTCGCCTCCCACAGAGACGTGACATTTATGATGCTCTGTGTGATGAACGACAAAGGGAGGAGGATCTGTACAGAATGGGCCAAGGTTGGGACTTGCAGGTATTTATTGGGGATCTCTATATGAGATGCTGGGCCAGACCAACCTGGTGCTCAGGGGTGCACCCCAGAGTCTCCGCGGTGACACCTCATGGACACCTGGACCAGTGCTGCGCTAGTGGTTCAAAATGTTAGAAACAGAGTGAAATTGCCCGCTTATTGACAGCAAGGTTGGTGAAGAAAGACTATGTGTTTATGAAGAAAGGCTTTATGTTATTCATGGCATCACATACAAGGTCTGTAAAGCTACTGAGCAATACAAGAAAGTATGTGAATCTGGGAGAAAACTAAAAGAACTGGTTTGTCTTGCAAAATTACTTCAATAATGAATCATTTGTTGCTGGTTGTATTTGTAAGAGTGCTGTTTGAATATTACAATTGGATTAAAATTTGTATATTTATAAAATTTATACAATTTATTTCATTGCATGGGGGAGGGGGACAATAAGTAATGAGCATGCATTTCCTGAGTGGCAGTCACCCAGCTTCAAGCCCCCTGTGGAAGGGGGGGGCTGTCTGTGCCCCCGTAATTTCAGGGGTTCAGGAAGAACTTGGCCCTGAAATGGTCCTTTGCTTCCTGCTTTAAAGTACACACTGAGCTATTTGGGTACTTGAAAAGAAACTGGCAAATCTTCCCGGGAAGGCAGCTGTGAAGCCTCCAGGAGCCCCCCGGGGGAATGGGCTGAGTTGGGTTTATTGCTGTACACGTCTGGGAGCGTCTGGCTCTGAGATGCAAATTGAGGAGTTTTGAACTAGATTTTTAGGACCTGTAGCGACTTAAAGGCCACCTCCCAGATAATTTTACATTTCTGAGTCCTATCACCAGCCTTCTGGGCGCCAGCATCCAGCACTTTCCGGAGGGCCCTCCCCAGGGCTGCAGGAGCCCCCACCTGTGGGCCATTGGGTGATGGCCTTAGCCAGGGGGATGGGAGAGGCAGCTGGCAACTCTGCCTGCGGGGGCAGGAGGCTGGGCCTTGCCTCCCTCCCCCATGTCCCCTGTCCCACTGGTTCCCCTCCAGTACTTCCTTCATGCCCACAAATCCTGTCCCAGGGTCTGCTCTGGCAAACCAAGATTCAAATCATTTTATAAGATTTATTCCAAAAAACAACAGGCCTCTGCCAGCTCCACCCAGACTCTCTCCAACCTCTTGTTCTCCAGAAGCAACAATTTTACCCTCATCTCAGACTTTTTCTTATTTTTTTTTTTGAGGGGGGTACATTATGTTTCTTTATATTTATATTTCTAATAACATTTTCATAGTGCTACTTCTTGATTTTTAAGTTTTAGGCATTTTCTATTGATTTTCTCTTATGGAATATGAAGATTAACACACACACACACACTTTCTCCATTCTCCTAAACCGTTATAAAGTAACAGTACTAACTATGCTATATATATATATATTTTTTTAATTATATTTCTGTATCTCAAGTTCATGTTAAAAAAGAAACCAAAACCTGAATGTGTTACATAACAGTGTTTTATTTATTTCTTTTTGGCTGCTGTGGGTCTTCATTGCTCTGCATGGGGTTTTTCAGTTGCGGTGCGGGCTTCTCTTTGCAGTGGCTTCTCTTGTGGAGCACAGGCTCTAGAGCATGTGAGAGTGTGTGCTCAGTTGCTTAGTCATATACAACTCTTTCCCAACCCCGTGGACTGTAGCCTGCCAGGATCCTCTGTCCATGGAATTTTCCAGGCAAGAAATACTGGAGTGGGGTGCCATTTCCTCCTCCAGCGGATCTTCCTGACCCAGGGATCAACCCTGCGTCTCCTGCATTGGCAGGCAGGTTCTTCACCCTGAGCCACCTGGTCCAGCAATGAAGACCCCAGGGTGTGTGGGCTCCAGTGATTTCGGCACAGTGGGCGCAGTAGTTGTGGCTTGCAGGCTTGGTTTCCCCGCAGCACATGGGATCTTCCTGGGCAGGGGTGGAACCCGTGTCCCCTGCATTGGCAGGTGGATTCTTAACCACTGGAGCACCAGGGAAATCCTAGGTTTACTCTTGTATAGAATTTGCCACAGGTTAGGCATTGTTCCAAGCCTTTCCTATGTATTGATTCATTCACTCTTCCCCCAAGCCCTGTGGAATAGGTTTGGTTATGATCTTCAATTTACGGATAAGGACATTGAGTCAGAGTGACGGGCCGGCCCACCAACACAGCTCATAATCGGATTATTATGACCTGGTGCAGGTTTGAGCCTGGGCGGGCTGGCCTTAGGGTCTGTGCTCTTAGTCACCACATAGACGGCTGGGATTATGACACAGCTTTTGTTAGACCACCTTCAGTGTGTTTACTAATGCGATTATATCAGTGCTAGCCACAGCTGATCCAGACAGTAAACTGTGACGTCTCTTTCCTTCCTGCAAAACTTTTAAATTTACCAAGTTTAAAAACTGTCTGGGTTTTGTTGCTGTTTTCACCTGGTCTTTTGTGCTTTTTGTACTTATCTCTAATTCAACCTATCTCCTGCCAGTTGTGTTCCCTCAGTATGCTCCAGCACATCAGGTGTTCTATGAGCTTTACCTTCTTGGAGAAATTACTGCTGGAGCATGTCTGACCTCTCCTCACCTGGACTGGCTGCTCCAGGACCTGCTAGGAAACTGGAAACTCTGAGGATCCTCTCCATCTCGCGGTGTTCTGACATTTCACAAGGATGCACAGAGCCTGTTTTCACCACTGGGGCAAGCACAAAGTGGGCTGTCAAAGCCTGGAAAGCCATGTCCGGCATCTTTGGAGGGTTCCTTGGCTTACTTCTTCAGTGATGCTCCTAATCCTCTAATGTTTTCACCTATTCGTTCTTATTTTTCTTATTGATCTATTTCCTGGAAGATTGGCCAAGCTTTATCTTCGAAGCTTTCTACTGAGTTTTTAAAATATTGTATACTGGACTTCCCAGTGGTTAAGCACCTGCCTGTCAATGCAGGGGACACAAGTTTGATTCCTGGTTCTGGAAAATCCCGCATGCCACAGAGTGACTAACCCTGTGTGCCACAACTACTGAGCCCAGGCGCCCTAGAGCCCGTGCTTTGCAAAAGAGAAGTCACTTCAATGAGAAACCCACACACCACAACTAGAGAGTAGCCCCCACTCTCTACAACTAGAGAAAGCCTGCTGCAGCAATCAAGACCCTGTGCAGCCAAAAGTGTTTTTTTTTAAAGAGAGGAAGATAGCGACTGATTCTGTAGGCTGTTAGAACTATCCACACTGAGTATGAAGAAAGGATATCTAATACCAGGAGTTTTAAAAATAAATAAAACATTATATACTATTTTTATGTTTTTATATTTTCTGCCATCATGTTTAAATTTTTTAAGTTGCTGTTGGATTTTTTTAAACATATATGGTTTTTAATTATCAATTTTTATCTGTCTTTCATTGTATCCTATGCTCTGGCTTTTGCCCTTAACACTCTTATGAAACATTTGCTTGAGTCTGTTTCTTTCTTTATTATTGAGCTATAGTTGATTTACAGCATAACACAAGTTTCAGTGATCGACAATTTTTAAAGATTATACTCCATTTACAGTTATTATAGAATCCTAGCTATATTCCTTGGGCTGTACAATATGTATCCCTAAAGTTTATTTTATACATAGTAGCTTAATCACCTACCCCTACCTCCCTCTCCCTACTGGTAACCACCAGTTTTTCTTTATCTGTGAGTCTGTTTCCTTTTTTTCATATTCACTAGCTTGCTTATTTTTTAGATTCCACATACAAGTGATATCATACAGTATTGTCTTTCTCTAATTTCACTAAGCATAATATCCTCTAGGTCCATCCACATTGCTGCAAATGGAAGTATTTCATTCTTTTTTTGTGGCAGAGCAGTAATGCATTGGGAAAGATGCTGGGAAAGACTGAAGGCAGGAGGAGAAGGAGGCAACAGAGGATGAGATGGTTAGATGGCAACACTTACTCAGTGGATATGAGTTTGAGTAGACTCTGGGAGATAGTGAAGGACAGGGAGTCTGGTGTGCTGCAGTTCACGGGGTCGTCAGGACTCAGTGACTGAACAGCAATAATGCACTGTTTGAAGGAAATGGCAACCTACTCCAGTACTCTTGCCTGGAGAATCCCATGGATTGAGGAGCCTGGTGGGCTACAGTCCATGGGGTCGCAAAGAGTCGGACATGACTGAGCGACTTCACTTCACTTGTATATACTACATCTTCTTTATCCATTCATCAGTCGATGGATACTTGGTTGCTTCCACATTCTGGCTGTTGTAAATAACTCTGCTAGGAACACTGGGGTGCATGTATCTTTTCAAAATAGGGTTTTTGGGTTTTTCTGGGTATATACCCAGGAGTGGAATTGTTGGATCACTAATTATTAGAGAAATGCAAATTAAAACCACGATGAGCTATCACCATTGAGAGTGGCCATCACCAAAAAGTCTACAAACAACAAATGTTGGCAAGGATGTGGAGAAAGGGGAACTCTGATACACTGTTGATGGGGATATAAATTGGTCCAGCCACTACGGAGAACAGGACGAAGATTCCTTTAAAAACTGACTGTCCAGTTTGGACAATACCATTGCCCAGGGCTTGCTGCTGCTTCACAAACACAGATTTCCCACACGAGCCCATATTTCTTCTGAGAAGAAACCATACAGAGCCATCTTGTGGTGGAAAAACAACACACAGGTTTCAGCCTAAAGTTTGCATCAGATTTTATACTTCACTGGCAGGTGTCAACGCATCTGCAAACTCTTGTACCCTTGATTATCCCACACGGCCGGGCAGTGTTTTAAAGTGGTCAGCAAATGTTGACAACAAACCGCACTTGTCTCACTAACACGTTTACCACAGGTAATTAACTTAACTACCTGATAAAAATGTTATTGGCATGCTATAATGCTTGCTGTTGTCAGAAGAGATTTTGACAGACAGTTACTCAGTCTGGGTCCTGGGTTACCTTTATAGGCACATAATCAAATCAAAATTCAGTTTTTGATCCACTCATCAGTTTGTGAGTGGATCAAAGTAAATAACCACATCGGATAATAAGGATCCATTCCCCAAAATTTGTTATTTGCCCCAACTATATGGTTTGGATTTTTATGTCGTGAAAAATGGGCTTGCCAGGTGGCTCAATGGCGAAGAACCCTCCTGCCAATGCAGGAGACCCAGGAGACATGGATTCAATCCCTGGGTTGGGAAGATCACCTGGAGAGAAATGGCAACCCACCTTAGTGTTTTTGCCTGGAAAATCCCATGGACAGAGGAGCCTGGCGGGTTGCAGTCCATGGGGTCACAAAGAGTCGGACATGACTTAGCAACTGAGCGCCAGCACCATGGTGAAAAATAGTAATACACTGGATTGCTCTCCAAGGCTGTCAAAGCCGTGCAGTCACACTGTGTCCGATTCACCGGAGATGATGTGAGATGGAGAATGTCCATCTGTAGGCGCCAAGGACTCATGCTGTGGCTCCTGGGAGCATCGACCATCTCATGGCCAACTTTCATCTGTGTAAACATGAGTGTGCCGCCTTCTCCAGGCCTGCAGAGAGAACCCCCGGGGCACTGGGGGCGACTTCCAGAGTGTGGCTGCCACCTGGGCTCAGGCTGTCTGCTCCTCCAAGCCCCCACGTGACCTGCGTGTGCGGGGCTTTTGTACACAGCTTTGCCGGCGTGTATCAGCTGTGACTGGCGATGCTGCGTGCTTTCCTGCATGCAAGCTTCAGCCTCAGGTAAGTGAGCCTAAGCTCCCTGCTGAATACTCATACAAGAGACATTTCTAAGAATGTGATGGCTGATGCGGGTTTCTCTCACTGCCTAGAGATACAGTTCCTTCAGACGTCTTCACGGATGTGGCTCCTTCTCCCACAGGAGGCTTTCTGGGCTGTGTTAGGAAAGCCACGCCTTAGGACCACAGCCCTTGGGACTGTGAGAGCCTGGGATGGGGTAGATGTTCCCAGGCACCAAGGGACATCAGCTCAGATCAGGGGATGGTCTGCCATGGATGGCTTCGGCCATACTCTTGAAGGCAGCTAAGAATTCAGTTTGATTTTTACAACAAGCTGTCTTCCTGGTGTCCACAGGGCAGGCTGGACTGTGCTTCCTTCTCCAACTGATGCACTCCCATGTGGGCCAGCTTGATCTTTGCCTGGAAGACGAAGAGGCGCCTGCTGGGCCTCAGCCCTGGGCCCACGAGCGTCTCTGAACCCATTGACTTCCTGCCGAGGCTCACAGGGGTCAGCTTCCAGCTCTGCTGGCCTGGTTCAGTTGTCTCACTGTTTCTCATGGGCCAGGCAATAGCCACGTCCCCTCAGAAGTGATGGGAAGTGGCATGAAGGCAATGGGCAGCCAGTGAGGAAGAGGTGAAAAGTGTCAGTTGCTTAGTCGTGTCTGATGGTTTGCAACCCCATAGACTGAAGCCCGCTAAGCTTCTCTGCCCATGGGATTCTCCAGACAAGGATACTGGAGTGGGTTGCCATGCCCTCCTCCAGGGGATCTTTCCAACTCAGGGATCGAACCTGGGTCTCCCACATTAGAAGGCAGATTCTTTCCTGTCTGAGCCACCAGTGAAGCCCCAAGGAAGAGGTAATAGGATTCAATTTTGGGTTTAACAGATACTCACTATGTGTCAGGCACTGCTCCAAGCATGGAAACATGTCCATGAACAAAGAAATGCCATCACACTGTAGATGTCAAATTTGGGCCCAGGGTCACCCAGGAGCCTGGGGGCTGGAGACAGGAATAAACTGTGTCTCTGCTGATGAAAGTGCCCTAATTTCTTGGGTACCACAGGATGTATGTTTGCAAGTGAGGTATAAAGTCTAGGCTGTGGTCCTGGAGAAGACTCCTAACAGTCCCTTGGACAGCAAGGAGATCAAACCAGTCAAATCAAATCAACCCTGTATATTCATTGGAAGGACTGATGCTGAAGCTCCAATACTTTGGCCACCTGTTGTGAAGAACTGACTCACTGGAAAAGACTCTGATGCTGGGAAAGACTAAGAGCAGGAGGAGAAGGAGATGACAGAGGATGAGATGGTTGGATGGCATCACCAACACAATGGACATGAGTTTGAGCAAACTGTGGGAGATAGTGAAGGACAGGGAAGGCTGGAGTGCTGCAGTCTGTGGGATCATGAAGAGTAGGGCAAGACTTGGCCACTGAACAACAACAACACTGAGCTCTAGAAGCCCATGAGGCTCCTGGCATCTGAGACACTCCAGTCTCTGGTCCAGCGGGTCTCACAGAACATGCAGCATCTGTCCAGTTTGGGTGCTGATGAAGAGCAGGTCGGGGAGAGGACCAGGCTGTTTCCGGCTGCCTGATAACACCTGGCGGTGCTCACCTGACACAGCGGCCCAGAGGCGGCAGGAGGTGAGGGAGGTTGTTTGTGTGGCGGATTTCAATTACCCTCAGCAAATACTGTCCACGTTGTAGAACAAACAGGATCACCCAGTCAGCTCATGGGGCAAGAGGGAAAGAACTTTACCCATCATTAATGTTTGACTGCCTGTCTCAAAAATTGTAGCCTTTAACCCCCAAGTCAACTCTCAGTTGAGGCTGCTGGGTCAGTTCTGGTGCTGGTTTGTCCATGGGCCAAAGCGGTTTCGATCAGGAGAAACAAACAAACAGAAAGATAAGCTCTCTAAAGCACCCACGAAGCAGACACAGGATTTCCCTAGCAGAGATAACTGGCTGCTTAGCCCTTGTTTGGGCTTCCCTGGTGGCTCAGCTGGTAAAGACTCTGCCTGCAATGTGGGAGACCTGGGTTTGATCCCTGGATTGGGAAGATCCCCTGGAGAAGGGCATGGCTACCTACTCCAGTATTCTGGCCTGGAGAATTCCACTGATTGTACAGTCCTTGGGGTCGCAAAGAGTCAGACACGACTGAGCAACTTTTACTTCACTTAGCCCTCATTGGGAGGATAGAGTCCTGGCTGCTCAAGTGTCCCCGAACCTGGGGTGGAGCTAGGCCTTTGCAGTGACAGGTGATCAGAGAAGGCCTTCCACCTGGGGCAGGGCAGCCAGGTGCTGCCTGAGATGTGCTGTGATTGACTTGGACCCCGAGATGCCGTGAAGACCGGAAGCATTTGATCTTCCACGAAGATGCCACCCTGACTGTTCAGGAGCCACCACCAGACCTTAATGAAATAAGGACTCCACGTCTGAGTCTGACCTGGGGGACAGAGCATTTACGTGTGAGACAGTCAGGGTCCACAGAGTCCCAGGACCTGTGAGGCAGGGGCCTCTGTGACCGCAGTCCACCTGGGAAAGGAGGCAAATTTCCCTCCTCTTGCATTATGAATGACAGGCCATTCCAGACACTTTCAGCTTTACAGATGACTCACGCCTTAATTATTTGTGACCTGACAGTGAGCCATTAGGAGTTAGTGTATTATTCACAAACTAAACTTAGCGCAAGACTGGATGCACCCAGTGCCCCTCTCAGCCACCCCCACCCAGAAATCCAGCTATCATGAGGCTTGGCTCCAGGTCCCTGCAGCATAGCTGGGATTCCTTCAGTTCGGGGGGAGGAAAACTGTCACCTGTCTGTCTTGAGCTGGTCATGTGTCATGATTGCCGCTTTTCTGGCTTTTAAATTATAACCTACTGTGGGGTTAACGACTTCACTTTCATTTTTCACTTTCATGCATTGGAGAAGGAAATGGCAACCCACTTCAGTGTTCTTGCCTGGAGAATCCCAGAGATGGGGGAGCCTGGTGGGCTGCCGTCTATGGGGTTGCGCAGAGTCGGATACGACTGAAGCGACTTAGCAGCAGCAGCAGTGGGGTTAGCTTTGGTACCGCCCACTTAGATTGGGGCGAGTTGTCTGGTTAGCTCTGCAGTGTGTAGGGGTATGTTAGCATCTGTTTAAACTCTTCTGGTTTAAACACAGCATCGCTCCAAAGCAAACCACCACCCACACACCTATTGCAAAGTTAAAAGTGAGCATAATTCTGCTGAATGTATCTGAGAGGCTCTTTCTCTGTGTCATATGGAAACGGATGGAGGGAGGTAGACCAGAAGGGTTTCAGCTTGTCACGTCTGCCTATGGTCTGAGTTCTGCAAGTCTGGCATTACATTGCACCAGTGTGTACAGTCGTAGGCAATAGGTATTAAGCAACCAGTTCTCAGGGGTAAAAATGTGTGTGTGTGTGTGTGTGTGTGTGTATAATGTACTTAATATATAGGTTTATTATCCATTATTATTGCATAATTATTATACATTGTATAATAATATATAGGTTTATTATACTTTATAGGTGTGTATATAATAGATGCATAGATATGTGATACAATTTACAAATTTTAAAAAAAGTATGTAATTTTTTAAAACTTTAAGCTTTTTATTTTGTATTGGGGTGTTGTTGTTCAATCACTAAGTCATGTCAGACTCTGAGACCCCAGGGACTGCAGCACTCCAGGCCTCCCTGTCCCTCACTGTCGGGGGATATAGCCGATTAACAAGGTTGTGAGTTCCAGGTGAACAGCAAATGGACTCAGCCATACATATGTATGTATCCATTCTCCCCGAAACCCTGCTCCCATCCAGCCTGGCACATAACATTGAGCAGAGTTCCATGTGTTATACAATAGGTCTTTGTTGGTTATCCAATTTAAATATAGCAGTGTGAGCAGGACCCTCCAAAGTCCCTAACTATTCCTTCCCCCCAAAAAATATGTAATACTATTGACTGTAAATTCCATTCATCTAGTTGAGTCTCACAGAATGCTGTCAGTTAATTTTTGTTGCACACTTGAGTCCACAGCCAACCTAGAGGTGCCACTGATGAACAAACGCAGTTCTAACATAACTGTTAGTTGCTATTTTTGCTTAAGTGTAAAAGTAAAACAGCAAAAACTATATCAAAACTTCAGTTATTTATCAGTGATGTGAGTGTATTCTTTACCACCTCAGATAATATTTTCATATACTGGAAGGATACAATTTGAATTTTCCACATACTCGCAATTTAACAGTTATACACATAATATACTTTCTCAGTTTAATGTGCAGTATTAACATTTCCTCCATCACTATCTGAAGTCTAGACAATCAGCAAAACAATAAATCAAGCCCTGATGCGTAATCAAGTCCTGAGTGATTTAACAGTATATCAAGTGTTTTGCCAGTTCCTATGGTGCACGCACTCTCACCAAGGCTGGTTTCCACCAACTGAGGTAACATCACTGAATGTGGTGTTGATAAGAGATGCCCAGTAACGCGATCTTATAGGGTTTCCACAATAATCCAATGACCTCAAGAATAGAGATAAATAGTAAAATGCAGTAAAAGACAAGTAGTGAGTGATCAACTTTGAATAACCACCTTCTCTTGTTACACAATTTATTGTTCAGAATGGCTCTTTAGGGGACATCCCTGGTGGTCCAATGGTTAAAAATCTGCCTTGCAATGCAGGGGACACGAGGTCAATCCCTGATCTGGGAACTAGGATCCCACATGCCGCAGAGCAACTAAGCCCGCACACTGCAACTTAGAGAGCCTGCGCAGCGAAAAGTTCTGCACGCTGCAATGAAAAGAACCCACAGGCCACAGCTAAGACCCAAGACAGCCTAATAAGTAAATATTTTTAGAAAAGAATGGCTGTGTTTAATAACTGACTTGGAAGGTACTGGGAGGTTCTCAGGTGCCTGTACCAGCTGGCCCGGCACACCTTCGGGTCTGCGGCAGTGAAGGTACCTGTGATTTCAGAGAGGCCCTTTATTCTTTCAGACACGGTGACTGTGTCCCGTTCTGACTTCTCTCAGCTTACAGTTTGGCCGCCTCTAGGCCTGGCCCACTCTCTTTAGTATTAGCCCTCACCCCTCATCACTGTCCCAGGTCCAGTGCTCACCCCATGACCAGGACCGACGTGCTGTGGCCACAGAGCCTGTCTACACAGGCTGAACGGGCAGGTCTGCACTTGCAGCCCCTGCAGGAAGCACAGGCCCTGCCATAAAGAGGAAATGCTAGCAGCAACGTGAAAACGAGGATGCGAGTGCCAGCCAGTGACTAAAACCCTAGCGCGACCATAAAAACCTGCCCCGGGTTACGTCTTGAGAAACAAGGTGTTGGCTTTTAAAGTGTTTAATTTTCTCTCCCTTAAAAACTTAACCCAGAACTTTAATTACAGGCAGATCATAAAACTCAGATTCCAATATCAAAGGACACGTCCAAGGATATGTGGGGATGATTCATGCCTCTTGCAATGTTTCATCAGAGGACTAAACATGTCGTTTTTCGCCCTGTGTAATCGCACTGGCCCTTTTATTGGTCAAGTGTGGAGTTTATGGTTTTAAGTTTTATATTTTATAATAGCTCATTCTTTTTTAAAAAACCAACATTCAATCACCTTTTTGGCTGCGCTGGGTCTCTGTTGCTGCACAGGCATCTCTCTAGTTGCGGGGTGCGGGCTTCTCCTTGCGATGGCTCCCCCTGTTGCAGAGCACGGGCTCTAGAGTGCTCAGGCTTCAGCAGCTGTGGCCCTTGGGCTCCGTCGTTGTGGCTCCCAGACTCTGGAGCACGGGCTCAGTAGTTGTGGTGCTCAGGCTTAGTTGCTCTGAAGCATGTGAGATCTTCCCAGGTCAGGGATTGAACCTATGTCTCCTGCAGAGGTAGCCAGATTCTTTACCACTGAGCCACCAGGGAAGCCCATATCTAATTCTTCATGAGGTCTTAACATTTTTTTTTTTCAAGAAGGGCCCATCCATGTGAAAATATAACCAGACAGAAATTTTTTCTCCATCTCCCTCTTCCGCTTTCTTGTTGGATTGAGCCAGGATCCTGCAGAGGAGGGCCTGACATCTTCCTGCCACCCCTATCCCATCCATCCAGATTCTTCCAGACTTGCCCCTGGCCTCTGTTTCCACCACGTGGTGTTTCAGGAAGGAAGTACCATAGACTTTGAAACTATTCTATTCTCAGAAGAACCCTCACCTCTGATCTTCTTGGAAGAAAGTGTTTTTAAAAATCGATAAGCAAATCGTTAATTTGGAGGCCATAACTTTGCTGACAAAGGTCCAGCTAGTAAAAACTATGGTCTTTCTGGTAGTCATGTACAGATGTGAGAGTTGGACCAGAAATAAGGCTGACTGCTGAAGAAGTGATGCTTTCAAACCGTGGTGCTGTAGAAGACTCTTTAGAGTCCCTTGGACAGCAAGATCAAACCAGCCAATCCTAAAGGAAATCAACCCTGAATATTCATTAGAAGAGCTGATGCTGAAGCTGAAGCTCCAATACTTTGGCCACCTGATGTAAAGAGCAGACTCATTGGAGTCTTGACCTAAGAAGCCTGAAAATAGTAGGGAGCCTCAGAGCTTTCCGTCTCATAGGCAGGGGAAAATGCAGCCTTGAGATGCAGCAATCTGGTTTCCAGGAGGAACTGGAGAGGTAAGGGTGCAGGTAGCACTGGCTGAAACACAACTCTCACCCACAGCCTGAACAACCTGAATGCTGACAGCATTTACGTGCATTCAAATGGACCCTTTTCTTTGTGGCCAGATGGCGTATTGACATAACTGCCTTCATGAAAAGGTCTTTTGAGGACAAAGGCATTTTAGTTTTTGGAAGAGGGGGCGTTTCTTGTTGGGCATAATTGATAAGGTTTAAATGTCCCCTTTCTTCTGGTAAATCCAGCTCTCAACTCATCTCACGTGGGGAATCTCAGGGTGTGGGGAGTGGTGGACTGAGAGCCTGGTTTTGAAGGTTGTCCTCATCTCCTAGGGGCTCCCGAATCACCCCTCTGGGGTCTCCTCCCTCTGGGTCCCCCACCTGCTCATCCATGTGATGGGTATCCTAACATAGCAATGGCTTCCATCTGGTTCCTGGAGAGGTGGTCAGTCCAGCAAGACAAGCTGAGTGTGTGTGTGCCTTAGCTGGAATTGCTGCTGCCTCAGCCCAGTGAGGGTGGGGTTTCCACAATTGGCCAAGAATGTAAAACTGGTTGTTTGAACCGTGGATGCTTTTATGAGCTTATGCAGGTGTCCGGTGTTGGACCACAGTCTGTATATTTATCTGTAAATACCAGAAGCCCAAGTTCCCTTCTGAGGCTGGTGGATGAGGAGGAAGAGGGGTGAAGCTGGGCTTCCTCCCAAGAATGAGGAACTGAGCGAATCAGTCTATTAGCAGCACCTTGTGGGGACCAGCCATGAGTCCTAGGATGTTATTCACTCACAAGAGATTGTGGACTGAGTAATACTTAACCTAAAGTAGAAAATAATCCTCTGATATATGCCCCAAATAATTATAGATGAATGGCTAAAGCAGTTACCCACTCCAGTATTCTTGCCTGGAGAATCCCATGGATGGAGGAGCTTGGTGGGCTACAGTCCACCGGTTGCAAAGAGTCGGACACGACTGAGCGACTTCACTTTCACTTTCACTAAAGCAGTTGGAATGAAATTCTTATTAAAATGTTTCCATCTATATTTTGGTCAGATTTCACTTCTGAGAATAAATGTATATATTATGGAAATGACAGTCTAAATTAATAAGAACACAGGAAAAAAACTGTAATAGAAACTGGAAATTTCTGTAACTTCTGCCCAATCCAGAAATTTGGGAGATGTTAGATGAGACATCGCCTATAGGACCAGGAATTGAGAGCATTTCCTAGGTATTAGTAATAGGTTTGGTTAAATAGGATTGCAGCTTCTGGTCACCATTTTCAAAGATAAAGAATCACTCTGACTACAGGGACTAACACACAACCTAAATGGACATTTAACAAATAAACATGTTTGATGCTTATGATAACAATAAGTGCTTTACATATTTGTGTCAGCATGGTAAAATACCTGTAGGTCTGTATCAGCCATGAGATCACAGGTCTAAGGTTCAAAGAAAAATAATACTTCATATCAGTGTGTTTACATGTTAGATGTAATCAGGGCTCTCACTCTCTCCACATATATCAGCATATGTCATATTTTGTGCTTGTATTTTGTTGGATTTTTTTTCCCTTTTTTTTGGCTGCACCACATGGCAGTTTGGGATTAGCAGATGCAAACTGTTGAATATTATATGTGAAGTGAAAGTCGCTTAGTTGTGTCCGACTCTTTGAGACCCCAAAGACTATAGAGACCATGGAATTCTTCAGGTCAGAATACTGGAGTGGGTAGCCTTTCCCTTCTCCAGGGGATCTTCCAAACCCAGGGGTTGAACCCAGGTCTCCAGCATTGCAGGAGGATTCTCTACCAGCTGAGCCACAGGGAAGCTTGAATATTAGAGAAGAGATAAACAGCAAGGTCCTACTGTATAGCACAGGGGACTGTATTCAATAGCCTGTGATATGCCACGATGGAAAGGATATGGAGAAGAATGACAGTGAGAGTTTCAGTCACTCAGTCACGTCTGATTCTTTGTGACCCCATGGACCGCACACAGTCCGCTAGGCTTCTCTGTCCATTGGGTTCTCTAGGCAAGAATAGTGGAGTGGGTTGCCATGCCTTTCTCCAAGAGATCTTCCCAACCCAGAGATCGAATTCCCATCTCTTACATCTCCTGCATTGGCAGGCAGGTTCTTTACCACTAATGCCACCTGGAAAGCCCCTTAAAAAGAATATGTGTGTGTGTGTGTGTGTGTGTGTGTGTGTGTGTGTGTCTGCTAAGTTGCTTCATTTGTGTCAACTCTTTGACCCCATGGACTGCTGCCTGCCAGACTCCTCTGTCCATGGAATTCTTCAGGCAAGAATACTGGAGTGAGTTGCCATTTTCTCCTCCAGGAGATCTTCTTGACCCAAGGATTGAACCAAGGGCTCCTGCATTGCAGGCAGATTCTTTACCATTGAGCCACCAGGGAAGCCCAGTGACATCTTGGTGGAACTAAAGTCAGCCAGGGCAGGACTGTTTACATCACAAGCATCACAAGCACTACAAACCAGAGTTCATCTTCTCCACAAAGAGCTGGTTGTTAAACGTCTACCAGCAGACCATTGGACACGCCTAACTGAGATGAGGACTGAAAAAGAGCATTTTCAGATGGAGGGTGCCAAGGACTTCACAGATGAGAAGATACTTGAACTGGGCCTAGCATGCAGAGGAATAATGTCTGGGTTTGGAAGCATCTCTTCGCGGACTCTGCTGTCTTTTGCCACTTTTTAAATAAGTTGGGGATTCATTTCTCTGCTCCGAGTTTTGGAAGAAAAATGACAGTGGGAACAGGTCCGTGAGGCACTCAGTATCCTCCTGCGTGTCCTCTGAAATCATAGCGGAAGCACACAGTGGCTCCCCTGTGCACAGGGGTCAAACCAAGTGAGTTCAGCTCTTAGCAGAGGATTTTTAAGGTGAGAGGAGCACAGCAAGAAGCTGATCAGGGACTTCCCTGGTTGTCCGGTGGCTAAGACTCTGGGCTCCTAATACAGGGGTTCCGGGTTCAATCCCTGGTCAGGGAACTAGATCCCATATGCCTCAACTAAAGATCCCACATGCCACAGCTAAGCCCTGGTGCAGCCAAATGAATAAATAAATAGACATTTTAAAATAAATATAGAAGAAGCTGATCAGCACCGCAGATAGAATTCTCCAATCCTGGATATTTTCCTGTTCAGCTCAACCGAAACTACCCAAATGACCAGAACAAATCTTATCCATCAGTTCAGCTCAGTTCAGTTGCTCAGTCGTGTCCGACTCTTTGTGACCCCATGAATCGCAGCACACCAGGCCTCCCTGTCCATCACCAACTCCCAGAGTTCACTCCAACTCACATCCATCAAGTTGGTGATGCCATTCAGCCATCTCATCCTCTGTCATCCCCTTCTCCTCCTGCCCCCAATCTCTCCCAGAATCAGAGTCTTTTCCAATGAGTCAACTCTTCGCATGAGGTGGCCAAAGTACTGGAGTTTCAGCTTTAGCATCATTCCTTCCAAAGAAATCCCAGGGCTGATCTCCTTCAGAATGGACTGGTTGGATCTCCTTGCAGTCCAAGGGACTCTCAAGAGTCTTCTCCAACACCACAGTTTAAAAGCATCAATTCTCCAGGGCTCAGCTTTCTTCACAGTCCAACTCTCACATCCATACATGACCACAGGAAAAACCATAGCCTTAACTAGACGGACCTTAGTCGGCAAAGTAATGTCTCAGCTTTTGAATATGCTATCTAGATTGGTCATAGCTTTCCTTCCAAAGAGTAAGTGTCTTTTAATTTCATGGCTGCAATCACCATCTGCAGTGATTTTGGAGCCCAAAAAACAAAGTCTGACACTGTTTCCACTGCTTCCCCATCTATTTCCCATGAAGTGATGGGACCAGATGCCATGATCTTCGTTTCCTGAATGTTGAGCTTTAAGCCAACTTTTTCACTCTCCTCTTTCACTTTCATCAAGAGGGTCTTTAGTTCCTCTTCACTTTTTGCCATAAGGGTGGTGTCATCTGCATATCTGAGGTTATTGATATTTCTCCCAGCAATCTTGATTCCAGCTTGTGCTTCTTCCAGCCCAGCGTTTCTCATGATATACTCTGCATATAAGTTAAATAAGCAGGGTGACAATATACAGCCTTGACGTACTCCTTTTCCTATTTGGAACCAGTCTGTTGTTCCATGACCAGTTCTAACTGTTGCTTCCTGACCTGCATATGGGTTTCTCAAGAGGCAGGTCAGGTGGTCTGGTATTTCCATCTCTTTCAGAATTCCCTCTTATCAAATGTATTAATTTGCGTTAAAAGAAAAGAAGTTTCGGGGCAACGTAGGGGTAGGGGGCAACGTAGGGGTAGGGGGCAACGTAGGGGTAGGGGAGTAAGAAGTACAGACTATTAGATAAAAAAATGAGCTACAAGGATATATGGTACAGCACAGGGAATATAGGGAACATTTATAGTAACTATAAATAGAGTATAGCCTATAAAAATTGTGAATCACTATACTGTATACCTGAAACCAATATAATATTGTACACCAACTATACTTTAATTTTTAGAAAATAATAAAATTTTTTAACTAATAAATTTTTTTATTAAAGGATAATTGCTTTACAGAATTTTGTTGTTTTCTGTCAAACCTCAACACGAATCAGCCATAGGTATACATATATCCCCTCCCTTTTAAACTTCCCTCCCATCTCCCTCCCCATCCCCCCCTAGGTTGATACAGAGCCCCTGTTCGAGTTTCCTGAGCCATACAGCACATTTCCATTGGCTATCTATTAGAAAATAATACCAATTTTTAAAAAGAAAAGTTTCTTCAAAATCATGTGGCTATAAAAATCAAATGAGCTAATTCCACATCAAAAAGTTTTTTTCAACTTTAAAGTTCTATATTCAGAAACATAGAAACATTAAAATATTTGTTAAAAATTTCATAGGAGGGTCTACGTTCTCCATTCATTTTATTTTCTTTATGTTCTAATTACTTAAATTGCCTTTAAAA
Organism: Ovis canadensis; assembly: GCF_042477335.2. Classification (NCBI taxonomy): domain Eukaryota; kingdom Metazoa; phylum Chordata; class Mammalia; order Artiodactyla; family Bovidae; genus Ovis; species Ovis canadensis. Next base: position 46,794,003 of record NC_091254.1, read on the forward strand.
CAATTATTGAACCATTGAATGTTTATGAAGGACTCTTGCCCAAATAAGATGCTATGGATTCTTGTATGTACATGAACAGTCAAACATAAATACTAAGATCAATGTTGCATCCATGAAACAGGAAAGGGAGGCAGGCTCTTTTGTACACCCTCTGACAGAGGATTTCTAGGCAGCTGGAGCATCCGGGGAGATTACTAAAACTACCTATATTTGACTTTGGCACCTTTTTAAAAGTCAGAAGAGGCCTTTGCAGAGAGCTGTAAAACGTCATTACATATGCAGAACAATTGAGGCTCGTCAGCATCTGGGGACCCACATCTGTCTCTGTTCCTTTTCCGACTGTCTCCTTGAATGGACTTTTATGGAGGTGGGGGAGGTAGGCGGGTATCGTAAATATCCTGTCCTATTGGAATCCCAGCACTCACAATGGCCCTGTGATTATAAACACTGAGATGCTGTTTAGGAAAGAGGTGCACTCAACTAAGCAGAGATCTTTGTGTCAGTGGCCTCAGTGTGGGCCACAGGCCAGCTAATCACATTACCGCAAAAGCCAAGAGGTGGCCCGCAAGAGAGGGGAATAAAGAGGAGGGGAAAGCAAGACTAATCTCGTTACAAGGAAAGCTAAGAGAGACACTGTGGTTCCAGAGCTGCTGGAAACGCCCCGTTTTCCCAGGGCTGGGTCACCTGTGCGTCGGGGCGCTAGGGCTGGGCCAGGGACCTTGTTCAGCCCCCCAGCACTGGCCCTCGTGGGCTCACTGAGACCTTGTCTTCAGGGTATGATTTTTAAGAAAAAAACAGACCCTACCCCTCTCCATCAAAAGCCTCTGGAGATGCTGTTTTTCTTCATCATCCTATTTTCAGTTTGCACGCATGTGTGCTAAGTTGCTTCAGTTGCGTCCAGCTCTTTGCGACCCCATGGACTGTAGCCCACCAGTCTCCTCTGTCTGTGAGGTTCTCCAGGCAAGAATACTGGAGGGGGTTGCCATTTCCTCCTCCAGGGAATCTTTCCAACCCAAGGATCAAACCCATATCTCTTACGTCTCCTGAACTGGCAGGTGGATTCTTTACCACTGGTGCCCCCTGGAAAGTACTATTCCCTAAGCTGACTAAAAGGACTAAGTCCTCCAAAAACGTGAACAGAAAGCCAAGCTTTTTGTGTCTTCTGCAACCTTGAAGAAAGAAGACAAGTGAAATCTGAGGAAATCCACCAGGTCAGTGTGGATTTACAGATCTCAGACTCAGTGGTCCACAGATCTCCGGGGGGCCCAAGACATTTCCAAGGGGTCACCCAGATCTCTCTGTATTAACTGCATACCTGTGGGAGGCTGGCCTTTCTTATATGCTTCACCTCAACCAAAACACTGCACCAAATTGAAGCAAATATGAGAACCCAGCTGTTAAAGGGATCTGCAAACTAGAAAGCAAGACATGAAAGAGGTCTGCAAAAATGGAAAAGAATGATACCCTTCTCACTGTTTTGTTGTATAAGAAAATACAATTATTTTAAGTAAAATATCTATGTCAACACACGGAGGATTTATTTACTGTTACTTTTAGGTGAATTAATAAAACTTTTAAAATGTCTGGGTGTTTGTTTCAAATATAGTATATATGAAGTAGATTTAACCCATATAAACAAAAGCTCTTTGGGATCCTCAAGAACTTTCCGGAATTTAAAGAGGTCCTGAGATTCAAAAGTTTCAGAATTGCTGCACTAGGAAGACATGAAAATACTAAATTGTAAACATTGCTCATTACTCTAAACCTTAATTTTGAAGATTGCAGGCTAACTTAAACACTTAGACAACAATAGGGATTTTCTTCAAACTGTTCTTGAGACCGTCTAATGCCAAAGCCTCACAGGTCAGCCTTTGATTGAAGACAATCGACGTACCAAGAATGAAGTATAAGACTCCCCTCAGGATAAGTCATTCACCCAAGAAGACGAATCTGGAGGCCCATCCGAGCTGTGCTGTGCTCCTGCCTCCATCAGTTCCACTCTTCACTGGCTGAAGGACATCGAAGTTGGTGGCAATTTGGGACTGTTACAAACGAACATTCGTTTATAGGGTTTTGTGTGAATGTCAGGTCTTTATTGCTCTGGAATAAACGTCCAGCAGCATAACTGTTGAGTTGTGTGTTTCATGTGTGTTTAGTTTCTCAGGCAGCTGCCAAGCTGGTTCCAGAGTGGCACCATCTTATGTTTCTCTGCGACTTCACCAGCACCTGGTGCTGGCCTGCCTTTTTATTTTTGCCGTCCTGGTCAGTGCAGAGTGTGATCTCGCTGTGGTTCTAACTCACATTTCCCTAATGGCTAATGATGTGAAGCACATTTTCATGTACGCTCATTTCCCATCTGTGTACCTTCTTCAGTGAAATGACTTTTGCCTATATTTTAATGAGAGTGCCCGATTTTTTTTACAGTTGAGTTTTAGGAGTCCTTTATATTCTAGATAGCAGGGTTTTGCTGCCTATATGGTTTATAAATATTTTCTCCCACTCTGGAGTTTGTCTTTTCATCCTCTTTATGGAGTCTGTTGCTGAGCAGAAGTTTTAAATTTTGAAGTCAGGCTTATCAATTTGTCCTTTTATGGACCATGCTTGTGGGGTCAAGCCTAAGAATTTTGCTTAATCCTAGATCCTCTCCCATGTTTTTCCTAAAAGTTTCAGAGTTTTACATTTATACCTATTATCCATTTGAAGTTTGTTTTGGGGTCAGATGTGAGAATCAGGTCAAGGCCTCTGTTTTGTTTTGTTTTTTGCCTATGCACTTGTAATTGCTCCAGCACCATGTTTTGAAAAGGCTATTCTTCCTCCATTAAATTACTTTTACAACTTTTTCAAAAATTAATTGTTTGTGTGTGGGTCTACCTCTGGGTTCACTGTTTCATTTCTATTGATCTGCATATCTGTCCTTCCACCAATACCACACTCTCGTGGTTATTATAGCTATATAATAAGTCCTGAAGTCAGGAAGACTTCACAATGGGTCACATTTTGAATTTATTTAAGCTGAGTGCTTAGACTTCACATATAGTAAGTATATTGTAGAAAGCGTCTGAGCTTTCTTTCTTTTTTTTTTTAGTTTGCTGCACTAGGTCTTACTTGAGTCATGTGAAATCTTTCATTGTGGTGCACAAACTCTCTAGTTGTGGCTCTGAGGCTTCCAAGAGCACAGGCTTGGCAGCTGCGGCCCTTGGCTTGATTGTACAATGGCACGTGGGATCTTAGTTCCCCAACCAGAGACGGAACCTGCGTCTCCTGCACTGCAAGGCAGACTTCTAACCACTGGGCCACCAGGGAAGTCCTTGCATTTTCTTAATATCTTGTCTATGACAGCAATTTAAGTTTTTCTTGAAATTCACACTTTTCCCAGATGCTGCCATTTACTCTGTGCAGGTGAGTTTATTGCTCTGAATCCCAGTGTCCTCATCTGTGAAACAGGGGAGAACAGTCCATCATCCTTGGGGGTTTGTTCCTGCTTTGCAGGAAGCCCTGCTGGTACGATTACTTGAGATTACCTGTGAAATAGGCTGGCACAGTCCCAGGTGTGCAGTAAAGATCAGATGCTCCCTCCTTGTTTCTCTTTGCTCAGAGTAATTCCGTAACTTCCGCTGATTACACGTCAAATTGTTCATTGTATTTCTGTAACTGGCTCTTGTTTCTCAAACCCAGTGCCATGTGAAGTATCAATAGAACACAGTTCTTTTATAATAATCCCTAATGCAGGGGATATACATGTACTATATTAAAAAGACTCTTGCTCCTTGGAAGAAAAGCTGTGACAAACCTAGACAGTGTATTGAAAAGCAGAGACATCACTTTGTCGGCAAAGGTCTATATAGTCAAAGCTATAGTTTTCCCAGTAGTCATGTACAGATATGAGAGTTCAATCAGAAAGAAGGTTGAACACCAAAGAATGGATGCCTTCAAACTGTGGTGCGGGAGGAGACTCCTGAGAGTCCCTTGGACTGAAAGGAGATCAAACCAGTCAATTCTAAAGAGACTCAACCCTGAATATTCATTGGAAGGACTGATGCTGAAACTGAAACTTCAATACTTTGGCCACTTGATACAATGAGCTGACTCACTGGAAAAGACCCTGATGCTGGAGGGATTGGGGGCAGGAGGAGAAGGGGGCGACAGAGGATGAGATGGTTGGATGGCATCACTGACTCAATGGACATGAGTTTGAGCAAGCTCTGGGAGTTAGAGAAGGACAGGGAAGCCTGGAGAGCTGCAGTCCATGGGGTCGCTCGCAAAGAGTTGGACACGACTGAGCAACTAAACAACAACAACGTATTAACCAATGTCCAAATCTAGAAAGGCAGGCTAACCTGAGTTTCTGACTGGCTGACAGCTGTGATGATCTGATTTTCGAGAGGACTCTGCCTCCCACGTGGCAAATCATAAGGGCCTCCAGAGGCTGCACTTGCAATAACAGTAAAATCACTTCCCTTACCACTCTGTCTCCTCCTCCGGGCCCTACAAACACACATCAAGTGTGAGACAGGAGTGTTATTCTAAGTACAAAAAAATCAATATACTTAGAGTTTGCTGTTTTTTAAACAGCTGCATCTTCTGCTGTGAGCTACAGCTTTCTCTGTTTTATGTTTTCTCTTTACAAAGCATTATTTAACCTGGACTCACAGATGTGTATTTGCACACTGTTAATTCAGCAAAAATCACTGCTGTTGACATATTTAGATATTTTATTCCCTTACATATCTCTAGTTTCTCCAATATTCTTTACATAAGTATGAGTTATATGGTCCAGCAATTCAGTGACATTACAATTGTACCCACGATGGCTGTTATAAGAGTGATATATAGATTTTTATAGACAATACGAACGAAATTGTTTCCCATAAACATTTAAAAGCCCTTTAATTAACTTTTTATTGTAACCTTTTAAATTGAAAAATATGAAACCTATCCAGCAAGGTATATACATGAATATCCAGTTTAGTAAATAATCATACATTGTATATCTGTACATTCGCCAATCAGGCTGGTAAACAGGACATTTCCAGAACCCCAGATATCTTTATGTGTCTCTTCTCATTCATTTCCCCTTCTCACCAAGATAACTCCCAGCCCGTCTTCTATTCCACTGCAGCTGTGCTCAGTCATGTCTGGGTCTTTGCGACTCCATGGACTCTAGTCCACCAGGCTCCCCTGTCCATGGGATTCTCCAGGCAAGAATATTGGAGTGGGTTGCTATTTCCTCCTCCAGGGGATCTTCCCAACTCAGGGATCAAACCCAGATCTCCTGCGTCTCCTGCATTGGCAGGTGGATTCTTTACCCTTGAGCCATCAGGGAAGCCCCCACCTTCTAAGATGATTCAACAACTGATTGTTGAGTTTAGCACATGTATGCTTGTCACTCTTCCTATTGTTTTCTTTATTTTAACATTTACGTGTGCGTCCTTTAGCAACCGTTTATAAAGAGTGTGTATGCATTCTTGTTACTCTTTAAATAGCACTCTTTTGTAATATTCATCCATGTTACTGAATGTAACCCATGGATACTTCCTCTTCACGGCTGTATATTTACCTAGTCTATCAATGCTCAACTACCTACTGCTTCTAAACACCTGTATTGTTTCCAGTGCTTCATTGTTGGGAACAATCTTGTTGGCACATTCACTCATACTTGTGTCCAGAGACCCATGTGCACGAATATCTCTGAAGCTCGATTTGTGGGTCGTGGCATTTGTATGTATCTTTACCTTCAGTCAGAGCAGGACTATTTTTCCAAGTAGTTATTTCTATTAATGTTTGACAGGTAATATAGGTAGCCAGTACTGAATTTTAAAGAAATAAAAGGGATGTATTTGTTTTCCTCCTTCCTTACATCAAGAACCCATTTCTATCTGTATTTTTTCTTCCACAATCTCTTAAGTTTTAAAACAGACTGCAAACATGATAACTTCTGGAGAGCAGTGTTCAGATACTCAGTCAAGAGAGGTGGTCAAGCTGCAGGATTGAGAGCTAGTTTTAAACTCTGAATGAAATTCACCTCTCAAGTGTTGAAGTGTGGAAAGGGCAACTTAGAGGGTCTGTGGTGTGCATTCTACAGCATTTCTTTATTTCTAAAATATACATTGCTTGTAAATAAAAGGGGTTGCATAAAAGTGACATTTATGATATCTTTTTCAATTTGTCCTTCTGAAACACTTCGGAATTTCAAAGACCCCAAACTCTGAGCAACGTGGTAGGCAACCAGTTAGAAAATAGAGAATTTAAAACCAACTTTTCGGGAACTCATCTGGTCTGTAAATCAGGGCACACCTATCTATATTGGATCTTTATGTCCCAGAAAAAGGATATAGTTCAGTTACAGGTAAATGTTTAATGGAGAAAAGGATTAGTTCATGCACCTGGCCCTGGGCTGAGTCAGTCGTGTAACCAACACAAACATTGTCTCCCTACTTCCGTCCTCGGCATCCTGGCTTCTGACTGCAAATTTCCTTATGCAAAGCACCCACTCTTTGCTGAAACTTACTTTTTAAAAAAGTTTCATATTGTTCCACGTTTCAAAACCTTTAGAACTCGAAATCCCTTTCCCTTTTTTAAACTATTTATTATTTCAAAAATACATAAAAATAAATAGAATAGTAAAATGAACCTCAAGTCTCCACCACCCAGTTTCAATAATTATCAGTTTATGGTCAGTTTCATCTATATCTCCTCCAGCCACCACCGGATTACTTAGAAGCGGATATAAATTATGATTTAATCTGTGCTGCTGCACTATATTTCTCTAAGGGATAAGGACTGAAAAACACCCTTTAGCACCATTACACACAGGATTCCCTGGTGGCTCAGTGGTAAAGAACTCACCTGGCAATGCAGCTGACACAGGTTTGGTTTCTGGGTCAGGAAGGTCTTCTGGAGGAGGAAATGGCAACCCACTCCAGTATTCCTGCCTGGAGAATCCCATGGACAGAGGAGCCTGGAAGGCTGCAGTCCATGGGGTCACAAAAGAGTCAGACATGACTTAGTGACTAAAACAACAGCCACCACCATCGCACACACATTGACAATAATTCTTATAATTTCATCAAATACATAGAATGGATATTCTCTTGGTTTGATACTAACTTAAAAAAAATAATTCTTTGCTTGAACAAGGATCTAAGCAACATCTATGTATTACAATTGTATAAATTCTCCTTGAAATTTTAAAAATATGGTTTGTACACAAGCAAGAACAAGGAAAACCCTGGAAAGGAGCAAAGACCAAGAGAAGAAAGGCTAGCCTTACCACACATGAGAGGGTATTATAAAGCTCCTATAATTAAAAGTTTAATTTTGGCTCAAAGACAGGCAGACAAACAGACCAGAAAAGAAAGTCCAGAAATTGATCCAATAGCATGTGAGAATTTAGTATACCATCAAAGAGACCCTGGGAGCTCAGACAGTAAAGAATCCACCTGCAACATAGGAGACCCAGGTTCGATCCCTGGATTGGGGAAGATCCCTTGGAGAAGGGAATAGCAACCCACTCCAGTATTCTTGACTGGAATATTCCATGGACAGAGGAGCCTGGCCAGTTATAGTCTATAGGGTCGCAAAGAGTCAGACACGACTGAGCCACTTTCACACGCTAAAGGAGACAGCTCAAATCCATAAACCAGAAATGGGGGAAAGTTCACTAACTATGTTTTCAAAATCAGAAGTAAGAAGAAGTTAATAAATTTGCTTATATAAAAGAACAACAGGGAAACAATTTTTACATGGCGTAAAATCCTGTTTCAAAGTAAAAAGACAAAAGACAAATTAGGAAAAACATTTTGCACTCATTATCACAGGGAGTTTTAGAGGTCAAAAAACCTATGGGAAAATGGATGAGAAATTACATGGTTCACAAAGACAAGGTTCACAAAAAACATGGTTAACGAGATAAGAACTACAAGTGGCGCTCAGTCATGACAAAGTCCTCCACCTCACTTGTATGGAGAGAATCCCAAAGTAAAATCACTCTGAGATACAGTTTCTGCTGGCAGCTTGGCAAACATGCAGCATTTCGACAATATACAATGTTAGCTAAGCTGGGAGGCAATGCTTCTCATATATTTATGGTGGGAGGGGACCTGGGCAATGTCTCTAAACGTTATCTATGCCTTTCCTCTTTCACCCAGCAATTCCCCACCTACAAAGGGATCGTCCAAAAGTACACTCATCAAAATGTGAAAAAAATATATGTACTACTTGCAGTAGCAAAAAGAACTCAACTGGCCACCAGGAGCGGACTGGTTGAGTAAAACGTGGTGCCTTTAAGCTGTGCAGCTTTGCAAGTGATTGAGGAAGATCTCTTCATACCATGGAAGAATCTTTAGGGTATATTGCTACTGTAAAAAGCAAGGCAGAGAAAAAAGTGTTTATTACATGCTGCTACTTGTCTAAGGAAAGAAGACATATGCTTATTTTTAAAAGGATGAATCTGATGGTTTGTAAACAATATCTCAATACAACTCATAAAAATAAACAAAAGCATTTTAATTAAAAAAATTTTTTTCTTTACGCAGAAGAATTTTAAAATGGAAGAAAGAAGTCATAATTCTTTAAATGTTTACCAACAAAAGAAAGAAAAGGATAAGCTGAAGGACACAGGGATAAAGGTAGACTTTTTTTCATACACTACATTCTATGGAATTTACTTTGGAGCTATTAAATGTTTTTATTTTTTTGAGGGATCATTATTTTATTTTTTCTTAAATTTAATTTTTATTTTATATTGGAATATATTTGATCTACAATATTGTGTTAGTTTTAGGCATATGGCAAAGTAATGCAGTTAAATTTATACATTTCTTTTCAGATTCTTTTCCCATTTAGATTATTACAGAGTATTGAGGAGAGTTCCCTGTGCTATACAGTAGATCCTTGCTGATTATCTGTTTTAGATATAGTGTATATATGTTAATCTCAGACTCCTAATTTATCTCCCCACACCACCTTTCCCCTTTGGTAACCATAAATCTGTTTTCAATATTTGTAAATAAGTTCATTTGTATCATTTTTTTTAGACTCAACATATAAGTGATATATGATATTTGCCATTCCCTATCTGACTTACTTCACTTAGTACGATCATCTGGAGCTACTAACTATTTTATGGAACTTCACAAAACAAGATTAAATCAAACAGCAATTCCTACACTGTAAACTGGCTGCAAATCCTCAGTGGGATGTGCCCAAAGGACAAAAAGAACTGGAAGCCAAGCCTCCTGAGGCTTTCAGTCAACATGCTGTTGACTGAAACACTGGTACTGTCATTCTGGGACTCGTGTCTAGGTAGTAACATGCATGCTTCAGTCGAGTCTGACTCTTTGCAACCCCATGGACTATAGCCCACCAGGCTCCTCTGCCCATGGAATTCTCCAGGCAAGAATACTGGAGAGGGTTGCCATTCCCTTCTCCAGGGGATCTTCCCGATCCAGGAGTCGAACCAGGGTCTCCCAAGTCTCCTGCATTGGCAGGTGGGTTCTTTATCCCCGAACCACTGAGGAAGCCAGGGAGTGACGCAAGACAAATCAAATTATGCTGGTATTTTGAGAACTTTTCACTGTGATTGAAAGAAGACAACGTAAGACTGACAAAGCAAAATTCCTGGGTTTGAATCCCCATATCAGAGGATTTTATGGTTAGTTAATCTTTCTTAAAGAACACATATTTTCTAGCTCTGTCCATGGAAAAGGCCTACAAACAGAGTGACCCACCTGATGGTAATTACCACTCAGACTGTTATCTCTACACTCCATATCCCACTAAAAACAATCAGGAATTCTTGGAGAAATGGCCCCTTGCAGATCTGGGCCAGGAAACCTTTACAGATAAGCTAGGAAACTATCGCAGGCTACTCAGGTCAAAGCTAGGACAAGTGAAACATATTTTTATACGGATGAAAAGTGCAGCGGGTAAAAAAAGGTCAAATATGTTTAAGCCCCTGAGTTCTCATTGATACAAGAGCCCACCAAAACAATAACTCATTTGAATACCTTTGGATGATATTAAGGAACAAAGTCTTTATTCCCTTTTGAATTGCTGAATCAGGGGACACAACCAAGTATTTGTCCCTCTTTTCCTATATGATCTGGACCTGAGAGAAACCAAAGAATTGATGACAGAGGTTTTACTTTTCCAGCTAGTCAGTGAAGAAGGAATGATAGAATATCACCATCCTGCCACTAAATTAATGGCTAATTTAATTGATAATTAATTGCTAATTTAAGTAAATTAATAAAGCTAGATGATGATCATCAGTGGTCAGTTACATTATACAGAGAGAGACAAACATGATACATTTGCTAATGGATAATGCGTTTGCACACACCCCCCTAACCAAGCCTCTAGAACTGGAAATACAAGGGGCAGAAAAGCATGTTAAAGGACTCCCACAGAATCCCATCATCAATATTCAGCCTGCAGGGAACTTTGAAAGAAAAACAACTCCATTTCTGGTGAAGGTAGGGTGCAGTTAGGGGAATGGGAGGGGGACCTAGAGACTAAAAGACACTCAAGAGACATATATGCCAATATGTGGACCTAATATCTTATACGGATTCCAAATCAAACAACCAAACTGCAAAAAAATATTATTAGGCAATCAGAGATATGCAAATGTTGGCTGGTTATTTGATACTGAGGATATGATTGTTCATTTTTTAGGTATGATATTATTATGGGGTTTTTAGAGTTCACTTAGAAATCTTTATTAAAATGTTTACAGAGTTTGAACTATCTGGGCATTTGCTTCAAAATAACCTGGGAGGAGGGGTAGGGTCAGAGAAGATGAAACAGGCTTGGCCATGAGGAAACTGGGTGGGCGTAGGTGGACGGGGGTCATGATATTGTCTCTGTGTTCATGAATATTCTAGGGTGTTCAGTGAAGGCTCAACTTGCCCGCCTACTCAAGCCTCTTTTTAATTCGAGCAAGGCAGATGGCAGTACTGGGTCCCTGGAGGGGAGTTTAGACAGAGCAGCAGGGCGGCCTCAGTGCTTCCCTTTGAGGGGGCCACCTACCAAGCAGGGCATGTGGGACCAGGCACAGATTCTGACCCCTACAGAATGACCAAGCACTGTCAGGAGCTGGGGAGGCGGGGAGAGCAGGAAACACATCTAGGCCTTCCTGTCAGGAGATAACAGATCTCAAATACCTGGATAACAATCGCAGCCCAGCACTGAGATGCGCGACTCAGATACCAGGAGCAAAGGAGGGCAGAGTTGCCTGAAGAACAAAAGACGCCAAAAATCCAGCTTGGCTTTTATCTGCTAGAAACTGAACTTTCTCCCTCTGCTCCCAACTCTGCCTGCCACCTCCTCCCCTCACCCCTCCCACACCCTTGCCTCCCCATTTCATCTCCCTTTCCTCTTCCTCCCTTCCCCCTCTCCTGCCAGCATCTGGGGGTCTTTCTCTGGCCCTGGCCCTTCTCCGGGATTCACACCGAATCCCCGCTGTGGAGGCAAGTCCCGTGCGCCTTCCCACAGCTCCTCCCACACCTGGGCCAGGTGCCCAAGTATCTCTTTCACAAACCCGAGGGGCTGTAGTCTTTGCTCTGTTCCCCTTTTCCTGTATCTGTCTCCTAGAATGTTTCATCGAGAACCCCAAATGAAAAGAAACGACTTCCTTCCTGCTCAGGATGGTTTGATAAAGGCTGCCGCATTTCAGCATCTCTGCAGATGTATCCTGGGCTGTAGCAGACCAGGGAAACCCAGTCATGTCTCTCTTTCCTTTGTCCTTCTCCTCTTCTTTCTTTCTTTCTTCATTTTTATCTTTTTTTTTTTTTTTTTTTTGAGGCTGCTGGTATGACTATAGCTGGGATACACATGTTACAGGTTTTCAGGAAAGCTGATTCAGAAAGACCACCTTGAGAGGCTTCAAGACTTGAACTGGAGCTGAAGTGTGGCCTGCCAGGATGGACTGTCCAGCAGAGGGGAGCAGCTGGGCCAGGCTGAGGGCCAGGCCTGGGAAGCCCCCCGCAGAGCACTCCCCTAGCTCCCACTTCCCCACAAAGCGGTGCGTGCATCCAGATGAGCTTATGATTACTGTTATGGAGTGAATAGTGTCCCTCCCCGATTCACACGTTGAAGTCTTGGCCCCTAGTACCTCAGAAGGAGACTGTATTTGGAGACAAGTGGTGGCTCAGGTGGTAAAGAGTCTGCCTGCAGTGCAGGAGACCCGGGTTTGATCCCTGGGTCAATCCCCTGGAAGAGGAAATAGCAACCCACTCCAGTATTCCTGGCTGCAGAATCCAATGGACAGAGGAGCCGGGGGGCTACAGTGCATCAGGTCACAGGAGTTGGACATGACTGACACTTGCACTTTTCTCTAAAGATGTGATTAAATTAACAATGTGTGTGTCCTCAATCGCTCAGTCATGTCCAACTCTTTGGGACCTCCTGGACTGTAGCCCACCAGGCTCCCCTGTCCGTGGAAGTCTTCAGGCAAGACGACTGGAGTGGGTTGCCATTCCCTTTTCCAGGGGATCTTCCCGACCCAGGGATTGAAGCCGCATCTCCTGCATTGCAGGAGGATTCTTGACCATCTGAGCCATGAGGAAAGCCCAGGGCTCTGCTCTATTTCCCCCGAGTTCTTTGTGCCTTTGAAATTACCTGCACCTTTGGTATTTGTCTGTGGCTAAGGACAGTGACATTCACTTCTGCATCTCTACTGCCTAGTACAGTCCTAGCCCATGGCAGGTACTGCATGAATGAACTGGAAGTCCTAAACCAATGTTGTTCAGGATATATGGACAGTGAAATTGAATGTCGTTGGTGCAGGAATTCAAGATGTTTCCTGAAAAAACAAGGAGATCTCATCTATCTTTTTGGTACTGCCTGCAACACAGGAGACCCTGGTTCAATCCCTGGGTCTGGGAGATTCCCCTGGAGGAGGAAATGGCAACCCACTCAGTATTTTCGCCTGGAGAATCCCAAGGACAGAGGAGCCTGGGGGGCTACAGTGCATCAGATCACAAAGAGCTGAAGATAGCTTAGTGAGTAAAGCACCAGGTGTAGGAATTTGAGATGTTTCCTAAACAAACAAGGCAAGCTTATCTATTTTTTTTGATACTTCTGTTATCATAATTTTCATTTTTCAAAATTTGGGAGGGGTGATACTAAATCTGTCTCACAGGGAAGAGGGGAGGGCAGGAGGGAAGGAGAAGCAATGGGAGGAGCCCCAAGCACACCACCTCAGTCATCCTCATACCCAGCCCCGGGGTGGGGACGTTCTTGTCCTCATTTTACAGATGAGAAAACAGAGTCTTGGAGATGATGCCAAGTGTCCAATGACGAAGTTGAGAAGAGATTTAAAAACCAGCTGTTGGCAGAGGCCAACACAGCAACACTGTGAAGCAATTTTCCTTCAACTAAAAATAAATAAGTTTGGAAAAAACCCTAGGGAAAGTTTGTTATTGTATATCCCATCCAATTTCTAATGCTTGGTTGTCTTTTAAAATATAATTTGGCATTATTTATAGTAAAACAAAAAAAACCCCAACTGTCTAATTGCAAAGCGCACACCCATTCCCTGCCCTGTTTTCCCCCTGAACAAAGTGTTGGTGTTTCAGGACCAAAGGCACAAAATCCCTACGGACTCGTTTCTCTTAAGATCTCTTGAGCGGGTGAGCTGCCTGCCTTTGGGTTCTCTCTATCTGGTCATGGCCATTTGGAAGACTCAGCTCAGCACCACTTCCACAAATGTTGCCAAAGAGTCAGCAGGAAATTTTAAAGGGGGAAAATAAAAAAAACAACCAAAAAACCCTGCTGCATCGGTTCAGGAGCCTCCAATTACTCATCTGTTTTATTAATATGAACGTGAGCTCGGTGTGATTTTTTTGCAGAAAAGGCTGGCTGCCTTTCCCTCTGAGCACAACCCACGAGGCCCTCTGACCTCAGACAATATATGTCTGAGAACCGCCTTTGCTTTCTTTGGTGCTGCCGCTCTCCCAAAGCACCCCACTACATGGGCTTTTCCAGGTGGCTCAGCGGTCAAGAATCCGCCTGCCTGTGCAGGAGACATGGGTTCAGTCCCTGGGTCTGGAAGATCCCCTGGAGGAGGGAATGGAAACCCACTTGTACGAGTTGGACACGACTTAGCGACTAAACAACAACAAAGACAATAACATCCCGTTACATGGATCCCTGGGGAGAATTAATCTGTTAAAAAACAAGAGTGTATACATGTATACAATTCCCTAACGCGTGCCTGCCTGGTTGCCTGGCCTACGGCAGGTGCTGGTTACATCTGTTGAGTGAATGGAGGGTCCGCACCGACATCTCAGGGCTGGACAGTCGGGAATGACCACCTTCAGCCTCACCTTCACAAGCATCTTGCCCCACCACCCATGGCTACATGGAGCGCCCCTGAGGAATGTTGCTCCTGCGGGTGAAACCTGCCTCCTGACACCTTTCCATGCTGATAAGTTGGGCCTAAGAGGCATTTCTTCCAGGAATAAGTGCCCTTCAAACCCTCTTATTAGTGCAACCCCTCAAGTCCATTATAAAGGAATTTGTAGGGGAGTGGAAAGCTGACTCTAAGATCTCCCAGCCTCCGGCCATGAATCTCTAGATGTCACAGAGCCCTGGCACCCTGCCCTCCTCCCCCCGCGCCCCCCGCCCCCCAGCCTGGAATGCGGGATTGTCCCTGGGCCCCGGTGGGGGAGGACACCCGCCTCCCCCTCCCCCCGCCCCCACCCTGTCCCTCCACCTCTGTGGAGCCTGTGATGTTTGGGCCCGGCTGGCCTGCCGGGCGCCCAGGACGCCAGGCAGTGCAGGCCAGGCGCACCCCCACGGCTCCCCCATTGATCCCCGGCACCTCGCGGGCCCTCGCTGTAAACGCTTTTATTTTCGCTTCAGTTTATGGCCTCCCCTTTCCAAGGATCGCAACTTGTTTAAACCAGCTCTAAACAAAGGCTCTGGTGATTACAGACCCGCGGCTGGTTTTACGGGGGCCTCCCTTTGTCCATTTTCTCTCTCTGTCTTCCTCCCTCCCTGCCCCCGCCACCAGGTACTCGGTTCTGTCAGCAGATCGTCTGGATCCCCTCAGCCCTGGCTGCTCTGACAGGCAGTAGTGGGTGGAGGGGTGGTGAAGCCACCAGGAATCGGCGTCCCAACCGTCCTGAGCTTCAGCCAGGTCCTTAGCTCCCCTCCCAGGAGTGGAGGGCCTCTGGCCACGTCCTCAGTGGCGGGGCGGGGTGGGGGGGGCACCAGCCCAGACCTCGGCCCTTCTGTGCCCCTTCTGCACCGTCCTGGCCAACCCCACCCTCCACCCAGCTGCTGCGGAGTCAGCCAGGGCTGGGAAGGAGCCAGGACCCTGCTCCAGCCCCAGGCCTGCCTGCTGCGGGATGTCCAGGTCGGCTGCCCAACCTCCAGCCCTGGCAACTCCCCAGGCACAACCTGTTGGGTGGGGAGCATGGGCCCAAGCTGCTGTCCTTCTAGTCTGTAACTGGCTTGCTGCTTCTGTGCGTGCATGCTCGGACACTAAGTCATGTCCGACTCTTTAGCAACCCCGTGGACTGTAGCTGGCCAGGCTCCTCTGTCCACGGGATTCTCCAGGCAAGAACACTGGAGTGGGTTGCTGTTTCCTACTCCAGGGGATCTTCCCGACCCAGGGATTAAACTCATGTTTCCTCCATTGGCAGGTGGATTCTTTATCACTCACTACCCTGGAAAGTCTGTGCTACTTCCTTAGGTCCAGCTGATTCCCACTTCTGGGCCTCCCCTGGGGAGCTAGAAAGGGCAGAAGCATGGAGAGAGCCTGGGGGACCCCAGAGCACGAAAGCCCTGAGGTTCCCTGGGGCTCGGCAGCACTTGGGGAGGGGACTGTGGCCACTGAGCAGATGTGGTCACTCTCCAGGGCTCCACAGACGGAAGGAAAGACAATGAGGCCTGAGAAGGAGATGCTGTGGAGTCCTGTTGCCCCTTTGTTCTCAGCCTGAGGATTCCTACTTGCAGAAGGCATTTGTTCAAGGAATCCTCAGGAAAGCCTTTGAAGGAAGCATCTAGAGCTGAGGGGGAAGAGTGTTTGCTAACCAGCCTGATCAGGAGAGAAAGAAGACTGCCTCCATCTGGTTCCTGTCCTGGCCACTCAGACACACACAGGTGGCCTCAGCATGACTCAGAGTATGCTCCAGGGGACAGAAGAAAGGCCGTCATGGGGGATAAGCCTTTTTCCCACCAGGGTCCCTGGTCATCCCCTCTCCAGGTGGGATGACCTGTAAGGCAGAGCTACCCAGAACTGGAGCAGACACTCAGCAGCATAATCTGATTCCCTCCTCAGTTTCCAGGCTGCAAAGTGAATGACACGCGAGGATAAGCACTCAGTCATCGCAAGGAAGCGCTAGACTGGGGGTGCAGTGGGAGCGCGGAGAGGAAATCCTCCCCTTCTTCCATCTCCCAGAGTGCCAGCCTCTGAATTTCAGGCCAGTGAAGGAAAAAGGAGCCTCAGAGACCAGATCCCAAAGTTGCTCCAACTTTTACATAACCCATTATAGGAAGGTTGTGGGGGCTTCCCAGGTGGCCCTAGTGGTAAAGAAGCCCCCTGCAATGCAGGAGACGCAAGAGACGGCGCTTGAATCCCTGGGTCAGGAAGGTCCCCTAAAAGTAGGAAGTGGCAACCCCTTCCAGTATTCTTGCCTGAAAAATCCCAAGGACAGAGGAGCCTGGCAGGCTATAGTCCATAGGGTCACAAAGAGTCAGACATGACTGGGCACACAGGAAGATTGTGTCCCAACCCTTACATGTGCTCCTTCTCATTATATATATATGAACAGCAATTCTATAGTGATTTTTCTTTTAGTCTGCAAACCTATTTATCTTCTCTACTCATGACTGCTCAGTGAGTATTTCTGTCTCGTCTTTTCAGAAGGGTGATCTAGGTTATAGAAAAGTGACTTACTCTGCAAATGGATCTATTGATCAAAATCATTCAAAGTAGAATACCAGCAATTTATTTTGTTTTAGAAATTCACAGTCTACTTCCATAATTCGTGGGGAACCATCAAGACCCAAGAATAATTAAGACCCAAGAATAACCACCGGTGGCCCAGTGGTTAACAACCTGCCTGCCCAAATGCAGTGGGGCACAGATTCAGTCCCTCCTCTGGGAAGATCCCATAAGCGTCGGAGCTGTGAAGCCCGTGTGTCACAACTGCTGAAGCCCAGGCGCCCTAGGGCCAGAGCTCCTCAACAAGAGAAGCCACTGCAATGAGAAGCCCACGGACCACAACTAGAGCGTAGCCCCCACTCGCCACAGCTGGAGAAAGCCTGCACGCGGCATCGAAGACCCAGTGCAGCCAAAAATAATAACTAAATAAATAATTAAAAAATAAAAGAGTCCAGAAATAAAGCCACACAGACCCTGAATCGACATCGCAAGCACCGGTGTAGAGGAGTGGAGAGCAAGGTCTTCTCAATAATCGGTGTTCCAGCAATCGGTTCTTTTTTTTTTTTTTTTCGGCAATCGGTTCTTTACGTGTACTGGTTCCATAAACGTGTAAAAGACAATCTTGGCCCCCACTCCACGCCATACATCAGTTCTAGATGGACTGATGCTCTAAATGAGAAAGATAAATTTTCTATAAGGAAACGGGAAAATATCTTCTTGACCTTGAGCTCTGGAAACTTTTCAGATTCAGAGATACAAAGTAGAAGGATGGTCGCCAGAAGGTGAGAGTTAGTGTCTAATGGGAACAGAGTTTTGGTCTGGGAAGGTGAGAAAGAACGGTTTATAGCCAAGGATGCCCTTGTGACATGATAAAGGGGGAGGAGAGCTGTAAACTAAAAGCAAACATAACAAAGAAAAAGTTCTGCCAAACCAGATGCCTGAGACCCCCTTTTTATGATTTTTAAATTAGCCAAATCCATCCTCAGTGGAATCTCGATGTTTTCTTTCCACACAACCTCGATCACATTTTTTGAGGTTTCAGTTTAGCTGAGGTTTGCAAATTTACCGAATGCCTCTGGCTTACCCCACTGCACCGAGCTATTGTGGGACTGGTGGCTTTTGTTGTTCAGTTGCTAAGTTGGATCCGACTCTTTGCGACCCCGTGGACTGTAGCCCACCTGGCTCCTCTGTCTGTGGGATTCTCCAGGCAAGAATACTGGTGTGGGTTGCCATTTCCTTCTCCAGGGGATCTTCCCCACCCTGGGATCGAACCCTTGCCTCCCGCATTGCCAGGCGAGTTCTTTACCACTGACTCTGCTTTATTCCATCTATGGCTCCCCAAAGTCTTAATGTCTGGATCACAAACTGGGAGGGGAACAAGGAAAGGAAGCCCCTCATGGGAGGATGGGGAATCTACAGGTGAAAGGAAGGACAAGGGTCTAGGAACAAGAACAGAGCAGAAAAGAGGACTGAAGCCCGCTGGTGGGGAGCAGGGGTAGAGGCTGTCAGGGGCAGCCAAGCCCCATGGATAGGTTCCCACAAAAGGCTCCCTGGGGACAGCAGAGAGCTGAGGTTTCAAGGTTATTCTCTATCCTTTATCTGGGAAAGTGGTGTTGTTTCAACTACTACTCCCCTCTCACAGCCCTATTTTGGTAGTTTAGAGCTTGCAAAGCCCTTTCCCATGTACCTGATTCTATTTCATTTCTGCTAAGACTCTGAAGCTGGGAGGGATTGGGGTCAGGAGGGGAGGGGGATGACAGAGGATGAGATGGCTGGATGGCATCACTGACTCGATGGATGTGAGTCTGAGTGAACTCTGGGAGTTGGTGATGGACAGAGAGGCCTTGTGTGCTGCGATTCATGGGGTCGCAAAGAGTCGAACACGACTGAGCAACTAAACTGAACTGAATGTTTGGTACTTCACTGGGTACATTAGTTATCTTTTGATGGCACAGGGTTTTTTTTGAAAGATTTTTGGTTTTGTTGTTGGTGCCAAAATACTGTTACTGATACCAAAATTCCTCCTCTTCCTTGTTAAGCCAAAGTAAACACTAGACACGAAAGTGCTAAATATGGTTTTCTGCTGCTCAAGCTCAGTCTTAACGTGTCTGACCCTGGCTCATCTGTCCTTGGGATTCTCCAGGCAAAAACAATGGAGTGGGTTGCCATTTCCTTCTCCAGGGGATTGTTCTGACTCGGATGAAACCTGGGTCTCCCGCATTGCAGGCAGAGTTGGTAAAGGATATTGCTAAGAGGACTGCTCTGACCTTATGAAGACTGTGTTGTTACCCTGCAGTTTCATCCGGGTGTGTGGTCCAGGCAAGAGGTAGGTTAGATTTCCAGAGTCAGTGGAGCCTGGCACTTTTCTATAGGTTAGAGGGATGGCCAGGTCGCAGGGGACCTGGGAAAGCCAGTCCACTAGGCTGCCAGGGAAACGCTCTGTGGTTACACAGTGCCCCCTCCTGGTCTTTCCAGGAATTCAGACAACCTGGAGCAAAATCAGGACTGGAACGTGTGGATTCCTGAGCCTGAGACAGACAGAGAAGAGGGTGTGGCTGCATAATTTTTCCCCTGCAGCTTATGAGCATAATAAGACCAGGGAGGACTGGCTGTGTCTATAAATTCCTACTGACTGGAATCCACCAAAAAAATGGGAGGCCCACGGTAGATGCTGACTCCCCCGGGAGCAGGTCTGGGCTGGGAGTCAGGGAGACAGCCCCAGAGGCTGGCATGTGTTTGCTCACTGGGTCGAGGGCTGATTGAGTCAGGAAGGGCAGGCAGAAACTAACCCTCTCTTCATGTTTGCCAGGAAATGGCCCTGCCAGGCACCAGAGTGTCGAGGGCTCAGCTTGGGCATAGCAGTGTGATGAGCCTATTGCTCACAGACAGAGAGTCATCTTCCACCTGGGATTTTCCAAAGCCCCCTCCTTGCCTGGAGCTCACTGTCAAGTCAGAACTTTGCAGGGCACTCCCTGGGGTGGGCATGGCAGCTCTCAGAGAGCTCCATGGCCAGGGGAAGACGAGCTCGGTCTGACTTGGTGAGCTGCAGGCTTGCTGGCGTGGTAGTGAAGCCTAAGAAGGAACTCACCATCCGTGTGGGCCTCATTGAAGGAACTCCATTTTATTTTGCTGCTGATTAAAGCTAAGAAGAATTGATGCCTTCAAATTGTGGTGCCAGAGAAGACTCTTGAGAGTCCCTTGAAACTACAAGATCAAACCAGTGAATCCTAAAGGAAATCAACCCTGAATAGTCATTGGAAGGACTGATACTGAAGCTGAGGCTCCAATACTTCTGCCCCCTGATGCAAAGAGCTGACCTGTTAGAAAAGACCCTGATGCTGGGAAAGACTGAAGGCAAGAGGAGAAAGGGGCAACAGAGGATGAGATGGTTGGATGGCATCACCAGCTCAATGGACATGAGTTTGGGCAAGTTCCGGGAGATGGTGAAGGACAGGGAAGCCTGGTGTGCTGAAGTCCATGGGGTCACGAAGAGTTGGACACGACATAGTGACTGAACAACAAAGCTGTGTAGCTGTGGAAGCCTTGCCCTTTGTTCACATGGAAAAGCACTGGAAATAGACCTTGGAGGGCCCAAGAAGACTCAGTCCAGTACTGAATTTTAAGTTCTGGTACTTTCAAGATGGAACAAACAAATGTGTAAGGAAGCTGCTTGCAAATCTCACAGAGCTATCCCATGCGAGAACAGCAGGGCAGATACACAAACAGTATCCTACTGGACCAGGACATGTTACATCCCCACAGTGAGTCCACGCAGAAGAGAGCCCGGAGGCGTCCAGGGATGCAGTGGGGATGGTCGAGGGCGGGGGTGGATGTGCAGCAGGGATAATGCAACAGGAAAGGGACCTGGACCAGAACTCTGGGCTTCCAGCTGCCATCGTTCATTATCGGTTCCAACCGAACTCTGCGGTGAGGTTCTGACAAGCATTCCGTACAGTTTCCTGCCTGGAAGGACCCTTAATGCTGGAAATAACACACCACTACCCATACCACTTCCTCACCACTCGGTGCTCTTTTAGCCAGTAGAGAGACAAATAAATGCTGGTTTTTATACTGAGAATGTACTTCATATGGGGGGCTTTCCAGATGATTCATTGGTAAAGAATCCACCTGCCGGTGTGGGAGACATGAATTTGATCCCTCGGTCAGAAAGATTGCCTGGAGAAGGAAATGGTAACCCACTCCAGTAATCTTGCCTGGGAAATCCCGTGGACAGAGGAGCCTGTCTGGCTACAGTCCATGGGGTAGCACAGAGTCGGACACCACCTAGTGACTGAACAACAACAACTTCGTGTGGGACGCTGTTCTGAGTACTTTCTGTCATTAGCTCACAGCATCCTCCCACCAGGACTTCAGCCCCATGTTACAGGGGAGCAAGCTGAGCTGCAGAGAGGTTAAACCACTTTCAAGGGAACCAGGCTACAAACCCTGCCATCTTGCCGCATAGACTGCCTCAGGAACCACCAGCCAAGCCAAGCTCAGAAAGAGGGGGTCTGGTCAAAGAATTAATCTCAAAAATATACAAGCAGTTCATTCAGCTCAATACCAGAAAAATAAATGACTCAATCAAAAAATGGGCCAAAGAACTAAACAGACATTTCTCCAAAAAAGACATACATGTGGCCAACAAACATATGAAAAGATGCTCAAGATCACTCATTATCAGAGAAATGCAAATCAAAACCACAATGAGGTACCATCTCACGCCGGTCAGAAGGGCTGCCATCAAAAAGTCTATAAACAATAAATGCAGGAGAGGGTGTGGAGAAAAGGGAACCCTCTTACACTGTTGGTGAGAATGCAAACTAGTACAGCCACTATGGAGAACAGTGTGGAGATTCCGTAACTGGAAATAGAACTGCCATACGACCCAGCAATCCTACCACTGGGCATACATGCTGAGGAAACCAGAACTGAAAGAGACACGTGTACCCCAGTGTTCATCGCAGCACTGTTTACAATAGCTAGGACATGGAAGCCACCTAGATGTCCACTGGCAGATGAATGGATAACAAAGCTGTGGTACATATACACAATGGAATATTACTGGGCCATTAAAAAGAAAGCATTTGAATCAGTTCTAATGAGGTGGATGAAACTGGAGCCTATTATACAGAGTGAAGTAAGTCAGGAAGAGAGACACCAATAGAGTGCATTAATGCATATACATGAGTTTAGAAAAATGGTAACGACAACCCTAGATGCGAGACAGCAAAAGAGACACACATATAAAGAACAGACTTTTGGACTCTGTGGGAGAAGATGAGGGTGGGATGTTTTGAGAGAAAACACTGAAGCATGTGTATTACCGTACGTAAAATAGATGACCAGTGCAAGTTCAATGCATGAAACAGGGCACTCAAAGCCGATGCTCTGGGACAACCCTGAGGGATGGGATGGGGAGGGAGGTGGGAGGGGGGTTCAGGATGGGGGACACATGTACATCCACGGCTGAGTCACCTCAGTTCAGTTGCTCAGTCGTGTCCGACTCTTTGAGACCCCATAGACTGCAACATGCCAGGCCTCCCTGTCCATCACCAACTCCTGGAGTTTACTCAAACTCATGTCCATTTGAGTTGGTGATGCCATCCAACCATCTTATCCTCTGTCGTCCCCTTCTCCTTCCGCCTTCAATCTTTCCCAGCATCAGAGTCTTCTCAAATGAGTCAGTTCTTTGCATCAGACAGCCAAAGTATTGGAGTTTCAGCTTCAGCGTCAGTCCTTCCAATGAATATGCAGGACTGATTTCCTTTTGGATGGACTGGTTGGATCTCCTTGCAGTCCAAGGCACTCTCAAGAGTCTTCTCCAACACCACAGTTCAAAAGCATCAATTCATGTCAATGTATGGCAAAACCCACAATATTTTAAAGTAATTAGCCTCCAATTAAAATTATTTAACTTTTTTTTTTTTTAAGAGAGTGTCTGGTGGAGCCAGAGCTGGGAGGCTGCCCCTTGGAGGGTATTCCAGGGTTCTTCTGTATGAATGTTTTATTTCTTGTGCACTATTTTGGATTGTGGAGCCCAGGCCACTGCCGTCTGCTCCGGGGAAGCTGGGCGGCGTCTGCCCGGGTGCCTGTGGCCCCCTCCGGCCGGAAGCTTGCCGGGCTTGTCCAGGGCGGCTGTCTGCCTGCTGACCAAGCCGTGCAAACAAGGGCAGCAGCTGCTCAGTGTGGACGGAAGCACAAGCACAGTTTGCAGAGTAAACGGACTCTAATTTGGACAAACAGGGCCATGGCCGGGGGCCTGCGGCGGCAGAGAGTCGAGGGTTGTTGGCATGGTGTTCCCACGGGCTGAGTGGGAACGGGTCCCCCCCCTTCCCCAAGCTCCCCAGGGGAAGGAGGCTGAATGGCTAGGACTGAAAAAGAAATTTACCTGGAAGGTGGACATCTTTCCAATTCACCAAGGATGCTGCCAAGCGAAGGGAAGACTACGTGAAAGGGTGCGGGGTCTGATCAGGTTAAAATGTTTAAATGTTCCCACCAGCTTAGCAACCCGGCAGGTTAGCCCAGGCCCAATCTCAGAAAAGCAAGCTGGTGAAAGGACATAACACAGTAATTCCCACCCTGAATAAAAGTTGATCAAAGAGCCAGGGAGACAGTGCCTTGTCCACTGATTGCATCTCAAATGTTGCTGCGTGTGCGCACCCCCTGGTACAGGTAAGCTGATCTCCCTGCCTCCCGGTGTCTGGGCAAACGGGAGGCATCACCTAGCTTCACTGGATCTTCCCTCTCTCCACTTATACTCCGAGGGCTGCTTACAGACAGACCGAGACGGTAAAAGGCAGAGCACAGTGCCTGGCACATTGAGGACGTTAGATGGCAGATGTGCTATTAACTTCAAAAATTTTCACGGGACAAACACGCAGTGTGGTAGGACCCCACCGCCCCTGGTGAGAGCATTGCTGCTACACCTTCTCCAGAGACCTGGCCTCCTGAGGACACCACTTGCCCTGAAAACGCCTGGAAGTTTATTCCTGCTGACTTCGAGGTCATTGTTCAGTAGCTCAGTCGTGTCCGACTCTTTGTGACCCCATGGACTGTGGCCCACCAGACTCCTCTGTCTGTGGGGTTTCTCCATGTAAGAACAGTGGAGTGGGGTGCCATTTCTTCCTCCAGGGGATCTGCCTGACCCAGGGATCGAACTCGAGTCCTGGGCATTGCAGACAGAGTCTGCCTGCTGACTTGCCTGCTGACTTGCCTAGGTACAAAAATCCTGGCCCCCTTGTTGCATGTGGAACAGCTTCGCTGGTCTGTTCACGTTGCAGACCTCACCCAGGATCAGGTTGAGGCTACATTACATTTCTGTTCAGCGTCCCCCCTGCCTGACCCCCCTCACTCCCTGTGGATCGTCTTCCCCTGAGCACATGCCCTTCCTCAGCCTTTGCATGTCTCAGACCTCGGCCTCTGTCGCTGCCAGGCTCCAGCAACCTAGCAGGGAGAATGTGGTCCCTGTGCTGAGATGGTCTGTGGAGGGACAGTGACTGGCAAGGGGACAATTAATTACAGTAAGAGATTCCACAGCCATAACGCTGGGACGGCGTGCGAGCTCACAGGATGGGTCCCTGATGCAGGAAAATATTCTCGGGGGACAGAGGCACCTGACCCCGAAGGAATCGGCCGAGTACTGGGGCAGAGAGAAGGTCACCTTCAAGGCTCAGCGAGGGCATGATGAGTCTAAGGATTCGCAGGGGGCCCTCTAAAGGACAGTGACCGAGGGGCTCCAGAGTAACCCCCGCTGCCTTCTTCCCATGGGCCGCAGGAGTTGGGCAGAATTGCCGTGGCAACACAACCTGCATCACCTAAGGCTGCCCTTGGGACTCTGCTGTCAGGATGATGGAGATGCCTGCAACCTCTCGTACTGAGGTTCTTGAGCTCTTCTCCGTGAGGAGATTTGTCTGAGGTGAACCTGCGCCTTTATTCCCACCTGCAGCAGAAAGAATAAGGCTGTTGTCATGGGCAAATATGGTGTGATTTCTCTTACAGGAGGTACCCGGAGCAGGCAAATTCATGGAAATGGAGGATGGAAGGGTGGGTGCCAGGGGTAGAGAGGGGCATGAGGAGTGAGCCTTTAATAGAAGCAGATTCCACGCGGGGAAGATGGGAATGTTCTGGATGTGGATGGCGGTAACAACAGTGTGAAGGTGGTCAGTGCCCCTGAGCTGGACGCTTAAAATCGGTTGCAGTGGTAAACTTTATGCTATGTGGTTTTACTACAATAAAAAGGTGAAGTAAAACTGTTGCCTGATCTAAACTCGGGGCGTGGAGTGATGCTGTGTCTTATGGTGTAAGACTAAGAAGTTATTGCTTAGTCGCTCAGTCATGTGCTACTCTCTCAGGACCCCCTGGACTGTACCCCGCCAGGCTCCTCAGTCCGTGGAATTTTCCAGACAAGAATACTGGAGTGGCTTGTCCTTTCCTTCTCCAGGGGATCTTCCCAACCCAGGGATTGAACCCTAGTCTCCTGCACTGGCAGGCGTATTCTTTACCACTGAGCCACCTGGGAAGCCCAGAGACAAAATTTTTAAAGCATCATTTAGTACCAGAAAGCAGATGGCCAGATAACCAGGTAATACGGACCACATGTCTGTAGGTGGTGCTGGCTCCCTCTCCCGGCAACAGCGGTCTGGAGAGTTCTGAGAACATAATGTGATGATTCATCTCCGCGACGAAGCCCTTTCTGGCAAGCTAAACCTCTCTCCTCCTGGTCTACCTTTCTAGAATCACACAGAACGCAGTAAGAAAAATGTGCACGCTAAGTTGCTTCAGTCGTGTCCGACTCTTTGTGACCCCTTGGACTGTGGCCCACCAGGCTCCTCTGTCCTCGGGATTCTCCAGGTAAGAATACTGGAGTGGGTAGCCATCCCCTTCTTCAGGGGATCTTCCCAACCCAGGGATTGAATCCGCGTCTCCTAGTTCTCGCGCAGTGGCAGATGGGTTCTTTACCACTAACGCCGCCTGGGTGTTCTTTAAAAAGAGAGAATGTTCAGTCCTTCCCCCCAAAGTCCACGAGCTTTGATAAGAAAATACAATAGGAAAAATACCAACCACTGTTTCTAACTTGAGCTCACAGAGCATCATTGTCATTTGGGAGCTCTACTCCAACCAGAATAGAAACAGGACCCTGTCTTCCTGTGGCCCTGAGACTCCAGCAGGGCAAGATGGTCCTCTGATGGCCTGTCTAACACTGACCCAGCATTGCGAGGGGCTCCGGGGACTAGGGAAGAAGTCAGGACAGAGGGAGAAGGGACGCCTGGCTCCCAGACCGCCCAGCACCTCACCCGTCCTTGTTAGATATAGGGAATTTGGCCCAAGACAGAGAGGTTAAGTCCAAAGTCACATGCTTTCGTTAGGTAGGTGGTGGTCCTGGCTGGGGTCAGAACCCGGCCTCATTAAGACTGCGTTATCCTAGGACGTGACAGTCGAGACGCCACTTGATGACTGGTTAAGTCTAATTAACTCCCACCTGGAATAACTGAACTTTTGTGTTGCTCATATTTGTTTCTTTGATACTGAGTGTTTGCTCAGGTAAAGTAAACTTTTTAAAGATACGGAGCAGGGTCAGAGGCCTTGCTTTTTACACAGTGATAAGTACAGAAGAGTGGCCGTGGCTTCGTGGGTTCATCTAACTAAGGAGTCAAGTTTTTGTGGATCAGATTATCCTCCCAAACTGCCTCCCTTGTGTTCAGCCCAAATGAAAAATAAGAAACAAAAAATTATTGAGTCCTGCCAAATGCTAGCCTTGCCCATTGTCCCCCTAAATTCTCATGGAAACCCAGGGGCATCATATTCGTGTGGTTACAGGTGGGGCAGCTGTGGGCTGAACAACTAGTCCAAATTCCCCCTCCTCCGGCTGAATCTGGGTGCAGAACTCAGCTGACATTTAGGCTGCATATAAGGCTTCCCTGATAGCTCAGTTGGTGAAGAATCTTCCTGCAATGCAGGAGACCCTGGTTCAATTCCTGGGTTAGGAAGATCCCCTGGAGAAGTGATAGTTTACCCACTCCAGTATTCTTGGGCTTCCCTTGTGGCTCAGCTGGTAACGGATCCTCCTGCAACGCGAGAGACCTGGGTTTGATCCCTGGGTTGGGAAGATCCCCTGGAGAAGGGAACAGCTACCAACTCCAGTATTTCTGGCCTGGAGAATTCCATGGACTATACAGTCCATGGGGTCGCAAAGAGTTGAACACGACTGAGCAGCTTTCACTTCACTTCAGCGCCTGGTAGTTAATGCCTATGTGTAGCATCTCTTGAATGAATAACCCACCTCTTATCCATCTACCCATAGCATCTGTGCTCTTGCCTCTCAACCGTATCTATTATCCTTTGTTGGAAGGTAACATATAGACCTTAGAGATTATCCTCAGGCTCAAACAGTAGGGCGACAATACAGTCAGATGGGAGCTAAAAACACCCGGTGAAGGAGAAGAATAAGCAAAACCAGTTTAACGAATCATGAAGGCCGATGGAGGTCAGGGAGTGGGAGGGGTGTTGCGCAAGTAACAGCTAACTGTTAGCTGTCACATGAGATGTCAGCTTTTTGGAGAAAACCTGCGTCCTAGAGCTGTCCTTGCCAAAGTCTCAACAGGAAGGACCAGGAAGGCTGTCAGGCCAGCAGAGCAGCACGGACGGCGTGTAGACCAGAACACCAGGGTCCTTGGGAGCCTCTCCCGCGCCTTCTCTTCTTTCCCACAAACAGCTATTGCTGTCGTTGAGTCGATAAGCCGTGTGTGATTCTTTGCGACTCCATGGACTGCAGCACGCCAGGCCCTTCC
The DNA here is from genome assembly GCF_042477335.2 of Ovis canadensis. Taxonomy (NCBI): domain Eukaryota; kingdom Metazoa; phylum Chordata; class Mammalia; order Artiodactyla; family Bovidae; genus Ovis; species Ovis canadensis. The sequence continues at coordinate 46,821,690 of NC_091254.1, forward strand.
ACTAACAAGACAGAGTCTAAGACAGAAAGGAGCCTAGTGAAGATTTTGAAACGTTCCCCTGGCCGAGAGCTCTTTGTGCTGCTCCGCGCCCTCCGGCACGAGTGACTTCTGTTTACAGGCTCTTGGAGGACCAGACCTTCCCACTGAGGTTTATGGCGGCATCTTTCCATCAAGCTGAGAAGTCATCAGTCAGGGAAAGCTACCTGGAGTTCCTGGCCCCAGCAGACATTCATTTCATGTCTGCCTTCCCCCTGATTCAGTTGTTTATATCCTCGGCCTCGGGAAACCTTGGAAGTTACTCCAGCTAAAAGCAGGCAATGCACTGTGCCAGCAAAATGCAGTCGGGACCTGGTGACACGGGGGATTGGCCTCGGTCCACTACCCTGGGGTAAGACTCTACATTTGTTTTGAAAGTGGGGGGATGGAGAAGGAGGTGGTGAAATCAATACCTCGCGTTTTTCCTGACTGGATGGGAGGTGTGTGCTTTCTTTTCCACCCTAGTTGTTGTTGAAGCTGTTTATTGAAAGGTTGTGCAAATATGATCAGTCGGCTCCAGGGCCATTAATAATCTGCTGGACAAAGCCGGCTCCATTCCAATTGATTTTGGATTTTTGAAAATGTCAGATTTCTTGGAACAGAGATGAAAGCCTGGGAGGCATTGGCCCCGGCGCGTGAACTCTCCCTTGCAGCCTTCCTGGGGCTCCAGCAACATAATTTCTGTGGTGTGTTTGTTAAAGCCCACATTTAGAACAAAGCCACTTGGAACGTAAACTGGTGCAGCCACTATGTATGGAGGTTCCCCAAACACTAAAAATAGTTACCATACAATCCAGCAATCCCATTCCTAGGCATATATCCAGAGAAAACCCTAATTCAAAAAGATAGTGCACCCCAGTGTTCATAGCAGCTCTATTCACAGTCAGTAAGACATGGAAACAAACTAAGTGTCCATCAGCAGAGAAATGGATAAAGAAGACGTGGTGCGTACATACAGTGGAATATTACTCAGCCACAAAAAGAATGAAATAAGGCCATTTGCAGCCACATGGACGGACCTAGAGATCATCATACTGAGTGAAGTAGGTCGGAGAAAGACAAATACCATATGATATCGTATAAAAATGAAATCCACAACATGACACAAGTGAATGCATCTACGAAACAGGCACACAGACAGAGAGAGCAGGCTTGTGGTTGTCAAGGGGGAGGGAAGGACTGGGAGTTTGGGGTTAGCAGATGCAAACTGCAGGATGGATAAACAACAAGGTCCTACCATATAACACAGGGCATTATATTCAATGTCCTATGATAAACCATAATGTAAAAAAAACATGAACAAGAACGGGTGTATGTATAGCTTAATCACTTTACTGCCCAGTAGAAATTAACACAACATTGTAAATCAACTATACTTCAATGAAATACATTTCAAAAATACACAGAATAAAGTCATTTGCAGGTGAACGGCTCCTATACAGACTGACTCGAGGGGCCGCCCATATAGAGAGAAGGGCTTCACTGACAGCCTATAGGAAGAAAAGTTAACCTTTATTTTTTTGACCACACCATGTGGCTTGCAAGATCTTAGTTCCCCAACCAGGGATTGAACCCTTTCCCTCAACAGTGAGAGCACAGCATCCTAACCACTAGACAGCCAAGGAATTCCCAGGAAAGTTATTTTTAATGGAAGCAACATGTAAAGAAATAATAAGTGAATTTAAAACTAGTCAGTTTAAAACACATGGTGATGGAACAACTCAGAACTCTAAAAGAAGTACATGTTTTAATACTCATGTTAAAGTTGAAAAAAAAACACAAAAATATAACTTGGGTTTTTTTTTTTTTAGTTGTGCTATTCTACTTAGTATTTTATTTTCAAAAATAAACCCTGGTGTTTCATGCATCTTTGAATCTACCTAGGACATTCAGTTCAGTTCAGTTCAGTTGCTCAGTCGTGTCCGACTCTTTGAGACCCCATGAATCACAGCACGCCAGGCCTCCCTGTCCATCACCATCTCCCAGAGTTCACTCAGACTCACGTTCAACGAGTCAGTGATTCCATCCAGCCATCTCATCCTCGGTCGTCCCCTTCTCCTCCTGCCTCCAATCCCTCCCAGCATCAGAGTCTTTTCCAATGAGTCAACTCTTCGTGTGAGGTGGCCAAAGTACTGGAGTTTCAGCTTTAGCATTATTCCCTCCAAAGAAATCCCAGGGCTGATCTCCTTCAGAATAGACTGGTTGGATCTCCTTGCAGTCCAAGGGACTCTCAAGAGTCTTTTCCAACACCACAGTTCAAAAGCATCAGTTCGTTGGCGCTCAGCTTTCTTTATAGTCCCACTCTCACATCCATACATGACCACTGGAAAAACCATAGCCTTGACTAGATGGACCTTTGTTGGCAAAGTAATGTCTCTGCTTTTGAATATGCTATCTAAGTTGGTCCTAACTTTTCTTCCAAGGAGTAAGTGTCTTTTAATTTCATGGCTGCAGTCACCATCTGGGGTGAAAAAACCTTCTAAATGGAAGACAAAACACTCAGGACAGTGTGGGGAAATCTGTGCCTAGTAACCATTTTAACCGTTTCTGCTTTGAATGGCTTTACCCTGGGAGAGCAACCACATCTGGCTCTTTACCAAGTCGGATTCACTTTGAAAAGCGAGTTGCAAACGGAAAAGTGTTGCATGGGCTGGCAACCTAGACTTTTTCCTCTCAGCAACTTTCATATCTCCATACTTCTTGTTGGGCTTCCCAGGTGGCCCTAGTGGTAAAGAATCCATCTGCCAATGCAGGAGATGCAAGAGCCACAGGTGCAGTACCTGGGTGGGGAAGACCCCCTGGAGAAGGAAATGGCACCCCACTCCAGTATTCTTGCCTGGAGAATCCCATGGACCAAGGAGCCTGGTGGGCTACAGTCCTTGGGGCCACAGAGTCAGACATGATTGAGCATGCACACACACGTGCTTCTTGATCAGCTCAAAATGCTATTTTAAAAAAATCATGGCCACAGGGTGGGAGCAGGGAAGGGGGGTGTTGAGGAAGCCCCAGGGCCGGTGTCAGTCATCTGCTCCAGCTTGGTCCAGTTGAGTCTAAACCCACTAGCAGTTGCCCCAACAGTTTATAAAAGTGATGTCAATTAGCCAGAAAGAGCATGGCTTTAATATATCTTGTGGTTTTATGCTGCAAAAAAATTACAAAGAAGAGAGTTCCTAGGGAACATGTTTCAGCTTCGTGGGTAAAGTAGATAAAGACTTGGGGTAACGCTGAAAATGCTAGCAAACTCCAGTTTAGGGACATGTAATTCCAGTGAGTCAGGAACACACGGGTTTTCTCTCTAAATATATTCCAGAAGGTGTCTGGGCCCTTGCTGTGACCTCATGGGGTGTGGATGCAGTGGGCAAAGGGCTAGAATGGATGTGAGAGGAAGTCATGGGGAAAACCGAATTGCAAACGAAGAACACATCTACTGGGTTGTCCCACAGGGACGCTTGCTCACAGGACTAGTTAGTAATTCTACCATCCCATCCTTTAAGGGCCCTCTCAAAGTCTTTGCCCCTGAGAGATCATCTTAAAGGAGCAGGGCCAGGAATGATCACTTTCCTCCAGGTACAGCTGTGCCATGCTCTATCTACCAGGAGGCGTAAGAAATCTGGTCCATTCTTAAACATTGATAATTCTATGATTCAGAGAAAATGTAGTGGTGTCTTAAAGTTTCATTGCCCTGCCTTTGAGAGTTGTAGACAATCACAGTGTATTGTTTTGTGTTAAAGTTAACCCAGAGACATTACAAGCTAGAAATGGGAACTCGCGAACCAGATTCTAGTACATGCCTTCCAGGAAGTGCTTCCTGGCGGGATGGGGGTGTGGCAGGCAGTTTTTCTTGGGTCTGCTTCCACCCACATCACGGATAGCAGAGGTGGAGAGGGTTAGAGAGCCGGGCTGCCCTTTGGCCACCTCTCTGGCATACCTGGCCCAATGCCTGCACTGAGGCCACCGGGGTGAGGCCACCCTGGTGCCACTGACCCTGGGGCAGAATAACGTGGCTAAATGCAATAACCTCCCTCCCTGTGTGCACTTTATTAGGGGACTGGAGACCTGACATCCCAGGACCAGGCAAGAGTCGAGGCCCAGAAGTCTCGGCCCCCAGAGAGCTACCTGCAAGGGCACCTCCACTGGCCCAGGAGGGACAGGCCAGCCCTGAAGATGGTACCAGAAGCAAATGTCAGCTCAGGATGGCGGGGGTGGGTGGGCAGCCAGGATAGACTGGGGAGAGGGGTCAAAAAGTGAAGGTGAAAGTGTTATTTGCTCAGTTGGGTCTGACTCTTTCCCACCTCATGGACTGTAACCCACCAGGCTCCTCTGTCCATGGGATTCTCCAGGCAAGAATACTAGGCTGCCATTTCCTTCTCCAGGTGATCATCCTGACCCAGGGATCGAAGCCCCAGGGAGGGACGGGAAGCTTATGATTTAACCCAGGGATTATTGGAGACGTGGGGCAGCCCTGCTCCCCACCCTTCCGAGGATGGTGCTTGCGATGGGCTGCATCACCTGCACCAAGGATGGGTCTCCCTGGGACATCTTATCAGTGACGTGCATATTCCAGAAATTGTTAAACACGAAGGACAAATTATGGACCATGGGGATCTGGAGGCCTTGGTCAGGATAGGAGCAAGGCCTCACTCTTCCACATCAGCTTCCCTGAGATTCCTGAGATTCTTGCCCCGAGGAAGGAATAACTGCCTGGAGGCAGGAGGCGATTCTTGGAGGACGACCTCACACAGGACTGAGACAAGACCCCCCATGTCTGCAGCAGGGCGTCCACACCCCCAAACAGCAGCAGTGTCGGGGAGCAGGGGAGAGTCTAACCTACAAGCTCGAAGACAGGTGGGCGGGCCAAGAGGGCCAGTGACCACGCAGCTCCAGAAAGTCCCAGCCCCCAGCGGCTCCCGAGTCAGCGTCCAACACGGCAGGGTTGCAGCAACGAAAGCAAGTGACAGGTCGTCCCTGGTAGTGCAGTGAATAAGAGTTCAGCTGCCAATGCAGGGGATGCGGGTTCAATCCCTGGTCAGGGAAGATCCCACAAACCGCGGAGCAGCTGAGCCCGTGTGAGCCTGGCACGCTTAGAGCTCGAGCTCTGCAACCAGAAGGCCCCGCGGTGAGAAGCCCAAAGTCTGCAGCCAGAGTGGTGCCTGCTTGCCGCCACTGGGGAGAGCGTCAGAGCAGCAGCAGAGACCTAGTGTGAAAAGCAAGGTGATTAAGTAACTTAAAAAAAGTGGCAAACACATCCCCTCAAAATACAAAGGCTATCTGAACTGAAAGGCTCTAGGGAGGTCAGCAGGCCAAACATGAGCCGCTTTCCCACCGTGAACCAGCATATGAATGACCCCTGAGGCTTTAGGGCCAGCCTCATCCAGTTCTCCCCCGCAGCCCAGGTTGACCGGCCCGATCCCTGCACTTCACTTCTTGGGGGACAGCGACACTTGCTGGCCATCATGGTTACTAGGCGCCAGCACTCGGAAATTAAATAGCCTCTTTCCTCCTCATGTGAAAGCTCTGTGTGAGAGTGATGTCAATGTGAGCATGACAGAGACTACACCCTGCTCCACCCTCCGAGGGGCACCTTCAGTCTCCTAAGCAGCAAACATATCTTAAGGAGTGTCCATGTCAAAGTATCCTTCCCCCTTCACCCTGCACCGAGGGTGGGAGAGTCTGGGCTTGTGAGTGCGCACACACACAACTCGATGTTAGAGACAAGCAAGGCACAGTGATGGCGCCTGGAAAGGTTATCAAAAAGGGATATAAGGAACTTTCCTGGTGTTCCAGTGGTTAAGACTCTGAGCTCCCACTGCAGGGGCCGAGGGTTCGATTCTGGGTCAGGGAACTAAGATCCCACACACCAAGTGGTGTGGGGCCCCCCCAAAAAAATTTGAATGAGTCTCTTCCCAGCGGAGCCAAGACCCAGCTGCAGGCCCAGGCCACCTGCTTGGTGAATTAATGAGGGTGTCAGTGATCTCTTCAGACATGGGTCAATCCACACATGCAGAGACCTCACTGCTTCCCAGCTCACCGGTTAAAGAAGGGCCCACGTGTCTTTGTCATTCCTCTCTTCCCTGCTCCTTGCCTCAGGGCGGGCTGCAGAGCTGGCAGAGGAGCCCAGCTGTGAAACATGAGTTCATGAGTTCATTCAGGAAATAGTCATGGAGTGTGTCTACAGTCCAGCCACCATACGCTGCGAGAAAAGCAGAGAACACGACGAGTACTGCAAACGTGAAATACGAAGGTTGCTCATGTTGCAGGTGGGAGAGAGACCAACAAGAAATAAGGGACAAAGGTGCTTCCTGAAGTCACGAGGGAGGGGACACCTTGCTGACGGTTTTACTCCGAGGGTGCAATGCGAAGGACCCCTTAGACTGGTGGCGTGTGGATGCATTCATGAGAATGCACCTGAGGAGCCAGCCAGGAAGGGGAGGACCGTTCCTGGCAGGGGCCGGCAGGGACACAGCCCTGCGAGGGGACCGAGGGGGCGCCGGAGGAGGGAGAGGTGCATCCAGGACGGAAGGCTGCCTGGGCAGCTGTCGTCACGGACAGCGACGTTTTATCCTACAGAAGGGGGCACTTCCCTACAGTCCAGGAGAGAACAGGTGTATCAGAGTCATGTTGCCGAAGTGGCATTTCCTCTTCAGAAAAGAATGTTTTGCCCAAGATGAAAAACAGGAATGAATATAGATTTCCCAGGTGCAATGGCTTACTGTAGAGGAAGTAAATTAGATACTGTGTTTGGTTTTCAAATCACAGGCAGATTTTTATTAGTAAGCGGAGAGGGACAATCTGGCTTCAGCAAGATAGGTGATCACCACGTGCTGACTGCACCGCCAGGTGGGGCTATGGACTCAGAAGTGGGGCCTGGTCCAGCCGGCGGTCGGGAACCTGGGCCCATCTTTCCCAGAGGGAGGTGAGCTGCCTTCCTTCTCAAATGTCACAACAGATGTCTGCTTTGCTTTCTTTTCGCAGAACCTGAGCTCTTTCCTCCCCCTTTCATATTATCTTGTGTGCCAAGATCTCCTACACCCCAGCATTTGGTCACTGGGCCAGCACGTCCCTGTGGGGAAGAGGGGAAGGACCATAAGTTCAGGGAGTTCGGCCCTGATGATGCTCCTAACCAGAGCCTGCATGTCTGAGGTGTGAGCCTGGGGCACAAACTCCGTGATGGACTGATTTGTGATTCTCTAGGGATCACTTACTCATTGGGAGGATGGATACTGAAGCTGAAGCTCCAAAACATTGGCCACCTTATGTGAAGAACTGACTCTTTGGAAAAGCCGCTGATGCTGGGAAAGATTGAAGGCAGGAGGAGAAGGGGATGACAAGATGAGATGGTTGGATGGCATCACTGACTCAATGGACATGAGTTTGAGCAAGCTCTGGCAGATGGTGGACAGAGAAGGCTGGCGTCCATGGGATCACAAAGTCAGACTCAGCTAAGTGACTACACAATAACAGGGATAACTTAGGAGATGGAGGAGAAGCAGGGGTCGTCTGAGTCCTTAACAAGCCTAGGGCAGTGCCAGCTGAGCCAACGTCACAGACTCCGAGAGGATGGCCCGCTCCTGGCCCCGATGTAGACAAGGAGCCTGAGGCTCGAGTCGGTCATCCAAGTCACAGACTGGCGCCTGACACTGACCGCACAGCCAGAAGATTTGCTCCCTGTGAAGTCAAGGGCCAACGGCGCCTTCTAGATGAGCACAAGCGAGGATGCTATTAAGTCAGCTGCTACTTTCCTCTAGTTTGGAAAAGAAAGATGAATTCGGTTCCAGACAAACTTGGGTTTGGTTTGGCAGGAGGCAAGCTTTTGTTCCCTGGAGTGTTTTAGGAAGTTTCATAAGAGGTTAAGTGTGAAGAACGGATAGGGGCAGGGGCAGGCAGGAGGGAGGCCCAGCCTGGACCAGGGCCTGGATGCAGGACTGGACGTGGGACAGCTCCGCAAGGCCCTCCCCAGCACAGCAAGCAGGAGGCCCGGGGAAATGCCAATAGCCAGCAATCTTCTGTCACAGGCATCCTGAAGTCATCTGCCCTGCCACATCCTGCTGTTTTGGGATCTGTGGCCTCTGAGGCTTTGAGTTTTCCACCTGGGCTGGCAATTACAGAGAACTGCTCTGGTTAAAGGAGAGGCTAGCTGGGCAAAGAGGGTAGGAATTCTGCTCAGCAGTGGGCGGGTCTCAGACAGTAGATAGCCTTGGGCACCAATCAAGACACTGGGGCTTCAGAAACAGACTCACAGGTACCAAAGGGGAAAGGGGTGGGGGAATAAATTAGAAGTGTAGGATTAACAGATACAGACTACTCTACATAAAATAGATAAGCAGGGACTTCTGTGGTGGTCCAGATGCTTAGGTTCTGAACTCCCAATGCAGGGGACTTGAGTCTGATCCCTGGTCAGGGAACTAGATCCCACATGGGGCAACTAAAAGAAGATCCTATATGCTGCAACTAAGACTTGGCACAGTCAAATAAATAAATATTTTTTAAGTAATAAAAAACAAAATAAGCAATAAGGATTTAGTGTATAAAACAGGGAAATATATTCAATTTCTTATAATAACCTATAATGGAAAATAATCTAATATACATTTACGTACAAAACTGATTCACTTTGCTCTACACCTGAAAGTAACAGAATATTGTAAATCAACTGTGTGTGTGTGTGTGTGTGTGTGTGTGTGCTCAGCCTCTTCCGTTGTGTCTGACCCTTTACAACCTCAGGGACTGTAGCCTGCCAGGCTCCTCTGTCCATGGGATTCTCCAGGCAAGAATCCCGGAGTGAGCTGCCATTTCCTTCTCCAGGGCTTCTTCCCACCCAAGGATCGAAACTGGGTCTCCTGCGTTTCCTACATTGGCAGGTGGAGTCTTTACCAGCTGAGCCATCAGGGAAACCCAAATCAAATATACTTCATTAAAACAAAGAGAGGCACTGGGGTTTTCATCCTAAGCCATGAAAGGGCTGGTACAGGGGAATAACATGGGTTTTCAGAAAAATAATCCAGGGGCAGATTTAGGATTGATCCGCAGACTGGAAGCTGGGTGGTCAGAAAGATTATGGGATGAGTTGATCTCTTGTGATTTCTTGTTTGCAGCTCCCTCAGACTAGGATGTCCCTTCCTGCCCTGCCTCCCCACAGCTCACCACCTGGGAACACGCCCCTTCATTCCAACAATCCAGCTAAGGCTCTTCTCTCTGGAAACCTCCACACCCCAGCTCCCAGGCATGGCATCTCCAAACATAACCCACAGAACTGAGCTTGTATAACAGCGCTCTGTAGAATGGTAACAGCTTGAAGACAGGGGGTGTGTTTTCTCCATTTTTATAACCAGTGCTCAGCTCTGCTCATGACAGACTGTGATGCTGAAAAAATGATGAGGGACGAACCGGGAGGAGCTGGGTGATTGAAGGGATGAATGCGCTCCTTGGAGACAAGCCCCGGCAGAGCGACCCAGGACGTTTGGGTGAGGACTCGGGTGCGTACAGGGTGCCCTCTTCCCCTTCTGACCATCCTCCCAATCTTGGTGGAGCCCCTCTCTGTGTGGACGGGTCTTGTGGGCAGGAACGCTGTGGTGGGGAGTGGGTAGAATTGTTGAGAGAGAGCGTGTGTGTGTCTGGCTGCTTGCTGCCCAAAAGCCAATAAACAGGCCAGCCTGGTGGAAAAGAAAGCTTGCTTTACTTCAGATGTCAGCAACTGGGGGCCCTGCGGGGAGCTGACATCTGTCCAAAGACCGACTCTCCCCACCGCCAACAAGCAGAGGGTAAGAGCTTTTATAGACGTGGTGTTGGGGTGGGGGGCTACGTGCAGAAACAAGCACAGCCATCTCTGACAGTCATCTTCCATTGCTCATCAGTGGTCTGTCCAGCATCGCCTTGGTTGTTTCAGGTACAGTTAATCTTCAGCTCAGGGGTCCATTTGTTCTGATTTCTTTGCAGCCAATTCTTGGAATTGTGGCAGCTCTTATCATGGGTACAGTCTGCTCATCAAATAGTTAACTTCACCTGGGCTTTTAGTGTCTATAAGACAGCTCACAGGATATGGCTCAGAATATTATCTATAGCCCTTGAGAAAGAGCTAAAAGTCCTTGACTATTCTTAATGACTATATTATTATTATTTAGTCTTCTTAGACTGCTTTCCTTTGTTTCCACAGTTCTCACCTCTCTGATGAAACTTACTCTCTGACTAAAGATAGACAAAAGGCAGGCAGAGGTCATGGTTGCAGGGCAAGGACTGTAGGGTCCCGCTCCATCTCAGAATGCCGAACCCACCCAGGGCATTTCAGCTGCCCTCGAGGCCACGCCTTCCTCAGGACCCAGGGCTGCGGGTGCATCTTGACGAACGCGTCTCTTTTGTATCACCTTTGTGCCACAGGCCATGTGAGTTTTCTACCTCTGGACTTCGTTGTCGCTGCTGTTTACTCAGCTGTGTCCTACTCTTTGAGACCGCATGGCCTATAGCCTGCAAGCCTCCTCAGTCTAGGATTTCCCAAATGGAATGGGTTGCCGTTTTCTTCTCCAAGATAGCGATGGAATCCTCATCTCCTGCACTGCCGAGTCTTTACCTCTGAGCCACCGCGGAAGGTGATTAGAGGTAGACAAATATAAATCACCATTTGTACATTATATCAAACGTGCTTCTTATGTAAGCCCTCATTTGACGCCTTGTCACTTTTATGTTACTGGCTTGTCACATGCCTGACCGTTCTCCACCAGTGACACCAGTCTGCGTCGGCTAGTACCTGTGCTCTGCTCAGTGGATGCTCCCTGAGCCCTGGAAAATGCAGTCCACGTATGCGTGCTTTCCTTCTCTGGGAAGAAGCAGAGCACCCCAAAGGAGAAAGCTCACAATCGGAAGTGTTCCTAATGAGCACAGACACATGGCTGTTTCTCTGGTTGGCCAGCTTGGAAGCCGCCTGGTTCGGGAGAGGTCAGATGGCAGACTGGTCAAGCCCTACCCCCTGGCTCTGCTCGTCGTTGACTGTGTCACCTTGGGTAGCTCACTTGACCCCTCTGAGCCTCCGCATGCCCTTCTGTCAGGCCACGTCAGGGTCACGCCTGCACAGAGACAGTGTGGGCAAAGCACCACTACAGGAGCTGTTAGCCTCCTTCTAAGCCCGCCTCTCCAGCCCTGCCTCTGGAGCTTGGTCCACAGCCAGGGAGAGGCCCTTCTGGTTGCCGCAGAATAAGGACTGAACAGAACTACGTGTGACCAGGTCTCCCTCCACTCAGCCTCTCAAGTGGGACACAAGGAGGTTCTCAGCAGATCTGCTAAGTGGCTTCTTAGATGATGACCCAGCGTGAATCACCGTGTCTGGGACAATCCTGCAGTGACTCCAGCTTTCCTCCGACCTCCCAGGCTCTGCAGGGGCGCGAGAGACCTCTCCATGATATTGTCCTTAAAAGGCCTGAGTCGTGCCTCCCAAATCCACGTCTTGCCAGAGACACGTCTATCCTCCTAAACCCCAATGACCTTGTTTGGGGTTTCAGGCAGAACAATGTGGAGGAGACAGGATGCCAACCGGCCATGTGGTGTCACGGCGCTGAGCATGGGGAACGTGAGAACCCAAGGACGCGGTAAATATTTACTGAACGTGTTACTCTGAAGGCACAGCCCTTGACTGTGGCCCTCTCTGGGAAAAAAATTCACGAATTCCCCAGCCAGCAAGTCCGCTTGTGTTTATTATCATCTGTGTACTTTTTAACCAAGATGGGTTGTGGTTTCCTTTTGTGGTGGGTAATGCTAGCAACCCAGTGACTTTGGAATCACTCCATTTGGCAGAATAGCATCAGTTGGGTTTTGGCTTCTTTTGTTGTTGTTGTTGTTTAGCTGGTCAGTCATGTCTGACTCTCTGGGACACCATGGACTGTAGCCCACCAGGCTCCTCTGTCCATGGGATTTCCCGGGCAAGAACGCTGGAGTGGGTTGTCATGCCCTCCTCCAGGGATCTTCCCAACCCAAGGGATTCAACCCATATCTCCTGTGACTCCTGCATTGGCAAGTGGATTCTTTACCACTGAGATACCTGGGAAGCCCTTTGACGTCTCTGCCACCTGACAATTCACCCAAGCAACTATTTTACCACCTCTGGGTGCAATACCTGAAGCTGCGCACTCATTACTAAAATTCTTCCTTCATTCCCCATTTCCATGCGAGGGAGGAGCCTGGCGTGCCCCTTCCTTGGCACGTGAGATTGATGCCCTATCTTGCCTTGCTGGCTGCAAAGATCTTTCCTCTGACCGAGACTGTGCCCCCAGGACACACAACAGGGCGGCTGGCAGCGTCAGCTTCATGGACTCTTCCTACTCACCCTGTGCAGTGCACTGGGCACACAAGTGCTCTGCACTTGTTCACACCGAGGGTGAACAAAAGAAAGGCAGTGCTGGCCTCGTGGGGTGCCCAGGCTAATGGGGGACAGTTGTAACCCAGCGTGGTGCCCTGATCTGGATGAAGCACAAGCTGGACTCAAGATTGTCAGCAGAAGTAGCAACAACCTCGGATATGTTGATGACACCACCCTTGTGGCAGAAAAGTGAAGAGGAACTAAAGAGCCTCTTGATGAAAGTGAAAGAGGAGAGTGAAAAAGTTGGCTTAAAACTCAACATGCAGAAAACTAAGATCATGGCATCCAGTCCCATCACTTCATGAAAAATAGATGGGGAAACAATGGAAACAGTGACAAACTTTATTTTCTTGGGCTCTAAAATCACTGCAGATGCTGACTGCAGCCATGAAATTAAGACACTTGCTCCTTGGAAGAAAAGTTATAACAAATGTAGTGCATTAAAATGCAGAGATGTCACTTTGCCAACAAAGGTCTGTATATTCAAAGCTTTGGTTTTTCCAATAGTCATGTACAGATATGAGTTGGACCACAAAGAAGGCTGAGCACCGATGAACTATGCTTTTGCTTTTGAACTATGGTGTTGGAGAAGACTCTTGAGAGTCCCTTGGACTACAAGGAGATCAAACCAGTCAATCCTAAAGGAAATCAACCCTGAATATTCACTGGAAGGATTGATGCTGAGGCTGAAGCTCCAATACTTTGGCCACCTGATGGGAAGAGCCGACTCATTGGAAAAGACCCTGATGCTGGGAAAGATTGAGGGTAAAAAGGAAAGGGGGCAACAGAGGATGAGATGGTTGGATGGCATCACTGACTCAATGGACACGATCTCGAGCAAACTCTGAGAGATAGTGGAGGACAGAGGAGACTGGTGTGCTGCAGTCCATGTGGTCACAAAGAGTCGGACATGACTTAGTCACTGACCAACAACACGGTGTCCTGACAGGGAGCATAGGGCACTCTATCTTAGGGTGCTGGGCACCCCTGGAATCAGGGAAAGCTTCCTGGAAGCTCTCTGCCCTGGCCCCAAGCTTGAGCAGCAGCCCTTGAACCTTGAGGGTGCCCCTCCTCAAAGTGCTCCCCCTCAAAGCTCTCCCCCCTGCAAAGAGACTGTGGGGTCTTGCAGGCAAGCCGACAGCCCTCCGTCTGGGCCCCCTGTGGAGGCTCCACCTGGGGAGGCCGAACACCCACAAGGTGCCCAACATGGTGCCTGCCCCAGAGCAAGTCAGCAAAGTGAAACTGTTTTCACTAAAGGACTTTGATCAGAAAATAATGGGCTGCATGCTGAAGCTGTGGTCACTTGCTCACCATCCCACGGTCCATGTGGGGGAGCTGGGAGTTTGGGAGAGACAAGGGTGGAGCGAAAGGAGCCACATGACAGGGACCCGGAGACAGCGGACACCCTCCCCTTGTGGACAACGGGATTCTCATAAAGGATTAGGATCCTTCCTTGCCCATGGTCATTTCTTGCGGTTTTACTTTTATGATAGAATAGCAATGGCTTGCCTTTCCTGTGGCAGGAAGTTTGTTTTTCTTTGCCTCTTATCTCTCTCGTTCGCGTCTCACTTTTCCTGTCCTCCAACCCCCTCTCCTTGTTCACTTGAAATTAAATGGAATGAAAAGAGGCATCTTGATCCACCAGCTCTGAGCAAAGGGAAATTTTCATCTCTTCAATTGCTCCTAATTTTTCATTTCCTTTCTCTCTTCCCCATCTCGAAAATAATTGCTGCATGAGTCATTTTCCCTAGATGAGAACTGAAAGTGGCCAGGCTGTCAGCAGTGACTGAACTTTCTGCTCCAGAATCTTCATGGTGGGTGAACTTTGATGGAGCGGTCCTGACCGTGGCCGAGTCCCTACAACAGGAGGGGCAGTGGGTGCACGGAGCAGTGCTCCTTCGTCAGCACGTAGTCGTGTCATTATTGTTTTTATATTTAATATTTATGACCTGCTCAAAGTATACGTGGGGCTTCTCTGGTGGCTTAGATGGTAAAGAATCTGTCTGCAATGCAGGAGACCTGGGTTCAATCCCTGGGTTGGAAGATCCCCTGGAGGAGGAAATGGCAACCCACTCCAGTATTCTTGCCTGGAGAATTCCATGGACAGAGGAGCCTGGCAGGCTACAGTCCATGGGGTTGCAAAGAATCAGACACGAGTGACCGACCAACAGTTTCACTACAGCATGAAGAGTGAAAATGAAAGTTAGTCGCACAGTGTGTCTGACTCTGCGATCCCGAAGATCACTACAGTATATTTGGGGTTAAAGTGGAGCCATAAAAGTTCAAAGTCAATAATGACAATAATCCCTTATATTTGTCATCAATAGTTTATGATGTGGCTTCACACACATTTGCAGATTGCGAAGTTTAGTGACTTGATCAAGTGGCAGAGCCAAGAATAGAACTCCCCTCCCTGGAAGCAGCTCCCAGCTTCCTACGCGCAGGTGGGTGCCGCAGAGGGACTCGCTGGACTGGGGGAAGGTGGAGCAGGAAGACAAGGGAGCCGGGAGGAAGAAGTGGACTGCAGAATTCCGAAACAAGAGTGGCTGGGACTTCCCTGATGGTCCGGTGGTTAAGAATCCACCTTCTAATTAATGCAAGAGACATGGTTTTGATACCTGGTCGGGGAACTAAAATCCTACACGCCACAAGGCAGCTAAATCAGAGCACCACTAGAGAGACGCCCCTACACTGCAATGGAAGATCCTGCATGCCGCAGCTAAGGGCCAATGCGGCCAAATAAATAGTATTAAATTAAAAAAAGAGTTTCTGGCCCTGAACATTCCATCGGCATGGCCTCAGTGCCCACTCCTCCTCACCCCCAGGTCCCCACTGCCCCATGCACTAAGGAGAGGTCTGCCTCAGAGCCCCAGAAATGCCTCTGCAACACTGACCCAGCCCAGCCTCGGATGCTGAGCCAAATGCTTCCAGCCTCCTCGGCTCTGCCTTCCCTTTGCACTGTAACTGCTCGATCTCACCTGCCAGGCTGTGCATGGCCATGATGCCCTCAAGAGATGCTCTCACCTGCTGACCCTGGTCAGTGCTTCCCTATTAGCTCTCCTTTCCTAAAACCAGGACTTTGGAGAGAAGTGCAGAAACCCAGGTCTGAGCCGTAAGGGATGGTCTCAAAGCCAGCTTCCCTCTGATCACTGGTACTTTCATTACAAAATGGAGGGGCTCTTGGATTTGTTTGAGGTGAGGAGGAGCGTGTGGGCCAGGAGTGCACCTGAATTCTTAGACGGTTGCTGTTTGGTCAATTGAGGAAGCCAAGGAAGGCAGGTGGATGTGATGGAGGAGGGTATATGGGAGACCACCATTCCCAGAATCCTTGCAGCAAAGACTAGATGTGGGCCATGTGGGGAGCATGAGGAGCAGGCTGCATTGCTGCTGCCCACCAAGCCTGTCTGTGAGCACACCTACCCAGGTGATGGGCTTTTTTTTTGCATCAGAACGAGCCCCTTCCCATGTCTGTTCACTAGCCCACGGATGTCCAGAGGCAGGGCGCCAGGTAGCAATTTTGATGCTCTCGTGTGATTCAGGACCTAGACAGATGATTGTGAAGCGGGAGGCTTCCATTTATAACCCGTTACCTTAAATGTTGCCTTAATTCTATAGGCCATTTAATACCCTTTGCCAAATCCCTGTCTGATGAAACTCACTGAGAGGACTCTGTCCTCTGCAAGTCAACTCTGCCCATGCAGGATGTGAAGACTTCCAAAGTCACGGGTGCGTGGCATTGCAAAGAAGAAACTTCTAGATTAAAGAAGCAAAACAGACATAACTAAATGCAAGCTCTTGTCCTGGAGTGAGAGAAATGCTAGAAAGCTCACTCTTGGTCAACTGACAATTTGAAAATGAACAGTGGCTTAAGTTAAAATTGCAAGTCTATGAAAATTCATGCACTTGATGACTTTGCTTATGTAAAAGAATATCCCTGTTCTTAGAAAATACACACTGAAGTATTTAGGAATAAAGGTTCTCAGTGGATGTAACTTACTCCCAAATGGTTCAGAAAATTGAGCTGTGGGGAGAGGGAGAGAGAGTGATAGAGCAGTGGAGCAGATGAGTTAAAATGTTAACAGGTGAATCCAGGGGAAGGGTTTATTACTTTTCCTTTTATATTCTTGGTTTTTAAAAAAATATTTTTTTATTTTTGGCTACATCAAGTCTTAGTTGCTGCCCACAGGCTCCGGAGTATGCAGGCTTCGTTGTCCTGAAACATGTGAGATCTTAGTTCCCCAGCCAGGGATGGAACCTGAATCCCATGCATTGGTAGGCAAAGTCTAAACAACTAGACCACTGGGGAAGTCCCCTTCTTTTACTATTCTTGTTTTTAAGGAGACGGTCACTCCTAGGGCCACAAGTGCTTCTTAAACCAGGGCCCTCAGCATCTCTCTTTCCCCAGCCCCGGCCCTGAATGTCCCTCCTGCCACGTCCTCTTAGCGAGTCACTCCACCTCCCTGGGCTGGACCGGTGATGGACGGTCCCTTCGCTCCCAGCCATCCCGTGTCCTCTGCCCCAGGCTTGCTGTGAGTCCCAGATGTGTCCTCACAGAGCAGATGGGATGCCCCCAACCAAGCTCCCCAGGGCCTGGAGTAAGGATTATGTTTTCCTTCATTCCCTCCGCCTTTCCTGTTTGCTTGCAGCTGTCAGAGCCACTCTCCTCCACTTAGCCAGGGAAACTGAGGTTATTGCATTGCCGTTTTATAGTGAGTGAAGGAATTAGATTCTAATAGGGTTTGTGTAGGAAATGAGTTTCTTAAGTACCAGGCTGAGCAGTTCCATATTGTAACTGAGGGAAAAGGAGCCTGAAAAATCATTAAACTCTCTTCTTAGGTAAAAAAGATGAACCACAAGAGAAGGGCCATCCACTGACTCAGTCTGCAAAATTTCCAGCACCTGGGGGAGCTTCAGGTCCCTCCTGACATGTAGAGAGAGGAAGTAAACACTTGTAACAATCTTTAGCAGCTGTAGGTTTCTCAGAGACTGCTGGCTGCTCCTCCACGGAGCTATAATCCTTACATCTGACTCCTAGACTATCCGCTCAGGTATTTTCACAAGTACCCCAAATTCAACTTACCCCAAACGTAATGTATCATCCCTTCCAACCCACTCCCCTGCTACCCACCCACCCGGCCCCTGGCTGGAAACCTAGGAGTCACTGGATATTCCAGACAGTTCCCTGGCCTTCATTAAGTGCAGCATCAGTTGCAGATGCCCTGCGGTCTAACCTTGAGGTATAACCTTGAGGTTTAACCTTGGGGTCCACCACCCTGGGATCTAAATCTGGAGTCTACTCTGGGGTCCAACCCTGGGGCCTAACCTTGGGGTCTACCACCCTGGTATGTAACACTGGAGTCTACCACCCTGGGGTGCAACCCTGGAATCTACTCTGGGGTCCAACCCTGGGGTCTAACCTAGAGGTCTACCACCCTGGGGTCTAACCCTGGGGGCCACCCCTCGGGATGCCATGATGCCCCCTTGGTCCTCTACTCTCCAGCTAGCATTCCGACCCTCAGCACTTCTCGCCTGGATCACAGAGTAGCCTCCTCACTCCTTGTCCTCTTTAGTCCAGTTCCTCTGCAGACAACCCTCTCTCCTGCTACTTTTATTTTTCATGTTTTTTAATATCTCATCTACAGGTTAGACAAAGAACACTAGAGTCACCAGCGCCCAGATGAAGAGAGAGAAGAGAGAAGGCTGCCGTTTCCTTAGAGGAGCCGTGCAGCCCCCACCCCATGCATCCTCCTGCTTCTACCCAGGAGGGAACCACGACCCTGACCCTGAGAGGGCTTTCACGTTTCTACACACAATCCAGAGTCAGATCCCGGAGTCCCACGCGACAGACCCAGCTGAGACTGTATGAATACTCTAGGTTAATTAGGGGAGGGCTGACATCTTTAAAGCATGGAGTCTTCAGTCCGTGTACACTGTCTGTGTCTGTCCTCCTTTCATGCTCAATACAGATCTGTATTGAAGTCTCATAAGTATTTGGTTATTTTCCCCCAAGTTGTTTGTTGCTGTTTTACCAAAAGGCCGGTGGTTTTAGGTTGATCTTGGATCCAGAAACCCCTAACTTATCTGCAGAACCTACTACAAAGCTTTTGAACAGTGTCACCAAAAGCGTGTTACTTTGTGGACAGGCGTTCACACAACAGTTTTGGGTTCTGAGTTCAAACACCCTGAGAGGGAGCATGCTGGTGTTTCTGGGGGTTAGACACCCCTGACCTGGTGAGGGGCAGCCCTGTGTGGGGAGTGATCACCCAGGTGAAGCAGGGTTCTCTGAGCCCCTCTCTGGGTCTGCACTGAGCTGGGTCCTGGGGGACCAGCCCCGCTCTTCGGGGTCTCCTTCCAGCCTGGTGGAAGCTAGAATTACTTACTCTCTGCCAGACTACAGGGGTTTCTCTTCTGAGCACAGCGAGTGCCCACAGCTTCCCTGCTTTTCCCCTGGAACCACCCCTGGGTTCCCTTCTTCCCTATTCCTCTGGTGTCCTTTCCGTGTCTGGCTCTTCCTCTCCACAGTAGCTCCCAGATCACAGAGCCACTGAGGGAGCGGGCAGCTCACCCTCGCCCACCCAGCTTCTGGTGAAGTGATTGCTGGGTGCAGCTGCATTCCAGACGGTTCTAAGGGAACCTGGCACCCAGAGTCCTCATGGGAGGGACTGACCAGGCTCTGCTAGACTCTGGCGATCATGTCCTTGCTCACCTCCTCCCCACCTTGCTATCCAGCCTCCCCGGTAGCCGCTCCTCCAAAAACTACTTGTCTCTCTATCTCTTCCTTCTGTTTCCCTTTTTAGTGAGACTATTTGGCCCAATCTGTGTCTTCACCAGACACCCAAGTAAGTAGGAATCTCTAGGCACATGATTTAGTGTCCAACTGTGAAAGCAAGGTGCCCTCCCCATGATTCAGAGCAGGAACTCAACACAGGAGAAGGATGAGCTGACAGATGGAGCAAAGGGCCGAGGGGTGGCCAGAACCAGCACAAACCGGACCCTCACCCCCACCAGCCGGGAGGCAGGGCTGAACCCCCAGAGGGCCTGTCTGCAGGAGGTGGGGCCCCGGAGCCCACACTGCTGCTGCTGCTGAAGGAACAGAAACCAGGCAGAGAAGTGGGAGTCTTCAGGAAAGCAACAGGCCACGGACCAACTTCCAGCAGAGAAACCTGCTGCCCCAAGCAAAGGCATTTCTTTCCATTGAAAACACATCTGTGTTAAGAGCACATCCCTCCCAATCCAAGGGTCACACCAGAAAATCCAGGGTCAACCAGATGGCCTGAAATACTCAGATATGAGCGAGAGCAGCCATGACCTGCAGAGAAGTCATCAGAAGCCCCTAACTGGACCCATGTCCCTGGATCTCTAAGACACCTGCAGCCAGGAGCTAACCCCTGTGACCTCTGAGCTCCACCAGGATCCAGGAACACAAGCTGGGGTTCAGTGACCTCCCAGAGCTGAGCCCGTGGGCTTCAGCTGGATGAGGGCTCTCCCCACCCCCGTGGGAATCCCCGCTTGGGGAGCAGCGTCAGGAGGAGCCCAGTCAGCTCTTCCCGCAGCCCCGGGGCTCTGGCAGCAAGAGAACGATAAACAGGGCTGGAGCAGCTGGTGCAGCGACTTTGTGTTGGGTCCCGGGGAAAAGAGGACTGGCCTCAGCATAGCAGGGTGATCTGTCATCATATTCTGGGGGCTAATTACAAGCCGGAAACCAGAACTTTGCCAATTTTGCCCTCTCCTCTGAGGACAGCATATAGCTGACAAAGGTTTCACTTTGGGCAAAATGGTCCGACATGCCGTGACCTAGATTTTCCAACCTCAAAAATAAGATCAAATGATTTGTTTGAAACTGGGCCACCGCAACACTGCAAGAGGTGCTGGACGAGCCATGGGCTGGGGAACTGCAGTGTCTTGGGAGCCTGACAAGATCACCTGGCTTGTCCTCTGCCTTCAGACAGGCAGCTGCTCATGGAGTCTGCACGGATGAAGGGTTTTTCTCATCTCATAGTCCTTCTAAGCAGATTTCCCACTATTGTCAGTTGACTCTTTTTTTCATATTTATTTATATGGCTGTGCCAGGTCTCAGTTGCAGCAAGAGGCATCTTTAGTTGTTGCGTGCAAACTGTTAACTGCAGCATGTGGGGTCTAGTTCCCTGACCAGGGATCAAATCCAGGCCCCATGCACGGGGAGTGCAGAGTCTTAGCCACTGGACCGCCAGGGAAGTCCCCTTGTTAGTTGATTTTGACGGTCAACAGCTTGTTAAGAAATCCCCCCGCCTTTCTGTCCTAATTCACACAACCTGCACCCCTTGCACAAGCCCTGTCTGCCTCCGTAGCATTCCTGGTACTTGTGATGCTGGCCAATGATGACCCACCTGTCACTATCCCAGGAGAGGGCCACCCCTCCGAGGCGAAAAGTCAACGTCTCCAGAGAAAAGACAAAATCCAAAGATCTCCGCCAGGAAAGAAAACATGGGAGGACAGAAGCAAATCTGGCTCTTGGGGCCACAGTCCCTCAGGACCTGCAGGAGCTCCGAGGACTCCCAGAGCACAGGAGTTATGAAAGGCTTCTGTGTCGCAGAGGAAGTGCAGGAGCTGGACCAGCTGTCACCCACGGAAGGACCTCAGGGCGAGCATGTGACAGCTGCAACACTCCCGGTCACACACGGCTGAGTGTGCTTTCTGGTCCCCCGGGCTACACTCCAGACCCCCCACCCCCACCCCAAGATGAGCATTCCCTCTAAACTTTTCTAGGGAGCGAGCTTTGATGGAAAATTTGAGCAGTACTGTACTGTAGCATTTGTTTTGTGGGAATGTTTGGCTGTCGTTCCTATTCATCTTGGGCTTTCCCAGTGGCTCAGCTCGTAAAGAACCTAGTCACTCGCGCTTGGTCGCCCAGTTGTGTCTGACTCTCTGCAATTCGATGGACTATAGCCCACCAAGCTCCTCTGTCCATGGGATTCTCCAGGCAAGAATACTGGAGTGGGTCACCATTTCCTTCTCCAGGGGATATTCCTGATCAAGGGATCGAACCTGCATCTCCTGTATTGGCAGGTGGGTCCTTTACCACTGAGCCACTTGGGAAGCCCAAGTCCATGGGGTCGCAGAGCCGGACACAACTGAGCACGTGTGTGTACACTGTTCACCCTGCTGGCCAGATGCTTCCTGGTTCTTCTCTCATCTCTTCGTTCATTCCCCAAACATTCACAGAGCAGTTACCGTGTGCTCAGGGTCGAGGGCTAGCTGTGAGCACAATCTGCCCGGTGCCTGTCCTGCGGGAGGGTCCAGTCTGCAGGGAGCAGGTTCTCCTGTTCCTGAGCCTGTGTCCCTGCTATCCCCTCCCTGGCTGTCTCCCTGCTGTCTACTTGCAGGGCCTTCTAAATGCGTGCGATCTCGTGTCTCTGTGAGACAGTCCTGTGTTCTGCCTGCGAGGTGATGTTGGGAAGGTACGTGATCCAGAGGGTCCCAGAGAGGTCAGTGGTGCTGTGTGGATGCTGAGCCACTTCTGGGCCAGGGATTGCTCACTTCAAGACTGGTCAGTTTCAAAACAGACATAACTGACAAAGGAAAATCCACTAGACTGCTATTAAAGCAGCCAGGTGCTCGCTCACTTGCCCTCCACGATGAGTCACAGTTAATCCCCAGACTTAATGAAATAGCACAGCTGGAGGAAGCCCCTGCTACCAGGAACATGAGTGATAAGGAACCTTGGTAATAGGACTGGCCTTTCTGGAGCAGGATCAAGCCGTAGCCAGCCAGACTCCAGCCACTAGGGTAGGAAGATCAGAACCAGCATGCTATCACTCCAACCCCGCAGCTTGGCATTATCCAGCAGAGACAGGGTGAGAGTTAAACACACAACATGGGATGAAACAAGGCAGTGATCTTCCAGAGGCAGGTAGTTCACAGGACACCCACAAAGGCGTTTTGCCTCTTAACCAGCTCTCCCTCCTAACCACCTTAACCTGTTCTCTAGAATGGAGGAAGAAGAAATTTTAACTATCCATGGGCCCTCTTACTCTTGCCTGGAAAATCCCATGGGTGGAGGAGCCTGGTAGGCTGCAGTCCATAGGGTCGCTAAGAGTCGGACACGACTGAGCGACTTCACTTTCACGCATTGGAGAAGGAAATGGCAACCCACTCCAGTGTTCTTGCCTGGAAAATCCCAGGGACGGGGGAGCCTGGTGGACTGCTGTCTATGGGGTCACACAGAGTCTGACACGACTGAAGCGACTTAGCAGCAGCAGCAGCAGCAGCAGCATGGCCCTCTGTGAACTATTTAGAAAAAGATGAAGCGTAAAACTTGCCTGAATGTTACATGGAAGCCTGGATGGGAGGGGAACTTGGGGGAGAATGGGTACATATGGCTGAGTCCCTTCGCTGTTCACCTGAGACCACCACATTGTTAATCAGCTACTGTGCTGTACTTCAGAGAAGGCAATGGCGACCCACTCCAGTACTCTTGCCTGGAAAATCCCATGGACGGAGGAGCCTGGAAGGCTGCAGTCCTGGGGTTGCTGAGGGTCGGACAAGACTAAGTAACTTCACTTTCACTTTCCACTTTCATGCACTGGAGAAGGAAATGACAACCCACTCCAGTGTTCTTGCCTGGAGAATCCCAGGGACAGGGGAGTCTGGTGGGCTGCTGTCTATGAGGTCACACAGAGTCGGACACGACTGAAGCGACTTAGCAGCAGCAGTGCTGTACTTAGTCACTTAGTCGTGTCCGAATCTTTGCGACCCTGTGGACGATAGCCCACCAGGCTCCTCTGTCCATGAGGATTCTCCAGGCAAGAATATTGGAGTGGATTGCCATGCCCTCCTGCGGGGATCTCTCCAACACAGGGATCAAACTCAGGTCTACCTACTGCATTGCAGGTGGATTTTTTACCAAATGAGCCACCAGGGAAGCCCATTAGTCGCCTATATCCCAATACAAAATAAAAAGTTTTTTAAAAAAGAAAATAGATACATGCATATGAATAACAAAGCCACTTTGCTATACACCTGCAACTAATACAACATGTTAATCGACTGTTGTGGTTCAGTTGCTCAGTCGTGTCGGACTCTTTGTGACCCCATGGACTGCAGCACTCCAGGCCTCCCTGTCCTTCACTATCTCCCGGAAATTGCTCAAACTCATGTCCATCGAGTCACTGATGCCATCCAACCATCTCATCCTCTGTCATCCCCTTCTCCTCCCACCTTCAATCCCTCCCAGCATCAGGGTCTTTTCCAATGAGTCAGCTCTTCCCATCAGGTGGCCAAAGTATTGGAGTTTCAGCTTCAGCTTCAGCATGAGTCCTTCCAATGAATATTCAGGGTTGATTTCCTTTAGGATTGACTAGTTTGATCTCCTCGTAGTCCAAGGGACTCTCAAGAGTCTTCTCCAACACCACAATTCAAAAGCATTAGTTCATGGGTGCTCAGCCTTCTTTATGGTCCAACCCTCACATCCATACATGACTACTGGAAAAAACATAGCTTTGACTATATGGACCTTTGTTGGCAAAGTGATGTCTCTGCTTTTTAATATGCTGTCTAGGTTGGTCATAACTTTTCTTCCAAGGAGCAAGCGTCTTTAATTTCATGGCTGCAGTCACCATCTGCAGTGATTCTGGAGCCCAAGAAAATAAAGTCTCTCACTGTTTCCATTATTTCCCCATCTATTCGCCATGACGTGATTGGACCAGACGCCATGATCTTAGTTTTCTGAATGTTGAGTTTTAAGCCAACTTTGTCACTCTCCTCTTTCATCTTCATCAAGAGGCACTTTAGTTCCTCTTCTCTTTCTGCCATTGGATAGATATCATCTGCGTATCTGAGGTGGTTGATATTTCTCCCGGCAATCAACTATACTTCAACATAGAAAAAAAAGTTAAAAAAAAAAACAACAAAACTTGCCTGCAGTGATTGGAATGCCCTCTTAATGCCCACATCTGCATTTTCCCAGCTGAGTTTCCTTGCAGCATTTGGCCATAGCCCACTCTGTGACCGTAGCACTGGGCAGAGCAGAGCAGCACCCAGACAGAAGCCACAGGAAGTCCTGGCTCCATTAGGATTAGCACATGACGTATGTTGAGTGTTTTCCCAGACATATCTCCTACAATGTCCCTCTAATTATTTACTAGAAAAGAAGAAAATTCTGGGGAAATTGAACTGTCTGGCTAGGAATGGCTGATTGTTTTTCTTTCGTCTCATCTGTTTCTTAGGAGAAATAATCCACCACTGAACCCCAGGCAGCCTTGTTTCTAAACAAGCATGTTCGGCATAATAAGCCTGGTAAACTATAGTATTAATATTAACTCTGACTAGCTAGGCTCGGGCAAAGTGCCAGGCTCAAGCATCAGAGGATTCTCTCAAGACCTCTTGAATCCAGACATCAGCTGTTACCTTTGGGTAACAGCATTTCCATCAGGCTCTGAACCAATCTATCATTTCCACGCCCTGCTGGAGGCAGCTGGTGAAGTGTGAGCTAGAGCAGTTTCATTTCTATTTCAGAGGATACAAGCATCTAATTGGACCCGTACACAATGGCATTCCAGCCTGGAAAATCTACCTGCTGGTTTCACCACCAACTGGGAGTTCTCAGAAGCAGGTGACGCTTCCACAATAGCAGTGGCGATTTCATGAAATTACAGCTTCTGGCTTGATTTCCCCTTCAACATTGCTTGCTCATAAGGCCAGTGACGGAGGAGAGACACTTACCTTCTACGCCACCTTCAGCTTAGTCACCCCGAGTGATGTACACATGCATAACCACTCTTGTCTCAAAGCAAGGAAGGGAGTCAGAAAAGGAGTGAGGGGGTGTCTGCTTGCCAGAGGAGGGGGTGGCTCCTTTTTCTTCAGTCTAATGAGCTTTTGCTAATTCTTTTCCTCCCACTCAAGAATGATCACACTCCTGTTCCTTTCATAGTTTCCAATAGAAAATGCACTCATTTTCCAGAATAATATTTCTCTTTTTTTTTTTTTGCCCTAAAGCAGAAGTGCTTCCAGATTGATAAACAAAGGTTTGTGACTTTCATAAGACATCAATGACTAAAGTTCTTCACTAAATTTGAATGTGATTCTGAGTCATAGTTTTAATTATGCTCATTTAACTTTGTGTTTGGGGGTTACTGCTCTAAGAGATTTTACATAGTTCAAACAAAAGTCACCAGAAAAGCATGTCTGTATGGGGGAAAAGCTAAGTAAACCAGAGAATGAGCCATACCAAACATCCAAGTACACTGAATAGCTGTTAAAAAGAAGCATTAGCCATGAAAATTGTTAAATTTTTTAAAAAGATCAAATTAGGTAACCTGATCTCATTTTTGCAAGAACAGAAGTACAGTGTTTGTGAAGGTGCTCAAAGCGCACAGAAAGGAGCCTGGCGAATTGCACGGGAGCCCTCACAATGGGGGCACAGTGCTCGGGAACTGGGGTGGGAGCGGGAGGAAGGGGGAGGTGCGCTTCTTTCTTTCTCTTTTCTTGGCCACGTGGCATGAGGACTCTTAGCTCCCTGGCCAGGATAGCACCCACATCCCCTGCATTGGAAGTGCAGTCTTAACCCCTGGAACACTAGGAAGTCCTGAGGTACGCTTCTTCGATTCCTGTTGTGTCACTGGATCTGTGACAGGAAGAGTATCTCACGTCTGTAATATATACATGTGCACACGTACACACACGAATGCCTGAGTAAGGATGCATGTGTGTAAAAGAGAACAGGAACTTCACGTTTTATTCTACTGCCACCGCAGCGGCCATATAGTAGTACGATCACTCCCGGAAGCTGGAAACCGTTCCTCCTCTTTAGTTGATGGACTTTGGGAGGCTCTATCTTTCCTTTATTGCAACGACTCCCGACCTTGAATGCAGATTAGTATCACTCAGGAGCAGAGGCCACAGCTCAACCAAGGGAGCAAGCTTGGCATCCCTAACAGTGGAACACGCGGCACTGGGCCTCTTGAGGTGATGCCATAGGGAGCACCCCATTTCACCTGTGAAGCATTTCCTCCACCTATGGAGTATTTAACCTGCCCCTAAATGAAGGCTTTGGGGCTTCCTAGGTGGCACTAGTGGTGAAGAACCTGCCTGCCAATGCAGGAGATGTAAGAGATGCTGGTTTGATCCCTGGGTTGGGAAGATCCGCTGGAGGAGGGCATGGCAACCCACTCCAGTATTCTCGCCTGGAGAATCCCATGGACAGAGGAGCCTGGAGGGCCACAGTCCCTGGGCTCTCAAAGAGTCAGACATGACTTAGCAACTAAGCACAATTAAGCCTTTAGTCCTACCTTCAATGCACAGAAAACTCGATAGCTAGGACATCAAGACAATAACATGACAAGGATGTAATTAGACACGTGGGACATTCTACATGACAAACTGGCCTTGCCTCTTCAGAAAATCAATACGATAGTGGAAAGCAGATCAATGGTTGCCTGGGCCCAGAAGCAGAGAGGGAGAATGACTGCCGAGGGGCACAGAGGAGCTTTTTAGGATGACAGAAATTTGTATTGATTGGCGTCATGATTATTAACTGATGCTTGCATCTGTCAAAGGTATGAACAGTACATGTGAAATGACTGCAATTTACAAAATCTAAATTATACCCCAATACAGTTGATTTTAAAAACAAAAACAAAATATCAGTGTCAAGAACTGAGACAATGGGTCCATATTTAAATAGTCTAAAGAGCCTTTATAACCAGATGTGATGAGAGAAACTTGGTAAATGTGGGCTTGAAAAAAAATGAACAACCAAGACAGGCGCTTTGGGAATAACTAGGAGAATTTACACAAGACTGGATATTAGATCATACTGAAGACTTTTCAAAATTTCATATGGTTGTGTAAGACAATATTCTTATTATTAGAAGATGATTACTGAAATATTTAGGAGAGGGGACTTCCCTGGTGGTCCAGTGGTTAAAACTCTGCACTCTGCGATCCCTGATGAGGTAATTCAATCCCATTCACCCAAACAAAGAGTAAAGATCCTGAATGCTACAACTAAGACCCAGCACAGCCAAATAAATAAATAGAAATAGATAGAAGTAAACATTTTTTTTAAAGATCATATGACTCTCCTACTGGAAACTCTTCAATTGACCCCCACTGCACTAAAAATAAAATGCAAATATCCTCCCAGGTCCTTCCTGATCGATGTCTTGCACCACTCTTTCAGCAGTTCCCTGGCCTTTCTGCTCCTCGAACATGTTAAATTTCTTCCTCCCTGAGGACCCTTGGAATGTTCTTCCTAAAGATCTGCACATGACCTCTCACCCTTGTCGCACAGGTGGAGAGGTCTGACAGAATGTGGTCCACTGGAGAAGGGAATGGCAAACCACTTCAGTATTCTTGCCTTGAGAACCCCATGAACAGTATGAAAAGGCAAAATGATAGGATACTGAAAGAGGAACTCCCCAGGTCTGTAGGTGCCCAATATGCTACTGGAGATCAGTGGAGGAACAACTCCAGAAAGAATGAAGAGATGGAGCCAAAGCAAAAACAATACCCAGCTGTGGATGTGACTGGTGATAGAAGCAAGGTCCGATGCTGTAAAGAGCAATATTGCATAGGAACCTGGAATGTCAGGTCCATGAATCAAGACAAATTGGAAGTGGTCAAACAAGAGATGGCAAGAGTGAACGTTGACATTCTAGGAATCAGCGAACTAAAATGGACTGGAATGGGTGAATTTAACTCAGATGACCATTACATCTACTACTGCGGGCAGGAATCCCTCAGAAGAAATGGAGTAGCCATCATGGTCAACAAAAGAGTCCAAAATGCAGCACTTGGATGCAGTCTCAAAAACGACAGACTGATCTCTGTTCGTTTCCAAGGCAAGCCATTCAATATCACAATAATCCAAGTCTATGCCCCAACCAGTAAGGCTGAAGAAGCTGAAGTTGAATGGTTCTATGAAGACCTACAAGACCTTCTAGAACTAACACCCAAGAAAGATGTCCTTTTCATTATAGGGGACTGGAATGCAAAAGTAGGAAGTCAAGAAATACCTGGAGTAACAGGCAAATTTGGCCTTGGAATGCGGATGAAGCAGGGCAAAGACTAATAGAGTTTTGCCAAGAAAATGCACTGGTCATAGCAAACACCCTCTTCCAACAACACAAGAGAAGACTCTACACATGGACATCACCAGATGGTCAACACCAATATCAGATTGATTATATTCTTTGCAGCCAAAGAGGAAGAAGCTCTATACAGTCAACAAAAACAAGACCAGGAGCTGACTGTGGCTCAGATCATGAATTCCTTATTACCAAATTCAGAATTAAATTGAAGAAAGTAGGGAAAACCGCTAACATTCAGGTATGACCTAAATCAAATCCCTTATGATTATACAGTGAAAGTGAGAAATAGATTTAAGGGCCTAGATCTGATAGAGTGCCTGATGAACTATGGAATGAGGTTCATGACATTGTACAGGAGACAGGGATCAAGACCATCCCCATGGAAAAGAAATGCAAAAGAGCAAAATGGCTGTCTGGGGAGGCCTTACATATAGCTGTGAAAAGAAGAGAGACGAAAAGCAAAGGAGAAAAGGAAAGATATAAGCATCTGAATGCAGAGTTCCAAAGAATAGCAAGAAGAGATAAGAAAGCCTTCTTCAGCAATCGATGCAAAGAAATAGAGGAAAAGAACAGAATGGGAAAGACTAGAGATCTCTTCAAGAAAATTAGAGAAACCAAGGGAACATTTCATGCAAAGATGGGCTCGATAAAGGACAGAAATGGTATGGACCTAACAGAAGCAGAGGATATTAAGAAGAGGTGGCAAGAATACACAGAAGAACTGTACAAAAATGATCTTCATGACCCAGATAATCATGACGGCGTGATCAATCATCTAGAGCCAGACATCTTGGAATGTGAAGTCAAGTGGGCCTTAGAAAGCATCACTACGAACAAAGCTAGTGGAGGTGATAGAATTCCATTTGAGCTATTCCAGATCCTGAAAGATGATGCTGTGAAAGTGCTGCACCCAATATGCCAGCAAATTTGGAAAACTCAGCAGTGGCCACAGGACTGGAAAAGGGCAGTTTTCATTCCAATCCCAAAGAAAGGCAATGCCAAAGAATGCTCAAACTACCACACAATTGCATTCATCTCACATGCTAATAAAGTAATGCTCAAAATTCTCCAAGTCAGGCTTCAGCAATACGTGAACCGTGAACTTCCTGATGTTCAAGCTGGTTTTAGAAAAGGCAGAGGAAGCAGAGATCAAATTGCCAACATCCGCTGGATCATGGAAAAAGCAAGAGAGTTCCAGAAAAACATCTATTTCTGCTTGATTGACTATGCCAAAGCCTTTGACTGTGTGGATCACAATAAACTGTGGAAAATTCAGAAAGAGATGGGAATACCAGACCACCTGACCTGCCTCCTGAGAAATCTGTATGCAGGTCAGGAAGCAACAGTTAGAACTGGACATGAAATGGCAGACTGGTTCCAAATCGGGAAAGGAGTACGTCAAGGCTGTATATTGTCACCCTGCTTATTTAACTTACATACAGAGCACATCACGAGAAACGCTGGACTGGAAGAAACACAAGGTGGAATCAAGATTGCTGGGAGAAATATCAATCACCTCAGATATGCAGATGACATCACCCTTATGGCAGAAAGTGAAAAGGAGCTAAAAAGCCTCTTGATGAAAGTGAAAGAGGAGAGCGAAAACATTGGCTTAAAGCTCAACATTCAGAAAACGAAGATCATGGCATCTGGTCCCATCACTTCATGGGAAATAGATGGGGAAACAGTGGAAACAGTGTCAGACTTTATTTTTTTGGGCTCCAAAATCACTGCAGATGGTGACTGCAGCCAGGAAATTAAAAGACGCTTACTCCTTGGAAGAAAAGTTATGAGCAACCTAGATAGCATGTTCAAAAGCAGAGACATTACTTTGCCAACTAAGGTCCGTCCATCTAGTCAAGGCTATGGTTTTTCCAGTAGTCATGTATGGATGTGAGTTGGACTGTGAAGAAGGCTGAGCGCCGAAGAATTGATGCGTTTGAAGTGTGGTGTTGGAGAAGACTCTTGAGAGTCCCTTGGACTGCAAGGAGATCCAACCAGTCCATTCTGAAGGAGATCAGCCCTGGGATTTCTTTGGAAGCATTGATGCTGAAGCTGAAACTCCAGTACTTTGGCCACCTCATGCGAAGAGTTGACTCGTTGGAAAAGACTCTGATGCTGGGAGGGACTGGTGGCAGGAGAAGGGGATGACAGAGGATGAGATGGCTGGATGGCATCACTGACTCAATGGACGTGAATCTGAGTAAACTCCGGGAGTTGGTGATGGACAGGGAGGCCTAGTGTGCTGCGATTCATGGGGTCACAAAGAGTCGGACACGACTGAGCGACTGAACTGAACTGAACTGACAATATACAGTCTTGATGTACTCCTTTCCCAATTTGGAACCAGTCTGTTGTTCCATGTCCAGTTCTCTCTGTTGCTTCTTGACCTGCATACAGATTTCTCAGGAGGCAGATCATGTGGTCTGGTATCCCCATCTCTTTAAGAATTTTCCACAGTTTGTTGTGATACACACAGTCAAAGGCTTTGGCATAGGCAATAAAGTAAAAGTAGATGTTTTTCTGAAATACTCTTGCATTTTTGATGATCCAACGGATGTTGGCAATTTGACCTCTGGTTCCTCTGCCTTTTCTAAATCCAGCTTGAACATCTGGAAGTTCATGGTTCACATACTGTTGAAACCTCGCTTGGAGATTTTTGAGCATTACTTTGCAAGCATATGAGATGAGTGCAGTTGTGCAATAGTTTGAGCATTCTCTGGCATTGTCTCTCTTTGGGACTGGAATGAAAACTGCCCTTTTCCAGTCCTGTGGCCACTGCTGAGTTTTCCAAATTTACTGGCATATTGAGTGCAGCACTTTCACAGGATCATCTTTCAGGATCTGAAATAGCTCAAATGGAATTCCATCACCTCCACTAGCTTTGCTCATACTGAGGCTTTCTAAGGCCCACTTGACTTCACATTCCACAATGTCTGGCTCTAGATGAGTGATCACACCATCGTGATTATCTGGGTCATGAAGATCGTTTTTGTACAGTTCTTCTGTGTATTCTTGCCACCTCTTCTTCATATCTTCTGCTCTGTTCAGTTCATACCATTTCTGTCATTTATCGAGCCCATCTTTGCATGAATGAGCAAAGTAATGTCTCTGCCTTTAATATGCTGTCTAGGTTGGTCAGGGATCAAACCCATGCTCCTTGCATCCTTGCATTGGGAGTGTGGAGTTTTTTAACCACTGGACCACTAGGGAAGTCCCGTGAACTTACTTTAATGAGCAAACTTATGGATTTTGCTTAGTATCTTACTCAAGCCTGGTGCAAAATCATAAAATTGCCTTCACTTTATAATTTTTAAAAAATAATTTTATTTATTTATTTTCAGCTGTGCCGGGTCTTCGTTGCTGCCTGTGGGTTTTCTCTAGTTGCAGCCAGCGGGGGCTCCACTTGGTTGTGGTGCACGGGCTTCTCATTGCAGTGGTTTCTCTTGTTGCAGAGCATGGGCTCTAGAGTGCGAGCTCAGTAGTTGTGGCAGAGGCGCTTAGTTGCTCCACAGCATGTGGGATATTCCGGGCCCAGGGATCAAACCCATGTCCCCGGCGTTGACAGGCAGACTCCTGCCCGCCGCGCCACCAGGGAAGTCCAAAATTGGTTTCATTTTAATGTCACACTCCTGTTCATTTGTTGACCTTGTTTTCTTTCTTTTTTTTTTTTTTTAATTTTTTATTTTATTTTATTTTTTTCCATTCATTAGGTTTTCCTTTTTTTTTTTTTTTAATTTTAAAATCTTTAATTCTTACATGCATTCCCAAACATGAACCCCCCTCCCACCTCCCTCCCCATAACATCTTTCTGGGTCATCCCCATGTACCAGCCCCAAGCATGCTGCATCCTGCGTCAGACATAGACTGGCGATTCAATTCACATGATAGTATACATGTTAGAATGGCATTCTCCCAAATCATCCCACCCTCTCCCTCTCCCTCTGAGTCCAAAAGTCCGTTATACACATCTGTGTCTCTTTCCCTGTCTTGCATACAGGGTCGTCATTGCCATCTTCCTAAATTCCATATATATGTGTTAGTATACTGTATTGGTGTTTTTCTTTCTGGCTTACTTCACTCTGTATAATCGGCTCCAGTTTCATCCATCTTTCTGAATGGGAGAAAATAATAGCAAATGAAGCAACTGACAAACAACTAATCTCAAAAATATACAAGCAACTTATGCAGCTCAACTCCAGAAAAATAAACGACCCAATCAAAAAATGGGCCAAAGAACTAAATAGACATTTCTCCAAAGAAGACATACGGATGGCTAACAAACACATGAAAAGATGCTCAACATCACTCATTATTAGAGAAATGCAAATCAAAACCACAATGAGGTACCACTTCACACCAGTCAGAATGGCTGCGATCCAAAAATCTGCAAGCAATAAATGCTGGAGAGGGTGTGGAGAAAAGGGAACCCTCCTACACTGTTGGTGGGAATGCAAACTAGTACAGCCACTATGGAGAACAGTGTGGAGATTCCTTAAAAAATTGCAAATAGAACTACCTTATGACCCAGCAATCCCACTTCTGGGCATACACACCGAGGAAACCAGAATTGAAAGAGACACATGTACCCCAATGTTCATCGCAGCACTGTTTATAATAGCCAGGACATGGAAACAACGTAGATGTCCATCAGCAGATGAATGGATAAGAAAGCTGTGGTACATATACACAATGGAGTATTACTCAGCCGTTAAAAAGAATTCATTTGACCTTGTTTTCTAAAGCTACTGGGTGACTTTCATTTCTGAGTTTTTAAGGTTACTATCCATCTGTATGCCTTTACAGAAGCAGTGATACTTTCTGCCCAAAGTACCCTTGCTACTTGTTCTCTGGTCAAAGAGTGCCTCCTTCATCAAGTTCAGCCTTCTCTGCAAAGCGTCCTTTCTTCCTTTCCAGAACTTACACAGGACTGGGAAATAGACTCTTGGAGGCACAACAGAACCTTGTGCACCAGAACCCAGGGGAAAGGAGCAGTGACCCCGCAGGAGACTGTCCTGGACTTGCCTGTGGGCGTCCCAGAGCCTCCGGTGGAGGCGTGGGATGGTGCTGGCCTGCTGCAGGGCTAGGGGCACTGATTCTAACAGTGCATGCAGGGATCTTTTGAAGGAGGTCACCATTATCTGCATTACCTCCCCCACAGTTTGAGTGAGTGAGAGAAGTCGCTCAGTCGTGTTCGACTCTTTGTGACCCCATGGACTGTAGCCTACAAGGCTCCTCTGTCCATGGAATTTTCCAGGCAAGATTACTGGAGTGGGTTGCCATTTCCTTCTCCAGGGGACCTTCCCAACCCAGGGATCGAACCCGGGTCTCCCGCATTGCAGGCAGATGGCCCCCAGGTAAATAGCAGGGAGGGAACACAGCCCCGCATCAACAGAAAATTGGATTAAAGATTTACTGAGCATGGCCCATCAGAACAAGACCTAGTCTCTCCCTCAGTCAGTCTATCCCATCAGGAAGCTTCCATAAGCCTCTTATCTTTCTCCATCAGAGGGCAGACAGACTGAAAACCACAACCACAGAAAACTAACCAATCTGATCTTGTCTAACTCAATGAAACTATGAGCCATACCGTGTAGGGCCACCCAAGATGGACAGGTCATGGTGGAGAGTTCTGACAAAATGTGGTCCACTGGAGAAGGGAATGGCAAACCACTTCAGTATTCTTTCCTTGAGAA
Source organism: Ovis canadensis (assembly GCF_042477335.2). Classification (NCBI taxonomy): domain Eukaryota; kingdom Metazoa; phylum Chordata; class Mammalia; order Artiodactyla; family Bovidae; genus Ovis; species Ovis canadensis. The sequence goes on from NC_091254.1 coordinate 46,855,829, forward strand.
CCCCATGAACAGTATGAAAAGGCAGAAAGATAGGACAATGAAAGATGAACTCCCCAGGTTGGTAGGTGTCCAATATGCTACTGGAGAACAGTGGAGAAATATCCCCAGAAAGAATGAAGAGACGAGCCAAAAGCTGCTTTTATTGCACCTTAGATCTTGGGAATAACCTGTGGGTAAGGAATTCTTTTCCCTCAGCAGTCTGGAGATGTCATTAGGTAGCTGCTGGCATCTGCTACGCTTGCTGTCAGTCAAAGTATCCTTGTTTTTAGGTACCTGTCTTTCTGGTGATGCTAGGCTGCTGATATTCTGTGGTTCTCCCTGCTATGTCTGTGTGAGGACATATTTGTATCTATTCTGCATAAGACTGGGTGTGTCCCTTCGATCTACATGCTCATCTTTTGTTTTCCCTTTTATTACTGTGACTGTATCCTACATTCAAAACAGTGCATGGACTGTACCGGTGCAGTTCAGCTCAGTTCAGTCGCTCAGTCGTGTCCGACTCTTTGTGACCCCATGAATCGCAGCACGCCAGGCCTCCCTGTCCATCACCATCTCCCGGAGTTCACTCAGACTCACGTCCATCGAGTCCGTGATGCCATCCAGCCATCTCATCCTCTGTCGTCCCCTTCTCCTCCTGCCCCCAATCCCTCCCAGCATCAGGGTCTTTTCCAATGAGTCAACTCTTCGCATGAGGTGGCCAAAGTACTGGAGTTTCAGCTTCAGCATCATTCCTTCCAAAGAAATCCCAGGGTTGATCTCCTTCAGAATGGACTGGTTGGATCTCATTGCAGTCCAAAGGACTCTCAAGAGTCTTCTCCAACACCACAGTTCAAAAGCATCAATTCTTCGGCGCTCAGCCTTCTTCACAATCCAACTCTCACATCCATACATGACCACAGGAAAAACCATAGCCTTGACTAGACGGACCTTAGTCGGCAAAGTAATGTCTCTGCTTTTGAATATACTATCTAGGTTGGTCATAACTTTTCTTCCAAGGAGTAAGCGTCTTTTAAAAGTAGTGAAATAAACACCTGGAGCCACCAACCAACTTAAGAGACAGAGCTTCCTCAGAATATCAGAAGTCTCTGTGTGCTCTCCCTGACCACACCCCTCTGCCTCCTCTAAGAGGTATTTGTACACCTGACTTTTACATCAACAATTCCCTCGTTTTTCTTGAAGGATACACCACAATCGTATGAGTTTCTACTCAACACATCGTTTAATTTTGCCTATTAGTCTGGGACTTCCCTGGTGGTTCAGTGGCTCAGACTGTGGTCCCAATGCTGGGGAATCTGGGTTCGATTCCTGGTCAGGGAGCTAGAACCCACAAGTCACAGCTAAGAGTTTGAATGTCAAAACAAAGATCAAACTTCCTGCGTGCCACGACTCAGCCAAATAAATAAATAAAACTAAATTTTTTAAAAAGTTTCAACCATTATTCTACTCTGTATTACTATAATCATATATTCTCCATGCTTCTGTGACTCTTTACATTCAGCATAATGCTTTTGAGATACATTCTTGTTAATACAAGCAGCTGTAGTCCACTTAAACTACTGTATGGTATTCCATTATATAAATATACCAGGAAATAAATATTTATGTCACAAATAGGTATATGAATAAATAAATTTACCATTACACACAGCCCCATTCTGATGACTAAATTTTGCTCTCAACATCCATTTTTGAAGGAGGCAAAGATTTCCTAAACAAGACACAAAAACTTTGGTAATAAAAGAAAAAAATGACTTCAGTTGGAAAATATTAAAATGAAGACTCCCATTCATCAAAGAGACATTATTAGCAGATTAAAAATAGAACCTACACATTGGAAGAAGCATTTATAATATATGCTCAACAAAAGACTCACATTGTGAATAGGGAAAAAAAAAACCTTCAAATCGATAAGGAAAAGAATATTTCATAGAAATAATAAACAAAAGACTTGAACAGAAACTCAACAAAAGAGGATAGCCAATAAATATCTGAAAAGTTCTCAACTTCATTAGTCACCAGGAAATGCAAACTATAATTTTAATGTGATATCATTATACACCTATCAAAACAGCTAAAGGGAAAAATACTAAATATTGCAAGGATACAGAGCAACTTAAACTCCCACCTACTTCTGATTGGTATGTGAATTTGCAAAACAAGTTTCGGAAAACTGAACATAAACTGAATGAAAGCTTAACATGCTTTCTCCACAATTCAGCAATTCTACTGCTAGGTAGAGATAGGTAGAGACCCACCAAAAATGTATAGAAAGATTATATTCAACACAATCTCACTCAAAGCACCAGAAGGTTATTTTGTAGATATCAACACATCAATTCTAAAGTCTATATGGAGAGGCCAACGACTTAGAAGAGCCAACGTGAGGTTTAAGGAGAACAGCAGAATTGGAGGACCACACCACCTAGATCTAAGGCTTATTATAAAGCGGTAGTGATCAAATAGTGTGCGCTTGGTGAAAAGATAGACAAAAAGATCGATAGAACAAAACGGAGAGCCCATAAAGAGACCCACACAAATATAGTCACCTGACCTTTGGAAAGGGAGGGAAGGCAATTCAATGGAGAAAAGACAGTCTTTTCAACAAACGGCGCTGATCAGCGGGACATCCACACGTAACACAAACAAACAAAGAATCTAAACCCAGACATTATACCCTTCACAAAAATTGCCTCAGAGTGGATCATATACCTAAATGTAAAATGCAAAACTATAAAACTCCTAAAAGATAGCATAGGAGAAAATCTAGATGACCTTGGGTTTGGCAATGACTTATAGATTCAACATCAAAGGCATAATCCATGGAAGAAAGAAAGGTAGTTGAACTTCATTAAATTTTTAAAAATAGTTTAAACATTTTGTTTCCTGTTAGAGTCCAGCCAGTTAACATGACTGTGATAGTTTCAGCTGAACAGTGAAGGGACTCAGCCATGCATATCCTTGTATCCACTCTCTCCTCAAATCCCCTTCCATCAGGCTGATCAGAGTTCCCTGTGCTATATAGCAGGTCTTTGGTGGTTATTCATTTTAAACATAGCAGAGTGTACATGTCGGTCCCAAACTCCCTAACTATCTCTTTCCCCTATCCTTCTCTCCTGGCAACTATAGAACTTCATTAAAATTTAAAACTTCTGCTCTGTGAAAGACACTGTCATGAGAATGAGAACATAAGCCATAAACTTGGAGGAAACATTTGCAAAACACATATCTAATAAAGAACTGATATCTACAGTATGCAAAGAACTCTTAAAACTAAATAAGAAAACAAAAATGAATGTCAGCTGTGCAAAAGGGAATTGCCTGGCAGTCCAATGATTAGGACTCACGGCTGTCACTGCTGGGAGTTTGGGTTCCATCCTGATTGAGAAATTGTCCCACAAGCCACTCAGTGTAGCCAGAAAAAAAAAAAAAAACAAACTTGAATGAAAGATCTGAAAGGACACCTCATCAAAGAAGACATATTAATATAAATGGCAAATAAATATATGAAAATACCATCAACATCATAGTCATTAGGGACTTGCCAATTAAAACAACAATAAGATATCACTGCACACTATTAGAATGCCTAAAACCCCAGCTACTGATCACCCCAAATGCTGGTAAGGATGTGACGTGACAGGAACTGTCACTCACTGCTGATGAGAATGCAAACTGGCTCAGCCAGGGACTTCCCTGGTGGCCTGGTGGTCAAGAATCTGCCTTCCAATGAGGGTACAGGTTGGATCTCAGGTCCACAACTAACAGTCCATGTGCCATGCGGTGTGGCAAAAAAACTGTTCAAGTCCATGAGCCTGTAAAATTCATTTGTTTAAATCATCTACAATGATTTAGCCTTCTCCCAAGACTGACTTGGAAAATTGCCTTAAATTAGCGTTATTCTCACTGTTTCAATTGTTGTTTTAATCACTTCAGTCGTGTCTGTCTGATTCTTTTGTGACCCCATGGACTGTAGCCTGCCAGACTCTTTTGTCCATGGGATTTCCCAGGCAAGCATGCTGATTGCTTTTTTGTATTATAAAGTCATTTTATCTCAGTTATGATTTTATTTTCATTTTAATGCTATGACTTTGTTGCAATGATCTGAAAAAGCTAATTTCAAACAAGGATTACTTTCTCATTTTTATAATCATGTTCTTATATCCTGTAGAAAAATATTGTCTGAAATGTGAAGAAGTCTTTTCTGATCCGAAAATTTAAGAAAACCTTTCTTTGTATAAAACGTTACATGCTTGAGCCAAAATCTCTCAGGACCCACTTTATTCTCTGTGGGTAGCAAACCAAGAGAAGTTGCATTTTCTGTCTTGATGCTGTGTCTACACAATTTGCAACTGATTAAAATGAATAAGCACTCGTGTGTGTGTGTGTGTGTGTGTGTGTGTGTGTGTTAGTCGCTCAGTCATGTCCAACTCTTAGGGACCCAGTGGACTGTAGCCCACCAGGCTCCTCTGTCCATGGGATTCTCTAGGGAATAGCATATACTTTGGGGAGTTTTTCGTCAGAATTAGTAAATTGCATTCTGTTATCCTCATATAAGGGGCTTCCCTGGTGACTCAGACAGTAAAGAATCTGCCTGCAATGCAGGAGACCTGGTTTGATCCCTGGGTTGGGAAGATCCCTTGGAGGAGCGCATGGCAATCCACTCCAGTATTCTTACCTGGAGAATCCCCATGGACAGAGGAGCCTGGCGGGCTGCAGTCCATGGGGTTGTAAAGAGTCAGACATGGCTGAACGACTAAGCACACATATCCTCATATAAACCTTCAAAAAAACACCATAGAAACAAGCGTTTTGTGAGTGATAAATGGGAAAAGGCAGAACTCCCTGCCCAGTCCATGTTTAAGATGAACAATGAATGATAAAAAATGATAATGTGGAGTGATAAAAAGGGAAATCATTTTGTTGAGGAAAATTTTGGGTGGAGGAGCAGATCTGACAGCTAGGACAATTGCTATGTGATTTTGCAATTCAGTTCTCATTCATTTCTAAATTTCTTTTCCTCTGTCTCTCTCTCTCTGCAGGATGTTTAAAAGTGTTTCAATAGCAAGAAAGAGTCTTTTAAATAATTGAAGCAGAATGACACCTGTGCCTCTTTGCGATTCATCCCACTATCATCTGTGTCTGTCTTTGTTATCTCTGGAAAGACAAACACCATTCAGGAACTAAGCCCGGATTTGGAGAGCTCCAAGGATAAGCATCAACATGCCTGAAGTTATCAGAGAAAGAAAACACAGAGAGGGGGCCTCACACTGGCCACCAGCATATAGATTTGAGGTTTAAATCTACTGCTCACTTCCCTGGCATTTCCCCAAGCTGGCCCTTTGAATAACTGCTAAATAAGTCCAGATAACTGTCAGGTAACATGTTACCCCATACCTGATGGCCACTGTTAGCCAAGTTTATATTTAAACAGACATATGGAGAAGGCAATGGCAACCCACTCCAGTACTCTTGCCTGGAAAATCCCATGGACAGAGGAGCCTGGTGGGCTGCAGTCCATGGGGTCACTGGGAGTCGGACTTGACTGAGCGACTTCACTTTCACTTTTCACTTTCATGCATTGGAGAAGGAAATAGCAACCCACTCCAGTGTCCTTGCCTGAAGAATCCCAGGGACAGGGGAGCCTGGTGGGCTGCCGTCTATGGGGTCGCACAGAGTTGGACACGACTGAAGTGACTTATCAGCATGGTAGCTCAGCTGGTAAAGAATCCACCTGCAATGCAGGAGACCCTGGGTTAGGAAGATCCCTGGAGAAGGGTAGGCTGCCCACTCCAGTATACATGGGCTTCTCTGGTGGCACAGATGTTAATCTGACTGCAACGCGAGAGACCTGAGTTCGAACCCTGGGTTGGGAAGATCCCCTGGAGGAGGGAATGGCAACCCACTCCAGTGTTCTTGCCTGGAGAATCTCCATGGACCGAGGAGCCTGGTGGGCTACAGTCCATGGGGGCCCAAAGAGTCAGATACGACTGAGTGACTAAGCCCAGCACAACACATAATGGTTTTTAAAACAAAGTGTTTTCTTCACACAGAAAGAAAAAAAGATATTCAACCTTAATTATCTAGGTTCTGGCAGTCCCCAGGGACTAGGAAGCAGAGAGGGGCGGGGCCGAGAAAACACCCTCAACCCTCCAGTCCAACACGTGGCTGGAGTTTCAGAGGTTCCTCCACCCCTGGCTCCAACACTGACAACTGTCAGTGGGGAGTTAGGAGATTTCACCACCTAACAGGCTGACGGACCGTGCACATCATGGGTCTGTCTGCTCAGACCCAGTGTCTCCTTGGATGACTCCCTGCTCACTTCCCCTGTCACAGCCTCGCCTGCTGCTGTGCCCTCCGGTGCTATGCCGTCATTCAGAGCAATTAACAGGGCATCTGACGCACCGGGAAGATCACGGGGAGTGTTGTCAGGCAGAAGCCCCATCAGCTGCCAGCAGCTCTGCTCTGCTGGGAGGGTTGTGATTCACGAGGGAGGGCACCCAGCCTGGCTAAGAGAACTGGGAGTCGGTGTGTTTGCTCTGCTTTCCACTGCACAGAAAACAGGGGCCATGCCCTGCTGCCCCAGCCCCCACCCCCGCCTGGCACACAGGCAGGCCTTCCCTTCCCCGGAGGAGGAGGCCCAGGGCGCTGCCTCTGCACTCCTGTTACTACCCCACTCATCCTTCTCTCCATTCCACCTCTCCCTCCAATATGAGGGTAGAAAAGTGGTGTGTGGAGGAGCTGGGAGGCTTCGAGCAAATGCTGAAAATGTATTTGCTCCACTCATGACGAAGGTTGGAAGCTGGAAGGAGCATAACAAAGGGTTATGAGCATTCACCGAGTGCCTGAAGCTGGGAACGGATAACGAAGTGTTATACGCCCGGCCTTGAGGCGTTCGAAGGCTTCATTCTGACCACCTGTTTCTGAGAGCAAGGACTGTTGTTTCATGATAAGACTCCCTTTAGAGTTTCGCCAAAGCTATGTTATGGCTTGGGCGATGGGAACTGTATTTTATGCTTGAATGCTTTAATGTTTACCTGGAATGGCTACGTGCAAGTCTGCCTTATGCTCTATTCCCTGAGAATTATAAAACTGCGCAGTTAGATAATAAACTTTGTCAGTCCACTAGAGGCTGTCCCTGAGTGTCCTTTGCAGAGTGCGGTTCTCCGAGCCTTACAGTGGTGTCTGCCTGCAGCCCTGGGAGCTTTTGTTGGAAGGGGCCGGGATTGGAAAGTGTTCCTTCTAGCGCATGTCCAGTCCAGCAGTCCTCACACTCCTCCCCATCAGTCACAAATTCCTTCTGAAATTCCTCCAGGCTGGAGCAAGACCCAGCAGTGTCCCCCAAGCAGAGTCACTGAGAAACTACAGAGCTTCTTCAAAAGGCCAAACCCTACGCTCCCAAGAAGGGTTATGCCTCCCCAGTACTTTCCTGGTGGTCCAGTGATAAAGACTTCATGCTTCCACTGTAGGGGGCGTGAGTTCAATCACCAGTCAGGAAACTAAGATCCTACAAGCTGCAGGGTGAAGCCAAAAAAAAAAAAAAAAAAAGAGGTGGAGAGACCTAGATGCTAGCCAATTGTTCAGTCGCTCAGTCATGTCTGACTCTCTGTGATGCCATGGACTGCAGCCTGCCAGCCTTCCCTGTCCTTCACTAACTCCTGGAGTTTGCTCAGACTCATGGCCATTGAGTTGGTGATGCCATCCAACCATCTCATCCTTCTCCTCCTGCCCCCAGTCTTTCCCAGCATCAGGGTTTTTTCCAGTGAGTTGGCTGTTTGCATCAGGTGGCCAAAGTATTGGATCTTCAACCTCAGCATCAGTCTCTCCAATGAATATTCAGGGTTGGTTTCCTTTAGGATTGGGTTTGATCTCCATGCAGTCCAAGGGACTCTAAAGAGTCTTGCCCCTTCTATTTTTCCTTAGTGACAGAACTACAGTATCACTAGGGGTGCCAAAGACACCCAGAGAAAAGTCTACACTTCCCAGCTTCTCTTGAAGCTGTGTGTGACTGAGGAGATACTAATGCAAATATTGTGTAGGACTCTGGGAAGATTCATAAATGAAAGCTAGGTCATGTGGGATCCTCCTTCCTGCTGCCTGGAGCTTAGATAGCTGGTGCTCCACACCCATCCTGGACCATGAGGGAGACCCCGAGGGTGAGAGGTACATGCTAGCTAGAAGGGCAGAAAGAAAATGGTATCCTCAACTCAGATTAGCAATAGAACTACCACCCCAGCCCAAGGTATCCTACACTGGACTTTTTTTGTTTTCATTCATTGGCTTCGTTTTTGAACAGTGTTAGGTTTACAGGAAAAAATTGAGCAGAAAATTCAGAGAATTCCTCCTACCCACAGTTTTCTTGCTTAAATCAGAATTTTGCTTGAATCTGGTACATCTATTACCCTCAATGAAGTAATATTGATACGTTATTATTAACTACAATCCATGGTTTACATCAGGTTCGCTCTTTATGTTGTATATACTGTAGGTTTTGACAAATGAGAATGGCAGGGATCCACCATTCCAGTATCATATAGAATAGTTTCACTGTCCTAAAAATCCCCTAGGCTCCACCTGTTCATCCCTCCCTCCCTTGGAATCCCAGACAACCACTGATCTTCTTACTGTTTCCATAGTTTTGCCTTTTCCAGTCTATGCTTAGATAATCTGTAGCCTTTTCAGACTGGCCTCTTTCACTTAGCAATATGTGCATAAATCTCTCCATGCCTTTTTGTGGCTTGAAAGTTCACTTCTCTATTGCTGAATTAGTATTCCGTAGCCTGGATGAACCGCAGTTTATCCACTCATCTCATAAAAGATGCCAGATTGCTTCTAAGGGACTTTTTAAATATGAGAAGAAACTTCCTATTTATTGAAGCCACTGTCATTTTGGAGTTTCTATTGTAGCCAAAAGTAGTACTCCTAACTGACATGCTTCCATTTTAAGAAAGACTCAACCAAGTTCCAACTAAACCTATGCAGCCCCTTCCAGCCAGGCCGTCCCCCTGCGCACAGTGTCTCTAGACCCCAACTCTGCCTGGGGGAGGAGGGAGGAAACAGCTAAACTTAGAATCCCAGTTCAGCAGAAGCTTGTGGGGAGGGAGACTTTTGGGGAGAGAGGTTTGTGCAGAGGGGACTTCGAAGGAATCCCGTGATGAAACAACAAGTCCTGCTTGCCCTCCTGGGGCAAAAGTGAAGTGTGAGTCACTCAGTTGCGTCTGACTCTTTATGACCCCATGGACTGTAGCCCGCCAGGCTTCTCTGTCCATGGGCTTCTCCAGGCAAGAATACTGGAGTGGGTTGCCACACTCTCCTCCAGGGGATTTTCCCGACTCAGGCAGGCAGATTCTTTACCATCTGAGCCACCAAGAACTTCACTAAATCATAACCAGGACAAAAAAGATGACTTGCTTTCTCCAAACCTGGATTCGTCACCTCAGGGAAGAAGTGAAGTGAAAAGAAGCCCTGAAATATATTTTCCTAACTGGTCAAGAACTAATCTAGCCAGTGTCTGCCCCTCCCCTACCACATGCCTTGCACAGTTGTGGGTTGGGTGGGCGTGTTTCTTCTGGTGTAATCTTCACTTGTGCAAGGCACTGAACAGTGTTTTCCTGGAGCACCTGCTCGCCCTCTGGCAGGTCACTTGCCAGGTAGGCAGGTCTTCCCGTTTCTTCTCCTTCTTGGCTAATGGTTCCTGTCGTTCAGGGAGGAGTCCTTGGCTTCTTACCCGGTCAAGGGATGACCTCCCTGACTTCTAGGTGCTGGTGCTTCTCATTTCTTCTCCAGCTCATAACCCCCAACCCTCCAGACCCTGGGCACCTCTCCAGCTCTGACTGGTACCATCTCCTCTCGAGTGTTTATTCCTGGCCTCGTTTCCACTGGCCTGCCTGGCCCAACCTCGTGTCCTCGTCTCACCTGTCACACCTGACCGCACCAATTCAGGCCGCACTCTGGATCTCAACCTCTGTTTCATCTCAAAGGTTGGCTTGTTGAGTCCAGCATGAACGAGGGCCACTTTCCTCTCCAACCAGCTTCCATGCTTACTGCCCAACCCTCCTGAACTCAGACCATTGTCCTATATCATCCTGGAACCAACAGTGTGTCTATACAAGGCAAGGAAGAGCAACAGGTAAAATATTTGGGAAAATAACACTGGTAGTCTCTGCAAGACTTTTCCCAGCAAGGAGGGGAAAGGATGCCAAATGAGAGCAGACACTCTTGGAAGGGATTCACCATCATTTATCAATGTCCTAGTCTATTTGATTAAGCTCTACACGACAGCCAAGGGATAAAACACATTAGAGCATAAACGATAGATATGAAGACAAGCAGAATCATTTAAAAGTTAATCTCAACAACAATAAAAATGCAAATTTCTTGGATACCTACTTTGCGCCAGATGCCTGTGCATTTACGCATCACTTCACTTACCCCTCACACAAATTGCTTGAACCGAGGGCGGAGAGGCTGGGTTCTTTGATCAAGTTATAAAGTGGTGGAGTGGGAATTCGAGCCCAGATTTATCTAATCCGAATGTGGGCTAGTTGCTGAGTGACTGAAACCAGCAAGAGGCCCACAGAACAGGGGGACTTTCCTGGCTCAGTCTCACTCTGATCGGCTCTGTGCTCCAAGTATCCAGAGCCTGTCTACAGAGGAGACAACTGGGACGCTTGTTAAGGAAAGGAAAGATAGCGCTAAGTCAAGTCCGACTCTTGTGATCCCATGAACTGTAGCCTGCCAGGCTCCTCTGTCCATGGGATTCTCTAAAAGCACATCAAATGGAGCTTCCCTGGGAGCACAGTGGATAAGAATCTGCCTGCCAATGCAAAAGACACGGGTTTGATCCCTGGTCCAGGAGGGTCCCACATGCTACTAAGCCTGTGTGTCACAACTACGGAGCCTGTGCTCTAGAATCCGTGCTCCACAACAAGAGAAGCCACTGCAGGGAGAAGCTAGTGCGCCCTAACTAGAGAAAGACCACATGCAGCAACAGACCCAGTGCAGCCAAAAACAAAATAAATGATTTTTTTAAGTTAAAAAAAGAGCACTCTAATGAATGAGAATGTCTGGTGTTGGGGGTCCATGGATCCAAGTTGAGAATTTCTGGAAACTGCCAATGATGGAAATTTCAAACTGTTAATTTCTCCAGACCCCAGTGGAAATGTAGACAGCTGTCCTCCTGATTCAGAGTGGCCAAAGCATCCAGGTGATGCTCAGGATGCGATGGCACAGGGCCCCCCAACTTTCAGGGTCCCTCTGCTGCCAACTACTGCCTGCCCACCCACTCCGGCTTCCATGATTGAAAAAGGGCAAATGTTTCCCATCCCTTGGGATTCTGTCCTGGAGGCTTCATTTCCACTGACTTCTCTGACTGTGCCACCTCTCCCCCTGCCTTCTCAGTGGGGTTTTATGTGATATGGGCTTCCTCCTTTGTGAGGGGCACCCCAGTCGGCCCCCACTGGTCACTCATGCAGACTGAGAGGAGCTAGCTGCAAAGGACTTGTACATAATTGCAGACTGAGAGCCGAGGAGTCACCTCTAATCCTGTTTATCCTAGCACAAAACAGAGGTTGGGGGAGGGCTTTCCAAGATACTGAAAAGACACAGACTAGACGCCCTCTTTGCCTTGACCCTCTCTCATGTCAGCCTGCAGAGGGTCAGCTCCTCAGCTCCCAGGGTGAGGTCTGCCCATATCCCTGCCATCTGCAGCGGGAGGTGGCGGCACACGCATGCACACGTGCACACACATGCATCACACACACGTGCATGTCTGCACACACACTTTGGGGATCCTGCTTCTGTGCTGTGCTGATGCCTTGGGGCACATCAGCTGCTCTGCTGCCCTTCCACATGGTTCTCAACTCCATTGCAATCCACAGCCTCCACTGGACATTACCCAGGGAAGAAGGAGTCTCAGCACTTGTTATAAACCATTGTTAGCTATGTTTTTGGTACATTGTGAGTGCTATTCCTTTCCTTTGTGTGACATGTTTTCTGCTATCTCCCCAGTCACTTTCAGCACTATTGAAATTCCTCCTTTGTGAAACTAAATAGCCAGAATTAAATTACTTGAGGTGCTCCTGTTACAGGCATTGATCTGGGACTGTAGAAGATGTTTTGCCCAGGGGTCCCTGGTTTCACCATAGTCATTGTCAGTTTGCACCAGAACAGTGACGCCCTGACTCAAAACCAGCTGGGAGCTTGAACACCACATCACATTTCATGCATTTTACTGAAGCCTAATGTGGACCTGCTAAACATCCATTGGCAATACAACAGGAAGGTGTCTACTGGGTCAGAGTCCTCAAGGGACTGAGCCAGGAGGCATGACTATTCCCTGGGTGAATTCAGCTTGTTCAAAAGGCTGTTTGAACACTGCCAACACTTGAATATTTTGGAATTGCTTTCCCAACTGGGTGAAAAAGAAGAACCCAATTCTGTAACTATACACAAATACCACTCCCGGGGTTTACCATAAGATCTTTGGTTTCAGTGGTAAAGGACCCACCTGCCAATGCAGGAGACATGGGTTTGATCCCTAATCCAGGAAGACCCCACATGCCGTGGGGCAGCTAAGCCCGTGTGCCCAACCACTGAGCCCAGGAGCTGCAACTGCTGAAGCCCGTGCACCCTGGAGCTCGTGCTTCACGAGAGAAGCCACTGCGGTGAGCAGCCCACTCCCTGCAACTGGAGAAAGCCTGTGGCAGCAACAAAGACCCAGCACAACCAAAAATAAATAAATAAAATTATTTTTTAAAAAGACCTTCGGTTTGAACTCAAAGTCAGATTCTAGACTCGATAGGTAAGTTTTTCTTGCTAACCCACATGACGCTGGGATGTCCCCGGTGGTTTAGTGGCTAACACTGTGTGCTCCCAGCGCAGGGGCCCAGTGTCAATCCCTGATTAGGGGTCCAGAACTCGCACGCTGCAACTAAGACCTGACCGCCACACAAACAAAGACAAATGAATAAACTACTCCACATCGCCAAACGAATCCATATGCCAGAAGAGAAAAGACTCAAATCAACCTCGGTCTGAAGAAAACATTCGAAACAGCTTGTATAGAAAGTAGTACAAGTGGTGAGCTACCTTTGGGTGTGTGGGTGAAATGGGGTGGATAGGGACAGAATGAAGTGAAGATTTTCAGATTTCCACTTTATGCTCTTTTATAGTTTTACATTTTTCTGAACTACATAATACACCTGTTTCAAGAAAATAAAACTGGAAAATTCTGTTCCACCAGGTATGTTTGACTCTGGCCATCTACATAGATGTGGTAATAGTGGTAAAGAATCCACCTGTCAATGCAGGAGACAGAAGAGACACGGGTTCAATCCGGTTAGGAAGATCCCTGGGAGGAGGAACTGGCAACCCATTCCAGTGTTCTTTCCTGGAGAATCCTATGGACAGAGGAGCTTGGCAGGTTGCGGCCCATAGGGTCGCAAAGAGTCAGACACGCCTGAAACAACTTAGCATGCAGATGCATGATATACTGCTATCATCACATTATAGCACCCAATAAGCCAGCTTAATGCCGATGACTGAACATCGGATGGCACAAAGCTCTTATTGTTTGCACAAGGTGGTGTGTAGAGTGGAGAGAGCGCGGGAACAGTCATTAAAACAAGGCTCTGATTCCCGTGCTGCCACATTCTAGTTATGTGGCCAAAACTGGTAGTCTTTCTGAGCCTCGGTTTCCTCCCAAAAGTGGAAATAATAGCTTCACTGCCTAATTTACAGGCTCCCTCGATGGCTGAATGAGGCAGCAGCCATGAAAAATGTCTGCAGGCTCCAGAAAGATACACCAAAGCAAAGGTCAGTTACTAACAGAAATCCTTCACTTCTAAGGAGCTGGCATGTGGGCAGCCGGTCAATGACACGGGAGCCCAGCTCCGTCAGTCCTGAGGCTCCTGCTCCCCTTCTCTCCTGCCCGGTGGTCAGCAAGGAGGGATGAAACAAGACCACGGATGGCAGAGAACATTCAGCCAGCTGCAGGGGTGGGGGAGTGGTGGGAGGTGGCATGGCCCCAGTGACATGGACCCTGCACGGTAGGGCCTCATGGGATCCGAGCAGGTCGGTTTGGCCTCTGCCACAAGCGTGTAACACTTGAATTGCCAACCCTCTTCCGGAAGAACTTATACAAACAACCTCTATCCTTAATGCTTGCATTTAAAGGAATATTTACAAACATCAGACTTCTGATTCCCGGACAAACTCAGCATCAGCAAGATCATGTTCTTGTCAGGGCCAAGTGGCCTCATGCACTCATCTCTATGTCCAGTCTCCCAGCACAAACAGAATAAGAACACATAAAACTCAAATAAATTGAATCGACCCTTGGCAACCGTCTACTCTCCTGTGACCTGGGTAGTCCCTTAGCCCACTTGTGCTATAATTTCTGTGACTCTAATCAGCGTTACTAAGAGTAATGGAGGCAATGAGCAGTTCAGGTTTCCCCCTTCATTTGCTCAACTCACTTCAGAGTAACAACCAAGCACCTACTATGCTTGGGGCCCAGGGAGGAGGCATGAAGGGGTCAGAGGAGGCTCCACGGAGGAAGGAGAATGTGTGTCTTCTCTTGCAGGCAGGCTAGGACCTTGATGGGCTGGAGTTCCACGTGGAAGGAGCACACGAATGTGGGCCTGGAGACAGAACAGACAAGCCATGTTTAGGGTCGATGAATACACAAGGTCTGGTAGGAACCAAGAGAAGATTATGTCGGGATACACAGATTGCCACTCTAGACGGGCAGGTAAGACTCGACCGTGACTGACAAGGGAGGACCCCACCGCCTTCGATAGGCTTGAAGTCAGCCTGCAGAGATCAAGCAGGGAGGCCCAGCGGCCTTCCTCCCAGGGGAGAGGGTGGAGGGAGGGAAAAGAACGATGCTGACGGGCTGCTCCGACGACAGTCTGCACACGTTTTCCCCCATCTGGAGTCTTCCATGGCTCCGGATCCTGCCCATCCTTCCAGTGGGCGATCGGATGTGTGTGTCAATGTGAGGAAAGTGATGCCTGTTTTCGAGCATCTAAATCTGTCACCAGCTGAATGACTTCACTTGGAATCCCTTCATGGAATGAGTATTGTTTTTACTCACACAGATGCTCCTTTCAAATGCCGGAATGGCTGGGAGAAGAGAGAAGCTGACTCTGGGGCCAGTGATGGGCCTCTGAGACCTGAGCATCTGTTACAAGCTCCTCCTCCTAAAATACAATCACAGGTGAACATGCTGGCTTCTTAAAGTGCACTGGGGAATGCGGACAATGAAGAGGGGGAATGAGGAAGGGGTGCTCCCAGACTGCACCCAGGGGATGTCGTGAGGACTCATGAGTTAAACTCTCCTCAGTCCTAATTGTCTGATACAGCTGGTCATTCAAGCAACGAGGGCCTTTCTGTTCAAAATTGTTGGTCAGGTGCCTCCTTCTTGCTTGTTCACGGCACTCAGGGTTTTCAGCGCACCCGGGAAAGAGAAAAGGGAATCTTGTAAAATATTTTTTTTTTTTTAACCTTCTGAAGCATGAAATTAAAAAAAAAAAAAAGTGGTCTGCTTTGCGCCAAAGGAACCACGCCTTCAGAAAGATTCAACGATGCTGTTCAGGTGGTCATGTTGAGAGTCTGAAATGCTACTGAACTATGTTATTTTCTAAAAGTGACTTTGCCAATAAATGTTGGGCTTTGGACAAAAGAACCTAAAAGTATTAGAGCTGGGTTAAAGGAGACGGGCAAGACATGACAGCTGAATAACATGATGCGACTGGATCTCCTGCCACAGGGAAAAGACGCCATAAAGACATGACTGGACGCTAACTGCATCCTGGTCAGAATCGCAGTGAGAGGCCTCTGCCCTGGCAGTTCACACGCCTCCTCGGGAGCTTCCTGGGTGAAGTTGGAAGAAAGAGACAGACACCTCAAACTGGTAGGCAGCAGGTTTAATAAGCAAGGGAACTCACATGGAGTCTGGAGCGGCTGCAAGACAACAAGATCTCCGCCCTGCCCTCGAGAATCTTGAAAGTTTACCCAGAGGCCTCAGCTGGGTGCTGGCAGACACAGTCCGTTGGTCTGGACACATCACTGTCTCAAGGCTAAGTCCCCTGCAGCTTCTGGGAGGAGGGAGGACAAGCAAAGGGCACATTCCAAGGACGGGGGCGGGGTGAAGGACCTCCAGTTGCCCGGGGCCAGCTGTCAGGTCAAAGCAGAGGTCACATCTTCCTGGGGACCTCCTCCAGAACTGCACCCTCGTGATCAGCTCTCACAAGCTCTCGTGCCCTCTCTCCCACAGTGTGCCCTGCATGGTCAGCGAGGGTCCCACTAACCACAGGTGGCTCCTCTGGAGGCAAGCCGGCAGCTTTGAAGGCAGATGTCACTGCAACCATGCAGGCACGTGCAAGAGAAAGCACGGATTAAGACAGTCATTGCTGGAACTTCCCTGGCAGTCCAATGGCTAAAACCCCATACTCCCAATGCAGGGGACCTGGGTTCAGTCCCTGGTTGGGGAACTAGATCCCACACGCTGCAACTAGATCCTATGTGCTGCAACTAAGACTCGGCACAGCCAAATCAATCAATCAATCAATATGGCCTTGGCCATCGTCACATTTACCTTTAAGGTGGGAAACCCTCTGCACGCTCAGTCACCATTCAGTGGGTGCAGGGGCTTTTGCCACCTCGGTGTCAGAACCCCTACCAATGTCTGGAGTGAGCCTTCACCTCAAAGGTCTGGGTGGGACGCAGGGACCACCTGCCAAAGCAGATGCTGAAAACGCCAGATATTTTCTTGGCCTCTGTCTAACTGTGCAGCCCCCGTGGTTCTTCTCTAGCTCACCCAGTGATTGTGTGAGTTACTTAAAAGCCTTTTAATACATCCCTGCCACTGCCACCTTTTTTTTTTTTTTTCAATCAGCCAGAGTCTTTTCTATTGTTTGTAAATGAAAACCTTGACGGGTGTACCATGCAATAGTCAAGGTCAAATGCTTCATCAGGAGGATGGTAGCAGCTTCCAGGGGTGCCTGCAGGGGGATGATTGGCTTTGAATGAAGTACAGTACAGCCATTTTCAAACCAGAAAGACTTGGACTTGACTCTCAACTGTGCCACTCTACCTGCTGAGAGGCTTATGAGAAAGTTAATGAACTTCTCTGAGCCTCATTTTCCTCATCTGTCAAATGGGGGTGAAAACAATGAGTTACTCTAATAGAATCATTGGGAGGATTGAATGAATGAGTGTACCTAAATTTCTATATGTGATTAGCTAAATTTCTCTATGTGTCAACTTGACCAGGCCATGGGGTATCCAAATATTTGCTCCAGCATTATACTGGGTGTGTCTGGGAAGGTGTTTCTACATGAGATTAACATGTGATTCAGGAAACCGAGGAAAGCAGATTGCCCTCCCTGGTGTGGGTGGGCCTCATCCAATCAGTCGAAGGCCTAGATAGACTAGAAAGGCTGATCCTTCCTGAAGTAAGAGGGAACTCCTTCCAGCCTGACTGCCTGGAGCTGGGACATTCATCTTTTCCTGCCTCTGAACTCGGACTGAAACATTTGCTCTTGGATCTTGAGACTGGCTGTTTCAGGCTGGAAACACACCATCAGCACTGCTGAGGTCCCAACTCGCTGATGGCAGAACTTCTCAGTCTCCATTATTACATGAGTCAGTTCCTTGTAATAATAGTCATGAGAGGGACTTCCCTGGTGGTCCAGTGGCTAAGATTCCATGCTCCCAGTACAGGGGGCCTGGGCTGGATCCCTGATCAGGGAACTAGATCTCACATGCTGCAACTAAGAGCTTGCATGCCACAGGTGAAGATCCTGTGTGCCATAACTAAGACCCAAATAAATAAATATTGAAAATTATGATAATAAATACAAATACATCTTTATCTTGTTGGTTCTGTTTTTCTGGAGAACTCTAATACCGTAATACATGGAACACAGTGCATATTCAGTACTTATGGTAGGTAATTGTTGTTTATTATCTTATTATCATGCTACAAAGATATAACCAGCACACAGATCACTGATGGCCTCTCAAACATTGGGGCAGAAGCCTCATGTTTTCTCCATCTGGAGAAATGCATTGGCCTTTCTTTTTAAACCTTTTTCTTTTCCCTCTTTCTTGCCCCCCACCCCAGCAAGTACACTCACACTGAGTTGGGGCGGGGAGGCACTCTTAGCTCCCACTGTGCACTTTGAAGCTCTGCTCCAGCAGTAAACCACTCTGCAGTGACCCACTCATTGCCACAGCCCCTGGAAGGTGAACTTCAGCTCGCCCCCTCCTCCTCTGCAAGGTGCTAACCTCCCGCCTCCTGGAGAAAAGAAAGCACGTGAATCACCAGGGCTGCTGTGGAGGTATCTCCTCCAGGTGCCCGTCAGAGAAGAATCTGGGGAGAGAACACAGCCCTGGGGCCCACACATGTTGGCCATGCCCATCACCCTGGCTCCCACACACGGCCCGAACCCCCACCCCCACCCCTATAACCTTCAAAGCAGCCGCTCAGGCAGGAGCTCTCAAGGGAAGGGCAGTCCCGCCACCTGGATGCAGCACCAGCCTCACCTGCCTCACCAGCCACAGCACCAGGCCAGTCCAGGCCCCCTGCTCCTGTGACACCCCTGTCTTCCCTGCTTCAAGTCTGACTTCCCTGGTTAAACAGGAAGCCTGGGGTGGAGTCCAGGAGTCCGGACTGGGATCTTGCTCAGAGCTTTCAAACAGGAGACAGCCTCAGGACTTCAGGGTGCTCGTGGAAATGCAGATTCCTCCTCCAGGGCTCAAATACTAACAACAGGGTCCCAGGGATTCCCCCAGAGGTGACGGCAGGCCCTACAGAAGGGCAGGGAAGCAGCCTCCGAAATTCTTTCTTCTTCCTGGAGCCAGGCTTCCTGGTTCCTGGCTTAAATGAACTGAGGCCACTCTGTGACTTCTCTGGGCCTCAGTTTCCTCATCTGAAAGATGGGAATGACCATAACAGTACCCAGAGGATTGTGGAGGAAATTAAGGTGCTAGCACATGGTAAAAGATCAAGAATTGTTAGGTATTATTATTGATTGAATAACTGCCCCTCAGCAAACCTTCTTTTTCCCAGATGTGAAGTGGGAAAAGTCACATCGTTCAAAGCAACTACTTATACCTTGTAGAGTGTTCAAGTATGCCCTTTCCTAAAACAACTTCAAAATAATAATAGTGACAGGGGACTTCGCTGGTAGTCCCCTGGTTAAGAATCCATCTTGCAAACCTCAACATGAATCAGCCATAGGCATACATATATCCCTTCCTTTTTGAAGGTTTAACAGAAAGCAACAAAATTCTGTAAAGCAATTATCCAATTGAAAAATTGAATTAATTAAAATTTAAAAAAAAAAGAAAAAGAATCCGTCTTGCAACGCAGATGATGCAGGTTCGATCTCCAGTCTAGAAAGTAAGATTCCACCTGCCACAGAGCAACCAAGCCTGCCTGACACAACTCTTCAGCCTGAGGACCACAGCTCGAGAGAGTCCAAGCACGGCCGCCATGAAAGATCATGCAGGATGCAACAAAGATCCTGCATGCCACAAGGTCAAATAAATAAGTAAAATAAATATTTTTTAAAAATTAAAAAAAAACATAAAACAACAACCACAACTGAGTACCTCGTGTATGTCAGACTCTGACAACAACTCTGCTCGACGGGTAGTGTTAGCTCCATTTTAAGGTAAGGAAACTCTTCTTTTTTGCACTTTGCCCAAGTTCCCAGGGGATCCACGACAAGGCAGGGTGTGGAGTTGGTCTCACTCAGGAGCCCACCTGTGCTGCCTCCTTAAGGCAGCTTGGTAACTGTTCTTTGGCAGGAGCTCCTGAATCTTCCCAACTTTTCCTGAGTTATAAATCCATGTGAGTGTTTCCAGGCAAAGTAATCTCTGCTGTTTTTAACACTGTTGTTCTAATGTAAATAGAGTGCTGGTAAGAAATGGTAGCCAGTGTTTTTACAACTTTACGCATTAATCCTCATGGAACAGGAAAGGATGCTCAAAGAAGATGAGTCTTAGTCACTCAGTCGTGTGCAACTCTTTGCGACCCCATGGACTTTAGCCCACCAGGCTCCTCTGACCACGGAATTCTCTAGGCGAGAAAACTAGAGCCGGTTGGATTTTTAAATGAACTTTTTGCCCAACCCAATATATAGGGTGGATAAAAAACAAGGTCCTACTGTATAGCACAGGTAACTAAATTCAGTATCTTGTGATAATGGGACTTCCCTGGTGGTCCAGTGGTTAAGACTTTGTCTTTCAGTGTAGGGGACTCAGGTTTGATCCCTGACCAGGGAGCAAAGATCCCACATGCCTCACCCTCAGGACCAAAACAACAAACTATAAAGAAACAGAAGCAATATTGTAACGAAGTCAATAAAAGACTTTAACAATGGTTCACATCAAAACAAATCTTTAAAAAAAAATAAATCCTGTGATAAACCATAGTGGAAAAGAACATGAAAAAGAATGTATGTATGTGTGTAACAGAATAACTTTGTTGTCTAGCAAAAAGTAACACAGCACTTACCTAGTGGCTCAGATAGTAAAGAATCTGCCTGCAACGCAGGAGACCTGGGTTTAGTTCCTTGGTCAGGAAGATCCCCTGGAGGAGGGTATGGCAACCCACTCCAGTTTTCTTGCCTGGAGAATCCCATGGACAGAAGAGGCTGGCAGGCTACAGTCCATAGGATCGCACAGAGTTAGACACAATCGAAGCGACTTAGCACACAATGTAAATCCACTATACTTCAATTTAAAAAATTACAACTTTTTTTTAAAAGGATGATACCTATTTTGTCCAAGTAGACCTGCTCTGGAGAACATTTTCTTTCCAATTCACCAGAAGAGACACCTCTGACAGTTTGATGGAGGGTGCCCAAAATATCTTTTCGGAGGGTGCACGGGAGACCCTTATAGGTGCTGTGGGGCTGAATTCAATGATGATGACCCGTCCAGTCCTGAGAAAGCTGCTTTTCTACTGGGGTGGAGGCATCTGACGGCGTTCAAACAGGCGATGACTATGTTTCATTTGGGGCCGGCAAATTTCTACTCTGCTGAAATGTCTGCTCTCACAACCCAGTTACCACTTTCGTCCGTTCACTTGCCTTGAGCCCTGGCTAACTTAATGGTGTTTGAAAAAATCATTGTTTGGGGATTTTTTTCCCCCTAGATCACATCTTTCAAAGTAGCTTGAGACAAATTTCAGCCAAGTCTTTCCAAGTCTCCTTTTGGAGACAGATCAAATGGTAAGGATAAACTATTAACCACACAAAGTATCTTCACATTTTAAATTTGAATTGGTAACTTTGCATCATGAGCAGTTAAAATTGCAACACATACCAGGGAAAAAAGTTACTCAAGCCCCACATTCTTGACTAAACAGTCATCTGGTCTCTCCTATTTGCTCTTTTGTTCACTGCCGCCTTCCATGGCTATTTACTTTAATCCATTTTCTTGAAAAGGATATTAATAAACTCCAGAATGTCTGTGGTGCCCTTCATCTCAATACGAGCAAACAAATTTATTTTCTTCTGTTCTAATTGATTTATCTTCCCATCATTCAAGTTTGCTTTTTTCATAGGTCGCATGTCAAGTACAGAATGTCTGCAGGATGTACCGCTTAGCCATTTGGACTCCGTCCCGTCCTCCAGAACCTCACTGATAGGCATGTTAATTAAATCATTCTGCAGTTTCAGGGCAGAATTAAAGTCGAAGCTTGACCAGAAGGAGGATGATTGGTGGATAGAGAAAGTGCCAGGAGTTTCAAGACAGAGTGATGATGGGGAGGGGTGAAGAAGGACCAAGGATGCTTAGTTCCTCCTCCCTTGTGAGGGTGGTGGCCCCCCTAGACTGATGACGACACTTTGGAAGTAAGGCAAACCTTACAAATGTGCATAGACTGTCCTGTCCTCAGCCACCCAAGTTTTCAACATTCTGCCAAATGTGTCAGGAATCCTAACCTCGTCAGCAATATTTCCTCTCTGCCACTGCTAATAAAGAACCTTCAACCATTCTGTACACCTCTTGCCCTCATTCTGCAGAAGTGACATGTTGTTTCATCATCGTCTGCCTTGATTGTCCTGGGCACCAAAAATAATGTAGTCACTCATTCATTCATCAAATATTTACTGCAGCCACCCCCCCCCCCCCCAGCCTATATGAAAGGTTTTGGGAGGAAGGAGTAATGAATCTGGAGAGGTGGTAAATAATCCTGATTCTATGCCTCATTATTTTATCCAGTAGATAAGGGGAAACTAGCTGAGTTTTTTCAATCACAGAAACAAGATGATCAGGTTTGGTTTTAGTAAGTTTGTCTGGGTGCAAAGAAAGAAACCATTCTGCCAAGAAACCAGTCTTGTCCACATGCTTGCCTGCCAATCCAGGCAAGAGTTGCAAAGGCTAGATTAAGACAAAGTGATGCTTTAGAGAAAAATAGGAGAACAGACAGACCAGGTGCCCCACTGGTGAGGGTAAGGGAGACAGAGAGGGATGGAGAATTTTCAAGCAACTCCAGGGAGCGTGCACTTACATTGTCAGCGCACTTACATGTCTTTGGCAATACTCAAAGGGAGATTGCTTCTCTAATATGAAGGAGAGGGTAAACTTCCATTTGAATCAATAAATGATGTTATTCATGTCATAATTTTTTGGCATCTATGTGCAAGGAACCTCTCCCCTTGAAAATTACCTGGTGTCAATTTCATGCCTGGGGAAAAGTGCCCTAATTAAAGATGTGTGTGGGAGTGCAGGCTCAGTCAAGTCCAGCTCTTTGCGAACCCATGGACTGCAGCCCTCCAGGCCCCTCTGTCCATGGGATTCTCCAGGCGAGAATACTGGAGTGGGAGGCCATTTCCTTCCCCAGGGGATCTTCCTGATCCAGGAATTGAACTCGAGTCTTTTGCATCTTCTGCATCGGCAGACAGGTTCTTTCCCAGTTGAGCCATCCTGCAGCTATCCAAATCCCATTCCTCCTCCACAGAGTCTTCTTTCTCCCACAGATTCCTTCTAAACCAATCCCACACTGCGGAAGCCACCAATCAGAGTTCAGACCCAGGGCAAGCTCAGAGCAGTTCTGGGCTCTGGTGCAAGTATGATTTCTATAAAAAGACATTTAAAAACAAGGAGCAAGGTTGCCATTTGCCTTTAATGGAAAAGTGGCTAGCTGTTAGTTTTTTAAAAATCTTTTGTTAAAAAAAAACAACAAACAATCTTTATACAACTTCTAGACAATCACTGTTTGAATTTTCAGAAATACATATACACTTGAAAACCAACAGTCTGTATAAAAATAAACTCTGAGTGTCTGATTAAAAAGGGGGGCCCACCCCCCGCAGTCTTCTCAGTAGCACGAATGCATGGGTTAAAAGGAGACGAGTCAAGCAGCAGTGGTGCTGTGTCTATCCCAGGGTGGGGGCAGAGGGGGCCTTGGCCTTGGAGGACAGAGCCTGCTTGAAGCGCCTCTTGAGGTCCTGCATGTTGGGTGAGCGCGGCCGCGGGACGACTGAGGCTCTCCTCCTCTCTGACCCCAGGCTGTGCAGCTTGCTCACTTCTCTGCACAGATGCCGGAACGCATCACACACGTCTTCATAGTTCTCGCTGGTGGAAACTTCCAGGAACAGGCTGCCCAGCTCATTGGCCAGCTGGACGCCCTCTCGGGTCTGCACCTGCCGGGCATGCAGCAGGTCCCCCTTGTTGCCCACGATGACGACGGGGGCTCTGGAGTCGGGGTGGACCTTCCGGATGTGCTGGTGAAGGGGGCGGATGGCCAGGTAGCTGTCATAGTCCGTGATGGAATAGACCAACAGGAAGCCCTCTGCCCACTGCACGCACTTGGACAAGGGGTCACCCGGCTGCGTGAGGCTGTCCTGGACCTGAAAAGAGCGAAAAGAGCCCGGATCTAGGAAGGCCTCGGTGGGAAGGCACCAAGAGAACATCAAAGCTACCCTTGGAAGAAAAGTTTGAAAGAGAGATCACTAAATATAGTTTTCAGATGCTACCTGGCTTCTGCAGCAGGCTTTTAACATGGAAAGACCCGATTCTCAGGCAGGGTCCCCGCCTGGGTTCTTTTCTGAGCTGTTACCCATGCATCACTTTTAAGCTTGGCAGGTTGTCTGTGATGAACCCTGGAGGACTGACTGAAGAAGGACTTCAGTGAGAACTTTCAACTCAGGATGGCGCAATTTTTAGGGAACTAACTTCGAACAAACAAAACTTTGAGCATAAGCCAAGATAAATATCTATTCCCAAACCCATAAAAATATTTTTAGCATGTCCTTCTTGAGAATGT
The DNA here is from genome assembly GCF_042477335.2 of Ovis canadensis. NCBI lineage: Eukaryota > Metazoa > Chordata > Mammalia > Artiodactyla > Bovidae > Ovis > Ovis canadensis. The sequence continues at coordinate 46,880,115 of NC_091254.1, forward strand.
TACAGAAACAAATTCCTTCTTTCAGATCTTCCCTCCCTAGGACAGAGAGCAATTAGTAACGTTAATCAAGTTACATTCCTGACAGCTTGCCCAGGGGTTATCTGAATGCAGGTACTGCAGAAACAGCTAGAAACGGGAGCGCTTCGGGGGTCCTCCTGGAGAGAAGACCCTCTCCAGAGTCCCACCCCACAGTTTTGTTCAGGCTCCAAGACTGAGCTCTTACAGAATTCCTGGGACCCCTGTAACCAGTGATGCCCGGGCTACTGCTGCAGAGAGAAGGTAAGCCTGACTCCCCGTTTCGGAGGAGGTGGCTGACAGGAGGGGACGGCCTCTAATGACCCCCTCTCCCCCCTCCCCTCCCCCTATCGTGGCCGGTTTCTAACACTGGGCCCCACCTGGGGAAGGCCCACCCCTCCATCTCCTGCCACGGCAGGCGGATTCTTTACCACCAGCGCCACCTGGGAAGGCCCCTGCATCTCAGTGCACAACCGGCTCGCGTAGACACCTGGCTCCGGCGTCCGCAAGCGCGTGGGCCGCCGGCTCCCCGCAGTCCTTACCTGGATGCCCCCGGGGGTGTCCTGGATCTGCAGGGAGACCTGGTCTCCCTCCACGTACACAAGCCGCGAGTACAACTTGCCTGGAGGATTAAGGAGACTTGGGTTTTAAATTCTCATACTCTCATCAAGAAAAAAAAAACAAACAAACACAAATATCCGAGCACGCAGCCCCAACAGCGCGAGAGGAATCTAACCTGTATTCGGCTCATAATCGCCGATGAATCTCTTGGTCAGGAAGCGCACGATCATCGCTGAAAAGGAAAGAGGAAAATTAAGCTGCAGGACTAGGGCGAGACTGCCAAAGCCGACCGGCTCAGGAAAGAGGGCGTGACCGGCCGCGGAGCCGCGGGTACCGCGCGCATCCTCAAGGCTCCGCAGAGCCCAGGGCGCGGCCGTGGCCTCCGCAAGTTCTGAGGCGGGTGCGGCCGTGGGTGTGCTACGGCCGCACCGGGCACCACACAGGTGCCCACTGGCTAGGGCCCGGGCATGGATGCTCCGGGGGAAGCCGCGGGAAGCCAGGTGAGCGGGGCGGGCGGCAGGCCTGCAGGCGCGCGGACACGAGTGGGTCTCCCCTGCCCTCCCCCGCTCCGCGGAGAGCCCCCCTTGTCCCCGGGGTACTCACCACTCTTGCCCACGCGGCCGGCGCCCAGCACGGCCAGTTTGATGTCCTTGGGCAGGAGGTAGTCGGAGGAGGACTCGGGGATGGGCGCGAGGAGAAAGTGCCCGGACATGGTGGGCGGCCGCACGGAGCGCGTGCTGGAGCGCGGGGACACCGGTGCGCGGGGACCGCGGCGGCCGGCGCGGCAGGCCAGGCCCGCGGCTTTTAAAGGGCTGGGCGCGCTGGGGGCGCTGCGGCCTCCTCCTCTTCCCGCCCCTTCCCGCAGCGGCGGGCAGGGGGCGGAGCCGGAGGGCCCGGGCGACCGTCACCACCGCGCCGCTGCCTGACGCTCCGCGCCGGCCCCCGGGCCCTGGAGACCCCGCCTCCACTGCGCCCGCGTCGCCCGGGCGGCCCCTGCATCCCGCAGAGGCGAGCCCTGGGTCACTAGACCAGTGGTTGAATCTGAGATCAGAGTTACGAGCTGGGGCACGAAAGGAAGAGGAAAAAGGCGATCCGCCAGATGTTTCCGCATCAATGGGAAGGATAAACTCCTGTCCAATGTTGCCATTTGTATCGTTGAAAGATGCTGAGGGGCGGCGTTATTAAGGAGAAGTGCCCTGACTGCCAGTGGAAGGGAGGCGCGGTCAGTGTGACCTCGCTCCAGATTTGTGAAGGCCCCTTGGGGAAGCGGTCGTTCACAGCTCAGCCTCCAGACCCAGCCTGGCTGCTGATGCCGGCTGAATTGACTCTTTAGCGACACTCAATCAGCGTCCCATCCATTGAGAGCGCTGACTCCGGACTAATTCTCCACCGGATCCCGTCCTAGGACCTGAGTCACTCGTTCGCTTCGTTATACAAGTGCTTACTTCTAGGTGTAAAGTGGAGTTTAGGGTGGGCGTGGAAGGGGGAGGAAGAGGACACAAAAGCAAAAGCTGTCTTGGGTTTCCGAGCCCACAGTGGCCAGGCTGAACAGCCTGGCTCTCAGTTGTCGGCCTTGAAAGGCCTTGACTCTGACCCCTCTCACATCTACATGGGTTAATCGCCAAGTTTCCTCATTTCTTGGGCCTCTCAGTCTCCTGGGGTCTCCTCGGCTCCCTCCCTCCTGCTCGCCTGGCTTCTTGCCTGAAGAATCTGGGAGTGGACTGGCGTCCTTCCTCCTCCCCCGGGGTCGCTTCCTTTGATCTCTGTCATCCCCAGCCTTGTACCCCAGTGATGAACTCTCAGGGCACCCTTGGCCAGCTGTCATTACTGCCTGGTGGAGTGTTTATTTCATGTCTGTCTCCCAGAATGCAGGGCCTCTAGATTGGTCTTGGGTGCCCAGCACATAGTGGTATCTTGGGAGGCCATTAATAAATGTGAGTTCACTGACTGACTTTCTGAATGAATGGGGTCTTCACTGTGTAAACTGGAGAAGACAGAAGTCACATGTGTAACCTCATTCCCCAAACCCTGGTTTTGAGGTTAACTTACTCTCAGGAGAAAATGTTCCAAGAAATACCCTGAGAGGGATCGCCTTATGTCAGCTGAACTGGCTTTTGGCTCTGCACAAGGCAGTTCCTTTCCGTGCACCCTCAGTCTTACTGGAGAGACTTGAAGCCTGGACCCTCCTTCCCTGACCGGGGAAAAATCCCACAAAGATGGTGGTGACTTACAGAACCACCTTGAAATCACCGGGTTCAGTGACAAGGACCTGGGCTATTGCCTTTCAGGTTCTCTTGGCCTCTGCTTCTTGAGCACAGAATGGCTCCTGCTTCACCAAACATCAAGTACTCATCCAAGCCAAAAGGGAAGGAGGGAACCCTCTGTCTCTTTTTATTATGAAATAAAGTAACTCTCAGAAGAACCCAGTAGGCTCTCTTACATCCCGGTGGCCAGAGCTGAGAAGCTGGGAATGAGTGTTTCCAATGCCCAGCAGAGAAGACCAGGACTAGCTTGAGTCAGTTCTTCCCGGAGGTGACACAAACTGCTACTATGCTAGGAACCCAGCAATGGAAGAGGGGATGCGTGCTGAGCAGCAGTCATGGGCTCTGTCCACACACCCTCACTCTTCTGAGGCTAAAATGTAGAACTTACAAGGGGCAAGAGAGCCCTTTCTTGGCTGAATCGTGGGTTTTCTGTCATGTATATACGATCGTTGTAGGTTAAGGTCGCCCCAGAGGGAAGATTCCTAAGACTGTTCTCTGCCCGGTGGCAGTTACGTTCTGTCTGTACTTACACTGCACCTTTGCTCAGAGAGCTCGAAACGTTACTCCATTCTCCTTGGAAAGCTCTTTGCATTTGCAAACACACAAGATCACCCATGACCTTTCAATGCAGATGTGTACCTGAACAGTAGAATTATAAATAGCCTTGCCTAAACTGTAGGTGCTTGTCTTCTATTTCACTTGAATTTCTTTGTGTCCAGAGTTATGTAATATGGTGGTGCAAGCAACATATCACAGGCAAGCTGAAGTGGTTTTAAAAAGATAATAGAAGTGTGTAGGCACAGATATGAATATACAGATCCGTGGGTGTTGAGAAGTGTGAAGAGTAGATTTGGTAATACGCAAATAGCAGGCTCCAGACGCTATTAACCTTCACCAGCCACAGGAAGGAGCTTGATTTCCAGCCCTAGACAAAACTTTGCCAGGGGTCCTCCTGGACTTCAAGAACATCTCTTCCAGCACCATCACCCAATGTCAGCTACCTTTCCTATGTATCCTAAATTCCCCAGTATAAAAATTAGGCTGTCCTCTACCCACTCCCTTATTTCAGCTCAGCAGTCAAATGATTGAAAATCTACTCTCAGCAAAGCTGCTAAGTGCTGGTACAGAACACAGAGAACAGCTTTCTATTATCAAACATTTACCAAGAGGACAACAATGTGTAAGACACTCTCACCTGCCTTCACAGACAGCCCCATTGTGAAGTTAATTAAGAACTGAAGTCAAGTGAAGTGAAGTCGCTCAGTCATGTCCGACTTTTTGCGACCCCATGGACAGCAGCCTACCAGGCTCCACTGTACATGGGATTTTCCAGGCAATACTGGAATGGGCTGCCATTTCCTTCTCCAGGGGATCTTCCCAACCCAGGGATCGAACCCGGGTCTCCTGCATTTGCAGACAGATGTTTTACTGTCTGAGACACCAGGGAAGCCCGAAGTTAATTAAAATAATTATAAAATTATCATTTATATATTATTCTTGAGTTTACAAAAAATTCTAAATTATCTTCAGTTCAGTCGCTCAGTCATGTCCGATTCTTTCCAACCCCATGAATCGCAGCACACCAGGCCTCCCTGTCCATCACCAACTCCCAGAGTTCACTCAGACTCACGTCCATCGAGTCAGTGATGCAATCAAGCCATCTCATCCTCTGTCATCCCCTTCTCCTCCTGCCCCCAATCCCTTCCAGCATCAAAGTCTTTTTCAATGAGTCAACTCTTTACATGAGGTGGCCAAAGTACTGGAGTTTCAGCTTTAGCATCATTCCTTCCAAAGAAATCCCAGAGTTGATCTCCTTGCAGTCCAAGGGACTCTCAAGAGTCTTCTCCAACACTACAGTTCAAAAGCATCAGTTCTTCAGCACTCAGCCTTCTTCACAGTCCAACTCTTACATCCATACATGACCACTGGAAAAACCATAGCCTTGACTAGACGGACTTTAGCCGGCAAATTATCTTAATTCTCCCTTACTCTTAATCCTGTGAAATGGGTAAAAAAAAAATTTTTTTAACTTTTTGGCCATGCTGAGAGGCATGTGGGATCTAGTTCCCTGATCAGGGATCAAATCCACACGCCCTGCAGTGGAAGCATGGAGTCTTAATCAACAGGACCACCAGGGAAGTCCCTTTAATAACTTTTAATGGAGTATAATCTATAAAAGTATTGAAACACTAGGCTGTGCACTTAATATAAGTCAGGATACTTAAAAACAAACTCATGGATACAGAGAGGAAGGCTGGTGGTTACCGGAGGGGAAGGTTGGAAGGGAGGCGAAAAGAGTGAAGGGGGCCACCTGTATGCTGATGGATCGTTAACTGTAACTTTGGCGGTGATCGCTTTGCAATGTACACAAGACGCTGGTTTTTAATGCTGCACACCTCGACCTTATGTTAGAAATATGAGGTGGGGGTCAGGTTATCAGGGAAAGCTACAGGGAGAAAAGACTGGTCTCTGGGCATATTGGATAGATGGAAACACAAGGTTAGAGACAGGTTTTATCTAGTTGGGGGAGCTGCATGAGCAAAACCAGGAAGGTAGGACGTGGTGGCACATAGTCTCAGATCAGATGCTCTCTAGCATCTTCAAGCTGTTTGCTTACTCATCTCCTGTGAGAAATTAACTGGAACTCTTGCTCTTTCTCAGGAGCAGACACTCAATCACGTCTCCCCTTGAGCTAAGCCATCATCTCATTTGATAGACAGCAAAGAGTACCCTGTGGCATCCCTTTTCTAACCTGAATGATTTCCATAAACTGCACTCTTGCTGGGAAAGTTCTGTGAGGATTCTCTATGCCTTTTTCATGTGGGACTCTGAGAGATGGCCCATCCGTGGCTCTTCACCACATGGCTCCTGCTGTTTGAAAAGACCCACAGTAGAGTCTTGGATGGTTCTTCACGCCTCTGTACATTCTCCATCTCAGCATAATAGCTGCAGTTGCTGCCTCACTCTTCTCATAACCAAGCAATCTACCTAAGATTCTATGAAGATTTCTCGCTTGAACAATACTAATTTTTCCCTTTTAAATAGGGCTGGGATGAATATGCTATAAACACTCATATCCCAAACAAATCAAATTCAGCTTGAAATTCTCCTGTGCTCAAAAAAAATAAGATAAACCTGTTATATTATAGTGATGCTTATTGCTAAATTTTAGCAATTGTTTATATTTTAGAATCTTTCCTATCCTAGTACAGAGAAAACTGCAAATCTACGCTAATGGGAAAATAGAAGAGATATGAAACTGAGGGTTTTTTTGTTTTGCCAAACATTTAGAAGGTAATTTCAGAGGTATAGCTTATTCAACCCTTCAGATTGGGTTCAGCTGAACACGAACATAAGGCCTTCACAGTGATACCTGGCTAGATCAGAAGAGAAAGTCCAAGAAGCCACACAGCCTCAATCACGATTGTGGCTCTTAATAAGAACAGGGTAAAAGTTTTATAGTTAGAATATTTTTTTTCATTTTCATTGGTATGTGTGGGAAAAAGGGAATTGTACAGTAAGGGATTCATTTATAAATGCATACTTTGTGATGGTTCCTCATTAAAGGACCTGCATTTCAAGGCAGGCACATACTTTTATCAGCACACACAAAGCTCAAGGGTTTCAATTTAATTCATCTCTCCACTAATAAAACCTTCCAAGCTCATCTGTAAAATAGTTGCACTAAACGAGAGATGCCCAAGAGTTGGAAATACAGATGTAGAGCTTCAGAGAAAGTGAGCTCTGAAATTGTCTCAAGTTTATTAGAGACGGCTGAAGATAAATCTAGTGGATCTCACATTTGAGAATACTGCTCAATCATCCAGGGAGCTTGTTTCAAGTGCCAGGCCCCACCCCTAGAATTTCTGACTCAGTAGCTCTGGGATAGGTCTGCATTTTTAACAAGTTCCTAGATGTGGATGCCGCCTCTGGGGCACCATACTTGGAAGAACCACTGCTCCTAGAAAGAACTTAGGAAGAACAGATGTGGAACCTCAAGGAAGATCCAAAATAAAGTGGCCGAGGGAGTTAGACAGGTAGGGAACTTGGTGAAAGGATGATGGCAGAAGGGCCTTCCCAGGTGGCATCGTGGGAAAGGACCCACCTGCCAATGCAGGAGATACACACATGCATGACGGCTGAAGCCTTTGAAAGGAAAAAAACTTCCTGGCTCTGACAAATACTAGGGAGATGAAGCCAAATTGGAAAACTCTCCAGATTTAATTAGCAGGTGTTTGGTGACCTTTAAGAGTATTTCATTAGAGTGGTGTAGGTGGAAGCCAGATTTGAGTGGGAGACTGGGAGTTGAAGCTACAAAAGAAATGAGACACAGAAGCTGTTTGTTTCATTTGCTGGCTCTCAGCAGTCCATAAGCTGAAATGAAGGCAGCAGCAGTGGAAAGGGTCAACAAACAAGAGAAACCAAGAATAATTGGTGAAAACAAGGGCCCTGTGTCAATGCACCTCTCGAAGCCTTATTTTGCCTTGATTTAAATAGGATTTCTGATTGGACTCCTTCTCCTAAGTTGTAACCTCCTTACGGGTGTTTAACCTCCTTTCAGGGTCAAGTAGGGGAGGTGACAGTAACCATCTCCTGATTTACTGAATCTGACTTTGGCTGGAAGTGGTACAAGATGAGGTCAGAAAGGGAGGTAGAGGCCAGATGATACAGAGCTTTGAATGTGAGAATAAAGGTCAGAAAGACAGGAAGGTCCAGCAGAGATGGCAGTGGAGGCAAAAGGAAACCAGGTAAGTGGTCCAGAAGCTAACGAAAGCCAAATTCAGTAATGCAACATTTTCTCCCACCAGATTAGCGAGGACTAAATTACAATGGGGCTTCCCTGGTGGCTCAGACGGTAAAGAATCTGCCTGCAATGCTGGAGACCTGGGTTTGATTCCTGGGTCAGGAAGATCCCCTGGAGAAGGAAATGGCAACCCAGTCCAGTATTCTGCCCTGGAAAATCCCCGCGGACAGAGGAGCCTGGCAGGCTATAGTCCATGGGGTCAGAGTCTGACACAACTGAGCGACTAAGCAGCGACAAATTAGCAACAACTGGGGAGTGAGAAGACAAGCATTTCACTCACTCAGTGGGCAGACTGGTACTACCCTTTAGGAAAGCAATCAGTATCAAGAATCTGAAATTCAGTACTGTGGCTGAGGATGCCGATTCAGTGTCTCACCATTGACAGCAATTTATAAAACTGCTGTACTGCACACCAGACAGAGGAGTTCCCATTTCCTGGTGACCTCCTGAGTGGCCAGTCCCATCTGCAGCCCTTTCTCTGGTCTAGCCTCAGCAGCCCTCCAGCACTGAGGTGTCCTATGATCCTCCATTTCCTTTTTGACAAGTCAAATTACACTTCATTTAGTTAGTGGAATCACTCAAAGCACACAAAGGACTTCTAGAAAATCCTTTGGTCCAGTCTGTTGGACTTGCAGACAATCCTCATTTTACAGGAGCAACACAAAACAAGGTTAACATGACTTGCTGGAGCATAAACAAAGGTTTGAAATAGCCTGATGTTTCCACGTTACATGAAATACTTAATAACCCCAATTACTCCTGAGCAACATGGTTGGTTAGCCCTCAAAACTCAGAAACACTGTAGGTTATAAGTCACTATAGTCAATAAATGCTCTTCAATGAGAAAAGCACTGCCTTTTAAAACAAGTAGACATCTCCCTTAGGTTGATTTTCCTGTAGTTTATAAAGTCCACAGGAAAATAAAACCACCTAAAGTATGTCTACTTCAAAAAAAAAAAAAAAAGAAAAAAGCAGTGCTTTTCTCATCCAAGAGCATTTATCCAGGACTTATGTGCCAGGGGCTTCCCTCATAGCTCAGTTGGTAAAGAATCCACCTGCAATGCAGGAGATCCTGGTTCCTGGGTTGGCACGATCAGCTGGAGAAGGGATAGGCTACCCACTCCAGTATTCTTGGGCTTCCCTGGTGGCTCAGCTGGTAAAGGAAGTGAAAGTCGTTCAGCAGTGTCACACTCTTTGCAACCCCATGGACTACACAATCCATGGAATTCTCCAGGCCAGAATACTTAAGCTGGTAGCTTTTCCTTTCTCCACAGGATCTTCCCAACCCAGGGATCAAACATCTGTCTTGAGAACTTTTTTTTTTTTTTTGGGGGGGGGCGGTGGCGGATTTCATTCCATCAACCTAAACCAGATGGTATTTCCGATTCCAAGCACTTTCATACCCTTCCTTAACATGCTTTTATCAGGGATGGTTCAACTATGATTCAAGGTAAATGAAGGAAAAGCAGAAATTCCATCAAATGAAGAAAGTCAAGTATGGGTGTTTTGGGCCAAGGCAAGTGTATGTGCAGAACTGGGGCAATGCACAGAATTTTCCTAATAGAGCCATCATGTAGGAAAAGAATATTTAGTAGGACCTGGACTTCAGTTAGAGTTACAGACAGCTGTTTTAATATTCCTGCCCTGGATGAAAACTGCAAACTCAACAGATCACAATGTTGCCACCAAACACTATGTGGCACCATGCTGTGTGTTTTACATGGCTTCCAATCAATCTCCACAACCACCCTGGAGGGGGAGATCTTTCATTCCTCTTTGCAAAGGCAGCAGAAGCGACACAGGCTAAGCAGTATGCATTTTAAGAAGAGGCTCAGCAAGTGTGAAGTCTTGAAGCTACTCTAACAGTAGCTGCAAGAAATGAAGAGAAAGTGAGACTAAAAAGGCAGGAATGAAGAAATAGCTGTGAAAGACATTCATAAAATAGAATTTTCAAATAGGCAAAGTGACTTCAACTGGTGCATAAGCGATACCATCAACTTACCTTGAAAAACACAGAACAGGAATGCCAACAGATGCAATTCATTAAGGTTTCATTTTCTGCAGTGGTGGTAAACAATTTCTTTTGCCCAACAGTCATGTTTAAACATAACCCTCCACCACCAGGTGCGCATCTTTAAGGGCAATTAATAACCTACCAGTCACTGTGTTAGGTTAGGAATCCAAGACTCAGTGCCAGGTTTGCTGGACTCCAAGCACACCTACGACCATCCTGCCACCCCAGATAAAACCAAAGGCCGCCAACACCAGGTTTTCACTCATTCACAGCATTTACTAACATCATTTACAGGTTCTTGTCTCTAACAGTGGGGAGAGAACACCCTTTAAACAAGCTTGCTACAATACTGAAGGCAAGGGAGTGGGGTGGGTCAAGCCCCTACTGGGTGTTTACCACATCCAACTAATAATACCCAGCAAGTAACAGAACCCAAAATGTGCTCCAAAGACACTAAGCAGCTTTAAAATCTTATTACTATGAAGCAATAAACCCTTGCCCGACCCTCCCCCCTCATTACCTTGGCAACTTACTTGATTTGTGCCTCTGCTTCCTTTCATGCAGAATGGGCAAAACTGAACTTATTCCAAGTTTTTTGAGCACATTTTGTTAAGTGTTTAGAAGGCCACATCAGTTTAAATAAAAAAGGTCTTCCGGTTTTTAACACTCCACTGAGCACTGCTGCATGAATGGTCTAAACAGCTCAGGCTTCAAAGTTAAGTTCCTGATCCTCAAAACACATCTATTTATGATGCAATTAGGAATAATCAACTTTTCCTGAATTTAACTATAACGCAACAGATAATCTTAATTGTTCATTCATTATATCCCCCCCAACAGGGATTTAATAGGCTATTTTCCAAGAAGTAAAAATACTTTACAAATAATATCTGGCAGTTTATTAAAAAAAACTGAACAACTATCTTACACCTTTCAGGAAGAAAAAACACTAAATTTGAAAAGACATTACCCACTGAATTTGGACACAACAACTCTACTCAATTAAGAGAAACATTTGCAGTCCAGGTCTTTATTTTTACACCCATCAGGCCATGAATTCATAGGGGATGGGCTCCAACAGTTCGGGTTCCTTTCCATTGGTCCTCACAAAGTGTGCTTCTCTAGGTGGAGCAGGCTAAAAAAACACAAGGGAATAATTATATAAAGTACTGTAACTCAATTTTAAACTGCTCCCAGAACCAATAACACACTCAACACCAAAAAACCCTGCCAAGTACTCACCTGGCGCTTCAGCTGAACCCAAGTCCCTTTCTCTTTGGCTTCCTTCTTTTTCTGATCATTTTCCTTCACACGTTTCAGGAAGCTATCTCGGCTCTTAGAGTGCTTAATATGCTCAATACGCACATTAATTCTCTTGGCAAGAATCTTGCCCCTGGAGAAAAAAGAGCCTTGTAAGTGCTTCATCAAAAACACAGCCTAAATTCAGAGAATCCTTTCACGGGTTTCCCTCTAAACCATGAACCTCTACCCACAGACAGGATAAACCAACAAGATGATAGCAAATTTACAATCATTTATTAAATCTTGCTGAATTGGGTGTTGAGGCAAACATCCCCATTCATAACCTCTCTTCTGTGAGATGACAGACTGAAATACCAAACAATTTAAACAAAACCAGACCACTAATAAAATGTACAACTTATTAAATTCTTACTTTCTGAAAACTCTAACTACTTAATTAACATACTGCATAAGACTTTAACACTGAAAGGTGCAAACTAAGTTTATTACAATGTTTCCTCTGACAGGTTACAAGACAAACACCCAGTTTGCCTGAGTTTTAAAAGGTTGTTTCCTTTGCCCCACTTGAATGACCAATAAAGACATAAGTCCAATTGGCAAAGTGAAAGGGGGTGTGAGGCAATACACAAATTGGACCTTACTTACTTAACTTGTTTGTTTACAATGATGCCAACAGCATGCTGGGTAACATTGTAGACTCTCCCTGTTTTGCCATGGTAACATTTGTGGGGCATTCCTTTTTGAACAGTACCCATTCCCTGTTTAGAAAGGAAATCAATGTTATACCAACAATTTCCCCTCTCCTTTTAAGCCCAAAGTAAGATATTTTAACTTTGTTTTTTCTTTAAAAGGCAACTCAAGAGCTCTCAGAGCCGGTGAAATGTCATTTTCACATTGCTTTAAGCAATCAAAAAGACAATCATCATTAAGCTCTGGAGTGCCAGGACACACACACTCAAGTTCTTATGATCCACCCCCCCAACACTTTTCCACTAGCTGTTAAAAACAAGTAATGAGAAAATTCTTAAGACTCAAAAATAGCATTTTAAAAGCTTGTTTTTGAAAGTGAAATTACAATAGCGATTCCACACTCTAAGGAGCTCCTTCTCAGTAAATGGAATGGATTTCCCCTCAATTAGGAAGATAAAAAAGATGTAATACACACTGTTCAAATTTCAATATTAAACACAACTTTTCTAACTTCTAATGTTATTCTGTGGTTAATTCTCCAGTTTTCTAATTTACCTTGATATCTACAATATCACCCTTCCTGTAGATTCGCATGTATGTGGCCAAAGGAACAACTCCTGCAAAAAGAAAAAAAAGTCAATATTGAGAGTAAAAGAAATACTTACTATCTTCAACACACTACTTTTTGGCTTTTAGAAGTACTTTATCTTGATAGCCAACAATTTAGAAATTATATATAAAATGCATGTTTTATATTTATTAAAAGGCAGATGCTGATTAATCAGTGTCATTTATTAAGAACACACTGTATGAACTGCAACACACAGGCAATAAACCAGGAGGGCAGCTCCACTCACCATGTTTTCTGAAAGGCCTGGAGAACATATAGCGGGTGCCCCGCCTCTTTCCCTTTGTGTTGGTCATCTTGGCGAATCACTGAAACCAGAAAGCACAGAACACTCAAACACGGTGTCAACATTGCCATCTTCTCCTTTAACCAAAAAACATGTAATTACAAATGCACTCATTTCAGTAGCAACATCAGAATTAGGCAACCATCTACAAGGTTAGCTCACCAATCAATAGCTCTTATAAAAGGGGAAGCAGCAGTAATTTTACCAAGATTTTTGCCAAAATCGCTGAAAGTCTAAGAAGCAGAACTGGATTTCAGAATCCAAACCAGCACTTTCCCTACGAGAATATAAAAACACAACAGACCCTGGAATACTATTTCTGAGACTGCCAAGAGCACTGGAATTACTAGTAGGCAAAGCACAAAACTCAGTCTTTTATTTTTGCATATTGGATAACCCCCCCTTTCAACCTACAGGTTTCTCTTATACAGCATCTATTAACTTATCAAAAATCTCTAACTCACTTCACATATCTAATTACTCAGTTGTTTACCAGGAAATGTAAGGTTTATCTACATGCTGTTTAACTTTTCACTGTTTCCCAAAAGGTCAAAATAATGGTTTTAATTGTTTCAGATCACCCAAGAGAACTACCATTGCTGGCAACGACTCCTACCACAAGGAGATCACAAGTTAGAACACAGTGTTCTAACCTAACCAATCTCTCAATGTTACCATATCTTCAAAAGAAGTGACTCCCAAGAATCTTTTTCATATGACTTGCCTGGCAAGGAAGCAGAATAATGTTTTAGCTAACCCATCAAAGTTAAACCACTGTGCACACTCTTACTTCACATTCTACTAATTACTTTGTAATGGTCTATATGGGAAAAGAATATTTTAAAAAAAGACATATGTATAACTGATTCACTCTGCTGTACACTACAAACATTGCAAATTGACTGACTATATGCCTATAAAAACTTTTTTAAAAATTCACAATGAAAAAGAAGGCTAAGAAGAATCTATCAAGCCCAAAAACGCTTCAATTCTCAACTCTACATTTGCACTAAGTTCATATAAACTCGACTTACGTTCATAAACAAGGAGACATGCTCTGTGGGTATCAGTAATGTAAGTCATCTCTTGACTACTGAGCCTACTAGTTAGAAATCCATTCACAACCCAAGACACATGACTTGCCTTTCCCAAAGTCAAAATGAGATCCACTACGGAGCGCATCTCGCAGTTTGGGCAACTCTGGCAACTGGCTGCTACAAACTAGCCTGCCAGCTTCCTCTGTCCTGGGACTTCCCAGGCAAGAATACTGGAGTGGGTTGGCATTTCCTTCTCCAGATCTTCCGGACCCAGGGATTGAACCCGGGTCTCCCGCATTGTAGGCAGACGCTTTACCGTCTGAGCCACCAGGGAAGTCCACAAAGTAGACAAAAAGACACAAAAACTAGGGCTAAGTGGTTTCTTACTTAACTCCGCCTCCCCCCCCGGTCCCTCCAAACTTTTCAGAACTAAAGCGTCTGCCTACAATGCAGGAGACCTGGGTTCGATCCCTGGGTCGGGAAGATCGCCTGGAGTAGGAAATGGCAACCCACTCCAGTATTCTTGCCTAGTGAATTCCACGGACAGAGAAGCCTGGTGGGCTACAGTCCACGGGGTCGCAAAGAGTCGGACACGACTGAGTGACTTCACTTCACTCAACACTTGCTGCCCTGCATTAATAATACACCGGTAGCCAACAAAAGCATTTTCCCTTTGTCCAACTGGGGCCCCAAGACAACATTTAAACGACCCGAAATCACTCCCTCTGTATGAAAGACTAACGGCCTCGGTTTCTTGGTCCAGCTGGACTCTGGGCACCTCTGAGGTTCTCCGACCAGGACCCCAGGCTTACACACACGCCTCGCCAACCCGTTCCTACCACACTGAAGCCCCTAGCCGGCAGCACGTATACTTCAGCTTCTACAACGAGAATAAGAATGCCACCCTGAAGGCATTCGAAAAGAAAGGGTCACGCGGCCTCAGAGCCGGTCCGAGGAATCCCAGGTCAGCGAGGCTGAAGCCGTGCAAGCGCCGGAAGAACCAGTTCCCTTGCCCCGACAGACTCGAGTCATGTCACCCAGGGGCCGCGGCCCCGCTACTCCGGGGTCCTTCCCCTCAGCAGGTCGTGCCTCGGCCCAGCCCCGGGGCCGCGGTCCCGGGTCTGGATGGACACGGCCCCACCACTTGAGCCAACGGCCCCCGGAGAAGCTAGACAGCCTTTCTAGGGCTTCATGAGCGGCCTCAGCCGCCACAGGGTTGAAACTCATGCCTGAGGGGCCGGGGGAGAGACGGGAGGCGGCGGGAACCACGCGTTGGCCTTTACCTGGAAGATGGCGGTTCCGGCCGAAAAGAAGGAGGCGGGGCCGCGCATGCGCCTTTCAAGGGCCTGTGGGCTGCCCACTGCGCTGCCTGAAGAAACGCCGATCGACAGCCATTCTTTCCTGGGGAGTGAGGTCATCGTCCCTGAGGACGAGGAGAGCCTGTGAGGATACTATCCCTTCTTGCGAAAAAGAGGGCGAGGTAATCGACCGACACAGGCTGACACTTGGCTCTTGCCAGACAGCCCGGAAAGGGGCCTTCAAGGGGGTCCAACGGGCGCCGACGTCCCTAGCGTGCTGACGTCATCACCTGCGTCAGACACCACGCCGGGTGCGGGCGTGTGCGTGCGTCTTCGGGCAGCACCGGGCGCGCGAGGTTATAGGTCTGTACTCCCTGCTGCAGTCTGTGGGGATGGCTATATGTGCAGAAAAGCCAGGCTATAGTGAAGAAAGCGTATTGTCCGGTTTGTACGTGTTTCAAACTTTTTTTTTTCTTAATGCGTAAAAGCATACTACACATCTGGTAGGTTCGTGCGTGTTACAACCACTTTGAAAAGCCACAGGGCAAAATCTAGTGAAACGGAAGATGTAGGAATAATCAGATTCCGGGGATTTCCCTGACGGTCCAGTGGCTGGGACCCCCGCTTTCCCAATGCAGGGGTCCCTGGTTCCATCCCTGGTGGAGGATCTAGATTCCCATCTACCGCATCTTGTGTTGCAACTAAAGATTCCGCAGGTTTCAATAAGGATCCTGCTAAGGCCCTAAGATGGAGGGGGGGGGGGGTGGTATTTTTAGTTGTTGGCCGTTACAATCACTCCCTTCCAGCTCCCACAGGTCATCTTTCCTTTCTTACGATTTTCCTTGCTAAGGCTCCTTGGATAAACGCAGCCTCTGCCGTCTCCCTGACCGCATCTCCACAGTTGAGCGTCGTCCTCGGCTGCACACAGGCCAACTGCAGTCACTATAATAAGTCATATCTGGGCTGTAGTTTGCACACACGGACTTTGTTTTGTTTAACAGATAGCAGTGTTAAGCCATGTGGCTCAGATGGTGAGGAATCTGTCTGGAATCCGCCTGCAATGCGGGAGGCCTGGGTTCGATCGCTGGGTCGGGAAGATGCCCAGGAGGAGGGCATGGCAACCCACTCCATTATCCTTGGGTAGGGAATCCCATGGCGGACTAGAGTCCATAGGGTCACAACTGAGAGTTGGACACTACTGAGCGACTAGCACACGCACCCACACACATACACACGATTTTAGTTAACTTAAAAAAAAAAACAACCATCCTGGGAGTTCCCTGATGGTCCAGTGGTCAGGACTCTCTGAGTCCTCTGCAGGGGGCATGGATTCTAACCTTGGTCTGGGAACTAAGATCCTGCACTTCAGTTTAGTCGTGTCCAGCTCTTTGATACCCGATGAACTACAGCACTCCAGGCTTCCCTGTCCATCACCAACTCCGAGAGCTTGCTGAAACTCATGTCCATCAAGTCGGTGATGCCATCCAACCATCTCATCCTCTGTGGTCCACTTCTGTTCCCACCTTCAATCTTTCCCAGCACCCTGGTCTTTTCCATTGAGTCAGTTCTTTGTATCAGGTGGCCAAAGTATTGGAGCTTCAGCTTCAGCATCAGTCCTTCCAATGAATATTCAGGGTTGATTTCCTTAAGGATTGGCTGGTTTGATCTTGCAGTCTGAGGGACTCTCAAGAGTTTTCTCCAACACCACAGTTCAAAAGTTCCGACAAAATGTGGTCCACTGGAAAAGGGAATGACAAACCACTTCAGTATTCTTGCCTTGAGAACCCCATGAACAGTATGAAAAGATCCTGCAAGCTGTGAAGTAAAAAAAAAAAAATCCTTACTTGTCATAGTAAAATTGTTCTATGTCAGATTTCTATTTTTTAGCAGATCCTGTTATTTATCTCACTCATCAGTGGATCTGAACTAAGGGTAACATGGTATTACTCTTATCCTAAGAAAAACATAATTAGTATGAAAATAATAGTATAACAAAATGAATTCCAAAATTAAATGTGTTCTTGCTGTGGCCTACAGTTTTAGACTTTGTACATATGTATTTGTGCATATGTATGTATATATTATATATCTTTGTAACGTGTGTACATATGGGTGTGTATATTATATATATATCTGTCTATATACATATATTTGGGTAAGGAGGGAGAAACTGAGATAGAATTTTTAAATATATATACCCTGAAATGCACAGATCCTAAGTGTTCATTTGGATGATTTTTGACTAATATATACAATCTACTATATATAATTAGTATATATACTTATATATACAATCTTATAACCAATATCTCCAAGCAAGATTAGAACATTGCCTGTGCTTCTTCCCAGGAAATCCCCTCCCCAACTAGAATAATCCAATATTCTGATTTTTATAACCATAGATTAGTTTTACCTATTCTTAAATTTCACATAAATGGAAATGTACGTACAGTATGTACTCTTTGTTGTCTGACTTTTTTTTCAGCTTAGTGTATGTTGTTGCTGGTATCAGCAGTTGAGTTTATTTTTTATTGGTAAGTAGTCATCCACTGTATGAATATACCACAGTTTGTTTATATATTCTTCTTTTAATGGAAATTTGGTTTTTTTTTCCCTTGATTTTATGCTGTATGAATAAGTTTTAGTCACTCTGTTGTATTCGACCCTTTGTGACCCCATGGACTGTAGCCCGCCAGGCTCCCCTGTCCATGGAATTTTCTAGGCAAGAATACTTGCCCTTCCCTTTTCCAGGGGATCTGGCTAACCCAGGGATTGAACTCAGGTCTGATGCTGGGAAAGATCTAAGGTGGGAAGAAAAAGACGACAGAGAATGAGATGGTGCTGGAAGTTGGTGATGGACAGGGAGGTCTGGTGTGCTGCAGTCCTTGGGGTTGCAAAGAGTCGGACACAACTGAGTGACTGAACTGAAATATTCTTGAGAATATGTTTTCTTTTCTCTTGAGTAAATACTGAGAGCATTGCTTGATCATAAGGTATGTCTAACTTCGAAGAAAATTACCACATGGTTTTCCAAAGTGAACCCTTTTTTTATTTATTTAGCATTTTCCTCTGAAGAGAGACTACAGCGTTTATTTTTAACACAGGCTTTTAAAGTAGGTTTGTGTCATTAGCTCCATTGTACAGATTTGAAAACCAAAGTGGTTTCCTAAATGTCTGATGGTCAGTTTATCCCATTTGAGATCATTAACTGTAAAAAGAATAAGAAAAGGCTTGAAACTTAAAAAGAAATGTGAAGTAAATTAAATGTAGAAAGTAGAAAAACTCAAAATTCATTCAGTATTTATAAGCATCTAGATTAAAACAGGTACCGTTCTGAGGGATGGGACCATAAAAATGAATAAAACATGATCCTTGCCCTCAAGGACTCCAAAGAGCTTGGTGGAAGAGGGAGGCCACAGACTGTTCTAGGTGTACTAGCCGAGGACACGGAGTGTGAGCAACACAGGAGTTCTGTGGCTGATCCACTGTGCCGAGGTGAGCGGAAGGGGTGGGATAGAAGAGTCCCTGGGTGAGAAAGGAAGCTTCGCAGAGAAGGCTGAACTTGATGAAGGAGGCACTCTTTGACCAGAGAACAAGTAGCAAGGGTACTTTAGGCAGAAAGTATCACTGCTTCTGTAAAGGCATACAGATGGATAATAACCTTAAAAACTCAGAAATGAAAGTCACCCAGTAGCTTTAGAAAATAAGGTCAACAAATGAACAGGAGTGTGACATTAAAATGAAACCAATTTTGGACTTCCCTGGTGGCGCGGTGGACAGGAGTCTGCCTGTCAACGCCGGGGACATGGGTTTGAACCCTGGGCCTGGAATATCCCACATGCTGTGGAGCAACTAAGCGCCTCTGCCACAACTACTGAGCTCGCACTCTAGAGCCCATGCTCTGCAACAAGAGAAACCACTGCAATGAGAAGCCTGTGCACCACAACGAAGTGGAGCCCCCGCTGGTTGCAACTAGAGAAAACCCACAGGCAGCAACGAAGACCCAGCACAGCTGAAAATAAATAAAAAAAATATTTTAAAAAATAATAAAATGAAGCCAATTTTATAATTTTGCACCGGACTTGAGTAAAATACTAAGCAAAATCCGTAAGTTTGCTCATTAAAGTTCATGGGACTTCCCTAGTGGTCCAGTGGTTAAAAAACTCCACACTCCCAATGCAGGGATGCAGGGAGCATGGGTTTGATCCCTGACCAATCTAGACAGCATATTAAAAAGCAGAGACATTGCCTACAAAGATCCATCTAGTCAAAGCTATGGTTTTTCCAGTAGCCATGTATGGATGTGAGAGCTGGACTATAAAGAAAGCTGAGCACCGAAGAATTGATGCTTTTGAACTGTGGTGTTGGAGAAGACGCTTGAGAGTCCCTTGGACTGCAAGGAGATCCAACCCATCCATCCTAAAGGAAATGAGTCCTGAATATTCATTGGAAGGACTGATGCTGAAGCTGAAACTCCAATACTTGGGCCACCTGATGTGAAGAACTGACTCCTTGGAAAAAACCCTGATGCTGGGAAAGACTGAAGGCAGGAGGAGAAGGGGATGACAGAGGATGAGATGGTTGGATGGCATCTCTGACTTGATGGACATGAGTTTGAGCAAGCTCTGGGAATTGGTGATGGACAGGGAGGCCTGGCGTGCTGCAGTCCCATGGGGTTGCAAAGAGTCAGACACGACTGAGCGACTGAACTAAACTGGGGAACTAAGATACCTCAGGGTGCGTGGCTCACTAAATAACAATAAAAAGTAGCTCATGTCTCTCTTTCTTGTGGGAAGATACTAGCAATGTGTACATTTTGTTTTATTTGGGTTTTCAGAAGACACTGGCAGTGTAACTCCAGCCTGGCAAATTTTCTAAGCTAGGAGAAAGCATGGATATATCCTCTTATGTGTGAGACCTAGTTGAAGACTCCAGCTGAGTATCAGTAACCTCCATCGGATTTGCCTTTGTCTTGGTGGATTGGCACGAGGACAATTTCAAGAACTGATGAGTTTCTAGTATGAAAAGCATATAATGAGAATTCTTGTCTCCGGGAGAATGTCACTGTAATGATAGCCAAAGTAATGAGGCAGAAATACCATGAATAATTGAAAAACACATGGTGAAGAATAATTATGCAAAATTATCTTTTTTCCATTAAAATTTTCATTTGAGATCTTGAGAAGAAGAAAAAAAAAATGAACAAGATAAGCTCCTTTAAAAAGAAAAAGAAATCAAGTAAGACAGGACTTCCCTGGTAGTCCAGTGGTTGGGAGTCTGCCTGCCAGTGTAGGGGACATAGGTTCGACCCCTGGTCTGGGAAGATCCCACATGCTGCAGGGCAGCTGAGGCTGTGTGTCACAACTGCTGAGCTGACAGGCTGCAACTACTGAAGCCTGCCTGCCTGGAGCCCGTGCTCTGCAACAAGAGAAGCCCCCGTTCGCCACAACCACAGAAAGCCCACACAGTACCGAAGACTCAGGGAAGCCAAAAATAAAAATTGATTAATTTTTAAAAATCAAGTAAGACAAAGAGTGTACCCTTTTAGAATTTGATTCTCTCCATGAAAAAGGCATAAACAAGCTTGTGTCCGTGGGATTAGGCATTTAAACTGAATCTCAACTTTCTCTGCATCTAGATTTTTCTGTTCCCAAATCCTACTTCTTCCTCCAGCTTCTAAAATATCTTCAACTGCCCTAGACATTAAGGCCAGAGCACCATGAGGAAGAACTGAATCAAATATCAGGAGCCTTGAGGCAGAAAGTGTATTGAAGGGAAAGTTGGGAAAGCCATTGCGGTGATTTATGGAGACCTAGTTATGCTTTGACAGTAAGGCACAACTTGGAAGTGTGCAAACAGATACAATGTAGGGTTTTCTAGTTTGCAGGAAGCATCTAGGAGATTGTCAGACTTGTAATAAATTCAAGGAGAAAACTAGTCAGTTGGAGTCAACTTATTCCTAATGATTACATTAGTTTTTCCAGGTAACACCATCACTTGGAGCCATTCCCATCTCTTCCAGGCAAACTTACTTTTTGTATTTGTAGAGAAGGAAGAAAGAGACTATCTCTCTGATCCTATTCTCTTGCTTCCTAATAATTTTGAATAGGGCTGACAGACCAATTTCATGTCTATTGTTAGCCCTTATTGACTATGATTTCCTGGTCCTGCATTGAGAAATTTCTTCTTCTTTTTTTTAATGACCTCATTCAATGCTCAAAGCAATAAACATAATATCGAGTCTTTTATTTCACTGCAAATTTCAAGAATCTAAGTTGAAAATCAGTTGGTCTTTCAAGGCCCAAGCTTCATTCATGTGGAGAATTAGAACTTACTAGTTCAGAGACAAAAGACTGTCTTAGAAAGGTTCAAAAGATTTCTTGGATAATAAATGGGTCTTACAGAATGCATTTGGATGAATTAAGTGTAAATGAATCAAGCACAATGGATTAAGTTATCCTTAATTTATTTCATTTCCTATTTATTTATTTAGAAAAATGTTGCACTTCAGTGACTTCCCTGGTGGTCCAGCCCTTAAGATGCTGCACTTCCACTTAGAGGGTCCAGGTCCGATCCCTGGTCAGGAAACAAAGATCCCACATGCTGCATGGCATGACCAGACAAGGTGAAAGAAAATGTGACGTTTTGACTCCTTTCACCCCTTTCTCCCATCCTTCATCCCCCTCCATCTCTGGCAGCCACCAATCTGATCCCTGTATCTTGTCTTTTTTTTTAATTTTAGAGTCCACATGTAAGAGATTTCAGGCAGTATTTCTCTGACTTTTACTTAGCTTAATGCCCTCAAGGTCATCCATGTTGTCACAAATGGTAAGAATTCTTTCCTTTTTTATGGCTGAGTAATACTCTATATTTTAGTAAGTAATACATATTTTTTTCAATCTGTGTGTGTATATACACAAATAAACCCTAAAGATATGTCAATAAACTGTTAGAACTAATAAATGAATTCAATAAGTTTGCAGGATACAAAATCAATACATAAAAGTCTGGTATATTTCTATATATATACATTGCTAACTATCAGAGAAATTAAGGAAAATTCCCATTTTTAACTACATCAAAAAGAATAAAATTCTTAATTTTAACCAAAGAAATGAAAACATATATACTGAAAACTACACACCATTAAGGAAAGAAACTGATGAAGGTACACCTAAGTGGAAAAATACTCCATTTTTAAGGAATGAAATGAAATTAATACTGTTAAAGTGTCCAAACTGTTTGAAGCAAGCTATAGATTCAGTGCAATTCCTATCAGAATTCCAGTGGCAACTGTACAGCTGCTGAATTGCCTTGAACTGACTTGGATTTTTAATTTATACTGTAATTAGGCTGATTTTGCTTCACTATTATTCTGTTATGTCTGTAAATTTCCAATGAAACTGCTTGTTAGGTCAAATTTCTGGGAAAATCACATAAATATGGAACTAGCAGTTGATGAGACTTGTTAAAATTTCTCTTGGAGACACTTTAAAAAGAAATCCACAGACGTTTTCCCAAAACAGCCTTTCTGGTTGTCAAGTGAAATAGGTGAGCAATTAGGCTTTGGTCCTCTGAGTAGACTCAGAATTTTCTGCTGACTGGCCGTGTCCTGTCTCCACCCCTCTGCTATCATTCAGGTCCTTGGCTGTACTCTCAGGGAATAAAGAAGAGTTTGTGGTTGAAATATTTTGACTACAGTACTTCCTGACAAAAGACTAAAACCTTTTTAGCCATTAGAAAAATTACTTGGGCTACAGTTTCATAATGCCAGGAATTTCTGAAATAGAATTTTTTGGAAAACTGACAGTAACTTTAACCATTGTAATAAACCACAATGACATCAAAATGCTTCTGCAAAATGACTGATACAAAGTGGTTTTGAAAAATTTTAGCGCTGGAGTTTGTAGCTGAAGCAAAAAGTGTTATGTGAACAATCTTTGTCAGACATTATTTTAGTGCTGCTAATTTTCACAAAGCTTTCACATTTTGCAAATGCAATCCCACTGCCAACTATTTTCTTCAAACTAGTTTTCAAGCATCTGTGATACTTAACAGTTGGTTTCTGTAGTATTTGAAAGCTGATTTAGGTGCATGAAATTGGTAAGGCTCAATTTAAATAATTTGGTAAAATTCTATTTATTTTTAGTTGATCTAGGAGAAGATATTTGAAACTGGAGAATAAACTGGATAGGAAACTTATTAGGGTAGTGGTCTGATTGCTTTGGCAGAGTGGATTCCAAAAATTTTAAATGTAAGTTTCCCATGGGTAAGGACTTAGTCACTTTGTATCCAGTGCTTAGAGAGTGGAGCATGAAGGTGGCTCAGTCCTGTCCGACTCTTTGCGACCCCATAGACTGTAGCCTACCATACTCCTCTGTCTGGGGGATTCTTCAGGCAAGAATACTGGAGTGGGTTGCCATTTCTCCAGGAGATCTTCCCAACCCAGGGATTGAACCCGGTCTCCCACATTGCAGGCAGAAGCTTTACCATCTGAGCCACCAGGGAAGCTCAGGTAAATGCTTAAGACATAATTGGAAATAGAGATGGAAAAAATGGAACTGGATGGGGGCAATAAGATAGCCCAATTGGTTCAGTGTTACTGTGGGTAATTTTAGAAAATACTGATTATTTCGCTGCATCAGGTCTTAGTTGCTGCACGTGGGATCTTCCTTGGGGTCGGCAGGCTCAGTAGCTGTGGCCTGGTGGGCTTAGTTGTCCCACAGTATGTGGGATCTTAGTTCCCCAACCAGGGATTGAACCCACTTCCGCTTCATTGGAGGGCAGATTCTTAACCAGTAGATCACCTGGGCAGCCCCTGGGCACAACTTGATAACACTTTGCTAGTTGAATGTTCCCATTTCCTGTATAACTCAGCAATTCTATCAGTAAGTACCCTACAACTGCTTCTGCACATGGACACAAGGAGACATCCATAAGGACATTCATAGCAAGATGAAAATGGCATTTCCACCTTCTTTTCTGCAAGCATTGAATAGATGCAGAGTCTATCTCTGTGGATGAAGTGACCTAGAATTTTAGTTATATGCGTAACTCATTAGGGAAGTGCTTAAAAATAAACAGAAGATTTTCATAGAACTACACATTCCTTTTTCACTCTGGGTAATTTTAACATGGCATCAGACTGGCAAGTCACCTCTAATAAAATGTAAACTGAAAACAGATTTTTTTTTCCTTCATTGTCTAGACTATTTAATTTTGTTCTCCTTTGCTATTTTGTCTAGTTTCAAAAGGAGCGGCTTCATGTGAAATTTGTGGGAAGGCTGCTATTCAGAGTTTAATGCCATTATGTAGTAGCCCCATGAAAATCCAGCAGGAAGAATGTAGATACTTCTAGAAGATGCTGAAAACTATTTGAAAAGTGAAGAATTCATAGATATAATTTCTCTAAAGTCATCGAGTTGGAGATTGAATAAATGGATAATTGAATGAATGAGTGATTCAAAATACATCATTAATGAATTGGAAGTAATCAACTATGTCACCTGGTCCTAAAAATATTCCTGAAAGGGCTTCTCTAGTGATTCAGATGGTAAAGAATCTGCCTGGAATGCTGGAGACGTGGGTTCAATCCCTGGGTTGGGAAGATCCCCTGGAGAAGGAAATGGCTACCCGCTCCAGTAATCTCGCCTGGGAAATCTCATCAATAGAGGAGCCTGGCTTGCTACAGTCCATGGGGTCACAAAGAGTCGGACACGACTGAGTGACTAACATTTTTTTTTTTCCCTAAAGGATGAAGCATGTGATAAAGCCATTGAATTCCGCGGTCGAAATCCCACTGGCAAATGACAGCCTCTGTAAATGCATCTCTTTACAGCATTGTGGTGATAGAGAAGACAGTCTCTGAGTTCGGGAATGCTAGTGCTGGTGGAACTCCTGGGGGACAGGGAGGGCAAGCACATGATTGGAGCAAAGGTCTATCCCACTGAGGCTGATTCTGCTGGAGGGGTCTCCTGCTGACCCGTTGGGGCATGGTGCCATCTCAGGGTCTCAGTGTTGATCAGATGCCAGCAGGTTGGACATTCAGCCCCTGCAGAAGCCAGACCAGAGTTGAGGAGGGAATAAGCTACTGGCGTGTACAGCTTCCACCCCGCCTCCTATGTCCTTTGTTCCTGAACCCCTGGAACAGGCTTGTAGGTGACGAGGAAAGACTGACACAGGTCCACAGGTTAGATCAACTTGACCGCCTGGTTTTTGCTAGGGGCTAGGTTTTTCTCTCCTCATATCCATGAGTTTATGTATTTGGAGAAGGGCCTTAAGGGAGATTATTGTTGTTGTTTAGACAGTAAGTCGTGTCCTACTCTTTGTGACCCCATGGACTATAGCCCACCAGCCTGCTCTGTCTATTGGGATTCTCCAGGCACAAATACTGAAGTGGGTTGGTATTTCCTTCTCCAGGGGATCTTCCCGACCCAGGGATGGAACCCATATCTCCTGAATTGGCAGGAGGATTCTTTACCATCTGAGCCACCAGGGAGTCCCCTTAAGGAGATGCTGCTGCTGCTGCTGCTAAGTCACTTTAGTCATGTCTGACTCTGTGCGACCCCACAGACAGCAGCCCACCAGGCTCCCCCGTCCCTGGGATTCTCCAGGCAAGAACACTGGAGTGGGTTGCCATTTCCTTCTCCGATGCATGGAAGCGAAAAGTGAAAGTAAAGTTGCTCAGTCGTGTCCTGACTCTTGGTGACCCCATGGACTCCAGCCTACCAGGCTCCTCCGTCTGTGGGATTTTCCAGGCAAGAGTACTAGAGTGGGGTGCCATTGCATTCTCCCTTAAGGAGGTGATTCAAGTTAAATGAGGCCCTACAGAGTGGGCACTAATCCAACAGGACTGTTGTCCTTAGAAGAGGAGGGAGACTAAATGTTCATTATAGCTCAGTAGAGCTGGAAGAAATGTGAATAAACAAAAGTGAGGAACAAAGGGGAAAAAAGACAAGGAGACCTCAAAGAGCTCTCTCACCAGTGGCGCTCAGAGGGGAGGCCCGGTGAGGACCGAGAGAAGGCCGCCTTCTCTTAACCAGGAAGAGAGGCTTCACGGAAACCAGCCCTCGTGGCACCTTGCTGTTGGGACTTTTAGCCTCCACAACATGGGGAAAGAAATGGCTATTGTCTAAGCCTGCCAGGCAGTGGAATTGTAATCTGGCCACCTGTACAGATTCTGTACACATTCCAAAACACATTCCAGCCACACGTCTCTCCCATGCCTTCCTGCCACTAAACAGTTTATTTTTTCCAAATCCCCATCAGCGTGGTGAACCTGCTACCACTGCCCAGGAGTCAGGTGGTCATTCCTCAGATGTCCTTCCCTTTTCTACAGTAAAGCAGGAGGACGCTTCTTGCAGGCCGCCCCTACTCGTTGGGTCATCCCTGCTGTCTGGTTCCATCCTACCATGTACATCCATGAATAAATCCGGCCAGTTTCTCTTTCTCTGCAAGTGGCTGCAAGGAGCTTTCCATCGGTCCACCAGTGTGTGTGGAGAGGGGAGCAGACAAGCTGTAGGAAGAGGTGCCATGGAGTGTGGACCGCCTGATTTGAGGTTTCTAGACCTGCAGAGCCTGGTCTCAGTACATCAAGCACAGCACGCTGCTGGGCATGCCCTGGGTGTGAGGGCCAGTGGGTCAAATGGTCAGTCCCTCTGGGGCCCTCAAACTGTCCAGGAGCTGCTTTTCAACTGCAAAAATAGTTATCAGCAGGACTACTTCCCTGGAGGTCCACTGGTTAAGAATCCGCCTGCCAGTGCAGGGGACATGGCTTCAACCCCTGGTCCGGGAAGATCCCACGTGCTGAGGGATAACTAAGCCCATGCTCCACGACTACTGCAGCCTGTGAGCCTAGAGCCTGTATTCAGCAATGAGAAGCCACCGCACTGAAGAGCCCCGCTCATTGTAACAAAGAGTAGCCCCCACTCATTGAAACTAGAGAAAGTATCCGCTCACAGCAACGAAGAATCAGTGTGAGTAAAAACAAAAAAGTTACTGAAAAAAAAGTATTTATCAGCAGTTGGCTTTACTTGGCTCTTATTGGGTCTTCCCAGGCCCTCCCCACCCCCAATCCCACCCCCATAGCATCTCTGCCACAGACTCTCCCAGGCCATTGGATCTGCAGCTCACAGGGCTTGTAACACAGCCTGGATTTGTTTCAGAACCTTTCATACCCTCTGCCCATTCCAAATGGGCAGCCTGGTAGGTTACCCAGTGAGTCGGTCAGAGGGGCACACAGCAACACGTGGTTGAAGCCGCCTCTAATAGCTCGGTGCTGTGTCTCCCTAGGGGTGTGGGGCGGGGCACAGCAGCTGTCTCCCACTTGCAGAAGAAGACATCCCAGCATGCCCCAGGCCCCTGGGACCATCACTGATGCCGCGGCCCCTGGACTTCCCAGGGGGTTAGCTCCTACCCCCTTGGCACGTGTTTTGCCAACGCACCCAAGGCTCCTGCCCCCTCCTGCTCCCCGGATCCAATTAGCATAATGCCATCAGAGTAATGGACCAGCATGACGTTCTGCAGAGTATCAGGCAAACAAGCGCCCTCCTGATTGTGTCCAAACAACAGGATTTGATTTAGTTCTGAGGCAGAACAGTTACGATAAACTGTTGTCCTTGACACATGGAGACAAACTGCTTTTAATTTTTTTGCTGATAGAGAAGGGGGGTAGTGAAAGCATTTTACAGATAATTTGGTGCATACTAGGTGCTGGAGAGTTGGACTGTGAAGAAAGCTGAGCACTGAAGTATTGATGCTTTTGAACTGTGGTGCTGGAGAAGATTCTTGAGAGTCCCTTGGACTGCAAGAAGATCCAACCAGTCCATTCTGAAGGAGATCAGCCCTGGGATTTCTTTGGAAGGAATGATGCTAGAGCTGAAACTCCAGTACTTTGGCCACCTCATGCAAAGAGTTGACTCATTGGAAAAGACTCTGATGCTGAGGGGATTGGAGACAGGAGGAGAAGGGGATGACAGAGGATGAGATGGCTGGATGGCATCACTGACTCGATGGACATGAGTTTTGGTAAACCCGGGAGTTGGTGATGGACAGGGAGGCCTGGCGTGCTGTGATTCACAGGGTCACAAAGAGTCGGACACGAGTGAGCAATTGAACTGAACTGAACTGAGGTGCCAGAACAATGGAAACAGTGACAGACTTTATTTTCTTGGGCTCCAGAATCACTGCAGATGGTGACTGCAGCCATGAAGTTAAAAGATTCTTGCTCCTTGGAAGAAAAGCCATGACCAACCTAGACAGCATGTTCAAAAGCAGAGACATTACTTTGCCGATAAAGGCCTGTCTAGTCAAAGCTATGGTTTTTCCAGGAGTCATGTATGGATGTGAGAGTTGGACTATAAATAAAGCTGAGTCCTGAGGAATTGATGCTTTTGAACTGTGGTGTTGGAGAAGACGCTTGAGAACCCCTTGGACTGCAAGGAAATCCAACCAGTCCATTCTAAAGGAAATCCGTCCTGAATATTCATTGGAAGGACTGATGCTGAAGCTGAAACTCCAATACTTTGACCACCTAATGTGAAGAATTGACTCACTGGAAAAGACCCTGATGCTGGGAAAGATTGAAGGCAGGAGGAGAAGGGGAGGACAGAAGATGAGATGGTTGGATGGCATCACCAACTCAATGGACGTGAGTTTGAGCAAGCTCCGGGAGTTGGTGACGGACAGAGAAGCCTAGCGTGCTGCAGTCCTTGGGATCTCAAAGAGTTGGACATTACTGAGCAACTGAACTGAACAGAGGTGACAGAAAGTGTTGCCTTTGGAGCAGCCAACCCATAACAACCCTGATGAGGAAGCCAGGGTTATAAACATGCCAGCCAGTCTCCAAGCTCCTGCTGGTGCCTCCAGGTACTCAAATCCAAATAAAATCCAATCCTACAGGTTAGACTGTGGGACAGGAGACAGAGCAGAGAAGGCAGAGACTGGGTCAGAGATGCAAATGGAAACCAGCATGACATAGTGCACGCTTGATAAATGAAGTGAATAATTGGATTCTGACGTTAAAGGCTTCTCTGGTGGCTCAGTGGTAAAGAACCTGCCTGCGATGCAGAAGACCCAGGTTCCATCCCTGGGTTGGGAAGATCCACTGGAGAAGGGATTGGCTACCCACTCCAGTATTCTTGCTTGGGGAATCCCATGGACAGAGGAGACTCCCAGCTGCCACTGCCTGTTTTGAGACCCATGACCCAGGTCCCACTCGGCACTAACTCTTTCTTTTCTCTCTCTTGCCCTCATAAGTAATTGTCTTATGTCTGAGCCATGTTCTATCTATTTTTCTTTTCTCTGCGTATATTTTGTTTGGCATTGCTTAACATCTGTAGAGGATGAAGGGCATCCTGACTGGAAAGCCAAGCATTGTTATTATACTTTGTATCTTAAATCATGGAAAATTCATTCCTTTCTCCTTGTAGGGTCTGTTCTGCAATACACTGACATTGTGTCTTTCTTACTTTTCATGCACAGCAAAACCAGAACTTACCTTTCAGATCATCACAGTATCCCTTTTCTGAACTCCGAAACATAGTTATTCCATGAGGGAAACAGGCATGGGAGAGAAGACCTTTGATGTTCAGGGGCTTCACCTGCTGTCTCTACCTGCCCCCAGCCCCGCCTGGGAGGAGGAGCACATGCCGAGGTCATGTGTACTCTCCACTTGCAGAATTTAATGCCGCCTTGTCAGCATGTTTCTCCTTACGAGTCACCCTAAGTCACTTTTGCTTCCCCTTCCTTCTCTCCAGTCTCAGTGGAAATGAACAGCTGGCTGGCCATCCTTGCTCCCCTCCTCCCCTCTCCTCTCCTCGGGAGCAGAGTCCTTTTGTAGCAAGAGATCATTCTTTAGTCACTCTGGAGCCATTTCTCTCCCTGGATGACTCATATCCCTTTCTTGAAAGTCCGACCTCGGTTTTATCATTCTGAGCGGTTAGTCATCAGATGGCTTTTCTTTGAAATCCTCCCTAAGCGCTTTTCCTCGCTAAGGTCCGAATGAGTTGGTTACTCTTTTGCAGAGCATTTCCAGGAGGGCTGAGACCATAATCCTTTTCATAATTCTTAGGATAAAAACATAAAACCCAATGAAGTAAACCGCTGACAACTGTGCCCTGACAAATAAGGAAGCAAATACATGGAGTTGGGGGATTACCCTCATTTCTCTTAAATATTCCGTTATGTTTCTTGCTCTGAACCAGGTCCTTACCTGCTAGGCTGCTGTCCTCCCTGATGTCCATTTTCTCCTTTGTAATCAAACCCTTAGTTATTGGCTGGACAAGAGACCCCTCAGAGTAGGGACTCTTTCTTAGGCTCCTTCCTAGCTCAATGGGACTGTGATCAGCGGAATGATATAGGAAATGTTGCATGTGAGTACTGACAAATAATTTTAAAGGGTAAGCACAGGCCCTGTGACCCTTTCTCCCTTCTCCTTGCCTGGAAAAGGAGATGAGATGGTAGAGACCAAGCACCTTCAGGGGCCACGAGGATGCTGTCTGCAGAGGAAGAGCTGTACAACTATCGGCCTGGACCCAGATGATCACGTTAGAGCGGCCTGGGCTGCCTACCTTCTGGCTTGTTTTATGTGTGAGAGATATTCATTTCTATTTTCATAAGCCTCTTGTGTGTGTGTATCTCTGTGTGTGTATGTAGGGGCAAGAGTATGTATTTATTTCATGCAGCTAAACTTGACTCAATGGGCCTTAGGAGGTGTTTATATGTGTTTTGTTTTGTTTCACTTGCAGAGAATGATACAGAAACTATCCAGCTGGTTATGTTTTCCTCTCCTCTGTGTAAGAATAGCTCAAGTGTACCAAATGCTTACTAGGCTTCCCAGGTGGCTGAGTGGTAAAGAATCTGCCTGCCAATGTCAGAGATGCAGGAGATGAGGGTTCGATCCCTGGATTGGGAAGATCCCCTGGAGGAGGAAATGGCAACCCTCTCCAGCATTCATGCCTGGAGAATCCCATGGGCAGAGGATCCTGGTGGGCTACAGTCCATGGGGTCACAAAGAGTCGGACATGACTGAGCATGCACGCACACTAAATGCTTTCTCTCTAGCAGGTATCTGGTATGCCTTGATATTAATCCTGACACACATGCTTCTACGATGCTGCTTTTATTTTCATTTTCAATGAAAGTACACTGACACCGAGAGGCAAATAACATGCTCAAGGTCACACAGTTGGTTAAGAGCGGATACAGGATTTGCATCCGACAGCCTGGCCCCAGAGCCCACCATCTTGGTACTTCATATAAATTTGGATTCTGTTCCCCAGTTCAGTTCAGTTCAGTCGCTCAGTCGTGTCCGACTCTTTGCGACCCCATGAATCGAAGCACGCCAGGCCTCCCTGTCCATCACCAACTCCCGGAGTTCACTCAGACTCATGTCCATCGAGTCAGTGATGCCATCCAGCCATCTCATCCTCTGTCATCCCCTTCTCCTCCTGTCTCCAATCCCCCCAGCATCAGAGTCTTTTCCAATGAGTCAACTCTTTGCATGAGGTGGCCAAAGTACTGGAGTTTCAGCTTTAGCATCATTCCTTCCAAAGAAATCCCAGGGCTGATCTCCTTCAGAATGGACTGGTTGGATCCCTTGCAGTCCAAGGACCTATCAAAAAGGTGTTCATAATAGCTACCGTTCACTGAGTCCCTGCTCCATGCAGGCACACTGATGAGACAGAAAGCAAATTCTAGAAAGCCTGGACTGAACTGGGCAGAGGGGAAGCAGAGCAAGCAAGGCAGCCGGGAGCCCAAATGGCGCATGTTTCCAACATCAGAGCACCTTTCAACAGTGCTGGGTAGCATAATTTTCCTCTCTTTCCACTGATGTATTTTGAAATTGTGATTGACAGATGCATTCTTTTTGATGCTCAGTGATCCACGACTCTTTCTTGTGCTTCTGTCTAAATTACTCTCTTAAATTGCTTCATCTGGACTCTCCCTTTGTTTTATGTTGAGAATACTGATATCATACAAATCTTATTCATCAAATGCTTAGATTAGCTCTGGAAAGTACTTACCCTGCGGTACATCTTGTCTTACTGACTCATATCCAAACTCATCACGAGACAAAAGAACATGAAGTATAATAAAAATACAGTAATTTCTCAGCTATTAACCCGCAGATATTAAACTACAAATAAAGTCAAGTAAAAGATTCTTCGGTGTCACTTAATGAACTAACATTTAAAAATCATCCCCTTTTAGACTAACAACCTTGGGAAAATTCAATACTCAATATACTCAATAAAGTATTGATTGATGCCACGTGAAAATAACCATTCTTTTTAAATTCTCCTTTAGCTATTCTTTAACAGGAGAAAACTCTTCTCCGTTTGCATTTTGAACAATTAGTAAGGTGAACTTTCAGTCCAAATTAAACTATCTTTCCCCATGAAATTCTGTCATACATTTTTATGCTCCTCTGCTTCTTGAATAATCGATCTCACCATCTTTTTAATTGAGAGCTACATATGAAAGTGTGACTCATGAGTATAAATCCTACACATTGCAACTTTGAACCAATATTGCAAATTAAATTCTCTGAGCCTTTTTTTTATGCTGATGCACTGTAATGATACAAATAATATCAGCTGCAAGATATAAAATTTAGCTATTTGTAGCTAAGTTGGTTATAGGGCTTTGAACTACCCAACTAGTACTTGAATATGGAATCAGTATAACTTCTATAGTATCATGCAGTATACTGTAAGAGCAAATGGTGTAGCATAAAAACCACTCCTTGTTGTTCAGTCACTCAGTCGTGTGACTCTTTGTGACCCCATGGACTGCAGCACTCCAGGCTTCCCGTCCTTCACTATCTCCTGGAGTCTGCTAAAACTTTTGTCCATTGAGTCAGTGATGTCATCCAACCAACTTAACCTCTGCTGTCCTCTTCTCCTCCTGCTCTCAATCTTTTCCAGCATGGGGGTCTTTTCTAAACCACTTAAAAAGAGACAAACTCCATAGTTTTGATCACTATTAAAAAATAAAATTCTGTATTGCAAAAATGTGGCATGCAAAAAAGCAAACTGCAGATTTGCAAAATTAATATACAAGACAAAAATATAGAGAGCTCACAAAAATAACTTAAAAAACCATAGGACACCAACAGAAGCATAGGGAAAGACTACAGACACAAAATTCATGAAAGAAGAGGTATAAACAGCTAATAAACATAACAAAAGTTATTCTCAAAAACAAAGAGATGCAAATTAAAAGACGCAGTGATTTAAAATATCTCACCTGCGCAAACATGTTAAAGCAACGCTCAGTTAAATAGAAGCGGTTGGAGTGTGCATTCTTGCTCTGCTCTGATCTTAGGGAGAAACCCTTTGGTCTGAATCCATTAACTATGATGCTAGTTGAACATTTTTCATAGATACTCTTGATCCGGTTGAAGAAGCTCCTTTTTATTCCAAAATTCCCTTTTGTTCTCTAGTTTGCCAATAATGCTCAAGGTTGGCAACAATGTCACAAGACAGACACAGATTCTCTGCTATGGGAGTATATGTTTGCACACTGTCTCTAAAATCAAGTTAGCACTATGTATCAAATACATATGCCATATGTTTAATTTTTTTTTCTTTGGCCACACCCTGGGGCATGAGGGATCTTAGTTCCCTACCTGGGATCGAACTGCCTGCAGTGGAAGCTTGATTCCTAAACCCTGGACCACCAGGGAAGTCCCTGGGTCATATTTCATGCAAGTACTTTTGCTTCCACAAACCAGACCTAAGACAGTCATCTGATATATGCCTAAAGATTTATTTACAAAAATATTCTTTGAAATGTTATTCATAACAGTGACAAACTGAAAAATAACATAAGGTCAGTATTAGGACAATGGTTAAGACAATTATGGCTGAACATAAAAGAGTAATATGCAACCATTCCTTTTCAATTTGCAGAGGCTTTTTAATGCTTGAAAATGGGCGTGGGGGAAAGTATGATAAAGATCAGTTCTGGTCCAGGAATCTGGCTTCAGGGTCAAAGAGGTGAGATGAATGGATTTGAAGTGACAGGGCTCTGAGATCCTGACCAGGGACATGATTTGGGGACCAGAGACAGGGAAGACTTAAATTAGGGTCACAAGCCCACAGATCTGCGTTCAGTGGGGGAAGAAGTAGAACCCAGTGTAGGAAAGAAGAAGCAGACTGAGAGTCACAGTGAGGAACAGAGCAGAGGAGACAGGGACCATGCTGCCAGTGCAGGAGATGCAAGAGGTGCGGGTTGGATCTCTGGGTTGGGAGAATCCCCTGGAGGAGGAAGTGTCAACCCACCGGAGTGTTCTTGCTTGGGAGAGCCCATGGACAGAGAAGCCTGGTGAGCTACAGTCTACGCAGTCCCGAAGAGTCAGACACTACTGAGCAACGAAAACCTAAAGCAACTAAGGTTCCAACAGAGAAAGGGGGGAGGAAGCCATGATTTCCCAGGGGGTAGGAATTATGTTTATCTTGTTCCCTACTGATTCCCTCGCTATAAGCTCATTCCTGGTTCTTAGTTGGTGTCCAGGAAACATTTATTTAACAAACGTTTGTGGGCAGGGTAAAGGGAAGAGACACATAATCAAATTCCCAGCCACGAGGAAACAGGTTTATTAATATAAAACCTAGTTTTCTTTGGTAGGAGGATAAGCTGCATGAAGAGGAGCACTGGGATTTAAATGGGAAAGTTATCTGTCAGGTCCAAATGTGCTGACTAAGGAGCACACAGCAGATAATCACGACGGTGGACTGGAAATGTTCACCTGCAGTGGTTTTCAAAATCAATGAAATAGACCAAAGATGAAGAACCAAGTGTAAATCTATTAAAAGGCAATTGGGGAAATATAGATGCAGACTGGGTATTTGGCAGTGCTAAACAATTATTGTTCATTTAGGTGTGATAATAATAGTTTGGTGATCTCAAAGAAATACAAGGAAATATTTACAGATAAAGTAAGAAGATATCTTGATTTTCTTCAAAGTCATCCTGAGGTGTCCAGGGGTAGGGGTACAGATGAAACAAGCGTGGCTATGTATTGATAACTGCCAAACTGGGTGATGGCAAAGGAACTTTCTGGGGTGATGGGAAAATTCTTTCTATTGATAGAGTGTGGCAGGCAAACAAGTATATGCATGCATGCTGAGTTGTGTCCAACTCTGTGCAGCCCCATGGACTATAGCTTACCAGACTCCTCTGTCCGTGGAATTTTCCAGACAAGAATACTGGAAGGGGTTGCCATTTCCTCCTCCAGAGGATCTTCACGACCCAGGGATTGAATCCAAATCTCCTGCGTCTCCTGCATTGGCAGGCAGATTCTTTACCACTGTGCAGCAGGGAAGCCTCAAACAAGCATATGATTTATCAAAGCATATTGTACACTTAAAATCCATGCATTTTACTACATGCAAATTTTCTGTAGAAAAATTGGATGATGAGTAAATTGGGTTCTGTTTATTCAGTGGGTAAGTTGGGTTATATTTACCCAATGGGTAAATTGGGCTCTAAATTGGGTTACTATTCTCTCTGCTTTTTTAATATATTTGAAAATTTTCATAACAAAAAAAGCAAAAAGGAAAGAAGAAAGAATCTACTGCAGTCTTGGCAGCAGGGAAATTATTTAAATTGGAGTAGTGGCATGGAAAGAAGGCAGAAAGATAAAGAGTGAGATCTTTTAGGTTCAAACAGGTGATTGGATTGCTGGATGGAGCAGGATTTGGCCTCCCTGGAACACTCACCTGGTGCCTCAGAACTGCGGTTGGTTTGGGTCGCTTTGAGCCAGGCATTAGAACAGGAGAACACAAAAGAATTCATCTGGTATTTTCCAATGCAGTTCTTATTTTCTCCAACCAGCTTCATTACCTGCATCATCAAAATGCCCGCTTGATATTCTCATCCACGGAACTGCTACTCCACCATCTCTCAAGGGAAGAAAACAAGAAAACAGTGAGAAGAAATTTTCTTTGATGTGCTTTGGTTTTAGGGTTGAGACTTTCTCAGACCATTTCATAGTAGAACCAGGAGGAAGGATATTTAGGGCTTTCCAGGGTATGCTTAATCCTAGAGATCCGGTACCTTGACTCTTTCCCTGGATGGCTTCTTCTGTTCGAACTATGTCAACAGAATAGATCATATTGCCATTTTCGTGTGTGTTGAGTTGTTTTCATTTTTATATTTGAATGCGAGCAATCTCTCTGGGGATATTTTCCTGAAGATCTGATATTCTAATTACTAACAATGACTATGAGTGGTGTTTGATGGAAGAGTTAGGGAGCAGGGATGGTCGAGGAGAGTTTTCAGGAAAAGGCTGGCAGGTCCTGAGCATGTAACTAGTGTGAACAGGTTCTAACATGGCATGTGCCTGGGCAGGAAGGCAGCGTATTCACCCAGAGCTTTACAATAACATTCTGAGTAACATTCAAACATACCGTTAAATGCATTGTTCCAGACGTATGCTGACAGGGTGGAAAGAAGACACTACCTGAGGCAGCTCTGGCCTGGAGGTGGATCGTTCCCCTAGTCCTGCTCCAGTGGACACATTTACCTAGCCTCTCTTCCTTGCTTCTTCTCTTCTCCCTGTTTTTTAGAGCTTAAATGTTTTGTCTTCTGGTTCTGAAGATCAGAAGTCTGACACATGCCTCACTGGGCTAAACTCAAGGTCTGGGCCAGGCTGTATTCCTTTCTGGACACTCTAGGGAGAGGTCATTTCCTTGCCTTTTCCAGCTTCAAGGGACCACCCACATTCCTTGGCTTGTCCCCTTCCACCATCTTCAAAGCTAGCATCCTAGCATCTCTGTGAAACCCCTCTCATCATCACATTTTGCTTCTTCCCTTCTGACTGAATGCTTGCTTTGGCCAAAGTGGCCCTCATCCCCCAAACAGTCTCATGCCTCAAGGAGAGCTGACCTACAGAGCAGGTCTGGGGGCAAGCCTGCTTAGTCAACCAGCAAATCCCACATCTGTACCCTGCCAGTGATCTGCTCAGAAACTAACTTGTGTCTGTTTTCTCCACTTAAATGTGGAGGAACTCCACGAGAATGTGGATGGTCATCTGCCTTGCCAAGAACTTGGAACAGTGTTGGGCACAGAATTCTCACTTAATGAATGAATTTATATTTTCCACTCCTCTTTGGCAAACTTTAATTGACCACCCACTTTATGTCAGGGACTCTTCTGAGTTCTGGGGATGAGAAGATATATAAGACTTAAGGATGGGTTTCCCAGGTGGCTTGGTGGTAAATAATCCACCTGCCAATGCAGGAGACATTAGAGACACAGGTTCAATCCCTGTGTTGGGAAGATCCCCTGGAGGAGGAAATGGCAACCCACTCCAGTATTCTTGTCTGGGAAATCCCATGGACAGAGGATCCTGGTGGGCTACAGTCCATGGGGTCATGAAGAGTTGGACATGACTGAGTGACTGAGCTCACCTAAGATCAAGGAGTTTAGCAGGGAAGACAGACAGTTCCCTAACAACGCACCATGGCAAACACTGTCATGAAGTCACACAGAGAAGGCCGAGTGGGCAAGGCTTCCCAACACCTCCAACAGGGAGCAGATCATGAAGGATGAAGAATTAGGGCAAATGCAGTGACAAAGTATCTTGTTGCCCAAACCAGGACACCGTGGAGAGTGAAAGGAAAGCTAGTCATAATTACACCGAACAACAGGTGTAAGCAGAGACCGCTCTGGGCAAACCATGCCATGTGTGCCTTGGCGGAAGCCCGCGGAGACAGGGAGATGTCTGTGTGCTGTGGTAGGGGAGGGGCCGGGCTGGCAGGTGGGGGCCCGTGTGAGGGGTGTATTCTGGTGAGCAAGGAGCCCAGGCGTGTCCTCCAGGGTTGGGGCCTGTGGGGCTTCTTGGCAGGAGAGCAGCAGAATCAGATCTGCATTTGGGACAACAGCTCTGGCCATGACGGGGAGAAAGGTCTGGAGGGACACAGGTCAGAGGAGGGAGACCAGACCAGAGGAGGGACACAGACCAGAGGAGGGACACGGACCAGAGAGGGACACAGGTCAGAGGAGGGACACAGACTAGAGGAGGGAGACCAGACCAGAGGAGGGACACGGACCAGAGAGGGACACAGGTCAGAGGAGGGAGACCAGACCAGAGGAGGGACACAGACCAGAGGAGGGACACGGACCAGAGGAGGGACACAGACTAGAGGAGGGAGACCAGACCAGAGGAGGGACACAGGTCAGAGGAGGGACACAGGTCAGAGGAGGGAGACCAGACCAGAGGAGGGACACGGACCAGAGAGGGACATGGACCAGAGAGGGACACAGGTCAGAGGAGGGACACAGACCAGAGAGGGACACAGGTCAGAGGAGGGAGACCAGACCAGAGGAGGGACACAGACCAGAGGAGGGACACGGACCAGAGAGGGACACAGACCAGAGGAGGGACACAGACCAGAGGAGGGTGACCAGACCAGAGGAGGGACACAGACCAGAGGAGGGACACGGACCAGAGAGGGACACAGGTCAGAGGAGGGAGACCAGACCAGAGGAGGGACACAGACCAGAGGAGGGACATGGACCAGAGGAGGGAGACCAGACCAGAGGAGGGACACAGGTCAGAGGAGGGACACAGACTAGAGGAGGGAGACCAGACCAGAGGAGGGACACGGACCAGAGGAGGGACACGGACCAGAGGAGGGACATGGACCAGAGAGGGACACAGGTCAGAGGAGGGACACAGGTCAGAGGAGGGAGACCAGACCAGAGGAGGGACACAGGTCAGAGGAGGGACACAGACTAGAGGAGGGAGACCAGACCAGAGGAGGGACACGGACCAGAGGAGGGACACGGACCAGAGGAGGGACATGGACCAGAGAGGGACACAGGTCAGAGGAGGGACACAGGTCAGAGGAGGGAGACCAGACCAGAAGAGGGACATGGACCAGAGGAGGGACACGGACAAGAGGAGGGACACGGACCAGAGGAGGGACACGGACAAGAGGAGGGACACGGACCAGAGGAGGGACATGGACAAGAGGAGGGACACGGACCAGAGGAGGGACATGGACAAGAGGAGGGACATGGACCAGAGAGGGACACGGACCAGAGGAGGGAGACCAGACCAGAGGAGGGAGACCAGACCAGAGGAGGGAGACCAGACCAGAGAAGGGACACGGACCAGAGAGGGACATGGACCAGAGAGGGACATGGACCAGAGGAGGGAGACCAGACCAGAGAAGGACACCGACCAGAGGAGGGAGACCGGACCAGAGGAGGGAGACCAGGCCAGAGGAGAGAGACCAGACCAGAGGAGGGAGACTAGACCAGAGGAGGGACACAGACCAGAGGAGAGAGACAAGACTGGAGGAGGAACACAGAATAGAGGGGGCACACCAGACTGGAGGAGGGATACCAGACCAGAGGGGCATGCTGAGGCTTGTAGCAGGATGCAAGGGCGTGTTCCAAAGGAAACATATTGACCAGGTGCTCCTGAGGTGGCCCTGACGGAGGGGCAGAGTGGGGAAGGTAGAAATGGGTGACGCTCACGTTCCCAGCCTCAGAGACCAGTGGCTTCTGCTGGAGACAAGCAGAGAATGACCTCAGCTGCTTGGCAGACTCTGAAGAGTCATCAGGGAGCAGACACAGGAAGCTGAACCTTGCAAGGCCAAGTGCCCAGCCAAGCGGGCAATCCAAGGGCTGAGTCACTCCATCCA
Source organism: Ovis canadensis (assembly GCF_042477335.2). Taxonomy (NCBI): domain Eukaryota; kingdom Metazoa; phylum Chordata; class Mammalia; order Artiodactyla; family Bovidae; genus Ovis; species Ovis canadensis. The sequence goes on from NC_091254.1 coordinate 46,919,637, forward strand.
AGGGGTCAGCACAGGTGGAAAACAGGAATCAAGGTGACTCATGGGGCCCAGGGAAGCCCGTGAAGGAGAAGTGCTGAAGCAGATGGGCAGTGGGGCAGGAACCGAAGGAGGCCTGGTTTCACATTGAGCCACAGGCATGTCTGGTGTGTTTGTAGCCTCCGAATCCTAATAGTGATTCAGAAAGGAGCGGAGACCCCTGGGCAGACCCATGGGGGCACTCGAAGGCAGGCCATAGGGTGGGGAGGCATACGGGGTGGCAGAAGAGAAGCTGTAGGCAGGTCAGTGTGGGGCCCAGAGGGTGGAGGAACTCAGTCTAAACGAATGCATTGACACTGTCTGTGTATAAGTCCTTGGTGAGTATTTTTCATGATTATTTTTTATTGTGGTGAAATGTATAATCCATAGCATAAAATTTACCATATTAACCATTATTAAGTATACAGTCCAATGGCATTAAATGTGTTCACATTGCTGTGAACCATCACCACCGTCCATACCCCAGACCTTTTCATCATCCTCGATAGAGACTCTGTACTCATTAAATACTAACTCTCCATTCCCCTCCTCCCAGTCCCCTGGCAGCCACCATTCTCCTTGTCTCTATGCATTCAACCATTTTATTATTTATTTATTGGCCACATTCCATGGCACCTGGGATCTCAATTCCTTGGCCAGGGATTGAACCCGTGCCACTGCAGTGGAAGCACAGAGTCTTAACCATTGGACTGCCAGGGAAGCCTTTGATCATTTTAGGAACTTCATGTGAGCGGAATTGTACAGTATGGCCTTTTGTGACTGGCTTATTTCACTTAGCATCATGGCCTCAAAGCACTTCCATGCTGTAGCATGCAACAGAATGTTGTTCCTTTTCCAGGCCAAATAATATTCCATTATGTGTATTTGCCATAGTTTGTTTGTCCATTCATCCATCGATGGACACTGGGGTTGTTTCCACCTCTGGCTACTGTGAATTCATTTCTCTTCGAATCAAGCAACCACACACTATTCTGACTGAATCATCTTGTTGAAGAGAAAAGAGGAAAGGATTCATGAGAACGGTCACGCACTCTCTTATGTCATGCAACCTGGGGGCCAGCAGAGGCCAGTCCTTACATGCAGTATCTCATTTAATCTCCCCAACAAGCTGATGATGTCAGGGTCTTCCCCTTTGCAATAAAGAGGAAACTGGAGTTTAGAGGGTGAAGAGTTTGTTCAGGATCACAAACTGGACACCCTGTGGGGGCAAAGGGGAGGGATCCAACCAAGGTGACACCCTAATACTATTTTTTAAAAATTGTTTACTTACTACTGGCTACACTGGGTCTTCATTGCTGCTTGAGGGCTTTCTCTAGTTGCGGTGAGCGGGTTCTCTTTGTTGAGTGCCTGGGCTTCTCACTGCGGTGGCTTCTCTTGTTGCGGAGCACAGGCTTCGGGGCGTGTGGGCTTGCTAGTCGTGGTACATGGGGTTCATTGCTCCGAGGCATGTGGGATGTTCCCAGACCAGAGATTGAGTACATGTTCCCTGCATTGGCAGCTGGATTCCTATCCACTGTACCACCAGGGAAGTCTGCTGCTACTGCTGCTGCTAAGTCGCTTCAGTCGTGTCCAACTCTGTGAGACCCCACAGACGGCAGCCCATCAGGCTCCACCGTCCCTGGGATTCTCCAGGCAAGAACACTGGAGTGGGTGCCATTTCCTTCTCCAATGCATGAAAGTGAAAAGTGAAAGTCTGAGACACCCTAATTCTTAAGTTGAAACCCTCTGGTATTTCAGAAGTCGACCACTGCTAACTACCAGAGAGTTTTATACAATTTTGTTTTTCCCTTATTTATTATTTTTGATGTCTGTTTCCTATTTATTACAAATGATTAATTATTGAATCCTTAAAAATAAAAAGCTCCTTGCTGCTTGCATGAAGCAAAGATGAGGGAGCAGTGGGAACCAGGTGTGGCCAGTTTGTCAGAAGCAGCAGCCCCTGGCTTGAGCCTTGAATAGAATAGGGCGTGTGTTTCCCTGTTCCCTGGAAGACCTGTTGAAAGAAAATCTGGTGTCATCTGTCATTGTTGCTCAAGCTTTGTGCCAGTAAGCAGATATATCTGCTCTTGTATGTAACTGTTGTTCAAAAGAGAAATAAATTTTCTACTATGCTTGTTGAACTTCTCTGGTGGCTCAGACAGTAAATAATTGGCCTGCAATGCAGGAGACCTGGGTTTGACCTCTGGGTCGGGAAGATCCCCTGGAGAAGGGAGTGGCTACCCACTTTAGTATTCTAGCCTGGAGAAGTCCATGGACAGAGGAGCCTGGTGGGCTACAGTCGATAGAGTCACAAAGAATTGGACATGACTGAGCGACTAACACAGACACAGACACAGACATAGACACACACACACACACACACACACACACACACACTATGCTTAGTAGAATTGGCCAGAGGGAATTGGGAAAGGCTAAAGATATTAAGAAGAAGTGGCAAGAATACACAGAAGAACTGTACAAAAAAGATCTTCACGACCCAGATAATCACGATGGTGTGATCACTCACCTAGAGCCAGACATCCTGGAATGTGAAGTCAAATGGGCCTTAGAAAGCATCACTACGAACAAAGCTAGTGGAGGTGATGGAATTCCAGTGGAGCTGTTTCAAATCCTAAAAGATGATGCTGTCAAATCACTGCACTCAATATGCCAGCAAATTTGGAAAACTCAGCAATGGCCACAGGACTGGAAAAGGTCAGTTTTCATTCCAATCCCAAAGAAAGGCAATGCCAAAGAATGCTCAAACTACCACACAATTGCATTCATCTCACATGCTAGTAAAGTAATGCTCAAAATTCTCCAAGTCAGGCTTCAGCAATACGTGAACTGTGAACTTCCAGATGTTCAAGCTGGTTTTAGAAAAGGCAGAGGAACCAGAGACCTAATTGCCAACATCCGCTGGATCATGGAAAAAGCAAGAGAGTTCCAGAAAAACATCTATTTCTGCTTTATTGACTATGCCAAAGCCTTTACTGTGTGGATCACAAGAAACAGTGGAAAATTCTGAAAGAGATGGGAATACCAGACCACCTGACCTGCCTCTTGAGAAATCTGTATGCAGGTCAGGAAGCAGCAATTAGAACTGGACATGGAACAACAGACTGGTTCCAAATAGGAAAAGGAGTACATCAAGGCTGTATATTGTCACCCTACTTATTTAACTTATATGCAGAGTACATCATGAGAAATGCTGGACTGGAAGAAACACAAGCTGGAATCAAGATTGCCGGGAGAAATATCAATAACCTCAGATATGCAGATGACACCAAAGCCTTTTGATGAAAGTGAAAGTGGAGAGTGAAAAAGTTGGCTTAAAGCTCAACATTCAGAAAACGAAGATCATGGCATCTGGTCCTATCACTTCATGGGAAATAGATGGGGAAACAGTGGAAACAGTGTCAGACTTTATTTTTGGGGGCTCCAAAATCACTGCAGATGGTGACTGCAGCCATGAAATTAAAAGACGCTTACTCCTTGGAAGAAAAGTTATGAGCAACCTAGACAGCATATTGAAAAGCAGAGACATTACTTTGCCGACTAAGGTCCGTCTAGTCAAGGCTATGGTTTTTCCAGTAGTCATGTATGGATGTGAGAGTTGGACTGTGAAGAAGGCTGAGCGCCGAAGAATTGATGCTTTTGAACTGTGGTGTTGGAGAAGACTCTTGAGAGTCCCTTGGACTGCAAGGAGGTCCAACCAGTCCATTCTGAAGGAGATCAGCTCTGGGATTTCTTTGGCAAGAATGATGCTAAAGCTGAAACTCCAATACTTTGGCCACCTCATGGGAAGAGTTGACTCGTTGGAAAAGACTCTGATGCTGGGAGGGATTGTGGGCAGGAGGAGAAGGGGACGACAGAGGATGAGATGGCTGGATGGCATCACTGACTCGATGGATGTGAGTCTGAGTGAACTCCAGGAGTTGGTGATGGACAGGGAGGCCTGGCGTGCTGCGATTCATAGGGTCGCAAAGAGTCGGACACGAGTGAGCGACTGAACTGAACTGAACTGAAAGCAAAAAAAAAAAAAAAAACAGTCCTACAAAAACACCCAGAAAAGGTTAAGATGCAGAAGTGCCTGGGAGGATGAGCACTCTTCTGGAGAAAAGCACCGGACTGTTTCCTGGACAGGTGTTAGGCAGGAGGTCACGTGATGGTGGTCATGGGTTCATTGGTTATATGATCACATGAGAGTAATCTCAAAAGAGATGAAAAGAAATATCATCTCTTTTCCATTTGGGCCTTGAGGATGGAGCACCAGGAACAGGAGAACAGACAGGATTTTCTGGGTTCACCTCCTTTCTTCCCATCTCTCATTTCCTCCGTGACCTTTTCCCTTTGACAGAGCAGGAGAAATACCCATGGCTAGCCCTCTTGAGGCAGGCAGACAAAAGCTTGCCCTTTTGTAAAGAGACTGCTATCTTTCTTAACTCACAGAGTCTGAGCCAGTGTAGACAGAAGAGCCCAGAGTCTTACAGGAGGTAGTGTCAGATGTCAAATGTGTGTTCTATTTAGGCAGAGATGGACCAGAGCTGAACTAGGCTCCCATTGACAAGTTACTTAAAATTAAAAAAAAATTTAGATTGTGCCCAATAATTTTAAAATATTGTCACATAACTGCATCTTTTGGTTTAAAAAAATTCAATTTACTCAACTTTTGAAATTGACATACTTTTGCATATTCCCAAACTGAAAAAGCATAAAAAGTATGCATCCACTCCCACTTCCTCAGTCCTGGGAAATCACCATGAACAGTTTCCTGTATGTTCAACAAGAGTTTCTGTATGCTAAATATAGTTTGGAATTTTTGCCTTTGTCTAACTTCACTATGCTTGGCTATTTTAATAGAGGATTCTTCTAAAAAGAAGAAGTGGGTGTCATGCCTGTCTGTCTCAACTGATGACAGAGCTTGCGCGTCTCAGGAAACCCCCGGGGGCTACACTGCCTCACACTAGATGCCCTAGGCAAGCTCCTCAAAGTCAAGTGCACAAGAGGCCCGGTGGGTGGTAAGATGCAAAAATGGCAGTAAAATCACAGGTCAGAGGCAAATGTTTACAATACAAACTCCAAGTACATGGTTAAATTCTGGTGAATCATACAGAAAAACTGTCTTGACATTTTTGAGAAGTCCTAAGGAGAGGGCAGGATGAAGTAAGATGCTGCCTCCACAGAAAAATCCTAAAGGCACAATCAAGAAAGTTGGAGTCAGGATTGGGAAAGTTAGATGTAGGTGCTTCAGACTTTCAGAGTCCACAAAGTACATTTTCTCTCTTTTTTTTTTTTCCTGATGCACTTTCTTACAAGAGCTGAGCAAATGCTGAAATGAAAATGAGAAACTCCAGATGGAAGAGACTCAGAGAAGCATTGGAGTGTCTCTGAGGGCTTTCGGAGACTTCATATTCACGGCGTGGATTATTCAGCATAAAACAGTTCTACCTGCTCTGGAGGGGGCATGCTTAAATAGTAGGTGTTTATCAGTTTCTGTTCATTCACTGACGTTTATCCATTGAGCACTTAACTGTTCTTTCTCAGGCCTTGGGGATAGCTCTAAAACAGACAGGGTTCCAGTTATCGCAAATGTACACATGGTGGTATCAGAGCAGGCCTCCTGGAGAAGGTGACCATGTAAAGGAGAGTGTTCCTGGAAGAAGGAATGGCCAGTACAGAGGCTCAGAAATGGCTTGGAGCTTGTTGGTATTTGAGGAAGAAGACAGAGGTGAGTGTTACTTAAAAGATATAATTATGTTACTCCGAGATTTTCCAATTTTTCCCTTTGGATCAGATGACCCTACTCTCTAGTAAGTGGTAGAACTCTGGATGACCTAAAGAAGAAACAAGCCCTTTCTTCTCTGCACAATGATACTACTACACATCACACAGTTGGTACTTAGCTGACTTAAAGTGGTTTGTGTACACGTCTTCTCTCTCAACTAGACGGGAAGCTTCTCGAAGGAGCAAGCTTTTTGTTCCTGGAGTGTCGGAAGTATTCAACAGATATGTGTCACTAAAAAAATGCAATTCAGATGCACAAGGTTGAGTAATTGCATGACTGGAATGGCTCACTTTTCTATCCAAGGTTGTCACTCTGTGGCTCTCTCTCTCTGTTTCCCCCTTTTCACAGGAGATAGAGTGGCTGATTGAAAACACTGGAAAACATATCCACTTCTCAAGTCACGCTCAGCAGCTTTTGCACTTTTTTTAATCAGCCAGGATGCTCCCCAGTTTTCTCCAGTCTCCCACAGTCAGGCCCTGCTTAGTAAGGAGCCAAGTACTGAATAAACCATTCTGAGTTACCGTCGTGCTCACCAGAAGTCAAGGTTTTTCTCCCCAGTTACAGACCAGTTAGTTTTATGTCTCCTTGAGATTCTCTATCATGTTTAGGCTCAAAAATGGCAGGATGAGGAATCCAAATGGAGAATAGGAAGGACAAGAAACAGGTTTCTCTCTTCTTAAACATTTATTTATTTTTATTAAACATTTCATTTTGTATTGGGGTACCACCATAGCTAGTTAACGATGTTGTGATGGTCTCAGGTGAACAGCAAAGGGACTCAGCCATACATATACAAGTGTCCATGTATTTATTTACTTGGCTGCTCCAGGTCTTAGTTGCAGCATGTGGGATCTAGTTCCCTGACCAGGGATCAAACCCAGGCCCCCTGCATCGGGAGCATGGAGTCTTAGCCGCTGGGTCACCAGGGAAGTCCCAGGAAACAGTGGAGTAGGCTGCTTCTACCACTTAGTACAGATGGAGATAGCTGTAGAGGTTCCAGAGACCATAGCCCTTGCTGGTCATTGTAGGTTGGATTGAATCCCCTTAACATTCCACCGTCATATCCACAGATACCATGGACCACTCAGTGCCCCAGCCTCAGACGAGCTTCAGGCTCGGATGGTGTCCTCCGTGGTCCCTTCCCTCACCACTGTTCATCCTGTTCTTCCAGGTTGTGAAGCTGGCCTCACCTCGTCCCTCCTGCAGGCAGACTTTCTTCACTCTCTCAGCTCGTTTTCCATAAAATTCATCTGTTCGTCCCCAAAGGACCATGTATTTCTTGAGGGCACAGATTTCTCCTAAGCATCAGTAGATGACCAATTGATACTGGTTTTAAGGAATGAACTAGATTTTTTCAGTTTTAAATAGAGTATAAAGGGGCTGTGCCTTTGGCCCTCTATTTGAAAATCTAGATTTAAACAATGACAAAGTTTTAGATATATTAGCTACAATGCCATGCTGCCCAGCAAAGCGCAGTTGTATATCCATAGAGCATATGCTTCAACTTCATTCGTCTGAATTAGAAATCAGCCTTGAAAAGACAGTCACTGATTTGTTGATCGACCAGCAAAAGAACATCATTGTTTTGATTAAATGATGGGGGGTGGGGGGGCTTCCCAGGTGGCGCTAGTGGTAAAGAACCTGCCTGCCGATACCACAGACGTTAGCGACGTGGGTTCGATACCTGGGTCAGGAAGATCCCCTGGAGGACAGCATGGCAACCCACTCAAGTTTTCTTGCCTGGGAAAGCCCATGGACAGAGGAGCTGGCAGGCTGTACAGAGTTGGACACGACTGAGGCAACTTAGCATGCTGGACAGTTTGTTGTTATTCACTCGCTCAGTCATACCCGACTCTGTGCAACTCCACGGACTGCAGCACTCCAGGCTTCTCATCCTTCACTGTCTCCAGGAGCTTGCTCAAACTCAAGTCCATTGAGTCGGTGATGCCATCCAACATCTCATCCTCTGTCGTCCCCTTCTTCTCTTGCCTTCAATCTTTCCCAGCATCAGACTCTTTTCCAATAAGTTGACTCTGTATCAGATAGCCAAAGTATTGGAGCTTCAGCTTTAGCATCAGTCCTGCCAATGAATTTTGTTGTTCAGTCCCTCAGTCGTGTCTGGCTGTTTGTGACCCCATGGACTGCAGCACACCAGGCTGTCCTTCACCAGCTTCAGCAGCTTGCTCAAACTCATGTCCATTGAGTTGGTGATGCCATCCAACCATCATTCATTCATTTCAATGAATATTCAGGGTTGATATCCTTTAGGATTGACTAGTTTGATCTCCTTGCTGTCCAAGGGACTCTCAAATTTGAAAGCATCAGTTTCACAGTTCGAAAGCATCAGTTCTTTGGTGCTCAACCTTCTTTATGATCCAGCGCTCACATCCAACTGGACAGGTAGATGATAATTAGTGTCACCAAGAAGGTTAATTCATTCAACTGTCGAGGATCCAGAGAGAGAAGGGGAGAGACCCTGGGTTTTCAGCATTTGGGTCTGGCCCCTGGCCCTGCACTATGTGGGCAGCGCTGAGATAAACATGGTAAAATGAGCACAAAATGATCCTGGTCCAAGGGCCTTGGGAGCTTACATTAGAAAACGCATCTAAAATACAGATCAGATGACTGGCACAGAGCAGAGCCTTGTCCTCTCGAAGGGAGTGAGCTTGCAGCATGCGAGCTGTACTCGCTCATCCTGATTATTAAAACATCGAAAAGCTTGCCAGTCTACGCTGAGTGCCAGACACTTTTATAACCGTGTCTCCAGGTTTTATCCTCGTCACACTCCTCTCTCTCTCTCTTTTAAATATGTTGTTGAGTCACTAAGTTGTGCTCCTCTGTCCTCCACTATCTCCTGGAGTTTGCTCCAATTCAAGTCCATTGAGTCAGTGATGCTATCTGAACATCACACCCATCACACCCCTCTGGGGTAGGCATAAACATTACTCTTATCTTTCAGTTGAGGAAAGTAAGGCAAAGCAGTATCTCTCTGAGTATATTTTGTAGCTAAAATCTGGATTTGGGTCCCAAAGGAGTGAGTACCTTTTAACCTCATTCTGTTAGAATCAAAATGAAGCACTTTGACGTTTGCTGGGTTAGCAGAGTATATACAAGCGTAACCTCTGGAGCCGGGTTAAAATCCTATTGCTTACTAGTTGTGCCAGCTTGGAAAGTTATTTCTGGGCCTCTGTTTCCTCATCTGGAATGAGGTGATGGTGGCACCGACTCCATGCCTGGTGCACAGAGAAGCCCTTAATAAGCACATCCTGTCATTGTGGGTGTCTTCCGCACTTCTCCCCACCTCCTCACCGTGTCCTTCCCTCCCCATCACAGGCAACATCTTACTCACTGATGTCAGCTGGTTGCAAACCCTAATGCCTGCAAGGGAGAGAGAGGCAGCAGAAATATACAAAGTGACACATGGTGAACTAGAGGCAGGAAGAGAACAGAAAATACAAAGTGGCTTGCAAGGAACTATACAAGGGAATATATAAAAGATTGTACAAAATTATTCAGATGAAGCCATTTAAATAAATATCGTGCTGACCAAATGGAATCAGCTTGGCCCTAGGTTGTTTACTCGGTTGGTCCCTGAAGTTATCTGGGTGTAAACTGGAGCTGATACACTCAGGGAGGCCAGAACGAAGTCAGTTGCCCACAAACTCATCTTTTCCCTGCATACAATGAAGCTCTTTGTAAAGCTGATATGGCTGCAGGTGAAAACTGTGTTCTAAGCCCAGATAATCCCTTTCAAGCTCTGGGAGCAAAAGTGTGACATTTCAGCTTACTCATCTTCAACTGCATTATAAACGGTAGAAAACAAAAACCAAAAAATGCACACCAGCACAGCACCTAGTGCGTGGAAGACTCTCTCTTTACATTTGTATCTTTCTATTCAACCTTAGGCTGGAGACCCGAGACATTGAGATATTTGCCTTTCGCATCTGTGATATCACCCAATTTATTTACGTTTTTGATCTCACTGCGAGGCATGAGAGATCTAGTTCCCCGACCAGGGATCAAACCTGCATCCCCTGCAATGGAAGCACAAGAGTCTTAACTGGTGGACTGCCAGGGAAGTCCCTCACCTGAATTTTGATGACTCTAAATTACAAAGGTCTGTACAGTCAAAGCTCTGAATTTTCCAGTAGTCATGTATGGATGTGAGAATAGGACAATAAAGGAGACTGAGTGCCGAAGAACTGATGCTTTTGAACTGTGGTGTTGGAGGAGACTCTTGAGAGTCCTTTGGACAGCAAGGAGATCCAACCCATCAATCCTAAAGGAAATCAATCCTGAATATTGGAAGGGCTGATGCTGAAGTTGAAGCTCCAATACTTTGGCCACCTGATGCGAAGAGCCGACTCATTAGAGAATACCCTCATGCTGGGAAAGATCAAAGGCAGGAGGAGAAGGGGACAACAGAGGATGAGATGGTTGGATGGCATCACTGACTTATTGGACATGAGTTTGAACAAGCTCCGGGAGATGGTGAAGGACAAGGAAGCCTGGTGTTGAGCCATGGGGTCACAAAGAGTCAGACATGACTGAGCAAACTGAACATCAACCAACACAACTCCAGGTAATTCTACCAGAAATCCATGTAGAAAAGTCCTTGTTCTTATGTGTGTGATTGCAAGCTCATCAGTTGTGACTCTTTACGACCCTATGGACTGTAGCCTGCCAGGCTCCTCTGTCGATGGGTTACACTTACACGTAAATCTAGTGGCCTCTTTTCTTGGAAAGATCTCGGTGGGCAGCATAGATAGAGGGGGGGGCTCAAGTTCTGGTGCAGACCTGCTTGATGAGACAAGATGAAGATAGATTTCAATCCAAATAGGGGAGACAGCCCGAGGGGCATGGCGACCCTGGTAGGAGGCCCAGGCACACACTGGAGGCCTAGGCAAGATGGAACATAGCAAGAAGGAGTTCAGGTGGGTGATACTTCCCAGTCTGAGCAGAGAAACAGGGAGACGAGCACCCAGCACCCTGAACGTGTGTTTTGGAGCTTTCTAGTACTGGCTCAGGCATCAGGGCAAAGAGGGTGGGCCTGGCTTCCCAGGAGGCAGGTGCCTGGAGCATCAGGCCAGCTACTATGGGACTTGGTTACATTCTGTTTGCAATTTATTTTCCCCCCAAGCAAGCTTATAATGGAAATCACTATGGAAACAGCATGCATGTACCAGAAATCTATTTTTCACCTAAATTTTGTTTGAATGTTTTGTTTCTTTTGAATGTTTTGAACTGAGGAGATAAGGAATATCTGATTTTAGAGATGCGTCTGAATTTCTGACCCACTGAAATGGGGGAACCCAAAAAAGCATTCCATGACTACAGTTCTTTAATCGTGAAAAATCACGCTTTCTAATACAATAAGGGCTTCCCAGGCGGCTCAGTGGTGGAGAATCCGCCTGCCAATGCAGGAGCCACAGGAGATGCGGGTTCGATCCCTGTGTGGGGAAGATTCCCCTGGAATGGCAACCCACCCCAGCGTTCTTGCCTAGAGAATCCCATGGACAGAGGAGCCTGGCCAGCCACAGTCCTTGAGGTCGCTAACAGTCAGACACGACTGAGTGACTGAGCACACAAGCAGGCTAATACAATAATTTATATTCTATTAACTTGAACTTCTTTCTCAAATAGGAAGACGTGAAGCTGCCCTGCCTGACAGGAAGCACAGGGTGAAATTATGCATTTTACAAAAGCAGAAAATGGTAACTGTTCTCCTGGCTAACACCAGCTTCACCATTTCTCACAGGACCTTTTTCTCACTTGCAGGACTACTTGTCCCTGGGAACATCATCGTCACTGCTGGGTTGAGATCTTTCCTATTTTGCAACTCGACTTTCAGAACAAATATATTTAGAAACTATATTTGTAACCAAATTCTAAATTTATGGCCAACAAGCAGGCAGGAAAGCAGCTTCGCCCCCTTCCTTGTAATTTACCTTTCTTGATTCAAAGAGCTAAATATATATAGTTTCTTCTTTGCCCCTTTCACGTTTATTGAATTAATTTGTCTTTCGCTAAATCATGGTGTTTTGACCCAGGTTATTCACCCAAAGTGTGTAAAAAGAGACAAACCACCTTGCATTTTTGCCGTTTGGGATGCTGGATGACCTGGGCTATTTTAACAGTCCAGAAGCAGGTTTCCCCCCACTGCACCCAGGATTATCGAGACCGCCCCTCAGTTTTCTGGCTGGGCAGTGGCGGCTAGCTGTTCCCTCGGCCGTGGTAGAAGCTGGAGGTCAGCTCCTTTCAGGATGGACGCTAGTCATCCCCGCGCCCCTCTTCGTCCCTCACCCGAAGCGCAGGCTCTAGGACCGCGAGGGCCGCGGACGGAAGGCGGTGCCGCTCGAGCCCCGCCCCGGCCGAGCGCGGGGTGGAGCCGGCGCGGGAGTTCCCAGAGCGGCGCGTTCAGGGAGGCGGAGGGAGGTGTTCGCGGGAGAGGGCGGGCCCGGCGCGGGAGTGGGCGGGGCTCGCGGCGGCGGGCGAGGCTCGCTGCTGTGGGCGGGGCCGGCACGGGAGAGGGCGGGGTGCGCGGCGGTGGGGGCGCGCCGGCGGCGGGCGGGGCCGGCGAAGGAGTGGGCAGGGCGCGCGGAGGTGGGAGGGGCGGGGCGGTGCCTGTGGTGGTGGGCGGGGCGGGCGCGCCGCCAGGCCGCGCATCTGCTGGGCAGGCCGGGCATTAGGGCCTCGGCGGAGCCCGCTCCCCAGCGCGCTGGGCGGGGTGCGCGGCGGGCAGGCGCGGGCCGCGAGGTAGCGGCTGCGCCCTGCGCCTGGGAGGAGCCGGGGGCGGGCGGGCGGCCGGCAGGCGGGGGCTGGGGCCCGCGGCGGGGAGTGCCGGAGCGCCGGCGGCGAAAGCGGCAGCGGCGGCTGAGCAGCCTCGGTGCGTGGGTCCGCGGAGGCTCGGGGTCGGCCCGCGGTGTGAGCGGGCGGCCCGGCTGCCTCCCTCCCCGCCCGCCGCCGCCGCGATTGGGTGGAAGATGGCGCTGGGCGGATGGAAATCCTAATGACGGTCTCCAAACTCGCCTCCATCTGTACCATGGTAGGTACGGCGGGCGGGCGGCCCGCGTCCCCGCCCTTGCCGCCCGCGGGGCCTAGCGCGGGGCCGGCCGGGGGCGGTTGGACGGCGCGGCCCGAGCGCGGGCGGAGCGGCCCCGGGGCGCGCGTGGGCAGGGAGGGGCGCGGGCCGGCGGTGCTCCCGATCGCCGCGGCTCTGGGGGGCCGGAGGCGGGAGCACGCGCGTGGTGTCCCCGCCTTTGCGTCCGGAGCGCGCGGGGCCGCGGCGGGGTAGGCAAGTCCCGCTGCCGGCCCGCGCGCACGGAAGTCGGCGCAGGTCTGCTCTCCGCGCCCTGGCGAGGCCGCGTCCCCTCGCCGGGCCCGGGGGACGGGTGTGTGTGTGTGTGTGTGTGCGCGCGAACAGGGAAACTTTCAAGTGCTGTCGAAACTGACCCCCCCTCCTCCCCTCACCGTGTCTCCTCCTCGGAGGTGACCGAGCTCCCTGGTTTGGAGCTGGGGAGTCTTGTCCGGGAATGCCCGCCGATCCTGAGAACAGCTTAAGCGTTCCTGTCGTTTGTTTACTTGAACGCACCAGACGCATCGGTGTGTGACTTGGAAGTATTTCTGTGCGGGAACTGACGGCAGCATCGCTGTCTTGTGTCGTGTCGGGGATTTTTAAGTAGAAGGGGAAAAGAGCTTCAGGGGAAAAGAGCTCCTGCCTCGTGGACAAGTCCCGAGTTAAGCAGAGCAAGTGTGCGTTTAAATCTTGGTGTTCTGTGCTTGGCCAGGGTACCCGTTGTCACTTCACACGGTGGGGGCGAATTCGTTTCCTTAGCTCCTCATGACTTTTACATCTGGCGATCTCTCTGGCGATCTTAGTTATGAGCCGTCTCAGGAAAAAAAAAAAAAAGTTATTCTTCTACCACGTGGGCCTAGCGATCTCGTTTATTAAAGACTCCTGCAGTCTTTCCTTCTGTTTTACGCCTTCCCAGCCCTTTTTGTGCCTGTGGGAGATTCCCCCCGCCCCCCACCAGCTGTCTTCCTCGTATGGGTGGTACATTTCCTGTACCTTTCTTTAAGGAGCTTCGAATCCGATCGGAAAGATGGCTTTTAGCCGCAGATTTCTGAACTGCACTCTGAGAACCAGTATTTTTAAAAATGGCTGAAATCAGGTGGGATTAAAATCTACAGTATTAAAGACATCACGCTGAAGAATGAATCATGAAGAGTCCATTTCAAGTGGATGTTTTTTCGCACAGTTCACATTTTAGGAAAGCATTGATGTTAAAGGGACCGTATTAAAGGATGATTTCCAAGGGTCAGGTAGATAAATTACGTTTAGATGTGTCAGTTATCATCTTACTCTGTTTCAGAAAGAATGTGATAATTAAGTCTTTGAAAATGATAATCTTGATAATCTCGCCAGATTGCTGAGCCTGCACAGACCACCGAGCCTGCACAGATTGCCGGGTCATGGTTCCCTGTCAAAGTCTAGAGTTTCTGGAGAGATGTGTCTGTCTTACTGACTGCTCATCCACTCCAGTATTTCAGGTATACATTTAGCACCTACTTCGTGCAGGAGGGTGTGCTGAGCACTGGGGATACAGCAGCAGTCAAGTGGGACTCTTGCTTTCAGGGTTGTTTACCTTCTACTTAAGGGAAACATGCATCATTCACATCAACGAATTTATAGATGCGCTAGTCACATTAAGAAAATGAGGCAGAGCAATTTGCCATGTCAAACACTGAGTGGGATCTTGATCTCAAGAACCTTATGCTCTGGAGTTCTTCCTAGGGCTTCTGCTCTGGTGCATTAATTGCATGTAGTGTGATGTGTGTATTGTTGGCAAATACAGAAACATCAGTGCTCAGCCAAATGAGATTGCTCCTGAAGCAGTGTTAAAATTGGGTGTGTCAGTGTTCATATTTGAATAAAAACTCTGACGCTGTCCGAGATAGGGTTGAACATCTCAAAGTAGCCTGCAGTCTTTTGCTTAAGGAGGACTTCAGCCTATCTTCTGAGATATCACCAAGTAGACAACCAAGAAAAGAAAAGTATTTACCTGTGTGCCTTTGTAGATTTCTGGCGCATTCACAGCTCTCTCTCAAGCGGGTAGCCTTACTTGAATAATCTTACACCTGTCCATCCCCAGCCTTCATCCCCACTCATGTCTTTTCACAGCATTTTTTTAATCTCAGTGGTACTTCTCACATTGCTGCTGCTGCTGCTGCTGCTAAGTTGCTTCAGTCGTGTCCGACTCTGTGCGACCCCATAGAGGCAGCCCACCAGGCTCCTCTGTCCCTGGAATTCTCCAGGCAAGAACACTGGCTATGTTGTAAAGTTTTCTCTTACCGCCTTATTATAATAGATTGTAAAGGCCTTAAGCAGAGGGACTGTTGTTTATTTGTTCAGTTTGGTAGAGCACTACCTTCTGCGGACAGTCAAGAGTTTCTCTGGGTCCCTTCCATCCCATGCTAATGTCTGGGGGGAGTGCGTTTGGCTAAACGTGGCTGAGATTGAGGTTGTGTGTTGGGTGGTGGGAGGAGGGGGCTGGATCTCTTAGAGAATCAGCAACTGTGAAAACATTTATAGTGAGTTGACATTTTATTCTATAAATAATAAAGTTGACAGAATTTTATTTCACCTGTGACAAAAGGCACTTGGGCAAATCAGCAGTCCCGTGATTGGATTAAGTACCTGTTAAAAGCGAATCTCTTCCGAAGTGTCTTCTCCTAGATCACTGTTCTGCTGGCACGAGAATGTTAGTCAAGTTTGTTGCTCTTAAATCAATGTTGCAGCTTAATCGAGTGAGGGATTGCATTTAGGCTGCAGGGAAGCCATCTGCAGGGTGCCTCTAGAAACCCCTCTTATTTATGATGTCCAGGAAGTAATTTCAGTATTGCATGATGCTTGTTTTGCCGCCAAAGTAGCTTCCAACTTGAGGGCCTGGCACGGAGTATTTACCTAATATTTAACATTGTACTTCATCGTGGTGAAATGATGGGAAAGTGACAAATGCACGCAGAGGGGCAGCCTGCGTTGTGAAATGAAGCGAAGTTGTAGAACAACTTGTAGCGGCCGGGACCAGGTGACCGCACGGGTCAGGGCCATCAGGAAGCTCAGTAGTGGGGGCGCTGGGGGTGTGAGAGGCATCTAGGCTTGTTTGGGTTGTAGGAGTCCTGGCCGGGGAGGGGGCATGGGCCGGGGCTTGAGTAAAGGAGAAGTTGTGGCAAAGGAATGTGGTAGGCGGTGGGATGGCCTGGCTTCTTGCCCGTCCCCAGTCCCTGGGGTCGGCTAGGTCCCCTGGAACATGGGACTGCTGAGCCAAGACCATAGTCTGCAGCTTGGTGTGTGACAAGTTTGCTTTGAAAAAGGCGTGGGAATCTTGAAACTGACTGTACTTACTGCAGGAAAGTCGCAGGTGAGGCTGGCTGCTTGTCTTTTCTTATTGAGTCTCACTGGGGTCACTCACCCATGGTACCTTGTTCATGGGAGTGAGGCTGTGGGGTAGGCTCTTCTTGTAGTCTGAATATTCTATTAAATAATAACATTCTGTGTTCCTTCTTAGGAAATAGGGTAGATGTGCTGTGCTTAGTTGCTCAGTCATGTCTGACTCTGCAACCCTGTGGACTGTAGCCCATGGGAATTCTCCAGGCAAGAAGACTGGTGTGGGTTGCCATTCCCTTCTCCAGGGGATCTTCCTGACCCAGGGATCGAACCCAGGTCTCCTGCGTTGCAGACTGATTATTTACCATCTGAGCCACCAGGGAAGGGTGGATGTAGTTCTTTTATTAGCGAAATATTTAATTAATTTTTATCTATATTTTAGTAGTAAAACTAGTGTTTCTGTGACAGGAATATTTAAAGTGAGTTGCTGTTGGTTTTCTAATTTTGCTGTGTTTAATGTTAACTTAGGAGGGATGAAAACTTCAAAAATAAGGAGTCTTCTGTCATATAATTGGTTGGATAGGAAATGTTTGAACATGTGTTTGAGGACCTTAGTGGAGAAATCATTGAGAATAAGTTTTATTTAAGCTGGCTGATCTCAATTTGGCCAGAATACTTACTGGGCATAAAAAATTATTTTCATTATAGAAAATTTGGAAAATATTCTATTAAAAAGAATTTGGAAACTCTGAAGGCAGCAGAAAATTTACTTAACCCCCCCGCCCCCCAGCTTGTTTTGTCCTTTTTTTTTACAAAAAAAATCATCTATTTTTGGCTGCTCTGGGTCTTTGTTGCTGCCCGAGGGCGTTCTCTAGTTGCAGTGCGCAGAGTTCTCATTGTGGTGGCTTCTCTTGTTGTGGAGCCACAACCCAGAAGTTGTGGTGCATCTGCTTTAGTTGCCTGAGGTATGTGAGATCTTCCACCATCAGGGATCGAACCCTCGAACCTGTGTCTCCTGCGTTAGCAGGCAGATTCTTTACAACTGAGCCACCAGCCTCCCTTTAAAGTCAGTTTAACAGAAGCTTTCCTGAAAGTTTTACTGTCTCCAGAAAGATTATGTAAGCATTTGTTTATTTAGCATTGATTTGTTTCCAGCAATCTTCATTTTTTAGGTTTAAAAGATCTGATTTTGTTTTGATTTCTCTCTCAGTAGCTCCGTTCTAGAAGCTTAATATAGTATTTTATAATGTGTCCTACCGCATGGTATAATTAAAAAGAGCAGTTGGACCAGAAGGAAAACTCTAGTCCAGATTTTGACATTTAGATCTGCGCATATGGGAAAGTCTCTTAAAACTTTCCGAGTTCATTTTTCTCATCTGTAAAATAAAGGGGTTGGACTAGACACTAATAAATATTCCTTCTGTGGTTTTTTTCCTTCTAGATGTAAAACTCAGTATTCTCTAATCCTTTTAGAGTTTTTAAATGACTGTTGATTTCATCATTTGGGGAATGTTAATCATGTTTAATTAATTCTACTTTTTGGCCCCCTTCACCCAGTTCTCTTCACACTTCACCCTTGTCGCCTCTGGCAGCCACCACTCCTGTTTTCTGTATCTATGAGCCTCGTTTTTTTTTTAAAGATGCCACATATAAGTGAGTTTATATGGTATTTGTCTGTCTGACTTATTTCACTTGGCATAATAACCATAATATCCATTCATGTTGTTGGAAATGGCAAGATTTTTTTTAGTGGTTGAGTAACATTCCATTGTATACATACACCTCATGTTCTTTATCCATTCATCCATTGATGAACAACCTCATGTTCTTTATCCATTCGTCCATTGATGAACATTTAGATTGTTTTTTCCATATCTTGGCTATTGTAAATAGTGCTGCACTGAACATAGGGGTCCATTTATCTTTTTGGATTAGTGTTCTCATCTTATGTGATAAATGTCCAGAAGAGCAATTGCTGGATCATATGGTAGTTCTATTTTTAATTTTTTGAGGAGCCTCCATATTGTTTTCCATAGTTGCTGTATCAACTTACATTCCTGCCAACAGTGAGCAGTGATTCTGTTTTCTGCACGTCCACACCAACACTTGTTATTTTTTGTCTTTTTGACACATTCTAACAGGTGTGAGGTGATACTTCCTTGTGGTTTTGATTTGTATTTCTCTGGTGATTAATGATGTAGAGTATCTTTTCATGTAACTTTTGGCAAATGTGTAGGTGTTTTTTTCAAAAGATGTCTGTTGAAATCTTCTGCCTGCTTTGTAATCGGATTGGCTTTTTGCTATTGATTTGTATTAGTTCTTTCATATATTTTGGATATTAGTCCCTTAGCAGATATATGATTTACAGTAGTTTCTCCTGTTCAGTA
The DNA here is from genome assembly GCF_042477335.2 of Ovis canadensis. NCBI lineage: Eukaryota > Metazoa > Chordata > Mammalia > Artiodactyla > Bovidae > Ovis > Ovis canadensis. The sequence continues at coordinate 46,938,217 of NC_091254.1, forward strand.
GGTTGCATCTGATCATGTTTTAGATAACATGAAGAGCATGGAATTAGATATAGTTAAATATGGATTATACCTAGTTTGCTAATTTTTAAAAAATGTTGTGGAATTTATGGATAATTATGGTCCAAAGTAAATGTTTCTTCTTTCAAAAGCATTTAGTGGAGGTTAGCGATATCACCATTTTATACATTAAGGGCCTCAATCCACATAGCTGTTTACTTATTTTTGACATTTTTTTCTTTTCCGATACCATTTTTTAAAGTAAGATTTTTGAATTGCTCCCCTTTTTGAGGGCTTTCCTGGTGGCTCAGATGGTAAGGAATCCACCTGCAATGCAAGAGACCTAGGTTCAATCCTTGGGTCAGGAAGATCCCCTGAAGAAGGAAATGGCAACCTGCTCCAGTGTTCTTGCCTGGAGAATCCCATGGACAGAGGAGCCCTTGCATCCATCAGGTTGCAAACAGTCGGACATGACTGAGTGATGAGCAGGCACAAGCCCTTTTTGATATTCCACATTTATTTTCATGAGTGTGAATCTGATCTTGGACAAATTAGTTCTCTGTACCACAATTTTCTTATCTGTAAAATCAGGGTGAAATAATGTTCACTTTATAGGGTTCTAGAATGGTACTGGCCCATGACTAATCATCTGATGTGTTTGTAGTTATTATTATTACCTTTGTAAAGTGGTTTGCTTCTAGTTGATGACAGGTTGGCAAATACTAGTAACCAAAAGGGAAATCTTTTAAATAAAATGCAGTTATTTTAGTTCATTTTCATCATAAGAAACATGAGTTTATTAATAGTATGTGCTTCTGAGAAAGCACACAGTTATTTTGAAGTTAAGTGGGTTAGATCATAATATTCAAACTAAGAACGTGGATTGTCTTTTTTCGCCTGTTTTGAGTAGTTTGTAGGAACTACTGCTTTTGGCTGGGAATAAAAATGTTCTAAATTTGCGACATTTTCAAGCATGTTTGAGAAGTTTAGATAAGTTGGGAATAGTACTTTGAGAAGAAAAGTCTTATTTTTTATGCTGAAAAAAAGCACACCAACTTGTCATCATTGGTAGAATGAAGTTTGTGTTTTAAAGTCAGCTTCAGGCCTTATTTCCTTTTGGATTTTCCTGTTCTTTCCTGGGGCCACATTGTTGCATTTGATTCCTTCATGCTGCCTCGGTCCCCTACCAGGGTGACACTTCTTGTTGGCCTGTGGTGCAGTTACTGAACCCACTTTTTGAAGAGGATTGTTGAAATATCTGTAAAATGCTTTGTGTTGGAAGAAAAAGATAAATGCCAGGTATAACGGTGAGTTACATGAGATGCTGAATCAAGAATCCAGAGACCCAGTACTGTTGAAAATACCCATATAGAAGTCGTCATCATTTAAAACCTTATGCACAGAATTTATATTAGAAGGAGACGAGAGAGATGGTTTGTATACATAATTCATCTTGGAAGAAAAACCCTGAAGTCTACTTTCCCAGAAATAATCAAGAATTTTGTGATGGTGTGAAGTACACGATATTTAATATAGAATGTGATTGTGTGAGTGGCTGTGGGTCTTCATAATCCTGTGTGTTCACTGGCTTATCCTTTGCTGCTGCGGCTTCCAAAGAAAGATCAACTTTTTCTCAGAGTTGTGTGACGTCTATAGAATGATGTCGAAGCTTGCTTTGGACCTCCATCTGTAGTAATCCACACATCGAAAGCTGCAGGCCGGTAAAAATTCTTTTCCAGCTCAGAACAAGATGTGGATATTTTTCCAGTGCCAGCTGACAGATATTCTTACTGAAATGCTGCATAGGTTCAGGGACCAACCCTGTACTTCCTACTTGTGAATAGTGGTCTCATCATGGTATATTTTAAAGGAGTTAGAATATTGTTGCCTTTGATTTTATTTTAGTGCTTTTTCTTTCAGTGACCTAAGCCAGGCTTCTTCCTGATGCTCAGTGTGTAAATGCTTTTCATGGAAGGCATGATGGGTTTATTCTTTTTAAGCCAATAGCGATATGTTCTTTTTTGTTCCCCCCTGTAAAGAGTGCCTTTTCTTCATAAGCGCTTTGAGGAAGTGTTCACAGGGACCTGCATGCTGTCAGGGTACATGTGGTACTGAGAATATGGAGAAGAGCATGATGAGCTCTGGTCTCACAGGAGCTTCCCGTTCAGTGTGTCCCGAATAGGTCATAGTTGTGCCCAGGGAGAAATCCTCTTGGCTGCTGGGCAACCAGGAGCTGTCTGGATTGACCAGAGACCCTTAACCAGTTGCATCCAGAAAAGAACCCGCCTGCCAGTGCAGGAGACATAGGAGACGTGGGTTCGGTCCCTGGGTTGGGAAGATCCCTTAGAGGGGGAAATGGCAGCACACTCCAGTATTCTTGCCTGGAGAATCCCATGGACAGAGGAGCCTGGCGGGGCTACAGTCCAGGAGGCCACAAAGAGTCGGACACAACTGAAACAACTTGGCAGACAAGTACGCGTGAGAATAGTCTCACCTGTATGTTCCTGTGGGCTCCACACTTAGTACCCACTGTGTGTACCAAGATGAGAAAAAGGTCGAGAAGGAGGCCAGACGTATCCAGCACGTCAGGAGTGAGTAATAATCAGTGTGTGAAAGAGGAAATGGTCGTTTCTCCCTGGGAGAGAGACACGGGCTTGGGGAGGAAACCTCTCGGAAGAGATCGGAACGTTGTGCGGTTGCTGTTGTTCAGTCTCCCAGTTGTGTCCGACTCTTTGCGATCCCATGGACTGCAGCACGCCAGGCTTCCCTGTCCTCCAGTATCTCCCGGAATTTGCTCAGATTCGTGTCCAGTGAGTCAGTGATGCTCTGTAACCATCTCATCCTCTGCTGCCCCCTTCTCTTGCCCTCAGTCTTTCCCAGCATCAGGGTCTTTTCCAGTGAGTCGACTCTTTGCATCAGGGTCTTTTCCAGTGAGTCGACTCTTTGCATCAGGTGGCCAAAGTATTGGAGCTTCAGTTTCAGCATCAGTCCTTCCAGTGAATATTCAGGGTTGAATTTAGTGCAAGGAAGTCAGTCATTGTGTTGCCAGGAAGAGAGGGGATTCCAGAAGTGAGCAGAGGTGCAGCCTCCTGGGATCTGCATTTATCCTGAGAAGGTATAAGTTCAGAGGAGAGTTGGGATAAAGGGGTAGTGGAGTTGATAAAGGCACATTGGTAAATTTTACTACATTGATTGTTAAAAAGTTGTTTTTAAAAAAATATAGTGACAATAACATGATGAAGTAGAAGGGACTATTTAATGGTAGTTAAAAACTTGTTAAAAGTCTTGTCCCCTATCCACAAAACCTCCCAAGAAACAGTTTTAGAAAATTTAAAGTTGTATATGCATGGTAAAAATTAAGGCTAAATATATACCTACACAAGAAATGATTTTCCTTGTTTCCAAACTAGCTGAAACTTTATCACTCAAATTCTGAGGGCAGGAAAACAGGAAAGACAAGATTGGGGAAAAAAAAAAAAGAGGATAAACAGAAAACCAAAGTAAAATGGAAGAAATAAGCTGTTTTATTATAATAAATCTAAATGGATTAAATTCATCTGTATTATAGTGAAGGAACTATCAGATTACATAAAGAACAACATATTGCTGAAAAACCTTTGTAAAACAAAAGGGCAATGTGTATAACAATAACACAACACTATCACCACGTCTAAGAACTTAATGTACAGATAGGTTTTCTAGATATTTTAAGATCATTTAGTCCTTTTTTGTTAGTCTCATACTCCTTCTCACATCTGTCATCTTTAAGATCCTTTCAGAGCAAGGAAAGCTCAGGGAATATTAGCCCCACTTTCACAGAGTACAAAAACAAGCTTCAAGTCGTCCCCAACGTGACTGGGGATGAGATCCATGTTTCTTGAGTCCCTAGTCCGTGATGGTATCTACAGGGCAATACGTTGCCTCTTTCATGGTTGAGATAAAATTGTTTTTCTTTCCTTCTTAAACAAGAATTTGGGAATTTTTTTTTGTTCCTAATTTCTAAGCTTCTGTGTGTGTGTGTGTGTAGCTTTGAGTCCCACTCCACTTACTAACTATGTGTGTTTGGATGGACCACTTACTGTGAGATGGAATCATTCTCCCCATTAGATCAAATGAGAGAATGAATGCCTGTGAAGGGAGATGATCGACGTGGAACTGCTTTCTTTGCACTGGAAACATAAATGGAGATCCCCGTGGTGGTTGGTGATGGGCATTCGTCCTCAGGGGCAGAGGGCGGGGCGTGTCTGGCCACCTGGGCTGTGGCATGGCAGCGGGCTCCCAGGTTCCCTTTGACGAAGTAGAAGTCAGCGCAGAGTTTGAAAATGAGTATTTTAGTGATCCTGGTCTTGTGGTGCTCAGGTAACTGATGAAGCACAATTTCAGGTTCTCTTTCATTAAAAAAGTCTTTTAGGAACTTATGGTTCACAGACCTTTTTTTTCTTTTCTTTTTTTTCTAATGAGGCATCTGTGGGCTTGCCTCTCCTATAGCACGCAGTTCTTTGCCGAGTTATTCGTGCTGTGAGGGAGCTGTTTCCTTGTGATGTCACCTAGCTTCTTGTTGCTTCCTTCTAGTGGCATTTTTTTTTTTAAGTCTAAAATTATAGTGACTCAATTGTGTTGATCTCTATAGTGTTCATCTACCTGGGTTTTTCAGGAATGCCTGAAAAGAGAGCTTTAGTAATTCTTTCAAATTAGGCTTGTAGAAAGAGAGCCCATCCAGGCACAAAGAAAGGAAGCAATGGAATAAGTCCTAGGGGCAAGGAAAGAAGAAAATAAGAGCCCCCTATTCTCTGGAGTGGAAAATATGTTTATAATGTGAGATCCTGTAGACAAAAACATTTCCTCTGCTCTGAACCTCAGTCCAGAAAGCTGGCCACTGTCATTTTGCAAAATTTTTTTTTTCTTTTTTCCCTAGAATGTTGTTCCACAGTTTTTTTTTTTTTTTTGGTTTGTTTGCTTTCCCTGACGTTGGGACGATTCCCTGGTGTTTAATCTGCTTCACGCAGGTGCTCTTCTGCAGGACGATCAAGGTGGTACCTTGGGGTGGCAGTTGGTACTTTACAGTTTGCATGAGGAAGATGTGTCTTGAAATAGCAGAGGAAGGGTGTTCTGGTTTCTACCGAACAAGACAGTATGTTTAGACGGTTTCAGACTTCGGCCGTGAATGACGTAGCTTTGGTTCATCCAGGAGCAGGTGAGAAATGGAAATCAAGTGTTCTCTGTGTCCCCCTGAGGGAATCGGGGTTACTAAAGGTGAACAGAAGTCAGAACAGTTTTGAAATGTCAAAGGCTCAAAACTAGATACAGTTGATCAAAAACGAAACCCCAGGTACTGTATTAATGACTCTGCTAGGCAAATTTATTATTTTTGTTTTCATTAATTTGCATGTTATTCTTTAAAAAAACAGTTCATCCTTTTTTTTTTTTCCAAGACTAGTTTCTCTAGTTTACTAGTGAGTTTCATTTGTTTTTGCTGCATATTTTAACTCGAAGGAGGCTTACATCTCTCTCCCAGGGGACGCAGCCAGCCCACAGGACGGTTCCCCTCCCTGGTTAAGTAGGTGCCCCAGGGGAGCTGGTCAGCCCAGCAGGAGAAACCTAGAGGCACCTGTGAGTGCTCTAGTGGGTTTTCCCTGTAAAAATCCAGCTCTCGCCCCATGAGCATGCTTGCAAATCTGCCTCGTCTTCTTGTTTGAAGACATTGATACATTGCCCTTTTTGACCGAAAAGTGGACTCTCTTACCTTTTCTCATCTCTGCTTGTGGTTTGTTTTTATTTTTGTCCTTTCGAGGTGGCGTTGCTGCCTCTCACGTGTCCTCCCGCCTCTCCCTCGTGGTTGCAGTGTTTCACCCCAGATGTCATCTTCTCTCCTTTTCGCTCCTGGAACTGCGCTGTGGTTCTTATACCACTCCTGTATATAGTGTTAGTGATGAGCTGGCTCATCTCCGTGGTCACTTTCGAGGCAGGGTGGTGCCTCTCTCTTGTCTTCCCACCTCTCCCCTCGTGTGTTAGACATGGGGTGGTAGATACGCCTCTGAGGTTGCATAAATTGTTTTGAACTATCAAAATGAGGATTTTAAAAGGGAGCACCTTTTGCATGCGTTACCCCACCTCCTCAGCCTTGCTCCTGCTGAGAAGTCAACTGTCAGTCTTGGTGTCCCTTCTAAGTGAATCGTCCTTTTTCTCACGCTGCTTTGAATTTTTTCTCCTTGTCTTTGACTTTCAGTGTTTTCACTATCACATGCCTGGTTGTGGGTCTGTGTGTTTATGACCTATAGATTCTTAAGTTTGGGTTTATGTTAAATGCCTATACAGTTCAGTTGAAAGTTTGTTTTTTTTTTAGGGGGGTACATTTCAGTTATATCAACTTCATAGGCCAGAGTGGTTAAATTCATTCAAAATCATTGTGTCTCAACCAAGAATATATTACTGCAGTTAAATATTACAAACATTCTCACAGAAGACATTCTTAAGAAAATTGGAAGCAAACTAAAATGAAATGATAGTATGAATTTCTTTCATGAGTTGTATATTGGCATGCCTTTAGACTAGCCTCGCTGAGTATTTATGCTACAGATGATATTGCTCGGTGTGAGCTCCTTGGAAAGGCAGTGCTCTTGAGGGTGTCCTGCATGCTTATGGGATAGCGTATTAGCTTCGTAGGGCTTCTGTAACAGGAGCTGCAAACTGAATGGATTAGAACAAGGGAAATTTATTGTCTTACAGTCTGGAGGCCAGAGTCCAAGTCCAGGGTCTTGACAGTGTACTGCCCCCTTGGAAGGTGCTGGGCTCCCCCCAACTGCCGCCAGCATCTGAGAGCCTCACTTGGAAGTCTGAGCCTCGGGTGTCCCGTGGCTTGTCAATGGCCACCTTCCCCTGGGTCCCTTCACATCATTTTTCCTCTATGTGTGTCCATGTCTCAATTCCCCTTTTTAAAAGGACACCAGTCATACTGAATTGGAGTTCACCTTAGTGACCTCATTCTAGCTTGATTACTTCTGTAAAGACTCAGTTTTTAAATAAGGTCACAATCCACGCTGCTGTGAGTTAAGTTTTACATATATGTTTTTTTTTTTTTTTTTTGGTGGGGAGGGCGGGAGTGGACACAGTTCAGTTCATAACGGGTGGCTTAAAAACATTGCCATCTCAGTCCTTTCAGAAATCAGATAGGGACTTAAAGAGCTGTAGTTTTTTGGTGGTGAGGGAGGAGCAACCAGTTTAAGTGTCTTTTAAACTAACTAGTGTAAATACCTCTAACGTCACTTGTGAGCCAAGATTGGACCTGTGCAGTGGTGGACACTTAATATTGCATTAAACCAGTGATGGCTGACAGTTTCTGGAAGTGGATGTAGTTGGCTAGCCGTGTGGGTTTTTTTCCTTTGTGACTGATCACTTGCTACCTGCCTTCGTGGGAGCTTCCCACTCCCAAGTCTTTCACAGATGTGTGATGTTTTCTTTTAGTTACATGGATACTTGCTAAGAAATTGTACTGTCTTAGTGATTATAACAGGAAAAAAATGTGATGGACAGCAATGTGTAAAGAAGCCAAAAGTCGCCAGTAACCCGTTAATCATTTACTCGTGTTTGATAACATGTTTTTGTATCTCTCTTGGTCTTTTCCATACATGGCAGACATGATTTTTTTTTTTCAGACATGATTTTTAAAGCACAGTTTGTATTATTAAATATGCTCTTACCATCTTGTGGGTAATTGAGTTAATTATTAATGCCAGTGCTCTCATAGCAGACGTTTTATTTGCTCTTGTATCTTTCTATTCTCTGACCTCTTGGGAACCAAGATGTTTTCGTTGTTTCTCATTCTCTCTTCTGACAGCCAGAGTCTGGTATTACAGGTTTATAGTTTTGGAGTTTAAAAAGAACCTTTTGACAACTGGCCCTTTACAGTTAGTATGTGGTACAGGGGAGCTAAATCTGAGGTCCTGATATTTCACAGTGATGAGCAGATTCTGAATGAGCTCCTTAAGCATCGTGTTTTAGGTTGAAGCTCAGTGGGAGCTAGTGTAAGTTATTATTAATTTGTCCTTCCTTCTGAAAAGCTGCCAAACTGGAACGGCAAGCATTGGAATAGAGTGGTTATGCAGGAAGTCTCCAGCCAACAGACTGATTTCCAGAGGTCTTTTTGAAAGTCAAGTCGATTGGTGCTCATTGGCTGTCCGCCGGAAACAGTGTATATAATTTAGTTCCTTAGCCAAACGGATAAGGCCTGTTTTAGCCCGAGTGCTACTGTGGTTCAGCCACATTATGACACGTGGTTCATGCAGAGGGGCTGCTGTTGCCACCTGGGAAGGTGGGACTCAGTCTCATGTTTTTGCTGCCTGTTGGTTTTCAAGAAGACTCCCTGGGGAAGGTCTTGCACTATGACAGTGATCTGAGGCGGACCTGACATTGGGGAGGGGTGTGATGAGAGGGGAGCTCTGTGACTCTGACCCGCGTTGTGCTTTCCCCTCCGCTGCTTATTAGTTGCAGCCGTGGGACTATTGCCTTCAACCCTTGAGTTTATTTTCTGTATAAAGTGGGACCCACATAATGTGCGTAATAGCTGGGTAGTGCTAGCTGCATGCTTGTCATTATTCTAAGCCCTTTGCATACATGAATCCATTTAGTTTTCAAGGTAGCTCCGTGGGGTTGGAACTGTTGTTGTCCTTTAGGGATGGAGAAAGTGAAAGTCGTTCAGTCATGTCTGACTCTTTGTGACCCCATGTACAGTCCATGGAATTCTCCAGGCCAGAATACTGGAATGGGTAGCTGTGCCCTTCTCCAGGGGATATTCCCAACCCAGGGATCGAATCCAGGTCTCCTGAATTGCAGGCGGATTCTTTACCAGCTGAGCCAACAGGGAAGCAAACTGAGGCACAAAAAGCTGAAGGAGTTTTCCTACCGTCATGCAGATCTAGGGTTCAGATCCCTCGAGTCTGGGTCGAGCCTTAGTTTATAACTGTCTCACTTAACCGCTTGTCCAGAAGCACTGCTCTGAGGTTACTGGGGGGCTTGCTGGTGGCTCAGTGGTAAAATACCCACTGGCTATGTAGGAGACGTGAATTAGATCCCTGGCTTGGGAAGATCCTTTGGAGAAGGAAATGACAACCCACCCCAGTGTTCTTCCCCAGCAAATCCCAAGAACAGAGGAGCCTGGCGGGCTAGAGTCCATGTGGTGGCGAAGAGTTAGACACAGCTAAGCGACTGCGCATGCACGCATGAGCTTACTAGGAGGAGTAAATGAGATAGTGTGTCGGGGGTCTGGTTCAGTAAATGTGAGCTCCCTTCTTCAGCTCTTTACTGGTCTTTGAGGAACCCTGTGTATTCATGGCTGACTGTATACTCAATCAAATTGTGAATTCCCTGTATCAGCGAGGTAAATTTTAGTAACATAGTAGTACTTCGCTTGACCTGTCTGCACATTACCTTCTTATTGGAGGTGGAAATCCCCAGTCAAAATTCAGGCACTTTTGGGGTGAGTGGAAAGGGAGGGACAGACCCTAGGAAGGGTCTCCCCAGGACATGGTAGAGTCGCTTGGTGTCAGGCATCATTGGCGGCTGGAAAGTCTGAGGCGTCAGAGCACTTTACGCTGTGGGGGTAGGGCCATCTCTCTGTGGTGGTTCTGAGTTGCACTTAGCTCTTTAGTTTAGGTTCTAGTGGGAGAAATTAACCTTTCGATTAAAAGTTATGTGTTCAACAAAGGAATTGAATTCTAAGTGGGCAGATTCTGACGGATCATCTCAAAATCAGGGCCTCCTTTGACCTGACAAATCCATTTCTCACCTGTGACAAGCCATGGTAGTTTTCTAATGCTGTCTGTCATGTACAACATAGTACCTGTGTGTGACTTCACCTGCATTTATATATATCCTAAGATCTGCTGGAGGAGGGCATGGCAGTTCATGCCACTATTCTTAACCTGGAGAATTCCATGCACAGAGGAGCCTGGTGGGCTACAGTCCAGCAGGGGTCACAAAGAGTTGGATGCAAATGAAGAGACTTAGCACGCACGTACCACATAAAATAATTTAAAGTGGGCCTAGGGCTTCCCTGGTGGCTCAGATGGTAAAGTGTCTGCCTGCAATGTGGGAGATCTGGGTTCGACCCCTGGCCAGGAAGATCCCCTGGAGAAGGAAACAGCAACCCACTCCAGTACCCTTGCCTAGACAATCCAATGAACAGAGGGGTCCTGTAGGCTACAGTCCATGGGGTTCCAGAGAGTCAGGCACGACTGAGTGACTTCACTTGGGTGTGTGGAATTGCTGTAGGAAAGCTCTGTCTTTCTAAAGAAGTTTCTGACATTAAAGTTTTATTTAAGAACAGCTGTTTTAGAAAGTTTTATACACGTGTGTAACACAAGCTGGAGGAACCTTACTACTGGGGTAGGAATATTGGATGTAGCAGCATTACAGAAATTAATCTTCCTCCATTAGATGTAAACTAAGGAAAGCTCTGTTGAATGTGTCTGCAGCTTAAATGTTATATTTTGATCTGTACGCTGAACTTCTTTACCAAAGAAAATCGTTAATCTGGGCAAAGTCCAGCAGAATGTTAATGGTAATAGATAGAGATGTGTAGTGTGTTCAAGTTGGAGCAAACTGAAAAGAATGAAAGGTGCAGTCGTGCTTGGGACGATAATGATTTAAGGTGTAGAATGTGAAAACGAGGCTGCAGACCATTCTCGTCTCACCTGGAGCCCTCTGGGACTGAAATGTGTGCTGACACCTGGCCCACACTGTCTCAGGCAGAGCAGGGCATCCCGCAGGGTCAACGTCGATCTCTCTGTTGTATTCTGGAGTTCCAGAATCAGTGTTTCTTTAAACTCAAGAGATGGAATGATGGCAAAACTGAAGGGGCGAACACTGCACAAACTGTGCCAAATGTAGAGCTTCAGAATTGAAGATCGTCACGAAGTTCCCAGCGTAAACCAGCATGTGCTTGTCATCGAGCAGATCCACTGCCAGGTGAGGCTCTGATGAGAACTGACCTCTGGCCAGAGCACCAACTGCAGCCTTGCAGAGGGCACAGGTTGGAGGGGCCTGGCTTTTGACCGGCTGTCTATAGGAGACAACCCTCAGCACCGAGAGGTCACCTCCAGTTCCTGGCTGTGGGACCTCTCCATGGGACCCCTCCGCCATGTAGCCCTCCCGTCCACCTGGCCCCCCTCTGTCCTGGGATGGTCCTTTCAGCACCGGGTAGCCTGTTCCTTCAGGGCCAGTCAGTGAGTCAGACAGCACACCAGAGAGCGGTGCAGAGTCTTCTACAACCAAAGAATCGTCGTCCCATGACCTTCATCAGATTCTGTTGGTTAGAAGCAAGTTGCCGGCCCTTCCTGCAGTCGAGGGGAGCCCTTTTACTCTGTCTACCGCAGTGATGCCTTCCCAGCAACTTGTCAGTGTGAAGTCAGCCTGGCTGAGGCTTGTTTCTCCCCTTGCTTCCTTGCTTGGTAAATGTCCCACTTGTGATTATTTTCTGTGAAGGGGCCACCTCTTTCTAAATGAATCCGTGATCTGAATCACTTCTTTGCCAGTTCATCATGTTTCCCATTCTGTTTTAACCAAGCACAGCCTTCTTTCCTAAAGAAAAGCGGACGTTTCTTGGGTCAGCGCGTCATGTTGCGTGCTGCCGTGCACCATCCGCAGTCTGCAGCCCAGAGTGTCTCTTGACCAGCCTGTATCTTCTTCCTTCCCACCTGCTGTAAACCTCCTGGATTATTTTGAGGTGAATCCCAGGTACCATGTTATCACTGAAATTAACTTTTCCTTTTGGGCCCTGGTTCTCCTCTCCTACGCTGTGGGTACCCTGCAAATAGGGATTGCCTCATCCACATCTTGCTTTGTCCTGGTGGTGCCAAGTGGGTAGGCAGCTACACACACGTGTGCAAGGTCATTTCAGAATCCCCATTGCTTTCCACATGGATTTGTGGTGGCGAAGCAGTCCTTTGATAACAAGACTCCGCAGTAACTCAGGCCTGTGGTGGGAAGATTCCTAGACGGAATCCTGCCTGAGTTCTAGCCGGAAGGAACCCCGTTCACACAAAGCTTGTGTGTTCCGGGTGGGGGAGACGTGTCCTGGCTCCCTCTCCAGCGTGCTCCTGGCTGCACTTGTTGATGTATGGTTGTATCCTCTGTAGAGGCCAGCGGATATCTTAGGATTTGTGTATTTCATAGACCTCAGTGGCTAAGCGTTTATGTAAATGTTTGGAGGTGCAGCTGAGACCATAAAGCATTACCTGTATTCAGTTGATAAATTTTGTTACACTTAGGGATCTGAGATAGGAGAAAAACAAACTGTGAATGTTTTCATTCATTTTATGATGCCTCTTCGTTCATCTTCAGGCTGCTTATAGGTGCCTCTAGCAGCAGCGTTTTGTTCCTGATGTCTCTGTGTCATCTGGGCCAGCTTGTCTGCATTGCATCTCCTTTCTCGTTTAAGTGCATCACATGTAAGTCTCTCTTTACGACGCTGGTGGCTACTGTGGCTTGGGATGGCATTCCTCTTCACAGAATATGGATCACTGTTTTTTGTCTGCTTGTTTGCTGATGTCCCCACATAATATATCACTAATTGCTGACCTAGTCTCTTCTTTATAAAAGTGATTTTTAAAAGACTATTTATTTTATTTATTTGGCTGCACTGGGTCTTAGCTGTGGCATGTGGCATCTAGTTCTCAGAACAGGGATCAAACCCAGGCTCCCTGCATTGGGAGCTTGAAGTCTTAGCCACTGGACCCCCAGGGCAGCTCCCTGTAAAAGTGATTTTAAAGCTTTGTTAGAACATCCATCACATTCTGTTATGAGGTCACGTCTCTAGCATTACAAAATTATGTTCAAGTTGTGTTCAAGTTCCTTACTTCTTCTCTAGAGGAATTAGAATTACTGTTTGTTGGGGTTGTTTCAGACTTCCTCAGCTTACTCTTCGCTGTTCAGAACGAAGTAACTGTGCGAATATTTTTGGTAGTAGGAAAGACTTTAGGGGACCTGAATGGAGAGCAGGCCCCTGTTCTCTGGGATTTGGGGGAGGGGGCACCATGTATCTGAGCAGGTGATGTATGTGCTCACCTTGGACTCAGGTTTCCCTCCTCAGCCTGAATAGAGGAGACCCATTCCCCACCTCTGTGTCAGTTTCAGAATATAGTGGAAGATGATTCTAGACGGCAGACCAAACGTGATCAGGACATTTTTGAAGCTGAGTCCCCTTTGGTCTGCATACTGCTTCTCCCATGTCCTATCCTGTGGGAATCAGCATCGCTATAAAGAGCAGTGCTTTAGTCCTTTTCTTTGTGGTGTGGTGGCACAGTCATAGTGTGACTAATAAAATAAGTTTTTAAATTTGTTCTAATTTATAAAAACTATTCTGAAGTAGATAATGGATCTATGAGTTTCTTTTACATTTCTGGAGGTAACAAGAAAGCTTTGTTGGAAGTGACTGCAGGGAACAGCGGTCCGAGTGGAACAGCCTTTGCTGTGGGGTGCGAGTTTCCGCTGAGATTGGTTTAGCGCCAAGGACTCCTTTCATGACTGTAGATGTTTATTAGCAGAGCTTGCTATAGGATTTAGATATATTAGTGTTGTGTGGCACGCAGACTACTGGAAGCAATACTATGCTTGTTAATATAAAAACTCTTCCTTTATACGAGATCCGCTATAAAGGACCCTGAGGCCAGTGTGAGCACGCGCACGTCTGCCTCTTCAGTGGCACCATCTGTGGGAGTCACAGAAAGGTGTGTCTGCGTGCGTGTGCTGAGTGGCTGGCTGTTGGTGCTTCGTCCGTTGAACTGCAATAGAGCTAGAGGGTGAGCGGCGTTACCGAAGCACCAGGTCCTTTGAGGGATTCCTAGAGGACTGGAAAGTAGTGATGGGAAAGAAAAGAAGCAAAAAACAGACCAGCCAGCCGTGGTCTTCCCCAGAGAGCCCCGGTGGAAGCTTGCGCTTGGAATCTGCCGTTCACGGTTGGCTGTGGCTGAGACGCCGTCACCATGGTAATCGCATCTAGCCTCTGGCTTGGGAGAGCTGGGTCAGGGAGCCTTCTCACTTCCTATTGACTCAGAGTAGTGAGCATGTGGGGTCAGGCCAGAGACCTGGTCTTTGCAGAGAGTGGCTGACCTTCTGTCTGGGGGTGGGTGGACTGGCCGTTAGGGCTGGGGAGAGAGCAGGGACCAGCATGTGACGGGCTGGGTCCCTGCAGACCTAGGGCCACACCAGGGTGCAGCCACCCCCGCGCCCCCTGGCACTATGCCTCCCTCTCCCTCCCAGCTCTTTCAGGACCCGTGGGGAGGAATCCCAACCAGAGATGCAGATGCTGGCCATCTTTCTTTCACAAGTTGAATCTGCTAAGCGGGGGTTTCCAGACACTTAAGGGAAACTGGGGAGTGAGAAAGAGAACAGGAAACTGGAAAGGTTCTCCTTTAAGTGACAATAGTTAAATGTCCAAGGGGCATGTGTCTGTTCCTTAGGTTTTTTTCTTGTTGACTTTCCTGAACTGTCTTTGTCGCAGCGATGATTCGTTTTTGTTTTTTGATAGTTACTTGTAAAGTTTTGCTGCCTTTGTAACTCACTTTTTCTTACGTCGAAGTTACTCAACGTCTTTTTGTCTGCTTTCGAGTTGAGCTCCCGGGCAGCATTGGCTGCCCTCCAAGCCGCTGTCTGTGGAGCTCCTGTGTTGTGAGTGAAGTGTGGTGGCTGAATTGTCACAGAAGCAAATGTGAGTGGTCCAGGCTTTCCCCAGGTAAACAGGTAGTAGGGATGGGGAGGAAGGAGAGACATAAAAGGAGAGTTTCACAGCAGTAATTTACCTGCTTTATGAGATTGGTAAATCTGGCTGGAGAGTTAAATATAGAATTACTAGATTCCCTAAAGCGATCTTATACCCAGTAATTCGTAATAAAAACTGGGAGGTGGCGTGGGGAAGGAGAACCAGAGGTGTGTGTGTGCCAGTTTCTCATTTGCAGAGCAGGTTTAAAGCTGGTGACGAGACATCTGTAATTTACGGCTGTGATAATAACCACTGTAGAGCTGAAACCAAGCTGTTAGCAGCCGGTGTCTCTGGGGAAAGGAACGAAGGGAGGGGGCGACCAATAACACCTTAGTTTTACTCTCTACCCTCTGCACTTAGCGTTGTTTTCAGTGTATGAACTTGCAGTATTTATTAAATAAGGTGTTACATGAGGCGCACAAAAGGGATTTGGCGCTTGTTCTAGTATTTATTACCACTGTCCAGGGGGTGCTAACTTAAGACTTTCGGATAAAGAGCTATGTGTTTTCTTTAACCTGCCCAGTAGCTTCCAAAACAAAGTACAAGTGAGGTAGTTCGCTGTCTTCTGTTGGAATTTTCCGTTGTGTTGTTCCGTTTGGTTGAAACCATCACTTGAGTGACTGATGCTTCTGATAGCCTTACAAAGGGCAGCTTCACTCTCGTTGTTTGCTTTCCAGCCCCATGAGCTTGGCAGAGTAGGTATTTTCCTGTATTAGGAGGTGCAGAGACCACACCGGCCTTGGTGTCTTGTCTGGAGGTGGTGCTGAGCTTGGGCTCAAACTCTGTCCCGGATTCCCGGCCCCTACACAGGATCTCTGTAGCATTCTCAAACTCAGGCTCCCACTCCCATTTCTCCCTGCATTTGGAACATTGTGTTCTAGTTGTATTTAACATACGTAAGCCTGTGTTTATTTTGAAAGGTGAGTTTGGTTGAGGTTTTTTAGCAGTGCCACGCATGACACTGGGTGTCACTCAGCCTCTGGACCACACTTGCTCTCTGCCCTGCTGTCCCCATCCTTCCTCAGACAGCAGTGCCTCCCGGAATTTTCCCTATGTCTTTATTTTGCACTCTTGTAGCTAGCTCAGTCAGAGCAGTGGAAGGTAGGTATTGTTTGCTTCAAGGTTTAATTCATCTTTTTGGGCTTGTGACACTAAACAAGCAAGGCTTGGCCTTATCTGATCCTCATGCTGAGGTTTTTTACCCAAGAAATTATGGATTTCGGTAGTGACTTGCTCTCCAGGAAAACGATGGTGGGGGAGGACGCGTGATTAACTCTTGTCTTGGGATCCCAGTGTGATAGCCTTGACCCTTAATCACGAGGTCCTTTCCTTAAAATTGTGGTCAGATATATATAACAACAACAAAAAAATTGCCATTTGAGTTAATCTTATGTACAGACTTCAGTAACATTAATTACATTCGCCGTGGTGTGCAGCTGTCAGCACTGTCTTGTTCTAGAATGCTTTCATCACCCCAGCCGCAGCTCCACCGCCATCCAGTAGAGCTCCCCATTCCTCCCTGTCTGCAGACTTTGCTTAATCTAAAGTTGATCCACTTTCTGTCTTCTGTGAATTTGCCCAGTGGAGGTGTTCCGTGTCCGTGGAACCCTACACTATTTGTCCTCTTGGGTGTGGCTGATTTCACTTAGCATAATGTTTTCAAAGGTTATGCGTGTCGTGGCATGAATCGGTACTTCATTTCTTTTTTATGGCCCAATGATACTCCATTGTATTAGTCGACGTTTTGTGTATCTGTTCCTCTCTTGATGGGCATTTGGGGTTCTTTCTACCTTTTGCCTTTAATGACTAATGCTGTTGTGAATGTTGACATTCCTGTTTTCAGACCTTTTGGATATATACCTAGGATTGAAATTGTTGAGCCATATGGGAATGCCATATTAAATTTTTGGAGGAACCACTAAGTTTCTTCACGTCTTCACCACCGCTTGTTGTTTTCCATTTTCCCCCCTTGATTCTGGCCAATTTGATGGGTGTGAAGTGGCGCCTTGTGATTTCGATTTGCATGTCCCTAGTGAGTAGTGAGACAGAGCAGCTTTAAATGTACTTGTTTTCCATTTGTGTGTCATCTTTGGAGAAATGTCAGTTCGAGTCACTTGCCTATTTTTTGGTTGGTTGTTTTTTTTGTTCTTGAGTTGTAAGAGCGCTTTATTCTGGGTGTTTATCCCACTTGGTCATGGTCGGTAATCCTTTTAATATGTCACTGAATTTGGCTCACTAGTGCTTTGTTGAGGTTTCTGCATCTGTATTCATAAGGGATAGCGCCTGTAGGTTATAGTGTCTTAGTCTAGCTTCAGAGTCAGGGTGATGCTGGTTTCATAAAATGAGAAAGTGTTCTGCCCTCATTTTTTCCAAAGGGTTTTAAAGCCTGTGGTTGTACGTCTTCCGACATAGTTAATGCTGAGGGTTTTTCAGCTGAACAGTGGTGGTGGAGGGCCTGACCCCAGGAACTTCCCGCTGTGTCTCCTCTGTGACGTCTTTCCATTCTGCGGGGTGTTTTGGACAGGACTCCACGCGGTGCCAGCTGCAGTCAGTTCTTTTCTGTGTCTAACAGATATTTCAGTTTGATGATAATTTTAGTTTTTATTATAGTTAGCCCCTGGAATCTGGAGTATGAACCCTGTTGTTTCAGTAACAGAATAATTCAGTCAGTCAATAATTTACATAGTTTTGATTTCACTTTAGCTTAATAGTACATTGTAGCTGGATGGTGATTTTCCTTGCAGGAGTATGAGGGACTTTTCACATAGTTCACTTTACTGTAACACAGGATTTGGGGGAAACAGAGGGGTTCATGTTTTTGTAAGTGGGGAAAGGTTACTCCCCATTTTCTGATTGAGCAGTTTGGCAGTTAGACCTAATATATGTGTACTTGAATATTGGAACAGAAGTCTCACAAACCACCGTTTACTCTCTCAGTAGGGAGAGTCACTGTGACCTCTTCAGCATCACTGAAAAGGGAGCAGCGGTCGTGATACTCTGCTTATTTACTGAGAGCTGCGACCTTTTTGGTTCTCAGATGCTTATTGAGGTTCATCTTTTCTAAAGGACTACAGCTTTGGGATGACTTTTAGGATGCCTGAGACTGAGAGTATGGAAATGGTTTGTTTTCTCATGAAAATGTTTGTTGTCTCTGGTTTAGTGTCAGGGTACAGTATCTGGGTTAGTGTTGGGGCACGGCGTACCTCTGGGTTAGCGCTGGGGCGCGGCGCCTCTGGGTTAGCATCGGGGTACAGTCTCTGGTTAGTTGTCGGGGCATGGCATCTCTGGTTTAGGTACGGTGTCTCTGGGTTAGTGCCAGGGCACTGCGTACCTGGTTTAGTGCCGGGCATGGCGCCTCTGGTTTAGTGTCGGGCACAGCGTCTCTGGGTTAATGTCGGGGTATGGCGTCTCTGGGTTAGTGTTGGGGCACGGCATCTCTGGTTTAGGTACAGCATCTCTGGGTTAGTGCCAGGGCACGGCATACCTGGTTTAGTGTCGGGGCACGGCATCTCTGGTTTAGTGTCGGGGCACAGCATCTCTGGGTTAGTGTCGGGGCACGGCGTCTCTGGTTTAGGTACGGCGTCTCTGTGTTAGTGCCGGGCACGGTGCCTCTGGTTTAGTGCCGGGCACGGCGTCTCTGGTTTAGTGCTGGGCACGGCGCCTCTGGTTTAGTGTCGGGGCACAGCATCTCTGTGTTAGTGCTGGGGCACGGCATCTCTGGTTTAGGTACGGCGTCTCTGTGTTAGTGCCGGGGCACGGCATCTCTGGTTTAGGTACGGCGTCTCTGTGTTAGTGCTGGGGCACGGTGTACCAGGTTTAGTGCCAGGCATGGTGCCTCTGGTTTAGTGCCGGGCATGGCGTCTCTGGTTTAGTGCCGGGCACAGCGCCTCTGGGTTAGTGTCGGGGCATGGCGTCTTCCGAGGGAGCAGTCTTGGGCTCGCAGCCGTGCCTTCCTTCCCCGTCTTCTGGTTTGGGAGACAGGAGCTGGCTTCTCACATGTGGCTCTGGATCCACCCTTTCCCTGCCCGCGCTCACTTCCTCCTGGCTGTGTCCACATCCTATCTTGCCTCTTCCTCTGCCTCCTGCACTGTTGTCGGTTTGTAGGGTCACTTGCTTCTTTGATCTTCAGGAAGCCTTTCCTGCCTGTTTTGGCAGTTCTCCTTTGGCTGCTGACATGATCTGACCCTCTTCAGTATTAAACTGGGAATGATAAATGCTGGATTTCAAGATAGGACTTGAAACACAACAGTGGGGGAAATGTGTTCTCTCATATTTGTATTAAATACAGGCTATCTAGTATAAAGAACCGTAAGCTGTCTAATGGAAAGAAGGAAGTCCTGGCCCTCCGTATCTGTGGGTTCTTCCTCCCAGGATCGAAAACATTTGTGAACAAAGTCCCAAAATGTTCATAAAAGCAAAACTTGAATGTGCCGTGTGTTTGCAGCTGTTTACGTGGCATTTACACCGCACTAGGTGTGACACGTCGTCGAGGGCCCATGGCTCATGGGTCATATGCAAGAACCGCATCATTTCACATGAGGGGTTTGAGCATCCTTGGGTTTTGGGATCTGTGGAGGTCCTGGAACCAGTTCCCCACATATACGGACAGATGACTGTGTTCTTGATAAGCCCATTTTCTATATGGAGGTGTTGATCTTTTACACTTTTCATCCCTTTTTATTTCTTGCTGAAATGTATAAAGTTTGCTATTTTCTTTAACAGTGTATACTGAACATAATTAGCTATTCCAAATATATCTTCACAGATAACCATTTTTTAATCATAGTTGAGCGTTAGATGGTAGAAGAGATTCCTTAATTTACTTCCTTGAAAACATTCCTGGGTGTCGCTTTGCTTTGGTGTAATTGTTTCTTTCTCTCAACGGCAGAATGCAGGGTGGTCAGATGTGTTTTCCATGGTTGACTGTGTCAACATTGTCTTTCAGAAGAGCCATCTCCTGACTGGTTTTCTTTTTTCCTATTTGCAGCTGTGTCCTCAAAATGTAGTATCTTTATCAGTAGACAGAAGGTATCCTTGTAGTTTCTGGTTCCTCTTCTTTCACATAGGTTGGTGGTTAATTTTCGGTGAGACTCAATTTTTTTAAGAATTGGACTAGGTCAGGGTGTTGTTAAATTGCTTAGTTGTGTCTGACTCTTCATGGGTCCATGGATGGCAGCACGCCAGGCTTCCCTGTCCATCACCAACTCCCGGAGCTTGCTCAAACTCACGTCAGTTGTGTCAGTGATGCCATCCAACCATCTCATCCTCTGTCGTCCCCTTCTCCTGCCCTCAGTCGTTCCCAGCATCCAGGGTCTTTTCCAGTGAGTTGGTTCTTCATATCAGGTGGCCAAAGTATTGGAGCTTTTTTTTTTAAACTGTCTCCATAATTACCATTGAGTTTTTCACTTTCAATTATAATTTTCAGATTTGAAAGTTTTATTTGATTCTTTAAGAACAAATCAGCTTAGGCTTTAAATTCTCACGTTTGTTCTTATAATCAGGCTTTTGCTGTTTCTTTGTATATACCAACCATTTACTTTATGTCATGTCTGAAATATTTCTGATATTTAGCATCTTGAGTCTAATTCTTCTGTCTGTGTTTTCACTGGTTTTTATACATGGTGCTTTGTTTTTCTG
Source organism: Ovis canadensis (assembly GCF_042477335.2). NCBI lineage: Eukaryota > Metazoa > Chordata > Mammalia > Artiodactyla > Bovidae > Ovis > Ovis canadensis. Next base: position 46,958,603 of record NC_091254.1, read on the forward strand.
CTTTTGTGTGTATGTGTGATTTTTGACCGTGAACTCAACCTCTTGGGAGTTTTACTTGAGGGAATTCCTTGTGGGTGGATGGAATTTGTCTTCTGGAGTGAGTCTATAATTCCACTGGTTGCTAGTTGTGGACACCATCCACTCAGGACCTCGTTGAATTACGTTTCCTGCCCGATTTTGTTTGTGTGTGTGAATTCGGGTCACAAGCTTTGATGGGGGCCAGCTTGTAGTTATGACTGTTGGAAAGATACTGGTCGTCTCTCCCTCCCCCAGGCCAAGGAGAAGTCCGGCAGGTTCCTTTGCCATCTCCTCTTGTGGTGCAGGGTTATTTCTTGTTTCGCCTTTGCTGAAGACACAGCCCTCTTGGTTCCCTTGCTGTGCTGGGGTCTCTTGCCGGCCCCTGTCCTGAGCGGGCCCTGGGCCTCAGCCCTGGCCTCCGCGCCCCGTTCAGTCCGGCCCTCAGCGTAGGGTGCTCAGGTCGCTGGTGTCGGCAGGTGCCTCCTCGTGAAACCCGTCTTTGGCACTTGCTCTTCTCTCAGGTTCTCCCATCACTTGATTTTTGGTTTCTGCAGATTTCTTATTTTCTCACCAGCTCACTAAATTGCTATATATATATTTTTTTAATTAAAAAGTTCATCCACTTTTTGGTGGTTTTCATCAGGAGGGTCATGAATATCTAATCACTTCTTCGTGATGAATTTGTAGCAATAGGCCCTGAGTCTAAAATAATCTTACGAGGTGACAGAAGAGTCAGAAAGAATGTTTTCTTCCTTCAGTGCGTTGTGTTCTCAGACAAAACAGATGACATTCCTGATCCCCACGAAAGCTTTAGAGCAGAGATTCCTGAGAGCGCCAACATTTCTTCCCTTTGTCCCAGTGAAGAATCGTGATTTCACTCAGCGTTGTTAATTGCAGTAGGAACATATTTTCTCAAGTGTGGGGATGGGAGACTGTTCAGAGCCATCACTGTTGGATGTTGACAGGTTCTAGACTCAATTTAAATCTTGGGCTGCTGGATTGACTATTATTTGACATGATAGGCTTTGGCAACCTTCAGCAGAATCTTAGACTCTTCAGGGGATGGTGTTTGAGAACTCTTGTAAACGTACTAAAAAAAATTGTATAGCAAATTTTCAACTTGGTGGGTTTTTTTTCTTTCTTTTTTTAACCAATTAATGTCTAACTACAGTGTTGAAAACACTTCTAAATTAAAAAACAAAAAACAACCACTTATCAGCCATTGGATTGCTCTGTCTACACTCTGCCTTTGTAGTTAGCGTTTGGCTAGAGGCAGGAATGCGCTCTGGTCGTTTCTGCAAGAGAGTCTTGAATTCCTGCCATGAGGCTGTCCTCCCGCACATTCACAGAATCAGCGCTGAGGTATCATCGTGCTGCACTAAGGTATAGTTTACTGTGCTGTACCTTAACTTAGCACTCACGTCCATAAGTTCCGTGCTATCTGTACTTCCCATTGCAGTCTGCTGCCCTTACTCCATCTATAACCATCTATGGTACTTGTCATGTGCTGGTTGACTTGGAGTTCCTAGAGTTTTGTGTTAATCTAGTAGTATCCTCAGAAGTGTGGATAAAAGTGATTAGACATGATAGAATGTTGAGTTAGAAGAGACTTTAGAAATTATCTGACCTTTAGCTGTGAAAACCTAAGTTGGTGTAAGGGCTTTCTTGAACACCCAACAGAAGAGCTCAGAGCTGGGGTTTGGAAAATTGCTGAAGAAATCTACCCTGGATATTCATTGAAAGGACTGATGCTGAAGCTGAAGCTCCAGCACTTTGGCCACCTGATGCAAAGAGCTGACTCATTGTAAAAGACCCTGATGCTGGGAAAGATTGAGGACAGGAGGAGAAGTGGGGGACAGAGGATGAGATGCTTGGAAGGCATCACCGATGCACTCGACATGAATTTGAGCAAGCTCTGGGAGATAGGGAAGGACAGGGAAGCCTGGCCTGCTGGGTTCTCGATTCACCCTGAGGGCGAGAAATGCTTTCCTTGGGTGTGCCTGCTGGCTTTTACTGTTCCAAGCAGATGTCCTTTGACAGTAGCACCTTTTCTAGCTTTAGTGTGTGTGTTTGTGGAAGGAGGTTATACTTGTTTGAATGACACCAGTATCAGTTTGAATTCTTACTGATAGTTTTCAGCACATGTGAGGAAATTCTGTGACAAGACACTCGAGCTGGTGGTGTCAACAGTGGACTGGTAGGCTCCCCACAAAGGGTTCTGGTTCAGGGGATCTTGAAGTTGCTGTCAGAACTGAATTTCGTGTTTTTATTAAACAGTTCAAATTTGGAATGCCAAATTTAAATAGTATCTGTGAGCTAGGAGAAGGCAGTGGCACCCCACTTCAGTACTCTCGCCTGAAAAATCCCATGGACGGAGGAGCCTGGTAGGCTGCAGTCCATGGGGTCGCTAAGAGTCGGACATGACTGAGTGACTTCACTTTGACTTTTCACTTTCATGCATTGGAGAAGGAAATGGCAACCCGCTCCAGTGTTCTTGCCTGGAGAATCCCAGGGATGGGGGAGCCTGGTGGGCTGCCGTCTATGGGGTCGCACAGAGTCGGACACGACTGAAGCGACTTAGCAGCAGCAGTAGCAGCAGGGATTGTATCAAGGTCTTATATAAAGCTGAATAGTATGTCTTAAGTTAAACAAGTAAGCACCATGTATAAATACAGGTGCTGGGTGGCTGGAATGTATTCAGGCAAATGTCTTGTTTTGGTCGAGCTTGACCACCAGCCCACCCGGTCCCTTCTGTGAGGCCTTATTTTCAGGCCTGGCGTGTCAGGAAGCCAAGGAGGCACCGTCCGCCAGAGGGCCGGGCTTCCAGGCTCAGGAGGCAGCAGGGGCGCCCTGGGCACCGGGTGGTGTTGAGCGCGGCTGTCCCTGGGGAGGCGCCATGTGCGTGTGGTCCTATCCGCAGCTTCATACACGAGGCAGCGTTCGGCTGTTTTGTGCGTAGTGTCGGTTGTATCCGTCTGGTCCTGTGTTTTCTGGGGAATTTTGAAGTTAACAGCTACTCTGTCTCCAGAATCGCTCTGACTTCCCTTTCAGACTGCGTCTGCAGTGCATTTGCTAGCACGCGCCGGTGCTCGGGGCCTTTCACCCCGCCCCCCCCCCCCCCACCCCCGCCTCCATCCCTTTTCCTTCCGGGCCTCAGATTCACAGACGTGAGTTGATCCTATTCCTGAGACCAGGGCACACGGTTACTCTCGGGGCCTTTCACCCCGCCCCCCCCCCCCACCCCCGCCTCCATCCCTTTTCCTTCCGGGCCTCAGATTCACAGACGTGAGTTGATCCTATTCCTGAGACCAGGGCACACGGTTACTCTCTGAGCAAGGCCCTTCTTTTGTTGGATGTCGCCTCATTTTCCGCTCTTGTCTTTCTCCTCCTTCACTTCCGCGTCCTGGTGTCTTCTGGCCCCACTCAGGTACCTGTCTTGTACATTCTCCCAGCCCCCTTGCCGTGTGCTATTTTGTATATATGTGGTGGTGGTTGTGTTAACCTTTTTTTCTTTGTGTACTTAGTATTATGTATTTGAGAAATAGCTGTGTGTTTGAATGAACTCTCCTTCGTTTATTCTGACTGCTACGTGGTATGTTGTCATTTTATAGACCATCTGTTAATAGATTGCGGTCAGCTGTGCTGTCATCGGTGAGCGTTCAGGAAGCGTTCTGCTTTAAAGTTTTTTTCATGTTATTATTTATCTGCTTTTGGCAGTGTTGTGTTGGTCTTTGTTGCTGTGCGGGCTTTTTCTCAGGGGCTGTCCTCTAGTTTCTCGTGCCAGTGGCTTCTCTTGTTGTGGAGCACAAGCTCTAGATGCACAGGCTTCTGTAGAGGCAGCACACGGGCTCAGCTGCTCCAAGGCACGTGGGATCTTCCTGGACCAGGGATCGAACCCGTGTCTTCTGCGTCGGCAGGTGGATTCCTTACCACTGAGCCACCAGGGAAGCCCTCAGCAAACATTCTTGCCCCCTTTGTTCTGTGTGAGAAATTTTCATGCGTACACTGCTGAAGGAGTGTTAGGTTGCCGACAGTATGCCTGTTTAACTTCACGATGTCTCTGAGATCACATGCCTGTGAGACCACAGATACAGCAGGGGCTCTCATCCATCACATAAGAATCATGTAGGAAAAGGAGCAGGATTTAATAGAATTCCTTAATCCAACTGTTCCTGCAAACTGGTGTTGTTTTTTTTTTTTTTAAGTCATATTATTAAAAGCCTTTCTTCTTCATTGTCACCCTTTATTTTCTTTCCATAATGTTAGGAAGTTACAGGAAACAAAATCATTTTAAGGCTCTCTCTGTAATGTGTATACAACTGTGATAGTATTGGGAAAATACCCTAAATACTGAGATTTCTCCTTTTCATCCCATAGGGCGCCAATGCCTCGGCATTAGAGAAAGAGATTGGTCCAGAACAGTTTCCGGTCAACGAGCACTATTTTGGATTAGTCAATGTAAGTATCTGTTAATACGTAAGTAGCCTATAGAATTGTGCTTGGAAGTAGTCTTAAGGATGATGAATGCAGTTCATAATTTATTAAAGGAAAATTGTTCATTCGTATCAGCAGATTTAATGCCAAGAAACTTGACTTGGAATTTCAGAATTCTCTCTAATGGAAAAGAGAGAGGCACTGCCTGAAGTCCTAAGAGTCTTGGAACAGTTTCTAATTTATCAGCCTGATTTTTTTTCTCTCTCTATTTTGTGTCAGAATTTTCTCATAACCAAAATCTCATATGGCCTAGACCAAATGATCTGGTTCTTTGAAAATTATTTACGTGTCTAAATATAAGTGGTCTGCGTGTACAGATAGAAATAAATATAGTTTTGTAAACGCCTCTGTGTGTCTGTAGAGTCTAAAGAACTTTCTTTAGAATTTTGAACTCTTTACTGAATCAGAGAACACCACCGATCTTTACACATTTGTCATGGTAGTTTATGCTGTTGTACTGTACTGTTAGGTGGATCTGTGGATTTACTTAAATAAATAAGTAAATAAATATATATATAGGTGATAATACAGATACGAAAGTAAGTTTTATTAAACTTGGTTCTAGCATGCTGTTATGTATACATGGATTTCTTGTGCAATTTGAGGAGGGCAGATAAAGTGGTGTGTGGTGTCACCTTGCCAGGGGACCCTTCTTTGTCTGTGCTGGACACAGAATCAGCAATGCCCACCTTCCTCTGTATTCCCCTCCGTGGAGGAGACCACTCATCAATCCCCTGGCTCTTTTTTCTGGAATGTGTCCTTATAGAGTAAGTAAGGTACTTATACTTCTATTTATATATATATATGTACACATGTATGTATACTGACTTGCTGTTTTGGCAGAAACAGAAGCAGGAACTTTGCTGTCTTTTCCCACCATTCCTGCCCAAGTTCACTTTCCCTGGTTCTCCCAGTATGAAATTAATCTTGGCCTTAATTGTCACTTATTCTTAACCAAAATCTTCAAGAGAAACAAAGAAAGCCAAGAAGACCTTGTGTCAGTTTCCACGGAGCTGTGCCCAGCAGGCCCCCTCTGCTCTCCTGGTGCCTGGCAGCGTCTCTTTCGTCGCCCTGCACAGCCCCTGTGCTTGACTCCTCCCCTTCATCCTGACCCCTTCCCTCCACCCCAACCCCTTCCCAGAGGTTTCCTCCCTTGCTTTGCAGAACACAGCCTGGAGTCGCTTGTTAAGGAGGTGTGCACAGGTATAAACTCTGAGGTCATGTGTACCGAAGATGGGTTTGGTTACCTGTCTCTAAGTGTCAGTTGGATGTCCATCCTAGGGTATACCCATCCTTCAGAGTCTTTGGGGCTTGCTCTGGTGCTTTCTGGCTTCTCTTGATGCTGAGAGGGCACTTGCCATTCTGGCTCTTTCTGTCTTACGAACGTGCCTTCTTTTCCCCTTTAGAAGGTGTTTGGGAGTCCTAAAGGGTGTTTTCTGTCCCCAGTGTTCTGAAATCTCATCGTGTCTCTTGATGGGAACCCTGTTGTTGTATTGTTTACTGATCCATTCAGACTAATGATGTGTGTCCCTCAGGTCTAAGCCGTTTCGGATACTATTATTGGGATAGTTTTCTTCTTGTTACTGTAATGTCTCTGTTTTGTCTTTTTTTTTTTTTTTTAATGGTTATTGCGTATTGAAACAGACTGATTCCTTATTTTTTCTCTCATTTTTGATCATCTCCTTTAGTCTACATTTTAGACTGTATCTTCAACTTTTTTTATCCACTCTGCATTTTTCATTTTTTAGAGTGTTACCTTGTTTTATTTTTAAATCTTGTTTCATGGAGGCAATATCTTCTGCTCCTTTTCTTAGGCTATTATTCAAAGATTTTGTTGTTGCTGAGGTTTTCTTGTACTCACTGGATTGTTTCTGAAACCTTTGAGTTTATTTCCGCCCCCCCTCCCGCCCCACCTCTTTTTTAGTATCTTTACTATTGGAAGTTTTCCTCAAATTTTGCTCATCTAAAAGAGTGAAATTTTCTGTAAGTTTGCTGCTGTCTCTAGTCTGTTGTCATCTTCTTTAGCCTTTTGAGTTTTTGTCTAATCTATTCTTTTACTGTCATTTTATTTGGGGTTTCATGGGGAGGAGAGTTAAATGAATATTTAATTTCCCTTGTTTATTGAGAAGTCTGGCCTCGACTTCTGTATAGTACCTGAAATGCTCGCACTTACATCTGGAGTTGCCTAGTGATCGGAAGCCTCATTTCAGTTCTGGGGGAGCAGAGCCCATTTTCTTCAGTCTCACTGCTCCTTTTCTGTGGCAGCCATCCTTACCTGGTTCAGACCCCAAAGCTCATTTGTGTCCTGAATTGTAAAGCTGTGCCCATTGTTGGTGTCCCAGGAGAACCTCTTTTCTTTAGAACAGTAGTGTTTCCTATATTGAAGGCTGTCTTACCTTGAGCTTGTCCTGCGTAAGCATTCCAGCCTTCTCCTTTTTGTGCCTAAGTAACTTTTTTGCAGATAACCTCCAAACAAGTAAAACAACATACTTGATACAGTATGAGCCCTAAAGCTCTGTGGGGCTTCTCTGGTGGCTGCGTTGGTGAAGAATCCGCCTGCAACGCAGAAAACCTGGGTTTGAGCCCTGAGTTAGGAAGATCCCCTGGAGGAGGGCATGGCAACCCACTCCAGTATTCTTGGCTGGACAATTCCCAAAGACAGAGGAAGTCCATGGGGTCTGACAGCTGCAGTCCATGGGGTCTCAAAGAGTTGGAAACGACTAAGCACAAAGCTCTGTGGGTTTTTTTTTTTTTCCCCCGCTGATGTTTTTAACACAATATGGTACCAGTATCCAAAAACCATTGTTGATTGTGTTACCAAAAGTTTTTAAGAAGTTATCATTTTTATTACTTTGTATACACCAGTATAAATTCAGAAGGTGGAGTTTGTGTTTCTCCCTGAAGCTGAATAAACGAGATTCAGTATAAGCCAAGGAAAGCTGGAATTTCTGATCTCTGTGCCTCATTACGATGAAGAATTGAGATCCCTGAGATCCTGAGGTAGCCAGGGCTCCGGCTGGGAAGGGTTGATGAGCACCTCAAACTCTGCGCAGAGATCAGTGGTGGTGAGAGTAAGCTCCGCTGACCTGGGACAGTGATACACGCTCCTGTGATCTGTGCTCTTGGGCCACTTTACGGCTGTGTTGTGGGCCTTGAACCGTTTTCCACCAGCTCTGTTTTCAACTCTTACATTGTCATCACCCTTCTCTCTAGTTTCATTCTCCTTTTTTATTTGGAGTTATCACACTATTTATAGAATCCCTTAAAAACTAAGGTTGGAGCTCTGAGGAGTTGGGGAGATGGCTTAGTTAATTCAGAGGTGAACATTTGAACATTTTCCTCCTGTCCTATGCCTGTCTGCCAAGTCGTTAGTGTTTATAAACAACACAGAATGCAGCTGCTTTAAGGAACTCGGTGGTTAATCTTTCCTAATAATTGGATTCTGTTAAAATGAGGCACGTGTCTGTTTTCTTCTAATCAGTCTGTTCTAGCGAAGTGTGCATTTCCAGGTTCATTATAGTCACTCTTACAAAAAGCAAATACTGAAAAGAGTTCCTGTTAGGTCTGCCTGATTGAATCCCTTTTTGCGACTAGTAAAGTACTAGAATCACTCAAAGGTATTTGCTTTTGGGACACTGTCTGTGCATTTGGGCAATTAGAAAAGTGGACTTTTTGTTTTTAATGGAGAGAAGGAAAAAAAAACCCATAGTTTAATTAACCTACCAGAAAATTCAGAGTGGTTACTCTTCACTTTGTTAATAACAATCTAGTTTCCATTACTTTCAGTTATAGATATTTTTATCTTGGAGGAACATTTTTGCAAATGATAGCTTTCATGGCAGTTGACTCTTCATGATAACTCTGATGTGTCTATCCCTGTGATTTGCATAATACATATGGTGGGGGTTTCCTATTGAGTTAACCCTTGTGGATACGTTAGTATTTCCGATGTTGCAGGATGTCAGGAGAAATATGGGTGTGCCTGGGTGGGTACAGGGGAGTATGGAAACCATCTCGAAAGGCAGAGGAGCCTTTGGGTGCTTTCTCTTGCTGTAAAATCCCTCTTTTACATGTTGGCTGTCTGTGCAGTTAGCTGAATTCTTTGAAAACGAGTGGTTTTAATCTGATCAGCCAACTTGCCTTTTCCCCTTTATATCTTGTAGCCAGTAAATTGAGTGAAGAGTGATTTAGACTACTGGTATCTCTTTCCTACTTTTTGTGCAGTCTCTCCATTTTTAGCGGCCTTTCGAGAATCATTTTAATTTTCTAATACATAAGCCCCCAAACACAAGTCGGTTGGGATTAATGAATCTTTTTGTGAGGGTGAACCATCTTATAAAAGGCTTTCTCTAACCTGAACTGATAGTAGTCATTAGTTGGAACTCTGAATGCAGGGAGCAAGGGTCACCACGGAGAAAAGAGAAATAAAAATGAAACTTACCATTTGCAGGTTACAGGGTTGAGTAGGCTGATGTCGCTTGGTTCTATTTTCTTTTGTGTTGATCTCATTCTCCTTTAGTTTCTTCCAACCTGGTGTCCTTAGGCTGCTCAAAGCCTGTATTATCAGAGATCGCATACTGTTCCTATCAAACCTGACCAAAGAACTCAGGCCAAATTGGATCAAATGCCTGATCCTGTGGCAGCTTCTGCAGAAGGGCTTGTGACTAACCCCCTTACAGGATTTACATAGAGAAGTCAGTTCCTGTGAGGAGGCCTGGGGCTGGGGAGCAGGTGAGGGGGGAGGAACGGGTGGGTGGGGGGGCAGGTGAGGAGGGGGCAGGTGAGGGGCAGGAACAATGTCCCTGAGAATCTGGATTAGGTACCCTTGGCTGCAGGGAGCAGGTGGTTGGGGACGGGAGGTCTAGAGTTACATGGAACAGAGCCACCTGAACAGAAATTGTGGTGGGGAGAAGAGGGTCTTCCCTTAGAAGGGGATGTTCATGGGACAGGCACCATCACCAACCAGCGTGGGCGACAGTGGAGCAGGTAGCCATTTAACACATTATGTTGACATTATGTTGACTTAATAGTGGTTAAAACCAGTAGTTTCCAAATGGAATATGTAAGATGATTCATTGGGGGGTGGGGGCGAAAGTATGAGCACTGCTAATGTTTACTTTTATCTGAAAATGAAAGATAGATTAAGCTTTGCTGATTCTTAATAAATGGACGATGCTGGTACCCGTACGCTGTCCACACATGTGATGGCTCTGTATCACTTCAGGTTGCACAGTGCTGCAGGCTGATGGTACCACCCCTCTGGTTTGTTTGTGCTGCTGCCATCTATCATGATTTAAGTGTAGACCTGGGGATTATAGGATTTAATCTGTTTCAGCTAAGCTAATTTTCCAAAGGGGACAGATGACTCAAAAAGGTTGTTTCAAAAATAACCATATAGTGATGAGGTATGCCAAACCACGCTAAGTTCTTCATGCAGGTCATTGAGTTACTTCTTCACAAGATTGTAGAGATTGGTGCTGGCAAAAACGTCATTTACAGATGAGGAAACCGATAGAGAGAGTGGCTTGGTAACTTCCCCAGGAAGGCATTGATAGTAAAAACCCATCCTGTGTTTTAAAGTCATTTGAAGTCATTCTTTAAGTAATTCTGCTACCAACTTGATAGACATTTAGGCTTATTTCTGTTTATTTTCAATTTTAGGAATTTATTTTTTCTTCCTGTTTTAATTTAGTTTTTTAAAAATATGGATGCAGGGACTTTCCTGGTGATCCAGCAGCTAAGATTCTGAGCCCCCAATGCAGGGGGCTCAGGTTCGATCCCTGGTTGGGGAACTAGATCTTACATGCTGCAGCTAAAAGTCTGCATACTATAACTAAAGATCCTGTGTTCCTCAGTTGAGACCCAGGGCAGCCAAATAAATCTTTTCTTAAAAATTTATGGGTGCAAAAGAAACTTCCTATAACCATGTACATGCACAGTGGTCTCACTTTCGTTGCTCTCTCCTCTTTGCCTTCTCGCTATAAATAATCGTTTATATTAGCTTTTGATTTAGCCTTCCTAATTTTAAAATATTAGCAGATGTGTGCATGTGTTTATGGACATGGTTGAAGGGTTCCCATCCTTCAGCACTCCTCTGCAGGTAGCCTGTCAGAGTTTTGCGTACTGGACCTTACCCTGGGACAGTGCTCTGAGAACTGTCCTCGGTCCTTGTTTACTCCCTGGATCCTCCCTGAGTGACTTCCAGGTGTTTTATTAGCCTGCTTTTCACATCATCGTCTATTCATGGGAAGGAAAAAGGAAGGCAGAAAATATTTGTCAAGCTCTGTGTTCTTTTCTTTGTAAAGTAAGACTGTTTCCTCCCTTGTCATTAAATAGAAGGAAACTCGTGCCTCCCTGGTGTCTAGTGGTTAAGACTTTGTGCCTCCAATGCAGGGGTGCAGGTTTGATCCCTAGTTGAGGAACTAAGATCCCACGTGCCTTGGGGCAAGGCCCCCCCCTGCCAAAAGAAAAAAGAAGAAGAGGGAAACTGAAGCTGAGTGAGTCGTGGTCGCCTGCTCCAGGCCACATGGTCAGTGAGAGGCAGGGCTGCTGTTCAGGATTGAGTCTGGAGCGAGTCCACGTCCTCCTGATGGACTGAGCACGGTGTGACCTCGCATCAGCATGTCAGTGGATAGGCCGTCACACTGTTGATTCTTTCGTCTAATACTTCAGAGTATCCTGTTTTTTTCTTTTCTGTTTTTAGTTTTTGGATGGCACTGAAGAACTTGATAGTAAACTTCACTATTATGTTTTTATAAAAGAATTTTTGAGAGTTATATTTTTAAATGTACAGTATAGAAGATGGTTCTTATACAGCCAATACTATCAAAACAGTGAGAATTGGAAAAGGAAAAAATTCTCCAGAACCCTAAACCTTAACTAATTTCACTATTTAAACTGTAGTTCTTTAACTCAGTGGTCATAAAGGCCAAATTTGTCCCATGTATCTTTCTTCCATTTTAACCTGAAACTGATGTCAAGAGCATCCATTTAATGTTAAAATCTCTAATTTACAGTCAGGACAATTATTTTTACCCTCAGTTCAGTCACTCAGTCGTGTCCAACTCTTTGTGACCCCATGGACTGCAGCACACCAGGCCTCCCTGTCCATCGCCAACTCCCAGAATTCACTCAAACTCATGTCCATTGAGTCGGTGATGCCATCCAACCATCTCATCCTCTGTCGTCTCCTTCTCCTCCTGCCTTCAATCTTTCCCAGCATCAGGGTCTTTTCAAATGAGTCATTTTCAAATGAGTCTTTGCATCAGGTGGCCAAAGTATTGGAGTTTCAGCTTCAGCATCAGTCCTTCCAATGACTATTCAGGACTGATTTCCTTTGGGATGGACTGGCTGGATCTCCTTGCAGTCCAAGGGACTCTCAAGAGTCTTCTCCAATACCACAGTTCTACCCTCAGGTACCTTTTTTAATTTATGAGGATCATAAATATTCCCTATCTTACTCTTTCTCTTCTCTGAACAACTCTAGGCTTGGAAATTCTTTCTCTGGATATTGTTTTACCCCCAAATTTAACCAAAAATAAAATTTTTTTTTTCTTTTTCTCTCCTAGTTTGGGAACACCTGCTACTGCAATTCAGTTCTTCAGGCACTTTACTTCTGTCGTCCGTTTCGGGAAAAAGTTCTCGCCTACAAGAGTCAGCCCCGGAAGAAGGAGAGCCTTCTCACGTGCTTAGCAGACCTCTTCCACAGCATCGCCACCCAGAAGAAGAAGGTTGGAGTCATACCTCCTAAGAAGTTCATAACGAGATTGCGGAAAGAAAATGGTAAATAACTCTTCTGCTTCTCAACCTGCTGCTGAGGTAACAGCACGGTCGGGTGCAGCAAGCGTCAGCTGGGCGTCCTCACGCCCGATGGTGCGGCTGCCTCTGAGAAGCCAAAGGTGGTGCTCCTGCCTGGAAGGCAGCGCCAGCCGCTCAGTGAGGACACAGTCACTCGGGTTCCTGTGAGGTGTGGCTGCCGTCTGAAGTGTGCTGTACAGAGATTAAATTCTGTACACCCGGAAATGAGAAATCAGCATTTCTCTTTTTTTTGCCTACTTGGCTGTTTGATCAAGGAAAGTTGTTGGGGGACACTTCCCTGGTGGTCCAGCGGCTAAGACTCCAGGCTCCCTCCCAATGTGGGCGGGGGCAGGGGAGTTGGAGGTGGCTGGGTTTGATCCCTGATCAGGGAGACCTGGTGCAGCCAAATATTGAAAAAAGAAAAGTTGTGGAGTCTTCTGCAGTTTTTTTGTTGATTTTTTTTTTCCCAGTTACTGTTCATTTGCTTTTTTTGGTAATGCTTTTTATGAATATTAACTAATTTGATCCTTACAATAACCTGATGAGAGGCCATTATATTTCCCCCACTTTAGCCATGAAAAAGGAAACAAAAAGAGGCTGAAAGACTTGCCTGGAGTCACACCCCAGGCAAAGGAAAGTGCCAATAAATGAAACTTTCTGGCTTAGGATATATCGTTTTAACTCCACCCCCTACCCCACCCCACACTTTTAAAAATAGTTACTGGCTACACCCCCACTTCCTTTTTCTCTCTTCAAATAGTATTCTTTTGATTTCCCTAGCAAGGTCATCATTAGTCACTACTTCCTCAGTTGCCTTAATGTCACTGGCACTCAGGGATGTTAAGGTGACCCGTCAGGCCCGTGTCCTCCCTGACGTCTGAGCCCAGCATCTGTCCAGGGTGGTGAGCTGCCTCGGGAAGTTCGAATGGACTTGAGGAAAGTGTGGAATTCTTTTTGCTTGTTTGTTTGGAGGTAGGCATTTCAGTCACTGTAGAAAGAAAATTGGGTGTTATTTTTAGTTTCATTTGTTATCTGTTTAATATAATGATGCCCATAGAAATATGGTTTGAGAAGTTTCTGAGGTTGGTTATTAATGGCGAGCCCTGCCCTTAACTCAGTTGACACTGCTCATTGTCACATGAATCCAGAGAAGCATGGGTCATACTGAGTTTCCTAAAACATGAAGGTGCTGGAATAATATGATTATAGGTTACTGTTTTTTAATCTGATAACCATGTTAAAAGTTTGTTCATTTTCTCCATATACAAATAGATTAATTGCTCACAAAAGCACTTTTTAAAATATTTCCCTGAGTCAAGCTAAACCTACTTACTGTCTTAAATTCCAGATGTGTCGAGTGTCTGCTGTTTGTGAGAAAGCCAAGTACAGCTCTTAGAATGAGACTGATTCAGGTCTTCTCAGAGAGTTGTGTTTTTTTGTGTTTTTTTTTTCGTCTGTGTTGGTGGGACACTTAAAAAATTTTGTCCTGGTAGAAAGCTCATGTACAGTGGACCTTTGGACAGCATGGGTTTATATTACGTGGGTCCACTTATACGAGGATTTTTTCAGTAGTCAATACGAGAGCCCTGCATCATCTCTGGCGGCTCACAGCCACAGGCGCAGGACCAGGTACGGAGGATCCTCACATACAAGGGATCAACTGGTTTTACGTGGGTTTTCCCCTGTGCAGAGGGTCACCTCTCCTAAGGTGGCTTGCAGTCAGAACAGCTGGCTTGTAGCAATGTGCATCATTCATGTTGCTGTTGGGGGCCAAGTTTATTCTTCTTGTGTCCCCTTCACTGTTTCAGTGCCTGTGGTCTGTTCATTCATTCATTCATTCACTCAGGAAATGCCAAGTGACCTCTTTGGTTTACCTTGGGGTTGAATGTTTTTTCATGTATTTTACTTAACCTTTAAAATTTTGTTTCTACAAGTTGTTGATTTCAAGTCTTTTGCTGACTTTGTCTTTTGTATAAATTCTTCTTATGTTGAAGATGTTGATGCCTTTCAGGTTTCGCCATCTTAAACTTTTTAAATGATTTCTAGTACGTAGAACTTGGTCTTATGTGGTCATATCTGCAGCTCTTCTAAAATGTAATTTTTAAATTCCTTGTGTCTTAGGGAGGCTTTCCCTCGATTTTCTAATCGGTTTCTATTCTATCATTTTGAAAATGTAAACCATAAACTTCCTGAACTTATATAAGCTCTGGAGGTGAAACTTCCTGACTGGGTGGTGGTCTGAGTGCATGCTGTTGGCTGGGTGCAGACGCCTGTGTGGCCAGGTGGCCTGGCTGCCCGAGTCCCGTGGGTGGGGCCGGACGGCCTGCCTTAAGTCCTGGTCCTGCTGATTCCTGGCAGTGTCTTGACTGCTCTCTTCCGTTTCCTCGCTTGTGAAATACTGCTAATGGCGGTGTCACGGGGCTGTTAGGAAGGTGGCATGAGGCCGTGCCCTGGAAGGGCTTCCTCTCTAGGCTCAGGGTACATGATGCGAGCACAGGCCAAGTGCTTAGTGTTTCCATGACAGCGACTCATTTGAGTAGCTACGGGGACGTTCCACGGAGTTACAGATCTTTGGAAGGGCCCTTAGAGATTCTCTGGATTAAATATATTTTCCATGTTGCCTTTGTTCCCTAAACGTGACTGCACAGCAGAATCACCTGGAGGAGCTTAGAGAAGTGCAGGTTCCAGGCCTCACCTAACTCTGTCAGAGCATGTACACGGGACTGTGTGGCTCAGTGATTTATCATGTTCAAGGCTTCCTCTGTGATTCGTATACATTTGCCCTGGCACTGCCACAAGATTGTCCACTTCCTGCTTTAAAACTTGCCCTGTTGTAGTATTTATCAGTTCGGTTCAATTGCTTTGTGACTCCATGGAGTGCAGCACACCAGGCCTCCCTGTCCATCACCGACTCCTGGAGCTTGCTCAAACTCATGTCCACTGAGTCGTTGACGCCATCCAACCATCTCATCCTCTGTCGTCCCCTTCTCCTCCTCCCTTCAGTCTTTCCCAGCATCAGAGTCTTTTCTAGTGAGTCAGTTCTTCGCATCAGGTGGCCAAAGTATTGGAGTTTCAGCTTCAGCATCAGTCCTTCCAATGAATATTCAGGACTGATTTCCTTTAGGATGGACTGGTTTGATCTCCTCACAGTCCAGGGACTCTCAAGAGTCTTCTCCAACACCATAGTTCAAGAACATCGATTCCTCAGCATTTAGCTTTCTTTATAGTCCGACTCTCACATCCATACATAACTACTGGAAAAACCATAGCCTTGACTAGATGGACCTTTGTTGGCAAAGTAATGTCTCTGCTGTTGAATATGCTATCTAGGTTGATCATATCTTTTCTTCCAAGGAGTAAGCATCTTTTAATTTCATGGCTGCAGTCACCATCTGCAGTGATTTTGGAGCCCCTAAAAATAAAGTCTGTCAAATGTTCCCATTGTTTTTCCATCTATTTCCCATGAACTGATGGGACCAGATGCCATGATCTCAGTTTTCTGAATGTTGAGTTTTAAGCCATCTTTTTCACTCTCCTCTTTCACTTTCATCAAGAGCCTCTTTAGATCTTCTTCATTTTCTGCCATAAGGGTGGTGTCATCTGCATATCTGAGGTTATTGATATTTCTCCTGGCAATCTTGATTCCAGCTTGTGTTTCTTCCAGCCCAGCATTTCTCATGATGTACTCTGCATATAAGTTAAATAAGTAGGGTGACAGTATACAGCCTTGACATATTCCTTTCCTGATTTGAAACCAGTCTGTTGTTCCATGTCCAGTTCTAACTGTTGCTTCCTCACCTGCATATAGATTCTTTAGGAGGCATGTCAGGTGGTCTGGTATTCCCATCTCTTTCAGAATTTTCCACAGTTTCTTGTGATCCACACAGTCAAAGGCTTTGGCATAGTCAATAAAGCAGAAATACATGTTTTTCTGGAACTCTCTTGCTTTTTCCATGATCCAGTGGATATTGGCAATTTGACCTCTGGTTCCTCTGCCTTTTCTAAATCCAGCTTGAACATCTGGAAGTTCACGGTTCACGTATTGCTAAAGCCTGGCTTAGAGAATTTTGAGCATTACTTTACTAGCATGTGAGATGAGTGCAATTGTGTGGTAGTTTGAGCATTCTTTGGCATTGCCTTTCTTTGGGATTGGAATGGAAACTGCCCTTTTCCAGTCCTGTGGCCACTGCTGAATTTTCCAAATCTGCTGGCATATCGAGTGCAGCACTTTCACCGCATCATCTTTTAGGATTTGAAATAGCTCAACTGGAATTCCGTCACGTCCACTAGCTTTGTTCATAGTGATGCTTCCTAAGACCCACTTGACTTCACACTCCAGGATGTCTGGCTGTAGGTGAGTGATCATACCATTGTGATTATCTGGGTCATGAAGATCTTTTTTGTATAGTTCTTCTGTGTATTCTTGCCAGCTCTTCTTAATGTCTTCTGCTTCTGTTAGGCCCCTACCATTTCTGTCCTTTATTGAGCCCATCTTTGCATAAAATGTTCCCTTGGTATCTCTTAATTTTCTTGAAGAGGTCTCTAGTCTTTCCCATTCTATTATTTTCCTCTGTTTCTTTGCATTGATCACTGAGGAAGTGTTTCTTATCTCTCCTTTCTATTCTTTGGAACTCTGCATTCAAATGGGTACATCTTTCCTTTTTTCCTTTGCCTTTCACTTCTCTTCTTTTCACAGCTATTTGTAAGACCTCCTCAGACAACCATTTTGCCTTTTTGTTTTATTTATGGGACAATAGATTAAGTGAACTGATAAAAAGCAGTTGTTTCTTACTACCTCAATACATTATGTATGAGGATAGGTTTTCTCTTTTTTTGATCAATTAGTATTTTTTAGAAGATTTTTCTTCATAACTGTATTTTCCTCAAATTTGAGTCATAATTTGTATATGTGAAAGATATATGTTTCTTGTTCATTACTAACAATCCCAAACATTTCATGTAATTCTGATAGAATACTAGATATTCTTTTTTTAATTTAGTTTTTTTTTAATGAAGTTACTCATTCTGAAATAATTCTCTGCACATTCTTATTTTTAGAGCTCTTTGACAACTACATGCAGCAAGATGCCCACGAATTCCTAAATTACCTACTAAATACCATTGCTGATATTTTACAAGAAGAGAGAAAGCAGGAGAAACAAAATGGTCGTCTGCCTAATGGTAACATTGACAGTGAAAATAACAGCACACCAGACCCGACATGGGTTCATGAGATCTTCCAGGGAACACTGACTAATGAAACCAGGTGTCTTACGTGTGAAACCGTAAGTGTCTCATAAAATGTCATATAGAACGCATCTAACCCGTTGTGTTAAAAGCTCTTTGAGGATGAGTATGAGAGTGAGCTTGAGAGTTGTGGTGCCTGTGACTGACGAGCCTCTCGGCTGTCTGCTTGTTGACCGAACCCTGAGCTGGCAGAGAAACACTTGCTGCGGCGTGAACTGTTTCGAGACTTCATGTTGAACAGTTGGGCTGTGTTGTGACTGCAGTGTCCTACAGAGTAGTCTCGCTGCTCTGGCGACCCTCTGTGGCCTGTGTATTTGTGCCTCCCCTCCCCTGACCCCTAGCGGCCACTGGTCATTTTACTGCCTCCAGAGCTTGCCCTCTCCGGATGCCACATGGCTGGAGTCGTAGAGCATGGGGCCCTTTCAGATTGACTTCTTTCACTCGGCAGTGGGTATTTAAGGTTCCCACCTGCCTTGTCACAGCTTGATAGCTCATTTCTTTTTATTGCTGAATTACATTTTATTGTCTGGATGTACCAGAGTTTATCCATTTACCTACTGAAGGACACCTCAGTTGCTTGTTTTGGTAATTATGAATAAACTTGCTCTGAGCACGCATGTGCAGGATTTTGTGTGGATATAAGTTTTCAGTGCCTCAGTTAGTGGCCAGGGGCGCAGTTGCTAGATCGTGTGGTAGGAAGAGTACGTTTAGTTTTGGAAGGAACTACATTCACATTCCCACCAGGAATGAGGGAGAGTTCCTGCTGCTCCACGTCCTGGTCAGCACTTGCTGATGTTGGTGTTTTGGATTTTGGCTGTTTTAATAGGTGTGTAGTATTATATTTAAATCAAATGCATTTAATTTGCATTTCTCTGATGGCATATAACGTGGAATATCTTTTCATGCACCCGTTTGCCGTCTTTATATATCTTCCTTGGTGAGGTATCAGTACTAGTCTTTGGGCCATTTTTCACATGAGGTTGTTTGTTTTCTAGCTGTTGAGTTTCAGGAGTACTCTGTACATTTTAGACACCAGGCCTTTGTCAGAGGTGTCATTTGCAAGGTTTTCTCCCAGCCTGTGGCTCATCTTCACATGCTGTCAACCATACCTTTGGCAGATCAGAAGTTTTTAATGTTTTAATTTTAAATTTTAATAAAGTCCAGTTTAAAGGACAGAAATGGTATAGACCTAACAGAAGCAGAAGATACTAAGAAGAGGTGGCAAGAATACACGGAAAAACTGTACAAAAAAGATCTTCACGACCCAGATAATCATGATGATGTGATCACTCGTCTAGAGCCAGACATCTTGGAATGTGAAGTCAGGTGGGCCTTAGAAAGCATCACTACGAACAAAGCTAGTAGAGGTGATGGAATTCCAGTGGAGCTATTTCAAATCCTGAAAGATGATGCTGTGAAAGTGCTGCACTCAATATGCCAGCAGATTTGGAAAACTCAGCAGTGGCCACAGGACTGGAAAAGGGCAGTTTCCATTCCAATCCCAAAGAAAGGCAGTGCCAAGGAATGCTCAAACTACCGCACAATTGCACTCATCTCACATGGTAGTAAAGTAATGCTCAAAATTCTCTAAGCCAGACTTCAGCAATACGTGAACCGTGAACTCCCTAATGTTCAAGCTGGTTTTAGAAAAGGCAGAGGAACCAGAGGTCAAATTGCCAATATCCACTGGATCATGGAAAAAGCAAGAGAGTTCCAGAAAAACATGTATTTCTGCTTTATTGACTATGCCAAAGCCTTTGACTGTGTGGATCACAAGAAACTGTGGAAAATTCTGAAAGAGATGGGAATACCAGACCACCTGACCTGCCTCCTAAAGAATCTATATGCAGGTGAGGAAGCAACAGTTAGAACTGGACATGGAACAACAGACTGGTTCCAAATAGGAAAAGGAGTATGTCAAGGCTGTATACTGTCACCCTGCTTATTTAACTTATATGCAGAGTACATCATGAGAAATGCTGGGCTGGAAGAAACACAAGCTGGAATCAAGATTGCCAGGAGAAATATCAATAACCTCAGATATGCAGATGACACCACTCTTATGGCAGAAAGTGAAGAAGAGCTAAAAAGCCTCTTGATGAAAGTGAAAGAGGAGAGTGAAAAAGATGGCTTAAAGCTCAACATTCAGAAAACAAAGATCATGGCATCTGATCCCATCACTTCATGGGAAATAGATGGGGAAACAGTGGAAACAGTGTCAGACTTTATTTTTGGGGGCTCCAAAATCACTGCAGATGGTGATTGCAGCCATGAAATTAAAAGATGCCTACTCCTTGGAAGGAAAGTTATGACCAACCTAGACAGCATATTCAAAAAGCAGAGACATTACTTTGCCGACTAAGGTCCATCTAGTCAAGGCTATGGTTTTTCCAGTAGTCATGTATGGATGTGAGAGTTGGACTGTGAAGAAGGCTGAGCGCCGAAGAATTGATGCGTTTGAACTGTGGTGTTGGAGAAGACTCTTGAGAGTCCCTTGGACTGCAAGGAGATCCAACCAGTCCATTCTGAAGGAGATCAGCCCTGGGATTTCTTTGGAAGGAATGATGCTAAAGCTGAAGCTCCAGTACTTTGGCCACCTCATGCGAAGAGTTGACTCATTGGAAAAGACTCTGATGCTGGGAGGGATTGGGGATTAGAAGCGGAAGGGGACAACCATGGATGAGATGGCTGGATGGCATCACGGACTCGATGGACGTGAGTCTGAGTGAACTTCGGGAGATGGTGATGGACAGGGAGGCCTGGCATGCTGTGATTCATGGGGTCACAAAGAGTTGGACACGGCTGAGCGACTGAACTGAACTTTTTGTTTTTTTTTCCTTCATGGAAATGCTTTTGATATTCTTTAAGTGCTTTTCATGTTGTATCGAAAAAGTCATCACAGACCATCTGTGCATGTGGAGTCACTTGGTGGTGGAGGGGTCCCAGGGACCAAGTCTGACGTCCCTCCTGTTGCATCCCGTCAAGGGAGGCAGCCAGCATGAGTGATGTGTCTTACTCTAGCTCACTGATTAAGTAGTAACTTTAGATCATTATAGATGATTTATTCATAAATCAGAACATGGTTAAATTTGGAGGATAAATAAAAGAAGGTCATAAGTGAAGGCTCAGTTTGGCATGTTGGACTAATATTTTTTCTTAAATGGTAGTTTTTTTCTTAAATAATTAAACAGTATAGAGATCATGTCCTTTACCAGCCATTCTCATTCATCCTTGTCCTGTGTTCTTTTAAGAATTACTGTGTATGGCATAGTTTGTTTTATGCTTTACACCATGGACATGGGAGCCTGGCAGGCTACAGCCCATGGGGTTGAAAGAGTGGGCCACGACTGAGTGACCAAACCACCCCCAATACCAGGATTCGGGGAAGTGATGGGATTTCACATCACACCAGCCTTTGCCAGTAAGGAGAGCAGCTGTAGGTGCACTTTGGTATTTTCTTCTAAATATAATGAAGGGTATTGATTCAGCTTCCTTTTGTAAACTTGTATGACTCAAGTAGTTTCTTTTCAACTTGGGGAAAAAGGTTCTTTATATATTTAATAATACTGATAATAACCCACATTTAATTCTTTCACTTTGGAGCAGTAATTTACTGATATCTAAAGAAATCAAAGGTAATTAATTCTCTTATTTTTACAGATAAGCAGCAAAGATGAAGATTTTTTAGACCTTTCTGTTGACGTGGAACAAAACACATCAATTACTCACTGCTTAAGGTAAGCGTGGAATTATTTATTTTGACAGTTAATGATTATCTTTGGTTTTTAGAATATCTTTAAATGAATACATCATTTTCTGGTATAGGCAAAACTAATTTATTTTGAATTTTACACAGGGGTTTTAGCAACACAGAAACTCTATGCAGTGAATACAAATACTACTGTGAAGAATGTCGCAGCAAACAGGAAGCACACAAACGGTAATTTAGTGTTTTCTGTAATTCATAGTGATTCTTTGGCCATGGATGTTCTAACCAAAAGTGATCTCTGGCAGTTTGCATTGAGTAATCATCCTTTATTTTATCACCAACTGTTAAGACTCATTAGGTAATTACTAGACAAACACATGAGGTAGTTACCAGGCAAACAGTGCTCAACTCCGGGCTGCCTTGACTATCCACACTTGGTGAGTGTTTAATCGCCATAAACCAATACAGTGAGAGGATTCTGCTTTGAAGCTTTCCTCGTTGTGTAAGCTTTCTCGTGGTGAGGAAAGAAGAGGGGAAAAGTGCTTTCCTCACGCCCACTCCAGTCTCCACTGTTCCTCCATAGGATTCACGCCTTCTCTCAGTGTGTCACCATGAGGACAGTACTCTGGTATCAGAAAATGGACTTATCATCACCCTGATTATTTTACTTTTTGTTTTGAGGCAGCCTCAAAGTCTTGTGAACAGTATACCAAGAATGCTTTTCACCCTTAACCATTTGAGAGTGGGTCCCTGCTGTGATGTCCCACAGTTCTGAGGCTTCGGTAGTGGTATCCTGCCAGCAAGGACGTTTCCCCTGTACCATGTCCGGCCACATCAGGAGAGCAGCGCTGAGATGTTACTGTTGTTGTAGACCTTACTTTAGCATCACCAGATGTCCCAGTAATGTCCTTTATAGGAAAAAAGGGTCTAGTCCAGAGGCACACGTTGCATTTACCATTTGTGTCTCTGTCATCTTTTTATACTGGGAGCAGTTCCTTATCAGTCTTTGCTTGACTTTCACTCTCTTGACACTTAAAAATTACAGGTTAGGTATTTTACAGAATGTCCTCCTTTGAGTCCATCTCATGTTTTAATGTAATGAGGTTTAGATTTTGTATTCTGGGCAGGAATCACACAGAGGTGAGGCTGTGTTCTTTTTAAATGGTACACGATTTTGATACGTGTCATGTGTCGGGGCCCCCACGACCGCTCCTGGATTTGATGGTTCCCTAGAAGGACTCATAGGATTCAGCGTCTGTAGTCCTGCTCACAGCTAAGGTTTGTCACAGGGAACAGTGACAGGTCCGATCAGCAAAGGGGAAGCCAAGCCAGCTTCCAAGTGTCCTGTCCCCGGGGAGTCACATGGACACACTTGTTTCTCCAGCATCGAATGTGACAGCATTGTCTCCCAGAGAAGCTCATCACAGACTCGGTGTGGTGCCCGAGATTTACTGGGGGCAGGCCACCTAGGCACTCCCTGCTTGCGTGTGCGTACACGCTCAGTCACGCAGTGTCCGACTCTTTACAGTCCCGTGGACCACAGTCCTCCACACTCCTCTGTCCATGGGGATTCTCCAGGCAAGAATATTGGAGTGGGTTGCTATTCCTCCTCCAGGGGATCTTCCTGACCCAGGGGTCAAACCTGAGTCTCTACGTCTAATGCATCGCAGGGGGATTCTTCACCCGCCAAGCCATCAGGCGTGTACCAAAACTCCAGGCTCCTGCAAGGGAAGCAGGTGTTCAGCATAAACCATATGATCTGCGCAACAAGTTCAGGCACATCAAGACCCTCTTACCAGCTAGGGAACAGCAGGAGTCCCCCCAGATCAAGTTCCCAGATGCCAGCTGAGGGTCAGCCCCACAGCCAGCCTTTCCCAGGATGTCCTGTGACTGCTACCGTTCTCTCTGGTCACTTGACTGAGGTGCTGTCTCCCAGCGTTAAGCTGTGCTTTCTCCCTAGTTGTAACTGATATGCATTTTGTGTGGAGGTATTTTGAGATTATAAATATCCCTGTTTCTCAGTCTCAGTGAGGGCTCAGGGATATTGTATTTGAGGTTATATATTTAATTTCTAGAAATGGAATTATTGAGGAAAAGGACATAAAGACTGTTGGTTCCTGTGGCTGGCTGGTTTTCCAGCAAAGATTGGGTTTTTACATTTCTTTTCATTAGTGTTTTGCACTGGCCAGGTTAGTAAATATTTCTGGGATAATCTGCTGCTCCTCCACATTTAAGATCTGTAGAATGCAGGTTTCGAATAAGGCTATAAAAAATTTTTTTTTCACTTTATTAGAGGCAGTGGCTTAGTAAATTTTTTTTTTAGCATGAGAAGTGTTTTGCTTCACTGAACACATACAGAATTCAGTCCTGCACTGTTTGTCAAGTACCTGCTGTGTGCCAGGCATATTACTGGGTGGTGAAGAAATACAATGAAAGAGATGGTTTCTGTCTGCCCAGAGTCCAGACCCTAGACAGAGAGAGAGACCACAGCCATCTCTGTATTTTGTAGTGTAGCAGACTGTTCCGAGACAGGGTGAGTCTGTAAAGTGCTGGTGGAGGACCGAGGAGAACAGCTGTTTCTGTCGGAAGGGAAAGCGTTGGCGGTGAATTTTGTTAGGAAGAGGCTGCCGTGCGGTGACATCGGGGAGCAGAGATGGCGTGGAGGGGGTCGTCAGGATTGTTGAGGATGAGGAGGCCTGGACTTGACAGGTAGAAACCTCATTCCTGTGTTTCCAGGTTATTGTATTGCCTTTGTGGGATCCGCACAGTCAGAGCTGTTAGTAAGAAGCTGTATCCTGTCTGTGAAACGCCCTGAGTGGCTGGTCTCCATTGCTCTTCTCTTTCTCCTGTTCCCAGTCTGTTCCTGACTTACAGATGAGCAGAACGAATGGATTTCAGTCTCTGCGCACAGCAGCTCTTAGGAACCGGTTTTTCCTCTACCAGACACAGGCGTCGCCTGCAGTCTGCCTGGTCATGAGGGACCTCTGTTTCAGGAGTACAGAGTTCTTAAAGGGCTACACCTCTGTCTGGGAGCCACACGGAGTTCCACGTCACATTATGTGGTTTGGAGATGATGAGGGACAGGGGGCCGTCTTAAGACCATCAGAATGTTGCCCTGCTGATGGTGGAGTGACAGGAGATCGCTGTTCACCCCAGACCATCACAGCATTATGAGTCAGTTCTACCCCAGCACACAAGAAAAGCTTAGAAGAGGCACAGGTAGAGAGAATGCGGAAGTGGGCGGTGCTGGGCTGATAAAACTGACTGTCAGCGGTTATTGAGTCCTGCAGTCTGATAGTTCTTTTAAGGACACGGTGAATGTCTGTTACGAGATTCTGTCTTCATGTTTATCCTGACAGGATGAAAGTGAAAAAGCTGCCCATGATTCTAGCTCTGCATCTGAAAAGATTTAAGTATATGGATCAGCTTCATCGATACACAAAACTTTCTTACCGGGTGGTTTTCCCTTTAGAACTTCGTCTGTTTAACACTTCAGGCGACGCGACCAATCCTGACAGAATGTATGACCTCGTGGCCGTCGTGGTGCACTGTGGAAGGTAACGGGCATGGGCCATGCAGGCGGGAGGCTTGGGGGCGGGCAGTGCACACAGGACACCCCAGGGCCGCTCAGAGGTGGGCCTGCCAGAGATCCCGTACCCCCGGTGCTCTAGGACCGAGATGAGTTTATTTCAGAATGAGTATTTCAGATCCATTTTACCATCTCCCCCTTAAAGCTTTTATCTGTTAAAATAGTGTGTTATTGCTTGGATCTGATATCTGTTCTTATTATCTAAATAGGAGCTTCTCTCGTAGCTCAGTTGGTAAAGAATCTGCCTGCAGTGCAGGAGTCTCAGGTTCAATTCCTGGGTTGGGACGATCCCATGGGGAAGGGGATGGCAACCCACTCCAGTTTTCTTGCCTGGAAAATCCCATGGACAGAGGAGCCTGGTGGGCTACAGTCCATGGGGTTGCAAAGAGTCAGACACAACTTAGTGGCTAAACCACCACCACTACCATCTAAATATTACTCTGAGAAGTTTTAAGTCCTGTTAGTTTTCTTTTTTGTTTTTCTTGGTTGTTGGTTAAAAAAAAAGAAAAAAGATGCTGCTTAAAGAGATTTTATAAAGTGAATTCTTTATTTTTACAAAATAAAGCTGAGACTAGTTGGATATGTTCATCATATTAATAATAATGAAAAATACTTTTAGAAGGCTTTGGAGATAACCTTCAAAGATAAGTTTTCTGATTTTACAAGGCTGTGTGTATGTTTCCTATTGCTAATTTAGTATACTATCTCATCTATAGACCTTAATTTATAAAATAGCTCAAAAAGTTTCTCAGA
This sequence comes from Ovis canadensis, assembly GCF_042477335.2. Classification (NCBI taxonomy): domain Eukaryota; kingdom Metazoa; phylum Chordata; class Mammalia; order Artiodactyla; family Bovidae; genus Ovis; species Ovis canadensis. Next base: position 46,984,210 of record NC_091254.1, read on the forward strand.
CCACAAGAGCATTGCAGAATCAACATTTATGTTTAGAACATACAGTTTTCATTGACTGTTTACAATTTCCTGTATTAATTTTATTATATACACACACACACACACACACACACACACACACACACACATACATACTTTGGCTGTACTGTACAGCTTGTGGGATCTTAGTTCCCTTACCAGGGATTGAACCAGGGCCTAGCCAGTAGAAGTGCAAGTCCTAACCACTGGACCACCAAGAAATTCCCTTCTTGTAATAATTTTAAAACAGGACACTCCTCCATTTCCCCTGGTGTTTGGAAACTTGTACCGACAGTGTATTGTATCCCAGAGAACGAGAACGTTAGCTGTCCCTCCCTCCCACCTTCCTGCTCAGAACATGGTCAAGATAGCTGGGAAGGGGGGTCCACGTCTGTCACGGTCCTTAACCTCCATGGTCTGCGTCAGCCCATTTCCTGTCATTTATCCTCAGCAGTAATCTCGCTTTTCCATTTTTGGAGCATTCTGTTTCTAAAGTAAGTAAAGACATCTGAACAGAGGAAAACAGTATCAGATAACTTACAGAACCCTACTGTAATGATCAGACTGGAGGTTCATGTTAGCATTAAGGTTTTTTTTTTAAGTTTAAGATGTTTTCTTCTGCAGGGAAAAAGTACTCTCGTCATATCTTTCTGTCAACAAGATACTCATTTTAACTACGGGATCAAAGATCTGAAGAAACTGGGAGGCAGCTTATTCTCACATCTGAGGTTGCTGCTTTTAAAACAGTATTCAGAGCCATAAAGGATAATTTGTGTTGAAAATTTTTTCAAGGCCTATAATATAATAATTGTGGTAGAATTGTAATTTAATTAAAAATGATATAGGCTTTTCTAGTGAGTCATACTTAAGTAACTGGGAGCAGGTAAAAAAAATATTTGATATGTTCTTTAAAAAGAATTTCTTTTAGGGAATTTGCTGGTGATCCAGTGGTTGGGACTCTATGCTTCCACTGCAGGGAACATGAATTCAGTCTCTGGTTGGGGAATGAAGATCCCACAAGCCAAGCAGCATGGCCCCCCAAAAAAATAAACCCCACCTTTATTTTTACATTTTTCTAGATTTCTGTATCCCAGATTTATTTAAAATGAAATGCAGAGGCAATTATAATAATTACATGTTGCTAAGAATTAAATACTTAAAACTAGCACTAATAATACTAAAAATAAGTTATTTGTTTAGAGAAGTTTATGAAGTTGGAGCTTGATTGCAGATCCAAGATTTCAGTATCTTTTTCAAGCATCATGTGGAATTTTTCCTCAAGAAAAACTATTGCCAAGGGTTAAGATTCAGAAATAATTCTATGTACATTGTTCGACAGTTATAATTCAGTGTGTTCTGGCCTCTCCTGCCCCACAAAAATGCTAGAAATTTTATTTAAGTCTCTTGCAGACTCAAATTTGAACATTACTTCAAAAATAATAATTTTGAAAGGCAACAAAGAATTTTAATAGTATAGCTTTATATAAATAGAATACTGGTTATATCTCTCAGAGTACAGATTATTTTAAAATCAAATGACAGTTCAGATCAACGTAGCTTGATCTCTTGGGGGGAAAGAATAGGTAAGGAACATTTTTATCTGTTTCAGTTTTCCTCCTTTCAGAACAAGGAATTTAGAACATAGAAGAGTAATACTAATCAACTGTATAAAGCTAACTTTTGTTTCTCTCTGTTTTAGTGGTCCCAATCGAGGCCATTACATTGCAATAGTTAAGAGTCATGATTTTTGGTTGTTGTTTGATGACGACATTGTAGAAGTAAGTAGTTTCCTGATTTCTTGTTTTCCTTTAAAGTTGTGTGTGCATCTTGCTCGTGACCTTTTCCTTCCAGCTTCTCATTGTGTAGGACAAGTCTTCAGGTTGTAATCGAATCCCTACTTCTCTCCCTAATGCCCAGTTCAGTGCTGCTGGAACAGTCGGCTATCCTTGAAAATGTCTAGAATAAAAACAAGTGAGATCTTTCAACCACAGAGCTAGTTAAGAAAAGAAAAATAACTTATACCGTTAAGAAAATAACTTACTGAGCTATAAGACACAGTTAAGTGTGCAGATTTTAAGCAACAGTTTAAATTGTTACATGTGAACACACACACGAGTGCACACACATAACTGCCGTCTAGATCAAGAAATAGTGTGTTTCAACACGCCAGCAAGCTCTGTCATTCCTTTTCCCCTTCAGTACCTACGGCTTTCCCCTCCCATCCGCCATCCCCTGGAACCCACTGTTTCTAATCTTATTGCCTTACTGGGGTTAATTTTGTCTCTGTTTGAATACAAGTGGACTCATCCAGTATGACTTCTTTGGTGTCTTTTTTCACTCATTCGCGTTTATGCAGTTCATTCTTGTTACTTGCAGTAGTGGTTCTTTTTTTTCTATCTAATTTTTCATTGTACAAATATACCATGTGAGAAACTTGGCTTTTTGTCCATTAATGATTATTAAAGTAAAACTGCCTTGGTTACCCTCGTACAAGTCTTTCTCTGATCATATGCACTCGTTTTTTTTTTTCTTGAGTATATATTAGGTTGGACCTTATGAAATTGCCAAGTCCATAGATCCCAGATGGTTGACAATCAGTTGTTTCTTATAGTTCATCCTGTACCTAGGAATAGAATTGCTGGGTCACAGGGTATGTTCAGGCTTAGAAGATGATGAAAGTATTTTGTCTGCGTCTGGTGCGGTTTTGCAGTCCCAGCTGTGAATGAGGGTTTCGTTTGTTCCACATTCTCACCAATACTGGGCATCATCCAAGCCATTCTGATTGTGCAGAGCTGTTTTACAAATGAGAAAATGAAAGACATTATCCTAAGAAAGGCTGAAGCTTTTACTGGATTCCAGGAGTCCGAAGAGCTCATTTTTCTACTGACGTTTGTTTTTTTCCCTCACAGAAAATAGATGCACAAGCTATTGAAGAATTCTACGGGTTAACATCAGATATCTCGAAGAACTCTGAGTCTGGCTACATCCTTTTCTATCAGTCCCGGGACTGAGGGAGCTGCGATGAAGAGAGACTTTCTGCCTCATTTCTTCTCTGGTTATTTGGGAAAAGATCAAGCACCGATTTTTTCCAAGAAAAGAGAACTGCGGGGAGCTCAGGGGGGCAGCAGCGCACTTTGCACACAATAAAGCAAAGGCTGTGGGTTAACACGCTCTTCCTATCCTGGTAGTTGATTGATTCGCTCAGGTATCATGCTGTCTGTGCAGCTCTGCACAAGGCAGTGGAATCAGAGATACCAGCTCCTCTTGTGGAAACAGCCTTCCAGTAACCGACATGCATTTTCTCTTCCTTCATTGCACCAGTAGTGATTGAGCTCCTTGGGGGTGCAGCAGAGAGAAAACGGGAGTCTGTGCGAGGTTATACTGACGATGGCAGGAGGTGATGCTGAACACGCCGCACACGCGCGCGCCTGGGTTGGACACGCAGAGAGAGAACACTGGGTAGTCTTTTCGAGCGTAAACCAGAAATGCTTTTTGGGCCCAACACTTGCAGTCGCCTTCCTGATGTAAAGAGACTTAACAGATACTAGAATCCAGTGTCAGGAAGGCAAATAACGTTTGCTTCTCTGAAGAAGCTTATAATCATATACAGTATATGTATATCTAGGGAACAATTGGTCAAAAGTGGCTTTTTGTTTCCCCAAGGGGAAAGACTGGCTTTGTAATTATAATTTTTTTCCTTATTTATTTTACTTAAAACTGGTAGAGTCTAAGTATTGTATGAAGTGCCCATGATTCTGTCGGTAAATTTGAGAATATTTTTATTAGTTTTTGTCAGTTTAATGAATCCTTTCGTTTGTTTCTATTTTTAAGGTGAATTTTTAAACTATTTTAAATCATAGGTTACCCTAAGAAAAATTGCAGTGAGAGAAGGTAAATTATTCTTTTTCCAGGAGGAACTGATATCTCTGGCTCTAAATATTTGTTCCTAGTTGTAAGTTTTATTCAGCTTTAATTTCAGTAAAATTTAAAAAAATAATCAAAAAATTCCCTGTTGTTGTGGAATGATGGAGGAAGTCCTGGTGCGGTAGTGGTGTGCTGGTCCTGAGGGTTCTTCAGGGCTCTGTTTCAGGCTGAGGCCGCGTTTGGAAAACTCATGGCACGGCAGTTACCTTATTTTCAGAAGTTGTTTATTCTGGAAAGAAGTGACCATCCCAACCCCAGCCTTCCTGGGGAGCTGACAGACCCTGGGAAGAGTGCATTAATGAGGTCAACCAGGAGTACTTTGAAAGCAAGTCCTTTTTTCCCCCCTTCCACCTTTACAGATCTTACTGGAAGAGTGTTTAGAAATTTAACTTTGTGTTTGTAAAGACTTCATTCTGTTGGGAGTTTCAAGAAGTGACATACGTGATGTAAGATGTATGTAAACCATTGCAGTTGACACTTTCCTATACATCAGTAAGTTGTCTGACAGTGGCCGAATGTAACTTGCAGAAAATAATTGAATATATATTCAAGATAATAGCAATCAGGTCTTAGATGTTCTTTATTCCAGTCTTTTTAAGGCAGTAATCTTTTTTTTTAAATTGCTGTAATTTTCTAAACTTATTTTACTAATACTGTTGAATCTGAAAAAAGAAAAGCAACAAAGAAGAATGTTTTTGTCTGCTGCTATTATTAACATTTATTATCTGTATCTTTTAGCTCAGGAAATGACTTCACCTATTCGTTCCACGAATAGATTTTTAACAGGGTCACTTAGCTAATTGGGCTGTTGAAACAAATGTGCTGGCAGAAAATGATGATGTCTTCGACAGATTGCTTTTGGAGATAACAGTTTCTAAAGCCTTACCCCTGGCTGGGATGGTTTCGTACAAATTACATGGCCTGCCCAATCTACCAGGGTGGCTCAGAGAATCACAACCAAGAATGTGGGCAAGGTCAGAGCTCTGGAGGTACATACATTTTTTTTTGCTTTGAGGGCTTCAGCCAGATCGTCTTGCAATTTAAAGCTGAGTGTCTGCAGCTTTTAGTCCAGAGACGAGGAGTAACGTGAAGCTGAACCAGCTTTGACTTGCATTGGGCCACGGCATGTAGAAGATAGATAGATGAAGTCATTTGCATAAAGGTACAGCGTTGGGATACTGTGTTGTGTTTGTAAACTTTACATTTTGCATTAAAAAAAAAAAAATGCAGTAAAGTAAAAGCCAAGGTTAAATTTTCTATGAAAGCAAGTTCTCACATTTTTCTTGAGTTCCACGGTAGTCGCACACTGTCCCATCTACACCCTGTTGAATAGGACGACCTGTCGGGGGCAGGACAACGGCATGATGGTTCTCCATTTCCTTTGTCCTCCTGAGTGCACCTGCATCTGCGTGTAATGTCTCGAAGCTTCTCAGAAATGCAGTATGCTTTAGAAACACGGAGGGTTTAGGGCTAGGGGGAGAAATGCAGACAGAGGAGGGAAAGTGGCGCGTCCAGAAAGCGACCTGAGGTGGTGTGTTGGCTGGCCGACCGAAAGGGGCGGGTTTCAGTTGTACACGGTGGTGATTACTGTCTGTGTACATGTTTGTTGGGATGACTGTCCCATATTTTGTGTATTGGAAGAAGAATTTCTATGAATTATCGTAACTGAAAGTAAGTATTCTAAATTAAGTCTCACTAAGTCATACGGTTTCTGCCTTGGCAGCGGTACCTTTAGAAGCTGGCGGGAGACAGGAGCCCTGAGACTCTAGGCAAAGGGAGAAGGGGGGGTGTGTAATATATGGGTCTCGTCGCCTCTAACCATCCGTGTAGTTTTTTCCTTTCCTTGATGGCAGTAGAAAAGACCTCACTTCCATAACATACTACTCTTGATACTTTCTTTAAAGCTACTTTTTCATTGAAGATTTCTCTCATGAGGTATTTAACCTGGGAGCCGGGAGGCTAAGGCGCTCAGGTCCTGGCTCTTCAGTGAATTTAACTGTGTGACCTTGGGCAAGTCACTTAACCTCTCTGTGCTTCAGTCTCCCTATCTTGTAAAATGGGAGTAATACCTACCTCACAGGGTTGTTGTGGGGATTAATTAGATACAATGTCTGTAAAGCATCTAAGGTTCTTGAAGAAGGCGCTATATAAATACAAAATAATATCTATTAAAGTTGGTCTATTTGTGCCTGTGGGGCTTTGTGTTTTTTTTTTCTCCTTAAAATGCATGTACGAATTAGAAGTATACACTGTGGGCGCTGTCTTACTGCTTTTCCTCAAAAGTTGACTACTCCTGTCACCCTAAGAGATTTTCCCAGAATGCATCCCACAAGTCTAAACCGGTGTTCCATCCGTGCCTGTGTTTATTCAGCATGCACCATGCATGTATTCGTCTTTATTTAGTGGCATTGTCTTTCCCCAAATCCCAAGTTTAAAAATTTAAATTTCACATCATAGAATCTTAGAGGGCAAGATACCTTCGCAGTCACTGTTCCTAACGCCCCGTCCTCCCTTCCACGGGCCTACTTGCTCCTGTAAAATGATCACCTGAACTTGAAACGAAGCCTGGTCCTCTGTAGAGTGACTTAAAAATTGCTGTTTTCTTGATCCCCATGATTCTTGGGAAGCCTGGCTAGGCAGCACTCTCATTGGAGTCTCTGAAGGAGATTTCTCAGAGGTAAACACAGTAACAGGGGAGCCAGCTACCTGGGGACCTGAGATAGACATCTGTAACATACTGAACTTTGAGTAAATGACATTGTCTGTATTCAAGAGTGTTTCACAGACTGTTGAGAAGCCATGACTGCCCCTCACCTTTGCCACCTTGTCACCCGGCGCTTGTGTGTGAGTTATTTTAAACCCTCTCCACCTTTCTGCACTGGTCTGTTCTTTATGATAAGCTATCAACCATTTTTAAAAATCTCCAGGTCTGCTGAAATAACCCATCATTTTTGAGTTGATTGTGTGATAGGCTCTATACTCAGCATTTTACGTTTTTTAAAAAGGTAGCTTGAAGACTGTCACAGAGATCATGATATCCTCACCTTACAAAAAAGGAAACTAGGTCTCTCCAAGGTTAAGTGACTCCAAAGTCACTCAGCTGGAAGGTGTCAACTAGGTATAAGTTCACTGCCAAGCTCTTAACCCCTTGGTTCCTAAAGAGGATTCTACAGTGCTCTTAGGAATTCTCTCTCAAGCAGCCACTATGGACCTGATTCCTGAAGAAACAAGCTCACACTATTTGTCATTTGCTGCTTACTATGAAGGTGAAATAGTAGGGAAAGTATTAGGCGTTTGTTCAGTCATGTCCGACTCTTTTTACAACCCCATGGACTGTAGCCCAGCAGGCTCCTCTGTCCATGGGATTTCCCAGGCAAAAAGACTGGAGTGGGTAGCCATCCCCACCCAGGGATCAAACCCCAGACTCCTGCATTACAGGCGATTCTTTACCATCTAAGCCACCAGGCTTACAGTAAGCCACTTATAATCTACCTTATAACGGGTCCCTTTCTTAAATTTCCTCACTTGCTGTCAAGGATTTGCCTATAAGGAAACTGATGCAGAACTTAATGAACATTTCATTTCTCTAAAGTTTTTAAATAAAACTTTCAAGAGCAAGGAAAATCATCCCGCTCTACTGATAAGTCATTTCCAAATCTGGACAATCTCAACTTGCTGGCGTTGAGAAAGCTCATTCTCAAAGGCTCCCTGGTGATTCTAATCATCCAGTTTGGGGCCTGTGTTAGGACTCCTTTGAAGTTCTAGATTATGTTTCTGTAAGGTCATGGCCAGTCTGGAGTGGACCTGATGGGAGCACTGTTGAAAAGTCAAATTAAGCAATGGTCAGGGTTGATTTCCTTTAGGATTGACTGGTTTGATGATCTTGTCCAAAGGACTCTCAATAATCTCCAGCACCATGGTTCAAAAGCATCAATTCTTTGGCGCTCAGTCTTCTTTATGGTCCAGCTCTCATATCCGTACACGACTACTGGAAAAACCATAGCTTTGACTATATGGACCATTGGAAGGGCTGAAGCTGAAGCTCCAATACTTTGGCCACCTAGATTCCCTGGTGGCACAGAGGTTAAAGTGTCTGCCTCCAATGCGGGAGACCCGGGTTCGATCCCTGGGTCGGGAAGATCCCTTGGAGAAGGAAATGGCAATCCACTCCAGTATTCTTGCCTGGGGAATCCCATGGATGGAGAAGCCTAGTAGGTTACAGTCCACGGGGTTGCAAAGAGTCGGACACGACTGAGTGACTTCACCTTACCTGATTTGAAGAGCCAACTCATTGGGAAAGACCCTGATGCTGGGGAAGATTGAGGGCAGGAGAAGCGGGCGACAGAGGATGGGATGGTTGGATGTCATCACTGACTCATTGGACAGGAGTTTGACCAAACTCTGGGAGAAGGACAGGGAAGCCTGTTGTGCTGCAGTCCATGGGGTCACAAAGAGTCAGACCCGACCGAGCAACTAAACGACAAATTATCAGGTCATTCAGAAATGCACTCCAGAATGGGAATCAGAAGAGCAGACTGGCTCATATCTCTGTGGCGCACAGTGACTGTGGTTCCATCCATCAGAGAAGGCGGCGGCGGGCAGGGGTGGAGGGGTGGTGTCTGGCTGGTGGCTCTGGTCTGATGAAAACAGGTGTCATAAACACACGCCCTAGAGCGACAGATCTGGGCCTCAAACTCCATCCTCATTCCCAAGCAGGATTTGAAAATCAACTTGAAAGCTGGAGTGAAAATTTTACCTGAAGGATGATAAACATTTAGCTTTGCTTTTAGAGCTCATGGCTGATCCTACATCTGAAGTGGGTTGTGGGATGGTGGGCCAGAGCCCAGGGCTTCTCTGAGGCCCACACATCTGAGAAGGTGGGAGGGAGAAAACTTCCCATGACCAAGGTGTGTGCATGTGTGAGCCTGCCAGGCTGGGACCCCAGCAGGGGGCCTTTGGAAGAGGGTGTCAGTGAGTGACCAGAGCAGGAGCGTGGGAACAGGAGACCCACAGTTGTGATAAGTGTAGGCAATGTGCAGACAGGTCAAGAGAAGTACTATGTTATTAAAATTTACTTTGCTGATACAGGGAATTCATAATTTGATTGAGTGCACAGTCATCCATGAAAACACAGGGTTCCTCACAGACTACTAAAGAGCTGAAGAAGGGAGCTCACATTTACTGAACCAGACCCCTGACATACTATCTCATTTACTCCTAGTAACCTTGTGTGAGCGTCCTCAGTCACTCAGTTGTGTCTGACTCTTTGCGACCCCATGGACTGTAGCCTGCCAGACTCCTCTGTCCATGGGATTTTCCAGGCAAGAATACTGCAGTGGGTTGCCATTTCCTTCTCCAGGGGATCCTCCTAACCTAGGGATCGAACCCACATCTCCTGAGTCTCCTTCATTGACAGGTGGATTCTCTACCACTGGGCCACCTGGGAAGCCCTTTACCACATCTAGCTGCCCTGTTTGCTTTTCTGATTCCTATGGCGCCAGACCGGTTTCCATCACAAGGGCCGCGTGCTTGCGTCAGGGACTTGCATTCTACAGAAGGACTCTTCCACCTCCGCTCCAAGTCTCACTGGAGCAAACTCGCTGGCAGGTGCAAGTGAACCTGGAATCTCTCCAACTCACCTGCACACCTTTGAGGGGAGCTTTGTTTTTTCCCAAACTAGCTGATGCCTGAGGTTCATGATATTGTGCTTAAGACATGTGATTACCTAGTACATCAGTCAATTAAATATTACATATGCAAAGATAATGAGTTTGGAAGGGAGAGTTGCTTCTTTGAAAGCTCAGTTGAATGATTTGAAAAGATTCAATAAATGTAACAATATTTGCTTTAAATTAGGTGTAGGGGACACTGGGGGAAAATAAGAACAGAAGGGTTCTGTACTGAAATGGTTTTTCAATAGTCTTTAAGATCTCCAACCCCTTTAAAGAAAACAAAATCTGAAATTGTAGATAATTCATTACAGGTGTGATTTATGCAAAAACAGAGGCAGCAAGATTCCCCAGTGAGGGCATCACTCAAAGAAAGACTTCCCCCGGGTCAAAATATTGGCAAGTAAATTACCATGTATGTGTTTTAAGGTAAAAGAAAATGTTGAAAGTATTTATATAATTTTTAAATCTTTGGTTCATCCATGTACTTATCAAGAGCCTGCTACATGCCAGTGTTGTTAGCTTTGGGAATGAAAAAATAATTGATTCAAACCAACAAGTCCCTGGCACGGAATGTACCTGCTAGTGTAGGCCAAGGCAGGAAACAGGCCTGTAAAACATACCTATGACGTCATGTACGTGTGTGGGCCGCACAGGAGCACAGACCCCCGGATGCGGTGAAGAGGCAGGGGCAGGGAAGGGCTCTGTTATGAGGGGACATGAGGGCAGAGAGGGAATCCGACGGGAGCCACCTGGACATCAAGGGGAGACTCGAGAGGCAGCGGGGCCGGGGGCAAGACCCCCAGCCCAGCCTTAGCTGGGCGTATTGAAGGAACCTGGAGAGCAGGTTGGAAGATGGGCACTAAGGAGAGAGGAGAGACACAGGCAGGGCCATGTCACGGGGGTGGGGGCTGACTTTGGACCTTATCCAGAAAATGAGGGAAGCTAAATGGGGGTGGAACCTGGTAAGTCTGATTTCCAGGGTTTTTTGTTTGGTTGGTTTTTTTTGGCGGAGCAGGGCACATGGGATCTTAGTTCCCAACCAGGGGGTCGAACCTGTGCCTCTTGCCATGGAAGTGCAGAGCCCTAACCACTGGACGGCCAGAGAAGTCCCTGATTTCCAGTTTAAAAAGGATGCTCTGCTACTGTGTGGATAATTGAGGCCAGGGCGTGGGATGTAGGGTGGGTGCTGTGCTGTGCTGAGTCGCTCAGTCCTGTCTGGACTCTGTGACCCCACCAGCCTCATGTCCATGGGATTGTCCAGGCAAGGATACTGGAGTGGGTTGTCATGTCCTCCTCCAGGGGATTTTCCCCACCCGGGGATCAAATTCCGGTCATCCGCATCCGAAGGCGGATTCTTGACCGTCTGGGGAAGCTCACGGGGTCAGAGGGTGGGGTTAAAAGTGGAAGCAAAAAGCCAGAAATGGGCCAGACAGTGCTGAGCAGAGATGCTGAGGACATCAGGGAGGCAGGATGCCCAGGGCAGCAGCGGAGAGGAGCAGGTGGGGGTGGAGGGAGTGACCCCCTACCAGTGGCCTGATGGACGCAGGAGGGAGGGTGCCAGGGAGCTTAGAGAAGGGACAGGTGTGCTGGGGGCGGGGCGCCTGGGGGCGGGGAGGGATGGGGCGGCGAGGGGCAGGGGGCGCCGGGTGGGGCGGGGAGTGGAGACTGTGGACTTTTTCATTACAAGGGAGAAGGCCGGAGGCGAAGCCTGCTTTCCATCTGTCTCCGGTCTCCAGCCTTCGCGGCCAGCCAAGGGGGCGGGAGGTGCGCCTGGCTGCTCTTGCCCATTTTTGGCGGTGCTGCTGGGGCTGCTCCTGGGCCTGGTTCCCACGTGGAGGGAAAATAAGCCCCAGGCTTACATTTCTCAGGCTTTAGGTAGATGCCTTGCGGTTGGAAAGCTTTTGGAAAATATCTGTTTATAGGAATCTATTTTATATACAGGTGTCAACAATCTATTAAAAAATAATATTATTAAAAATAATAAGAATTTCTGGAAGCCTCTGGGCCTGGCTGGGTCCCCATCACAGACAGGAAATACCCTGAGTGGGGTCACTCTTGGGGACCATGTGCTTCTGCCGAGCATGGAAGACTCTTGACATCTTCAGAGATGTTGCTCCCCGCCACCCTCCTGGCTTTAATTTTCTGTCATTTCTGCCTCTGCCCCTCGGTACTGGAATTTGGGCACAGATGATGCCAAGAGGTTGAAGATCTGAAATGTTGGGATTTTGCTCCAACATAGCCCTTTCTTGCCCTTGATAAGCCCAAGTCAGGGAAGGTGAAGGCAGATGTGTACCTTTTACAAGGAGGAAGCCCCATGTGGGTCCTTACAGACTAGTGTGGCCCTGTGAGGAATTCCTTTCTCCCAGCTGGAGGTAGGTCAGAGCCCAGAACCCAGACAGGCTGGGCCTTGCCTCCTAACCCACAGCCGCCTCTTTCCTGGTGGGAGACGGCAGTCAGGGAGGGTGTGGTGTTGAGGGGTGCCTTTGGGGGTGAGCAGGGAGGATCAGGTGCCTGAGAGGATCAGAGGAGGGCAGAGCTGCTCTGGGCAGGACAGCTCCCAGGGCCTCTCCAGCTTTCTTAAGTTTGAAAAATATTGCTCTTACCAGTAAATAATAGCCAACATACCTGAAGTTGCTATGAAAGTATCGGGTTGGCCCATGAGGCCATTCGGGTGGTAATAGAAAAACCCGAATGAACTTACTGGCCAACCCAACTATACGTCCAGTTTAATACCTAGGAGACCATGTGCCTCTCTCTCTAGTCCACCTCCGACCCCTCAGGGTGACCGCCCACCTGACTGTCCACTACAGTGTGAGCACGCATGTCTCTATCTTAAGCACGGCCCGTGAGCTTTGACTCTTTCTGAACTGTGTGGGAGCGGAGTCGCACTCTGTTCCCGTATCCCAGCATTCGTGCTTTGAGATTCATCCGTGCTGTCCTGTGCAGACTTAGTCCTCTGGCTCTACTGCCATGTAGGATTCTCTCGTGAATATACCCCAGCTACTTACTCATTTGACTGTAGATGGGAATTGGCTGCTGTACAAGGCCGTTGGCAACGAGCAGCGCTATTGTGAATATTTTTGTATATGAGTCACGTGTCATTTCTCTGCAGGTTGTACCTCGCAAATTGGGAGTTCTGGGTTTGCATATCTGTGATTTTAAAGATAATGGCCAAGCTGCTTTTCAAAGAGATATCTGGCTTGTCCAAATCTATATCCTGGCTGATTTTTATCTGTTTGTTAATTATGAAAATAGGTCAAAATCACTGTATGTGTTTGTAGATTTGTCTGTTATTTATTTATTGCTTTATATATTTGAATCTTCCAGGTGATTCAAATTGTCGATGGTGCAGTATAGAATACACCTGCCTAGGCAGGAGACGTAGGAGTCATGAGTTTGATCCCTGAATCGGGAAGATCCCCTGGAGGAGGAAATGACAACCCACTCCACTTGCCTGGGAAAACCCATGGACAGAGGAGTCTGGTGGGCTACAGTCCATAGGGTTACAAAGAGCTGAACACGACTGAGCGTGCACACACACACACATATTTGAATCTAGGTTATTAGACACGTAAAGTTATTATATCTTCTTGGTCAGTCGATCATATTCAAAACAATTTTGATTTAAATGCAAGAATGTTGACAAGAGGGACTTCTCTGGTGGTCCACTGGTTAAGAATCCACCTTGCCAAGCAAGAATCCACCTTGCAAAGGTTCCCAGTGAGGGACCCATTTGGATCCCTGGTCGGAAAACTAAGATCCCGCATGCCTCAGAGCAACTATGCCTATGCACTGCAACTAGAGAGTCTGTGTGCTGCAATGGAAGAACCCTCATGGTGAAATGAAGATCTGGCATGCCGCAACTAAGGCCCGATGCAGCTGAATAAATAAATACTAAAGAAAGAATGTTGTGAGAGCATTGTGCACAGCCGAACAGCCCCAAACGGGCAACTGTCCGTGTGTTATCATTTTATCACCACGATGTGATCCTCATCATCCCTGCAGATGCTTTTTGCTGTAAAGTCAACTCTGTACGTCTAACCCTGTTGCCTCCAGGATCCTGGGAGAAAGAGAACCAGAGAGAGTGAAGCTGCTGAGTGAGCTCAGGAGAGGCAGGAGAGTCAGGCTGCCCCAGGAGAGGCACCTGGTCCTTGGGGCGCGGGGAGGTTGGGGGACCCTCAGTTCACTCCCTCCAGGGGCTGGAAGGAGGCGGGAGGAGGAGCAGAGACTTGAGGCCAGCGCTTCCCATTGGGACACCTGCTGGCTGGGGGTCAGCTGTGCACACGGCCTCCCCAGGGGCTCACCCCAGGGCTCTGAGATTCTGTTTCTAAGGCTCCTATTTCTATGCTATGATGTAGTTATCGACCATATTTTCAGAAGAGAAGATGTAAAATGTGAAGGCAGTTGTGACGGTGGAGGGACTCAGGCTGGGCCTCTGCTCTGGGGGGCTTGCGAGCTGGGTCCGGAGTAGGGGGCTTCCTGGGGCTTGTAGGGCTTGTTACTGCACAGTCAGCAGGAGCCTGGACCCCTTCAACTGAGATTCAGGCTCCTTGCCGGCCCCCGAGAGGAGGGAGGGATGCTGGAGTTTGGCCTCATGGCAGGACTGGAAGCCCAGCCAGCGTGTCACAGCTTCCATCCACATCACCACAGGCAGGGCAGCCTTATGACTCACCCCCTGCTCATCTCTGCCTCGTGTCTCCTTAAAGCCTGTCAGCAGAGAGGCCACGTGTGTCTATGCATGAGTGGGGTCCTTCCAGTCGTACCTGGCTCCCTGCTCACTCAGAAGCTGTCCTGTCTTCCTTGGGAGCCCCAGCCCTCCATCAGCAGTCCGCTGGTCCCATGGTCATTGGAGTTATGTGCCCCTGAAGGTAATAAGTGATCCCATCACTTCATATGGGATCAGCCAACACCGTCTTGCTCTTACTGGGTGAATTTCAGTGTTTTTAATCTTCATGTATCTTAAAGCTGACATGGAGCCTAAAACCCCCAATGCACTCCTTGCATCAGGCCTGCTGTTCCGTGGTCTCAACCACCTGGGATTCTTATCTGTTCAGTAAACCCTTTTAGGGACAGAAAGGAGTAAACAGAGATTCTCCCCCAGGCCTCCAGACACAACTCTAAAATAGCATCTCTACCCGAGAACCAGATGCCTGTGGACTACGCACCCTGTGTCATTTTCTTTCTCTCTCGCTCTCTCTCTGTGTCACTGGATGGTGTTTAGAAGCCTCTTTTCTATAGTTAGAAATTATTTGGCAGATCAACAGCGAGCTCCAGGCCTAATTCTCTATCTTGAATTTATAGACAAAGCACCTTAGCTCCGCGAGGCTGGTTTGAGATAGCAGCAACCTGTTTCAGCTCTTGTGTGGAGGAGCTGGGTCTGATCTGCAGGGATCTGGAGGGGCAGGGAGACGTGAGAAGGCAGGTCCAGGCCTGAGGGCCGCAGGTGTGACAGCAGGGGAAAGTTCGAACGGATGCTTATAAAAATAGGGAAGAGCAGAAAAACAGGTTATGAGAGTTCAGGGTCAGATAAGTGGGCCGTGGCATCTCATTCCTTGTGTATTTTTCCCAGGGATCTAGAGCTAGCTTTTTCCCCACAGTCACGTGCGTCGCCTGGGACACGGAGAGGGGCCTGGGCTCTCGGCCGCCAACATGGTCACCTCAGGGTTGGGGCTGTGGCATGTCCTTCCTTTACGAGATCTGGGAGCCCCGGCTTCAGCTCCCATCTATTCCAAAGCAAAGTGTATGACGCATACGTCCCTCTCCCCAAAACATTTAATGCTCTTCAGTGCAAGGCACCACCCGCAGCTGAATTTTCACCCTGAAAGTGGCTGCTGAGTACTGGAGTTGGTCAGAGTGATGTGACGCCACAGTGCTGGCGAACAGCTGAACCCTCCCTTGGGAGCAACTCGAGGGATAAAAGCCAAAAGGCCCAAGGCCCAGGGATGCCAGAGGAGCCCACCATTGTCCAACGGGGTTGCCCTGAGTTCCTACCTCCTCGGCAGAGGGTGTCTGTGTGGATAACGCCAAGTCAGCCTGGAAATCAGTGACTCAGGTTTGAAGTCGATGCACCGGTGCCCCTCACCCCCCTCCAGTTGTGCACAAGCAGGACCCGAGCCCTCCCCACCCCCACGTTAAGAGCCACGACTGCCTCTCAGTGTCCTCTCTCGGGGTCAGGCCCCGGGCACAGTAGGCTTATTCCTAGTCGAAGCGGAGCCTCGCCTGGTTAAGGAGCTCAGAGCCCGAAGAATTCTGCCCCGACCCCCGCCCTGGCCAGTGACTGGCAGAGTTCAGAGTTAGTCCTCGTGTTTCTGGCTTCAGCTTGTATCTGTCCATCACCCTACACAGCATGTTTGCCATCTTTGCCTCTTTTGTTTCCTTCATTTCCCGCTCTCCAGAGAAGCTCTCTGGAGGAGACTCCTGCTTGCACACAAGGACACGTTCCTGGCAGTGGGACCCCCAGCAGCTGCCCCTGACTCCGCGGGTCTCCTTCCCCCACACAAGTGTGTGTCTTGCTGTCTCTGCATCCTGGGGCTGAGCCCCTCCTGGGCTGCGTTCAGTGCTCAGTTTGGACAGGGCCCCCACCTTCCTCCCTCTGCTCTGGTCCCACTAGCCTTTCCTCCCACACCCCAGGGTTCTGATTGTCCCCCACAGCCACCTACGTGGCCTTTCTCAGTGCACTGTTCTCTCCCAAGCCTGAGGGAAGGGGCAGGGTGGGGCCAGAGCACGAAGCCCAGGATGCAGGGAGGGCCTCAGCGAGGTGGACTGACCACCTCAGGCTTCACACCTGACTCTGGTTTCCTCCACACAGGCCAGTGTGGGGCCCCAGAAGGTGGGGGAAGTTAGCATTCAAGTTTCCTCCTGCTGTGTGTTGGGGGGCAGTTTGCTCTGTGTTTGAAAGAGAAGCTAATGTTCAGCTGAGTCCGTGACAGGGAGGTTCGGGACAAAGAAGTGGCCTGTTAGTTGCAGGGCCTGGGGTATGGTTTTGTGGCCGCGGGTAGACACGGGCTCACATCAGTGATGGCTTCTGTGCGTCTTGGTCTGGGCCGCTGGTGGGAGCCCTGCAATCAGCGGTGAGAAGAAACCTGTGCTCGGGGCTGGCCGTGAAGGGTTGGGGACCCACCCACCCCAGGGGAAAGAGCAGCTAGAGAACCGCCCTTATTACTGGAGGGCCGGGTAACTATCCTCCAGCCAACCCTGCCTGTGGAGCTGAGTCTGGAACCCCATAACCTGGTGGCCGCATTAGATCAAAGGAGACTTGACTCACATGATTTGAGGCCTATTTTGCCACCAAAATACAAAGTATTGATCACAAGACAAAGCACAGAAGTCTGTAACTGTTATTACTTTCGCCTTGTTGCTTTGTTCAGTCACTCAGTCGTGTCCGACTCTGCGACCCCATGGACGGCAGCACACCAGGCTTCTCTGTCCTTCACTGTCTCCCGGAGTTTGCTCAGATTCATGTCCATTGAGTCGTTGATGCCATCCAACCATCTGTCGCCAACCTCTGTCCAACCTCTGTCTCCCCCTTCTCCTTTTGCCTTGGAGTTGCCCTAAATTTTGTGATAAAAACAAAATTTAGTAATTGAGTAAACTTGAAGATGTTACGTGCTCTGTTAGCTGAGTAATGAATCGGATAGCAGCATCTC
Source organism: Ovis canadensis (assembly GCF_042477335.2). NCBI lineage: Eukaryota > Metazoa > Chordata > Mammalia > Artiodactyla > Bovidae > Ovis > Ovis canadensis. Next base: position 47,001,470 of record NC_091254.1, read on the forward strand.
ACCCAGGGGGGGCTTGTACAAAACGGTGGGTTTTTATAGGCAGAAGGGGGTGGGGGAAGGGGAAGAATTAGCAGAAGAAAAGAAAGGATTGTCCCAGGCCAGGCCAACTCTTTTGGGGGAAGGGGAGACAGGCAGGGGTCTTACCTCACTAGACTCGATCAGGAAGAGTCAGATTGGCTGTTTCAAAGATGACATCTGGAAGGGACTGAAACTGTCACTAAGTCTTGCTTTGCTGCAGGGGTGGGGGTGGGGCACAAATGGCTCCATCTGGGGCTTGTAATTTCTTATTAACAGTTTTCTCAGCCAGTGGCTCTCGTCTTCTGTAAAGTCCTGTTCCTAAATGAGGGCTTCCCAGATGGCCCAGATGGTAAAGAATCTGCCTGTAATGTGGGAGACCTAGGTTCGATTCCTGGGTTGGGAAGATCTCGTGGAGGAGAGCATGGCAACCCACTCCAGTATTCTTGCCTGGAGAATCCCCATGGACAGAGGAGCCCGGCTGGCTGCAGCCCATGGGGTCACAAAGAGTTGGACACAACTAAAGTGACTAAACAACAAGCACTAGTGGCGCTAGCGGTAAAGAACTCGCCTGCCAATGCAGGGGACGAAAGATACGAGGGCCTGATCCCTGGGTGGGGGAGATCCCCTGGAGAAAGGAATGGCTACCCACTCCAGTGTTCTGGCCTGGAAAATCTCATGGGCAGAGGAGCCTAGTGGGCTGCAGTCCTTGGGATGGCGGACTGGACTGAGCAACCACACACACACACACACACACACTCCATAAATGACCAGGGTGTAGTTCAGGCTTCCTTACAGAGAGCTTTATCACATTTGATTTCTGCTCCAAAGCTGATGAATGTCAGGCAAATTTTCTGCCGCATAAACGCAGTGAGTGCTTGGATGACATTTTTATACACACCCAAAATACTTTAAATTATAATGATAGCAAATGAGGAAATAATGACACATGAGCCATCAAAATCCCTCCCATACTTTGGTTTCTGAAGTGTCTGGAGTACAGAAGCTGAGGTTTATTTTCCAACCATACTTAGCAGTATGAACACAATTTACAATTTCCCTGTCCTACCAGCTTTGGAACTGTATGGATCTTGATGAATTCTTAAAACTTGGAAACATTTGAATTGCTTTACATTTTGCAAACAAAGTGAGGCTTTATTAATATTTTGCATGACACCATTTCAACTTTGCAAAATTTGAGTTAGCATGGGATATATTCATTCATCCCACAAATCTTTTTGGAGTCTGGTTTTCTGTGGACCAGACTCTTCTAGGTGTTGGAGATTCTGCAGGGACAAAACCAGGTCCCCACCTTGGAGGACTTAACAGTCTCGTGGGAGGACTGACAATAAATAAGTAATCAATATGCTATGAGGTCAGTTCAATGAAGAAAAATAAGGCAGAGTAAAGATGGAGAAAGAGGTGCCTCTTCAGATAGGGTACCATACGGGAAGGGAGGGGGCAGGGAAGGGAAGGGCGGAGGCAGCAGTGAGCAGAGTGCCTTGGTGACTCTTTAACACACACTGATTAACTGTGTGTCTTTGGGCAAGTGATTTAATTAATCTCTCTGGGTCTGTTTGCTCATCTGCGGAGCCAGATGTAATAGTACTTGGCTTGCAGGTTTGTGGTAAATACAGGATGTGATCATGTGCCTCAAACCTCTGTCTCTGACCCCAGCACATACAGAGGCTGTGCTGAGAACAAGGCGGCTGTCACTATTATTATTATCACCGGGATGATGCGGAAGAGAGGGTGGTGCTCAGAAGAAGGGTGGTCTCTCTGTTAGTTTCCACTCACAGGCAGTTCTGTTGTGAAGCCTGTGAATTTGTTCCAGAGCAACTGATACATTAGGGCAGCCGTCCCCAACCTTTTTGGTTCCAGGGACTGTTTTCAGGGGAGACAATTTTTCCATGGAGTGGGGGTGGGTAGAGGAACAGTTTCAGGATGATTCAAGCGCATTACATTTCTTGCTTCTGCGTGTGCCTGCTCAGTCGTGTCTGACTGTTTGTGACCCCCTGGACTGTAGCCCATCAGGCTCCTCTGTCCATGGGATTCTCCAGGCCAGAATACTGGAGTGGGTTGCCATTTCCTTCTCCAGGGCATCTTCCTGACCCAGGGTTCCAACCCATATCTCTTGCATTAGTAGAAGATTCTTTACCACTGAGCCACCTGGGAAGCCTACATCTATTGTGCACTTTATTTCTTTTATTATTACACCAGCTCCACTGGGGTCATCAGGCATTAGTCTCCAGACCTTGGGGATGCCTGCCGTTAGGGGAAATTTAAGCATAACGTGAATTTTGTGTTTGCTTATGAGCGTCAACCTGCACCCACCTAAAATGAGCAAGGTAGGGATTGTGAACATGGGCAGTATATACGTGTGCAAATATGCACACTAGCACATGTGCCCATGTGAATGCAAGCACTGGTGTGAGCGTGCACGTGCACAGCCTTCTCAGACAGCTCCCAGCGACTTAGCTTCCCTGCACCCGTGGTCCTGAAAGGCTTCGTTCTGCTTGTACATATGTCAGTTTTTCTTCTATTAAATAAAAAAGAAGAAATGGTTATTCTACACCTAACTTGAGTGTGAGGCTCCAGGCTCACAACTCCAGGGGGCACTTGTGGGGAAGGCATTGCGGGTGTGCGGACACCTTCGCAGGATTCCCCGAGCCCTGCGGAAGCTGCCTGGCTCTGCACCATCCCGGTGGCTCAGTGGTTTCAGGTCCTGTCGCATTTCCCCAAGCGCTGAGTGCTGATGAGAAAAACAAGAAGGTTAGAAACACATTTCCAGCAGTGATTCCCAAGCTGACTGTAAGAGAAGTCGATAATACTGGATTTGATTCTCAGCTTTGATAAAAACAGATATTTACCATAAACACTTGCTTCAAAGGACCTGCCTCTCCAAGGCAGGAAACCAGACCTCAGGATAAAAGGCTGGAAAGATTGCCTCCCTTTGGTCAAGGATAACCAAGGATAAGGGGTCCTGCCCCCGGCCCGTGGGTATCATACTTCCCACCTTTCATGAAGACACACAGGCTGCAGCCCTGCCCAGCCCCCTCCCTGAACCGCTTCAGGTCATTTCCAAGGTACAGTGGTATGTTCATTCTCCTCTTTTTGTGTTTGTGAACCATTGATTGTGTCAAAACACGATCCCTAGGGGGTCCTGTCTGTGTATGAAGGTGTCCTTGGTCTTTAGGGTTGTTCCATGGGCCCCATTTACTCCTGTGAGTCCAGGGCTGTTCATGGAGTGAATTTTGATTTTGCGCCCGGAGGGGGTTTTTGGAACACAGGCATCACGTTAAAGCTCAGCGGACTGTATTTGGCAACGGTTTGTCAGCTGCAGTTACTTAAGGAGGCTTAGTAATCTCCCCACGTGGCTCATGGAGTATGGGGGTGGGGGTGGGGAGCCAGTGTTAATATTCTGAGGAGCCTCACATTTATTTATTAATTGAGTTTTTATTACGTTGTTTTCCAAACATACACAAATGTTGAGAATACCTCTCTGGAGCTCAGGATGTACAAGAAAGAGCCTGGGACTGAGAACCAGAAAAAGGACCCCAGGGCAGGCATGAAAAATCCAGTTAGGGAAGTGAGACCTGGGGACAAAACCAACCAGAGGCAACTTGAGAAAACACTCCTAGAGTGGCCTGTGATCTTTGAAGACTCGGGTCAGAGCTGTGAGCTGAGGGTATCCTGGAGAAAGAGGGGCTGGTAGGATTTGCGGGAAGGCAAGAGGGGGCATCACAAGCAAGAGAAGAGCAGGTCCAAAAGCCTGGGTTTGAGGAGGTCACCAGGCATCATCCGTCAAGAGCTCCTCAGAATATTAACACTGGCTCCCCACCCCACCCCCATACTCCATGAGCCACGTGGGGAGGTTACTAAGCCTCCTTAAGTAACTGCAGCTGACAGTGAGTTGTGCCACAATTCATTTGGGGCTCCTGGCATCCACTGCTGGCTCTGTCGGTGATGCTTGGGCCTCTGACCATCTTAGATGGTCCGTCAGCAATCTGGAGCCTCCCAGCTGCAGCCCTGGGTCCATATGGCAGAATGACTGCCTGCCAGATATGTGTAAATGCCCCAGCAGAAGTCACCAGATCCATAGCTGGAGTGAGCAGAGGGTATGACTCCTTTCTCAGAGCTGAGTGAGGTCAGGGCAGCCTCACGTCTTCACTGGGGACCGGGCTGAAGGCTCAGAGAGGCTGGGCAAGGCAGAAGGGATGGAAAGAGCCTTGAGGCGGGATGGTGTCATGATAACCTGACCCCCTGCCCAGGGTTATCCTGGAGAAGGTAACTGGAAAGGCCGGGAAGGGGTTCCCCCAGCACACGCCGCCCCCAGGATCTCACTCACCCAGTGTTCAGCTGTCGGGGCTTGTGGAAAAGCTCAGGGATTAATCCCTCCTCAGCTGCTCCCTCCAGCTTCCTGGCATTCCGCAGGTCAGACTGCACCGCTGGCATGGCTTCCTGCTCTGGGCTGAGGGCTGCAGTCCCCTTGCTAGCTTGGGAGCAGTAGAGGGAGCAGAACCTCTCCTCCTCCGAGTGGGCGAGGAGTGATACCATCACCCTGACCAGTCCCTGCTGGAAATCCTTCCTTCCCACTGACCATCTCCCTCCATCCTCTCCCATCACTCCTGGCTCAGGGGGAGACTGTCTGGGGCACCTGTGAGTGATATTGACATAGATGGTCCAGCATCTCTAGAGCATGTGGGTACCTGTCATCTGCTGTTCCCAGCCGCGGGGCCTCAGCTGAAACACCAAGACAAGGGCAGTGTCTGGTTACAATCCTACACACATAGATCGTCTGTGAATTTACTGCTCTGTCCCATTGGTCGCTGAGTGTGTCCTGTGCCACACCTGCGGTGTTTCTATTTCTAGAACTTGTTGCATGTCTGATTCTCTAGAAATGTGGCTTATCTCTGACGATGGGATATGGTCTAAGATCAAGAATAGCAGAGAAATCTTGAATTGCATTCACTGTTATTATCTGTAGTAATGTGGGTCTAGTAATTTTGAAGGTAATTTCATAGGAGGCTGAAATCAATAGGTAAATTTGTTGATGTAGTGAGCCAAGCTTTTCAAGGTGAGAGAAAAGCTACAATGACTCTATAAACTAATTCGATGACTGTAGTTAAAAGATATCCTAAAGGTTCTCATCACAAGTAAAAAATTTTCCCTTTTTTATTGTTTCCCCTTGTGTCTATATGAGGTGGCAGCTGTTAACTAAATCTATTGTGAGAACCATTTTACAACAGCTGTAAGTCATTTTGCTGACACCTTAAATGTACATGCTGCTCTATGTCAACTTCACTTCAATGCAACTGAAAGAAAAAACCTGATTAAAAAAGTGTATTCTAGATATACGTTCTTTAACAGCTGTATGATTTTTCAGATATTTCTCCCAATCTGTGGCTGGTTTTATTTATTTTCTTGTTCTCTTAATAATATTCTCAAAAAAAAAAAAAAAGCAGAGGTTTTCGTTTTGGCAAAGTCTGCCTTTTTCTTCTATGGATCATTTTTACTTTGCATCTTTGGGAAAAGTCAGTCGTGTGCTTATGTGTGGGTCTGTTTCATTCATCTCTTTGCCTTCTGCCTTGACTAGATAGTTGTAGCCTATGCGTAGTCTTGGAATTAGGTGGTGTTATTGGATCCTCATTTTCAGAGTTGTTTTGGTATTCTCGTCTGGGCCATCGGGGTGCCCAGATATTCAGCCAAATGTAACTCTGTGTGTTGAAGTGAGGGTGTTTGGGATGAGATTAACACTTATTTATTTATTTTTATTGGAGTATGATTGATTTACAATGTTGGGTTAGTTTCTGCTAACCACAGAGTGTATCAGCCATACAGATACACATAGCTCCTCCCTCCTAGACTTCCCTCCCACTCCCCACCTTACTCCTCTAGGTCATCACAGAGCACCGAGCGGAGCCCCCTGAGCTATACAGCAGGTTCCCACTAGCTGCCTAGTTTACACATGGTAGGGTAGATATGTCAAACCTGGAGAGTAACATTTGAATCAGTAGACTGAGAAAAGCAGGCTGTTCTCCCTAATGCGGGTGGGCCTCGTTCAATCAGTTGAAGGTATAGATAGCATTGGAAGGTTAACTGGAACATTGTCTCTTCCTGGGCTTCCAGAGTCTGCTGGCTGTCTGACCAGAACTTACATCACCAACTCTCCTGGTTCTCAGACCTTCAGACTTGGACTGGAGTCATACCATCTGCTTCCTTGGGTCTCTAGCTGACAACTCACCCTGCAGGTCTTGGCACTCCCCAGCCTCCAGGATTGCATGAGCCAGTTCCTTATAATGAATCTCTCTCTTTTCTCTCTTGATAAACAGATAAGTCTGTGTGTGTGTGTGTGTGTGCATGTGTGCACATATGTGTATATATATGGATGGAGATTGGGACTTCCCAGGTGGCACTAGTGGTAAAGAATCCACCTGCCAATACAGGGGATGGAAGAGACGCAGTTTTGATCCCTGGGTTGGGAAGATCCCCTGGAGGAGGAAATGGCAACCCACTCCGATATTCATGCCTGGAGAATCCCATAGAGAGAGGAGCCTGGCTGGCTACAGTCCACGGGATTGCAAAGAGTTGGTCATGACTGAGTGACTAAGCATATGGGGAGGTTTTTCTCCTTGACAAAAAGGAAGAGCCCCAGGAGGAGAAGCACTTTTTACTCTTGGCTTTATTGTGTTGTGGCAGGATGAACTGTCTAGAGCTGTAATGGTCAGCTTTGATGACAAGAACATGAGTCTAGGACAGTGGTGCTGGAAAGCAGGGTAGAAAGACAGAAAACCTGACCCCTGGTGACGTGGCCAAGCCACTGTACCCATGGTCCAACAGCCTGATCCAGGCATCTCCTGGAAGTTTAACCCTTGCCACCAGAAGTGAGGTCCACAGCCCACCCTGATTGCATTATCCATTATCTTGGCCGATTACATTGTCAGTTATGTTCCACAGTTCTAATAGGGATTTCCCTGGTGGCTCAGGGGGTAAAGCATCTGCCTACGACGCGGGAGACCTGGGTTCAATCCCTGGGTCAGGAAGATCCTCAGGAGAAGGAAATGGCAACCCACTCCAGTACTCTTGCCTGGAAAATCCTGTGGATTGAGGAGCCTGGTGGGCTACAGTCCATGGGGTCGCGAAGAGTCGGACACGTCTGAGCGTCTTCACTTTAGACCCCACCCCAGGTCTTCTCATTTGAATCATTTAAAAATCAGCATCTTCATTTTAGTGAGATCCCCGGGTGATTTGTATACACTCTGAAGTTTGGAAAGCCCTTTTTTTTTTTTTGGAAAGCCCTTGAGTGACTTTTTGCTGGGTGTTAATTTTCTTGTACCCAACCGTATCCTCATATAACTGACGTGACCTCATTCGGATTCATGGATATTTGGCTTGTGTGGTTTTCTGACCGTGCGGGGCCCCTTCTTTCCCGCTTGTTCCTTTGTACAGTCTGATCTCTGTCCCTTACTCCCAGTTTTTCATGCAGCTAGTGCTTCTGCTTCATGACTCAGCTAAGGCATCATCGCCTCCTCCAGGGAGCCCCCGTGACTTCCCCCAGGCAGAATGCAGAGTGCTTCCTGTAGTGGCTGCTGTATCCTGTTTCATTTGCACCTTACTCAGCTCTTCAGCTGGAACCCAGGCGCCTTGAGGAGAACTGATGTTTACTCTTCATACCCTCCATGCCTGCCCACCATCTGGCATAGGTAACAGCTGAGGAAGTGTTTCTGAAAGGCTGGCTGTAGAGCGCTCTGCTGGCGATCCTTGCTGCTGCGTCCCACTCCACCAGGGTTCTGGGCACCCGAGGAGGCACACGGATGGGTTAGGAAGCCGGGTGGTGTTAGGGAGAGAGGAGGCCAGCTGGCCCAGCAGCTGTCTCTCCCTGCACCCCCCACCCCACCCCCGGTCCCCAGAGTGAGCCCACGTCAGAAGCAGCTGTCGGGGCCTCCCTCTCCCTCCCTTTCCCAGAAACAAACGTCACAAAGCACCGGACAGCTGAGGAAGAAACATTTGGGTGAAGAGTGTGTGTGCTCAGCCCCTTAGTCGTGCCTGACTCTTTGTGACCCCATGGACTGTAGCCCGTCAGGCTCCTCTGTCCATGGAGATCCTCCAGGCCAGAATACCAGACTGGGTTGCCATGCCCTCCTCCCCCACAAATGTGAGCTGGAGCACTCCTGTCCTCCCCACACCAGGGCCAGTCTGTGGAGGCGATCAAACTGCTCAGGCCCGGGCTGTCATTTTAAAAGCCGAGTGAGTGGGGATAAAACCTCAGAGGATAGGTCTGGGGCAGCCCTCTGCAGTTACACCGGGGGCCTGGCGTGTTCATGGCGCTTTCTTATTAAGACATGGTTAGAGGTGACTTAGCAGCAGCAGCAGCAGCAGCAGAGGTGTGTTCAGAGAAGGCAATGGCAACCCACTCCAGTACTCTCGCCTGGAAAATCCCATGGACGGCGGAGCCTGGTGGGCTGCTGTCTACGGGGTCGCACAGAGTCGGACACGACTGAAGCGACTTAGCAGCAGCAGCAGCAAAGGTGCGCTGTCGCTCCCTCTCTGGATGCAGTGTCATTTGCTTGCGTGGATGGACGCTTTCAGCAAAAGCAGCCTGACTTTAATCTTGGCCTTTGCTGGGGCAGGTGAGGGGAGGAGGTCAGTTGCGGTTCCCCAGCGGCTGAGGCAGGGCCCTGACCTCACCGGGGCGCTCTAGCGTCTGGGGGTGTCACCTGTCAGGGACTGCTTGCTGAATCAGCTCTTGAGCTGAGCGGCCTCTCCAGCTGGTGCCCTCCTGGCCTGATGTGTAGATGTGCTAATTGGCCTGACTGCAGGTGGAGGAAAGTACTGAGGACTCGGGGTGGGGATGTGTGTGCATCTGTCCCCAGGGGGACCCCCGGGGAACAGTCCCCTGGGTGGAGGTGGAAATGGTGAAGCTGCAGTGAGTTTTCTCATTTTGCAGATGTTTGTGGGTGAGCCCCTGTCACCAGCATCCGGGTGGGCCTTGGGAGTCAGAGTTGAAGGGCCTGCTCCTGCCCTCAGAGTGCCCCGTCCAGCAGGGGAGACGGACAGACAGACGGACAGTCTGATGTAGGAAGTGCTGACCTAGAGGTGACCCCAGGGAGCCAGGGGAACAGAAAACCCAGACCGAGGAGGGGTCAGAGGACGTCTCAGAGGAGGGGTACCTGAGCCCGTTCCTGGAGGGACAGGGCCAGGAAAGAGCGGACTGATATCTGGCGGTGCTGGCCTACTGGTAGTAGCCCACTGTGTGAATATACACACACCATATCTTCTTTATCCAGTCATCTATACAGGGGCACTTGGGTTGCTTCCGTGTTTTGGCTTTTGTAGATAATGCTGCAACAAGCATGGAGATGCATGTCTCTTTCTGAATTAGTGTTTTTGTTTTCTTTGGATAAATACCTGGGAGTATTTACTCGAATTGCTAGATCCTATGATCATTCAATTTTTTAATTTTTGGAGGAATTGGAGGTAACTTTAAATTGGGTGTCATCAAACTGTGTCAGGAGTGGTCAGCACAGTGAGTGACAACACGGGCGTTTGACCTGTTGACGTTAGTCCTGCAACCAGGTCTAAGTTCCACCCACAGGGAAGACACGTCTGCTTTGTTGGTGGCTGCGTCCCAGCGCCTAGTACAGTGCCTGATGCAGAGCCAGTGTGCAAAAGGTATTCACTGAATTGGTAGATGAAGGAGCTGATGAATAGGCAATGATTGTTTCCATTAGCTAATTAAAGACCTAGCAGGCCAATGGCAGACTAGTGGCCAAATCGACCAAGACACAGTTGTCTGTGACACAGCTGTTATAGTTGCTTTCTGTACAGATACGAGATCTGTTTCTGGAGAATGTTTAACAATGTCGGGAAATGCTTACGATTTGTCATGGAATGACATTGTAGAATATGACTGCTTATTAAATTTCAATTATTTTAAAAAAGAAGAGGAAAGTGAAAAGAGGTCCAGCACTGAACCTCATGATGACTGAAAAACCTAATCTAAACGCTGATAAAGTTTGTTGTTTTCTACATTGAATTTATTTAACTCCTCTGTTTCATTTGCTAGGTGCCTTCACGTCAGGGCTAAAGAATGATTAGCACCTTTAAAAATTAGAATCCTATTAAATATTCTATATTCTTTGGGGCATAAAAATGAAATGAAAAATAAATAGGGCCTCTGGGCTAAGATAATCTTATTTTCAGTCACTCATTTTGCCATTAATTAAACCATATCTGATAGAATGTAAAATGAGAAGATGGCAATGATGACCCTGTATGCAAGACAGGGAAAGAGACACAGATGTGTATAATGGACTTTTGGACTCAGAAGGAGAGGGAGAGGGTGGGATGATTTGGGAGAATGACATTCTAACATGTATACTATCATGTGAATTGAATCGCCAGTCTATGTCTGACGCAGGATGCAACATGCTTGGGGCTGGTGCATGGGGATGACCCAGAAAGATGTTCTGGGGAGGGAGGTGGGAGGGGGGTTCATGTTTGGGAATGCATGTAAGAATTAAAGATTTTAAAATTTAAAAAATAAAAAACTAAAAATTAAAAAAAAAAAAAAAGTAAAATGATAGGTTGAAACTTATTTTGCACATTTATTCTTTAAAACTAAAAAATTATTTTTTTTCTGATTTCAGAACTAATACATGCTCATTATCAAAAGTTTCAATATCAAAGTAAAGTAGAAACTTAAAGTACTCTAAAATTCAGCTTCAATCAGAGCAATACATTTTACATTTACATGTTACATTTTGGTAATATTCTCCAGAGTTTACTCTAAACACACATTACCACATACAGATGTTGTGTAGAAATGAATCCATAGTACAGGATGGTCTACAAGTAGCTTTTTCAGTTAAAATATTTCTTTGGCTAAAGCTTCATGTCAATTTCCATCACCTCTCTGGTTCTTATTATCCCAGGATGGTCTCAGACTCAGACTTGGCAACTTAGGATCTGAGAAAGGTCTCTGAAATACAGGAAGGTGGCTGCCTCCATGGGCAGGATGGCCATGGTCCAGATGCCTAGACTGGTTCATACTCTGTTGATAATCACTGTCTTTGGCTGTGGAGACCAAGCTCATACTCCACGTGTGCTGGGTGTTTGGATGAACCGTTTGTAAAGTCCTTTTGGATAGAAGCAGCTGTGTAGGGAACATTACAAGAGAACCTGGGTTGTCCTCTGCTTACTGGAGTTAAAAGTCCCACCACTTTGTAGAATTCTCTGAAGGTTAATGGAGTTATTTCACTATCATTTGGAGCTGTGATGGAATATATGGAACTGTGTGAAATAGCTAAGCATACAGATTAAATGGACGTCCCCCGTGGCCCAGCAGGAAAGAATCCACTTCCAATGCAGGAGACTTGGAGATGTGGGTTTGATCTGTGGGTCGAGAAGATCCCCTAGAGGAGGAAATGACAGCCACTCTAATATTCTTGCCTGGAAAATCCCACGGACAGAGAAGCCTGGCGGGCTACAATCCATGGGGTCCCAAAGAGTCGGACATGACTGAGCAACTAACACATTCTCATTTCAAGTAGTGATGGTATGGGGTGTGTGCTACGCGTGTTTGTGTGTATCTGTATGTCTGAGTGTTTTACTAACAATTTAGGAAATTTCAGTCTCCACATTTTCTTGTGAAGTTATACTCTTCTCATATTCTCAGTGATTTATAGATACTCCTTTTTCTCCCTCTGTTTGGTGAGTGAAAAATTGTATCTTTAAGTATACTGATACATTAATACATCTGAAACATCAGAATTATATTTTGAGGCATCTAATGGAAAGCAGAGGTTGCTGTCGTTTAGTCACTGAGTCATGCCCCTACTCTTTGAGGAGCCCCCCAGGCTCCTCTGTCCATGGGATTTCCCAGGCAAGAATACTAGAGTGGGTCGCCATGTCCTCCTCCAGGGAATTTTCCTGACCCAGGGCTTGAACCCGTGTCTCTTGAGTCTCCTGCTTTGGCAAGTGGGTTATTTACCACTGAGCCACCTGGGAAGACCAGTGGTTACTGCAGGGTCTGTAAATAGCCTTTGCCCCTCAAATTTGGAACGCCATGAAGTGCCAGTGTTACTATATATTTCAAGGCTGATTTTTCCGAATGAGCTCTGCCCTGCCCTGTTTTCCAGCCTCTTACCTTGTGCGGGGAGGACTTCATGTCACATTCCCAGGAGATGATGGTACATCCTACCACACTGACGGTAAACAAGGGCATCAGCTTCGAGCTGCGGGAAAGAAAGCCTCTGCGGAGAGGAAGACTGCAATTTGAAGTTAGTCTGAAAATGCTTTCATTGCCTTATATTTTATAGAATGCTATATAAGATAATCTATTAATTATTCCATACTTAGAACAGCTTTTTCATTCATTTAACAGAGCAACCCTGTTCACCTTCTCTCAAGGTACAGAACAAAACGTAACAGCCCACAGTTATGAGTAACGGGCTCAGGGGAGCTTTATTCCTGCCCGTGGTGCACACCTCATCCATGCTTATTGGTTTCACCTTTGAGGCTAAGCAAAGCATCAGACACATCCTTTTATGTCAGAATCAGGAGATTCTGGAAAGAAAAGCAACTGCACAGTATTTCAGAGAGAAAGAGTTAGGAGCAGATGGCAAGGAGACATGAAGAAGGACTTTGAGCTTGAACCTTGATTTTGAATGTCATCGAGGGTACTTTCCTATCTGGGCGGCAGGGAGGAGGGGGCTGTCTGCTAGTCTATCACACACAGCCCGGGCGGGAGAGCATTTAGTGCTCTGCTAATCAGTCTGCAGCCGGAGCTCGGTCCTGTGCACAGCAGGAGCGTGCCTGACAAACGCTGCTCTCACCTCCCAGTTGGCACTAGGGGTAAAGAACCTGCCTGCCAATGAAGGAGACCCGGGTTCCATCCCTGGGTGGGGAAGATCCCCTGGAGGAGGAAATGGCAACCCACTCCAGTATTCTTGCCTGGAGAATCCTGTGGACACAGGAGCCTGGTGGGCTACAGTCCATGGGGTCTCAAAGAGTCACACATGACTGAAGTGACTTAGCACGCACACAAATCTGAGTGGGCCAGTGGTGCCCAGATAGCTGGTTAAGCATTATTTCTGGGTGTGTCTATGTGGCCGTGGTTCTGTTTCCCTGAAGAACCCCTACTATCCACAATGGACTTAGTGTGTCAGTTTTGCAAGGTGAGAAGAGTTCTAGAGATGGATGGTGGCAACTGCAGGGCGATGGACAAATGTGTGTGGGACCACTAACCCATGCACTCGAAAATAATTCAAATGGCAGATTTTGTTACATGTATTTGACTGTAATAAAAAAATGGGGGAAAAGGTAGCACATGATTTGCTCTCAGTCACACAAGGGGTTAATGCTGGAGTTCAGATTTAAAGTGGGATCTTTCAGATTCCAGAGTTTTGACTAAACACTGCACAGTGGGTATGTCTGTCTGTGTGACTGAGGCTGACCACGTGTTGCTGTGCTGAATCTTGCCATCGTGAAGGTGGCTATGGTGGTGGTCCACCACCCTGAGAAGCCAGGAAGCAGCCGCTCAGTGTGCAGAGGTGGGGTAGGGGGGCTCAGGGAAGCCACAGGGATGCCCACGCTGCGGCGCATCTGGATGTTACCCCGCCTCTGTGCTAGGACCTCGTGGGAGAAGCTAGGGGACGCCCCCGCCCTGACACAGGCTCCTCTCTGCAGCTCAGCTCTGACGCCATCTGCCCCTGTCGCACAGCAAATGAGAACGAAATTAGACAAAAAATTAAACAAGTGAGATAGAGCAAATCCCTTACCTTGTCTGGAAAATTCTGGCATCTAATTCTACTGTCTAATTAGAAATATTGAAGATGCCAACAGAACAGACACTAAGTTCATACAAGTGAGAAATCTCTCTGTTTCATAGTCTCTGGGAGAGGATGCGACTGGCTTGTTAATAACAATGTGTGTGTTCTCAGTCATTCCAATTGTGTCCAACTCTTTGCGATCCCATGGACTATAGCCCACCAGGCTCCTCTGTCCATGGGATTCTCTAGTCAGGAATACTGAAGTGAGTTGCCATGTCCTCCTCCAAGGGATCTTCCCGACTCAGGGATTGAACTTGTCTCTTCTGTGTCTCCTGCATTATAGGTGGATTCTTTACGCTGAGCCACTGGAGAACCCTGTTAATAACAATGGCGGACACTGAGCAAAGCTTTGCTGCCCAGGCATTGCAGAGGCCAAGTTCTTGGCACTCTCTCTGATCTGCCCTCTTCATGAAGCCTGTAGCCTGCTGAGCTTTCCTTGGCCCAGCTCTTCCTTGGATTCTCTGATTGACCCTAGCCTCCCTTTAGTAACTTACCCCCCTTCCTTTTTTTTTTTTTTTTTGGCTTGAGCCAGTTCAGTGGGCCTCTGTTACTTTCACCCAGTGGTCTATGACTGAGGGGTTATATCCATTATACAGATGATGGACCTGATTCTCAAGGGAGTTGAGTGATGTGCCCAAAGTTAGCAGCTGGCAACTGCAGAATCTACCCCTCAGTCTGTTTGGCACTGAAGCACATCACCTCTTCATGCTGCGTTCCCAGGGTGCTTGTCCCAGGGGGTGGCTGGAGCGGCAGGCTGTGGGAAGGCTGGCAAACCTCGCCTGCTGGTCTGCATGGAAGAGAGAGGAACGGGCTGGGCAGGGGCCTGAGGTTGGCAGCTGGACAGGCCTGCAGCGAGCATGGAGTCAGGAGGTGGAAGTGCAAGAGGGGCACCCATGTCCACTGAGCGATTAACATCCCAAAAGCTCTCCCGGTCTTGATCTTGGTTGGATGTAACGTTTGAAAAGAAGGAGGGCCATCAGTCAGGATTTTACTTTGAAAATCCATTTGCTTGAAGGCAATTTTGGCGAGAAAGCTCTTGGGTGGATTTTGCTTTTCCACCATCCTGCTCCCTGCCCTGCCCCCTGGCCTCACGCTTGCTCACACACACACATACACACACAGACACAACACACACACATGCACATGCATCTGGCTGTCAGAGCCCTGTCTGCTAAGGAGTGTCCCCGCTGAGGGCCAGACAGCCTAGCTTTGTCCAAGCTTGTGGGCTCTTCTTTGGAACACCTAAGTCTCTGTTTGGGTTGTCTGCCCCTCAACCCGTGGTCTTCGGGCCACCGAGGGCGCCAACGATGGTTGAGGGAGCCCTCTGTGAAGGCCACCCTGGGCCGCTCTGGCCCTGGGGAGCCCCTGTGTTTGGAGGATGTATGTGTCCTGCTGGAGAAAGGCTGGATGGTCCATTTTCTTTAAGGACCACCAGCCGTGCCTCAAGGTGCAGGCAGAGAGCTTTGCTTGCTGGCTGGGGCTCTCAGGGCTTGTTGAGGTTGCCCAAGCAGAGCGAGGTTGGCGTCTCCCCTGCGCCTCACCTGGGCTCCTGGCCTGGAGACAGAGGTCGTTGGAAGGAAGAAACCCGGCATGGCAATGAGGCAGGCAGCCTCCTGCCTTCTCCTGCCTCCTGCCTCAGTGATCAGTGATTGAACTGGCACCACCTGGCGACTCGGCGCTCCCCTGGGCTGGCACTGACTGCCACCCACACTCCAGCTGGCTTTCTGAGATAAACCCATCTGGACTGTTCTGAAAACATGGAGGCTTAGTGATATTGTTGAATACTGGAAAAAAAAAAACAAAAACCTGAGGCTGCTTTTAACGTATGAATATAAAAGCTAAAGTAGTGACTTGTCCATTCAGCAACCTGCTCTGAGGGCGGTGGCTGAATTTCTCCCTCATTCATGCCTCCTTTTGATCGCTGAGGTTCTGTCCAGGCCCCGGACTCGGGGCAACAGCTGAGATATCTAGGGGTGCTGAGCAAGCCGGCAGTTACCTGCTGCTCTCTGCCCAGGATAAACCACTTGAATTGGGAGATTCACAAACTGCTTAGTCTGAACTGAACTCATATAGTAAGTGGTCTTGGCAGAGAAACTGGTCAGTTTGTTACTTAAACAGATATTTCAATGGTCTTGAACTATGATTCAAATCATGGTGTATAGCAGCCCAGCATTGATGTTTTGTTTTGTTTGTTTGTTTTTTTAAATTTTATTTTCGGTTGCACTGGATCTTCATTGCTGCACACCAGCTTTCTCCAGTTGTGGAATCGAGGGCTCTCTTCCTTGTGGACAGGCCCACAGGGAGTGCAGAGTCAGGAGGTGGAGGTTTACGAGAGGCGCCCAGGGACGTGTCCTGTGGGCTCCTGTTCTGTGCTAGTAACATTCTCGCTGCGGGGACTTTTCTTGTTGTGGAGAGCCGGCTCTAGGCGTGCAGGATCACTGGTTGTGGCCCACAGGCGTTCGGGCTTCAGTAGTTGGAGCACTCGGCTTGGTAGTTGTGGCGCACAGACTTAGTTCCTCCGAGGCATGTTGGATCTTCCCAGACCAGGGATTGAACCTCTGTCCCCTGCATTGGTAGGCAGAGTCTTATCTACTGCACCACCAGGACATCCTGATGGCTTTTAAAAGGTGTCCACTTGTTCCTTCAGCAAGTGTTTGCTTAGCACCTGCTTCCTGTGCACGGTGGGGTTGGTCCTGCCCACGGGGGCACTGACTGCTGGAGAAAGGGGGGCAGTGGCTATGGGTTCATGCTCCACAGGGAAGTACAGCTTGGGTGGGAGGCACCTGGACTACTCAGGGTTCCTGGGAGGGCTTCTCATGGAAGGGTGTCCAGGGTCAGACCCAGCGAGTAGCTGGGAGTCAGCAGCAGCAGGTGCTGCAGGCAGAGGGTGTCCTGGGCAAATGCTCAGTGGTTACTGAGAACACAGCTCCCACTTCGGGTCAGCGGTGGGCCAACGGGATGCCCTGGGAGGACTTGCATCGATGGATGACTGTGCTGGCAGGCCCCACTGCCCCCATCATCCTTTCAAGCACACGGGGTCTGGGGGAACCATTGCCAGCCCCAGGTCCCATAGGCCATCCACCCACTCGGGGGAGCCTTGGATAGAGGTGCCCGGGGTCCACACCAGTCATCAGGCTCCTCCAGGAAGGCCCCCATTTTGCAGGGTCATTGTTCTCTGTGGTCCACCCATCTGCCCCACCATTCCCAAGTGAAGGCCCTGTGTCCAGAGACGAGGGACTTGCCCCATGACCTCCGCTTGTCTGGTGCCCAGCCAGGTCTCCTGACTCACCAGCGTGGCTGCATCCGGGCTTCTTGCCCAGAGCCTCTGAGTTGTGCCCAGAAGGATGTTTTCCAAAGCACTAATGGACGTGATGGTTTCCTGCTTACACCCTCCTGAGGTTTTGCTTTGCATCAGGAATAAAATGCACGCCTGTCATCAGAGTCTCCAGGACTCTGGTCAAGGACTTTGTCTGGGTCAGTGCTTTGTCCCTGGGGGGCCCCACCCAGAATCCCCTGGATTGTTGATGATGCTGTGTGCGGTGTCTGGCATGCAGTAGGGACTCAGCAGGTATTTGTGGAATGGTGTGTGGACAAGCCGGATTTCCTTGAGTCCAAGTGGCTCTGTTGGAGCAACCGTCACACTTGGTGAGCTTACGTTGAGCTGTTTGAAGACCAGCATGGGCATCTCATTTTATCTGGGGCGCTCTTTCCAGAGGCCTGGGTGAGGCTGGAGGTCAGCCAGGCTCCCAGAGAACCAGCCCTGATGGGCACATGGGGGCTGGGCTCTCTCTTTGGTCTGTGCCCTGGGGACACACTGGACACAGGCAGAGTTGTCAAGCACCTTAGTGAAGGCCCTTGCTGTCTAATTTTCTACATCTGGAGATCGGCAGATTAACCACCAAGTCAGAGGCTGTCCCCAGACACAAACCTCGCAGTTAGCAAAGGCAAGGCTTACCGAGCTGAGTTGATGTGAGGTCTCAAGGTAGCACGCGGTGAAGTAGAGAGTGACTGACATCGTTTCCACCTGAACAAAGCTGGGAAGATCCACTGGAGGCTGCTCTGCCTAAGGAAATGTTAAGTTGCAGTTAGAAGTGACTGAAGATCAAGAGTCATCTTTTCCTCCGTCCAAATTGACAGATAACATCCCAAACCTGCCCACAGACCCCGGGGGGCTCCATGGCCCCGGGTGAGAAGTCCTTGGGGTTGGGAGGGGTCCTGGTCAACTGGGCCGAGTTGAGGCAGGAGAGGGACTGGGGGACCCACTGCAGGAGGGGACAGAGGAGGTGTCCTCGCCAGCTGCTTGGGGTCTGGGTGTCTGTGACTCAGAGTTGCTGCTGGGCTGGCTCTTGTTTAACCGGGGACCCTGGTTTCTTTCCTGTCACTTGAATCTCATGTCACAAAGGGGAATGACTTCAGAGGAATGTGGAAACTAGACTAGAGTCGAGGTTAAAGGTCAGGGAGGGTAGTTGTTCACATCAACCCCGCAATGCGGCAGAACTGGGGCGGGGAGGAGCCTACCTCCCAGGGGCGTTTCCAGGTGAGGGCGCTTTTAAATTTGATTCTGTTTATTTTGTGGCCTTGTCCACCCTGGCCCTGCCTGTGTCATGAGAGAAGGAAGTTGCCTTCTCTTGTCTCTGACCCTACAGGTTATAAACTTGAGGGCGGAGAGGTGGGGGCAAGGGGGGGCCTGGGGTGATGAGCCAGCAGCCTGGACCCCCTGCCACCCCCTGAACCACAGGGTCACTGCCCCACCCACCTCGGTGTCCTCGGGTGTGAGCGTGAGGTGCTGCTGACCTTTGCCACGGAGATCTCTGGCCGTGATGAACACGCATACACTCTGCCATGTCCAGTCCCCACAGTCACAGACACAAATATGTACAACAGGACAGAAAAGTAAATAGAGAAGAAAACTGGAGCGAAGGGAAACTGTGGGCAGGAAAATGTGATAAAAGGCGCAGTTACACACGATCCTGTAGCGAAGGAGGAATAGGGAACATGGGCGCTTGGGGAGGAGGGGAGGAGCTGGGGTTGGGGGCACGTAGGGTGCTCTGCTCCCGGCCGCTGGGGACGGCAGGGTGGGCGAGGTCAGGGGGCCCTCGGATTTCCAGCTCAGCTCCAGGGGACAGTGGAGCAGAGCCTGGGCTTGGGGGCAGACCCCAGTCTCACCTGGTCTGTGGAGTTGGAGTCCTGCTTTGATTTCATTGCCCTGGACATTGGGCAACACTGGTTCTAGAAAAGCAGAGGTCGGGCTTGGTGTGACTGTCACTCCTGGGGGTATCCAGGGGCTTTCATTAGGACGTTTTCTCTGAAGAGAGGAGGCAAGAGATTGCAAGGTTTGGGAGCAAGAAGCAGCTGAGCGTTGGTATGTGAGGTCTGGGGAGGAAAAGAGGAGAAAACGCCCTTATTTCAAAAGATCTTTACAAATGCGTCAGCCTTGAGCTGAGATCTTAGGTGACTTCTCTGAGAACTGAGTGTTTAGTTTAACCAGGGTTCTGGATGAATGGCTTTCCTCTGGGAATCCCTGAGCTGGAACCAGCAAGCAATCAATTTGGAATAGTGAGTGTGTCTGCTGCTCGAAGCCAGCAAAGGGAGGGTCTCTCCTTGGGGAGTTCTCTCCTTGGGGAGTTCGCACGTCGGGCTCCTGGCAGGAGGCCGTGTATCTAAGGCGTGTGGCTACACGGCACAGTTTGTTTCGTGCACAAACCAGTAGCGATCATGGGACACGGAGATCCTGGAACACTGAGGGTGGGGCCCGGGCCACCACCACACTGTCCCCGCCTGCCACGTGTGCAGTTACACACCCCTGCTGTCATGTAAAAGACCGACTCAATGTTTCTGCCATTGGGGAAATTGAGCATCTTTAAGCCTTGGCTTTCATCTCTATGGAAGGATGTTAATCACAGCCTCACTGAGGTGTGGCTATCAAGGGGGCGCCCTGTTCTCCTCTCATGATCCTGGGCATGACCACGTACATGCTCAAGAAATGGTACAGAAATCACCGAATCCTGGTTCGAGCTGTATGAGGAGCCGGGGGAAACCGAGAAGGAAATTGAATGTGCGTTGGTGCCTGAACTGCACAGTCTAGGGGTTGCTGATGTCATCTTGGAGTCAGGGTGGTGCCCTGCTGCAGAGCTTGCTCTTGCGTGTGCAGGACAGAAGCGATGCATATTTATTAGAACCCCCCTCCCCCCTTGTACAGGAGACGCAGCAGGGAAGCTCCGAGGTATAGGCGCTCAAGGACCTTATGGAGGAGGCATCAAGCCAGAGAGTGGGGACCCTGCTTGGGGGCCTGTGTGTCTCCAGCATCCGGCTTGGACCCCAGGACACAAAGGACCCTCAATGGTTGTTTCCTGATGATACAGCAAAAGTACTGACTCGACAAATTTGGAGACCTCATGCTGCAAAGACCATCTTCCACAATTTAATTTTCTTCTTCTTCTTTTTTTTTTTTTAAGTCCCCAAAAGCACCACATCTCAAATTACACTGTTTTTCTAACTTAGGATCTTTTCTGACTTCCAATACCTGTTTGAATGTAGCTGGGGTCAAGGGAGGAGAAGAAACAGAGAAAAGGAGCTATAATTCTTCATGTTACTTTTGCTTCTTAGGCTGTTGGCATAAAGACAAGAGATTTGATTTATTTGGCAAGTGGGTCACACCCTCTCTGAGTGGAGGTACAGCTTTGGGTTCACAGAGGTAATTAATCAGCCCAATCAGCCCGGAGGTGTTGCTTCACAGAAAATAGATTGTCTTAGCCTGACACCTGCTGGTCAACCTTGTGCTTACATGTTTGCGTAACGACAGATCCAAGTTCCAGCATTGTTTTTAATGTAAAATGGTCCGGCTAACCAAAGCTATGGTTTTTCCAGTAGTCATGTATGGATGTGAGAGTTGGACCATAAAGAAAGCTTGGCGCCGAAGAATCGATGCTTTTGAACTGTGGTGTTGGAGAAGACTCTTGAGAGTCCTTTGGACTGCAAGGAGATCAAACCAGTCAATCCTAAAGGAAATCAGTCCTGAATATTCATTGTAAGGACTGAAGCTGAATTTCCAATACTTTGGCCACCTGATGCAAAGAGCCAACTCATTAGAAAAGACCCTAATGCTGGGAAAGATTGAAGGCAAGAGGAGAAGGGACAACAGAAGATGAGATGGTTGTGGACATGAGTTTGAGCAAGCTCCGAGAGATGGTGAAGGACAGGGAAGCCTGGGCATGCTACAGTCCGTGGGGTCGTGGAGAGCTGAGCGACTGAGCGACTGAACAGTCAAGCACTTTCTCATCTCCACCCCTCTGCTCCTGCCCTCGAGCCTGGTTGTCCCTTTCTCTCAGATCTTGGAGGCTAGAAGGCCTCACCCTCTCCTGCTTTCTTCTCCTGACCAATCTTTGGCCTCTCTCTGCAGTCAGCCCCATGCGGCCTCTCTCTCTCTACTTTGCTGTCTGTCACCTGTTGCTCCCCTCCGACCCAGCTCACAGCCTGCATGAGCACCCTTCTCTGCTGGTGGCCGCCCTCTGGAGCAGAGCCCAGGATTCCAGGGATCAGAGTCCTGAGTGCAGCACCTCCTCCCCACTGACCAGGGGGCTCCAGTTGTTAAGCCCCTCCAGGGAAGGCATTGACAAAGAGCCTTCCAGGAGTCTCTTGCCCTGTCTCCCGTTCCTGGAGCTGCGGCTAGGCTCTGCCTTAAGAACGATCCCCTAGAGCCTTGACGGCGAGGGAGGTGTGAGCCCGGGTGTAGCCAGGGGCCCACCTACACTTATTGTCTCTGTAGCATCTCAGATGTGGTGGTGGTGGTTTAGTCGCTAAGTCGCGTCCGACCCTTTGCGACCCCGTGGACCGTAGCTCCTGGTTTAACATTTGTGGAGCTTGGCTTTGAGGCAGCAGGTGTGGGGAATTTCCGGCCCACCGAGCTCTGCCTTGCAAGATTAGAAAGGCCTTGCAGCTGATGTGGAAGGCCCTCGAGTGGGACAAGCCCGAGCGCCAAGAGTCCAGGTGAGGTAGCGGAAAACAGGCGAAACGGTCATTTGTAACCTGAAGACGTGTAAGCTTGCCTTTGGGAGCATGCTGGCCATGGAGTGATGCCAGTGCAGAAGTTGTGGGCGTTTTATTGGTGCTTCAGGGTGACATTCTCAGTGGCCCTGATGCTTACTCACTGTTGGTTATCAGCGAGCTGTAATGCTTCCAACTGCCAGAGGACATCTGAGATAAACACAGGCAGCCTCAGACTGAGCGGCGCCTGGGCCGTGCTTCACGTGTTGGGTTTCCTTTCTCTTTCCCTTTTACTGTAGGGTGAGCATCATTTTTTTACCTGGAAATATTTATGCAAGATATAAAAAGGAAAAAAATTCCCCCAAATCTAAGGGGAATCCTTAGAGAGAATTCTATTAATCCTATTAATGTACTCCTCCAGTCTTTGCTTTTTTCTTCTCTGTATTTGATGACAGAGAAGTAGAAGAAGACACAAGACAGTCCGGGTTTGTAGGGGGAAGTGTGTCTCCCGACCTGGCTCTGAGTGAGTAGGAAGAACACACGCGGGAGAACTGAGTGAGCAGGGTGTTAACATTCATTGATTTCCTGGTTATGTGGTTGAGGGGGAGGATTGCACACGGGTTAGGTTCTGATATCAGTACGAAAGGCAAAAATCGTGTCCAACCCAAATTGCCTTTGAAATTCCCTTCAGCCTCCCATAAAGCATCCTGAAATGGTTTTAATTCAACAGTTGTGCAGGATACTTATAAACACGTGAGTTTGAAAACCACTGACCTTGACCAGAAGGGAACTCTATAGGTAGACTTTAGGCTTAATATTGCAATATAAGAAAACTGTCAATACAGTTGTGTACAGAACAGCGGTGAAGAATGCCTGTTTCCCTGTGGAGTCCCTCTGTTCTATTTCAGTCCCTATAACTTTAACCCTGGGAAGGAGGTTTGCCATTTAAGGAGTCACTAAGATGGGGAACCCCCTATTAACCTCCAGTCCATGAAGGGGAGAGCCTCATTTCAAGTAAGACTTTGAATGTAGGCTACTGACAAGATCTTCGGAAACCATGCACTTTTTAATTAAATTAAAAAAATTTTTTTGGCTGCACTGTATGACATGTGAGATCTAATTCCCCAACCAGGGACTGAACCCACGCCCCCTGCATTGGCAGCACGGAGTCTTAACTATGGGACCACCAGGGAAGTCTGAGAACCTGGCATTTTTGATGCCGATTATAAGACTGATGAGAACTCTGCAGACAGTCAGCATCCTTTTCTCTTTGGCCAGCTTGCCCCCAGAAGGACTCATCTAAACCCCCTGCTGCCATCTCTCCACCTGGCACCAGGCACAGAGTCTGAGCACAGTCATCACAGACCACCTCCAGCCAGCAAGCCTGTGTGCCCACCTACTCATGTCCTTTACAGGCTTCCCTGGTGGCTCAGTGATAAAGAACTTGCCTGCCAATGCAGGGGATGCTGGAGATGCGAGTTTGATCCCCTGGAAAAGGAAATGGCAACCCACTCCTTGCCTGGAGAATCCCATGGACAGAGGAGTCTGGTGGGCTACAGTCCATGGGGTCGCCCAGAGTCGGACCCGACTGAGCACACACACGCTCATGTCCTGTATGCCTTCAGCCTTAGACCATTTCCTGATGGCAGTTGTGCTGCTTTGGAGACCCATTAAACCCAACTCCACAGCAATCCTTCAGGCTTTGTAGAAGATCTGAGTATTTAGACACTTGAGTTCTGCCATTTTGTTCAAGTTGGTGGAGGGAACCATCTGGAGTCCAGGGCATAGCTTGACATTGCCGGGTGATGCGTCAGACCTGATCAGAATCACTTA
This sequence comes from Ovis canadensis, assembly GCF_042477335.2. NCBI lineage: Eukaryota > Metazoa > Chordata > Mammalia > Artiodactyla > Bovidae > Ovis > Ovis canadensis. The sequence continues at coordinate 47,025,133 of NC_091254.1, forward strand.
ACTCCTTCTGACTGGCTGGGGCCTGCGGAGACTAACGTGAGTTGCCAATGTTAGATTGAAGGGTGGGATAAGTAGGTTTTGTGAAAGCCGACAGATATAAAATGGAAACAATTCACTCTAGGCTGCTGGAACAAGGCCGAGTGGCATGCCACCAGCCCGGGGACAGGAGCTGCCTGCGGTGTGGCAGCCAGCTGGCTGTAGCGTCCCCTGGCCAGCCAGGAAGGGCTGTGATTCCCAGAAGCATGGCTAACACAGCCATAAGACTCGCTGGTGGATGTGGGGACAAGTGGCCCAGCTGCTTTTACCTCTGCGGCTTTAGCTAAATTACGGAGGCTGAGGTGTATAGAGACGCATCTTCAGGAAATAACACGCAGAAGGTGCCGTAAAACACTCGTGGGGCTTCGTGTGCTGTTTATTTAGCAGTTTGTGAGGTGAAAAATACATCAGGGTAAATCTCTTTGCCGCCAGGCTTTTGTCTCGCTTGGTTTTATTGCTATCTCTGGGCTTCTGAACACACAGCTCCTTTTCCTTGAATACAATTTAAATCATGAGTTGGGTGGGGAGGATGGGATCTCTGAAAGCAGTGTCATTAGCTGATGATGCGTGAGCAGTGTAGCATGTGCTGCGGACCCTTGTTAACTGGCCCTTGTGGTGGCGCGGAGTCCTTCCCGGAAAGGGCTCCGCTGTCCTCAGTTAGCATCTGCCCGGGGACCCTGGGAACAGCCGGACCCTGGGGGCTGGCGCGGGTGAGGGGGGCCGGGCTGGAGGTGGAGGCGGGCGCTGACCCTGGAGGGGTGGCTGCCCTCACGGCCCACCTGGTCACCCCTTCTGACTGCTCAGCTAGAAAGTATCGCTGATAATGGTGTCTGGGGAGAAGATAAAAGGGCTGAGTAGGGCCTGGAGAGGGAGAGGAATGGAAAGGGGTAAGAGTGGAGTAAGAGGAGAAAAGAGGGCTGAGCCAGAACATTCTAGAAAGCTGCCCTCCTCACTGGGACGTGCCTGCAGTCTGGAAAGCTGCAAACCCAGGAAGTCTGGCAGTGGGTCTTGGCTCATGTCGTCTTGGGTACACTCTCGGAAGCTGTTCCCCACCATGGGCAGAGTCCAGGCCACCCCCGCCCCACCTCCGACCCCCAGGACTGGTCATCCAGCTCGGGGCTGGCCAGGCTGGGCCCGGAGCTCCTCAGGGTTTCAGAGCTCGTTGGTTCAGAGAGCAGTTTTGTCTCCGTGGGGCCAGGTTGGCGGTCAAGGGGGTGGCCTTCGCAGAAGGGCCCGTGTCCTGTTGAGTTCTCAGTCACGATCAGCCGGATCTCCTTCCAGGCCAGCTGCCGTCCTGACGTTGACCAGTTCCCCATACAGGTTGCTGCCAGGCCCTGGGTCAGGGCTGAAGCTTCCGTCCAGTGGGGAGCCGGGGAACAAGCAGGCGCAGGGCCCGAGTGGCCTGGATGGGTCTTCTCAGCGCTTTCCCCATGGAGCCCACCAGCCAGACAGTTCACGGCCTGGGAGCAAAACTCCCTGAGTTCCACGCAGTCCCCATGGCCCTCAGAACCCACACCCAGCCCTCTGACGGCAGTGGGCGCCCCCCACCCCCACCCCAGCTGACATCTTATTGTTTAATCTTTATTGCTAGAAAATTCAAAGGTACACCAGGGATTTCACACCAGGTTCTGCGGCTGCAAGATGGTTTCTCATCGTCGCTGGCAAACGAGGCTGGAGCGGCCTCCCCAGCCCAGAACCTGGCCGGTTACAGCGGGGTCACCAAGGGGGACTGTCCCTGGCTGTCACACCTGTCCAGTGAGCATTTTTCCAGGGCCATCTACTGTTCCTTCATCCGCTGTGGGCTCCTTCTGAGTCACCAGGTGCTGGACAGTGTTTCAGAGGAAGCCCGTCAGCATCCCCTTCCAGAGATGCCCTGACCCCTCCCCTGCCCACACAGGTGCACAGTTCCATGCCATGGGCCACAGACATCCGGACAGCAGATGCTGCAAGCCATTAGAAAGGAAATGTCACAGCCAGGGCCAGGCTCACAGACCTCAGTGCTCGTAAGAATCACCTGGAGAGGACTTCCCTCGTGGTCCAGTGGTTAAGAATCCGCCTGCCAATGCAGGAAAGGCAGGAGATGCAAGTTTGATCCCTGGGTCAGGAAGATCCTCTGGAGGAGGAAATGGCTACCCACTCCAGTATTCTTGCCTGGAGAATCCCCTGGACAGAGGAGCTTGGTAGTCCATGGGGCTTCCAAGAGTTGGACATGACTCAGCATTCACGCGTTTAGCGTTTAGCAAGTGTTTCTCGAGTATCCTCTGAAACCCTGAGGTACAGGGCTGGGCTCTGCTGGTGGCAGAGACAATCCTGTTTGTTGGGAGTAGCTTGGAGAGGAGGCGGCCAGCCTGCAGAGCATCAGGTGAGGGTGAGACCCGGGAGGTGAGGGAGCTGGGCCTCAGAGTCCACTTTGGGGGCCTCGGCCACTGTGTCCCAGGCTGTGACTGTGGAGAGGGCCACCGCCGGAAACCACGTGGGGTCCCCTCAGGGCACTGGCTTCTGTCTCCACCAGTGCCATTCCCCACTGGCTCCTTCATATTCCATCGTCTCTGGCTCTCTCGCTGGCCGGGGTCGGGCTGCAGTGTGTCCAGAGGCCCCCAGAAGGTGGGCAGTGAAACTGACCAGGGTGCTGTGGCTCTCAGGGCCTGCGATCTTCCCAGGCTCACACCCCCACAGAGTCCATTTACCATCAGGGTCCCGTGGCCCTGCCTCCAGCTGCCTGTTGCTCCCTGTGGGCGCTGGGCATCTGTTAGTCAAGTTAAGGAGGGACAAGAAGAGGTGGGCTGTGGGTGGGGGAGCTCCCAGGAGCTTCACTTGCTCAGGATCAAGGGAAGGTGCACATTTGGGGGTGTTCTCCACTCTGAGGACTTAGGATGAGGATTTGGGGAGGGGGTGGTACAGTTTAAGAAAAATAAGACCGAGTTTGCTGGAGTTTTTTTTTTTTTTTTAAGAATAAGAAAAAAATCTCATCAAGTTACAAATTTTAAAAAGCCTACAAATACCACAAACAGAAATGGACTTCTCTGTGAATAAGCTGCCTGGTGGAACATTTTTATGTTTCTTTACCCACGTGCATTTTGATTTTGTGATGCCGTTTTTCTATAGAGAGAACGCAGCGTGCAGGGCTGCGGGGGCAGGGCGGTCTCTTTCCCATCACCCCTTCAGGGAGCCAGGCTTGGGCTGCAGGGGTCAAGTGGCCCCCGATTCATTCTCTCAGTCCTGGAGGACTGATTCTACACTGAACCTGGGCAGGATGCTAAGAGGTCTGACATGGGGGAGAAGAGGACACATTTCCCCACCTAATCTTGGGGGCGAATGTGTCTACATTTGGTAGTTGGTGTCTTCCCTTTTTCCAGCTGTCCTCTCTCTCCTACATGGTTTGTGAACTCCTGCCCCAACCTTGGGCTTCCGCGGTGGCTCAGATGGTAAGGGACCTGCCTGCAGTGCACAAGACCCTGGTTCGATCTTCACATCCCCGTGTGTGTGTTTGTGTGTGTGTGTGTGTGTGTGGTGTGCGTGTCTGTGTGTCTGTGTGCCTTTTCCCTCGGAGGAGGAAGCCCTCTATGCTGTCAGACGTCTTGTCTTTGTTACCATCAGAGCTGGTTCACAGAGGCTGCCCTGGGTCCCTCCTCTTTCTGGCTGCAAATAGCATCAGGTCTTTCTCCCTAAGCCACCCCCTCTATGTAACCTGTATGTGTATGTTCGTTGCTCAGTCGTGTCTGACTCTTTGCAACCCCATGTTCTATAGCCCACCAGGCTCCTCTTTCCATGGAATTTTCCAGGCAAGCATACTGGAACGGGTTGCCATTTCCTCCTCCAGGGTATCTTCCAGACCCAGGGATCGAGCCCACCTTCTCAGACCTACAACCGGGCATCTTCCTTCTCATGGGCTCAGGGCTCCCTCTGCTGGCTTCCTCTCCTCTTCCTGTCCCCTGACAGCCTGTCATTCAGGGTCCAGCTCAAATGCCTCCTACTCCAAGGAGCCTTCCCTGATATTCAGGGACAAATGATTCTCTTCTGCCCAGAGCTCCTTAGTGGCCTTTTCCCCTGGGATGGTCCTTCTAGCGTCCAGCCTTGTGCTGGACGTTCCTGAAGCACGGTCTCGCTCCTAAGAGCAGAGATTCTTATCTTCATCGTCCTCACACCCTTCACAGTGTGTTCTGAACAAATAACTCTTCTCTTTTGACAGAGGAAAGCATCAGCACTCCGAGAGGTCAAGTGACTCTCACAGGGGTTATTTGCCCAAAGCCTCCCAGCTGGTGACTGGCCGAGTCAGATCCCCGTCCATGCACCCAGATGCGGTGTTTCCTGGAACTCATCATGACCACACCATTCAGAGCCTGTGGGTCCCATCCCTGTGCCCTGGGGCTGTGCTAGGCCAGGATCTGCAGGGGAAGGAGGGCTTGGGGGCCCTCAAGCCTGTTGGTCCAGGTGGAGATGAGAGGGCATGGAAGGGGCCCATTACAGCGGGGGGGGGGGTGCGGGTCCATCCTTCACATTTTCCTTATCACTGTCTCCAAGCACGGTGGGTTATGGAGACGTGACTGAGTGCTGCTTTGCATTTGTGTACACGTGTCTGTGCCAAATACTTGTAGTAGTTATTTTTAACCCTTATGATCAAAATTTCACACATTCAGAGAAGAAGAGGAAATAATACAATGACCCCCCCGCCCCTGCCATGTACTCAGCAAGGATAGAGATCAATCAATATATGGTTTCCAATGTTCTAGATGCTGCCACATGCAGCCCTGGGTGTCATTTAATATTTTCCTCTAGTCCTGTATTTCCTGTACACTAGTTGGTAGATCTGGAAACTTGATAGGGCTTTTTTTTTTTTGGTCCAGATTGCTTCCTTTACAGGAGGTGGTATTATTTCCATCAACGTCACATAGTGTTTTATTTATTTATTTATTTCGTATTTTGCTTGTTTACATTTTAATACGTTTTATTTATTTTAAAAACTTTATTTAAAAAATGTGTTTACTTGTTTATGGCTGCGCTGGTCTTTGTTGCTGTGCACAGACTTTCTCTCCTTGTGGTGACTAGGGGCTGGTCTCCAGCTTCAGTGCGGGAGGTTCTCTTTGCGGGGGCTTCTCATTGCAGGGGTTCTCATTGCGGGGCTTCTTTTTGCGGGGGCTTCTCTTTGCGGGGGCTTCTCATTGTGGGGGCTTCTCTTTGTGGCAGAGCACGGGCTCTCGGGTGTTCGGGCTTCAGTAGCTGTAGCTTGGTCATTGTGACTCACAGGCTCAGTAGCTGTGGCTCGAAGCTTATTTGCTCCAAAGCACGTGGGATCGTCCCTGACCAGGGGTGGAACTCGTTGTCCCCTGCATTGGCAGGTAGATTCTTAACCACTGGACCACGAGGGTTGTCTCTGTGGGCATTTAAAGTACAACATATTTGAGAAAAGATCGGCATGCTCATACTCATCTGAAGAAGGGGAAAAAGTCCCTTGCCCAGGACACCCTGACTGGAGAGATGAGGTGGGGTCTTGGTACAACCTAGCTGATGAATTAGATCACAAATAAAAGGCTCTAAGCACGCGGCTCAGCGGGTGGCCTCCTGAGGTTAGAGGATCCCAGAGCTGGCTGCCCGCTCACCAGGACAGGATGTCAATATTTGATGACATCCGGGGACCGCCTGGAGTGCCAGGTGACGGGTGTGCCGGCAGGAATCAGGATCAGCTTTTTCAAGGAACAGTACACGGCTCCTGTTCCACAAGGAGAGCCTGGAAAGTGTTCCAAGAGTCTCCTAGCTTCTGTCCTTAGTAGGAAAGGTGCCTCTGACTCTTGCTGTCAGTTCAGAAGGGCTGGTGGAGTGGGAGGTAAAGCACTGACAGGGTGAAATGTCTCTGAGCTGGGACTCCGTTGGTGGATGAGGACCCCAGCAGAAGGTTCGATAGAAGGTGCTGGAGCCAGAGCTGGAATGGCAGCTCATGGCGCCATCTTCATCCAGACAATGCCCTCCAGTGAGTCTTCACATCTGTTTGCAGATTGGGAGACCCCATTCGTCCTCTGCTGACATTGTGATTTCCTAGAACACTGAGGCTTTGTAGGCCCTTCATCTTAGATAATTAATTAATTTGACTGCACCGGGTCTTAGTTGCGGCATGAGAACTCTTGGGCTTCCCAGCGATGCTAGTGGTAAAGAACTCGCCTGCCAGTGCAGGAGATAAAAAGAGACGCAGTTTTGATCCCTGGCTCAGGAAGATCCTTGGAGAAGGGCATGGCAACCAACTCCAGTATTCTTGCCTGGAGAATCCCATGGACAGAGGAGCCTGGCAGGTTACAGTCCATGGGGTCACAAAGAGTTGGACACGACTGAAGTGACTTAGCACACGCACACTTGAGAATTCTTAGCTGTGGCATGTGGGATCTAGTTTCCTGACCAGGGATGAAACCCAGGCCCCCTGCATTGGGGGCAAGGAGTCTTAGCTGCTAGACTGCCAGAGAAGTCTCTTAGAGTCCTTTTTATTGTTATTGCTTCTCTTTTGGCCTTGCTTCCCCAGTGAAAGGATTCTCCTGCACTCTGCAAAGTGCCATGATAGACCCAAATCAGGGTTTTAGCTGTCCTCACTTGTTCTGCATTTGAAGTTGTTCAGGAACTTTAGAAGAAAGTTGCTGGAGAATTTCATTGCAAGATGCCAAAGTGCTTTTAAAAAAAAAACAAAACTGAAAATCCTTTCTGAGTTTCACTCCTCTTGGAGAGAGGCCTTCCAAGGCTCAGGACCGGCAAGCCATAAAGATAAGAAGCCACGCAGCCTTCTCATCTTGGAAGGGCTTATCTGTATTGGGTCCGGGGAAAAGCCGCCTCCTAGAGGACGCCCCCTGTTGGCGTCCTCACTGTGGACTTTACCAGGGCCATGTCCCCAGGCCCCTGACGTCAGGCCCCTGTACCTGTGGGCAGGGCCACATTGGGTCATTGAAGTGAGCACACCCTGGAGAGGCAGGAAGCGTTAGCTGGAGTCAGAGTCGGGCGCCAGCAGGGCCCCTCCCCGGGGCCCTCTGCACTTGAGATAGCTCGGGGAAACTTTCTCATTATCAGTGTGACCTCCAGGGCCCTGAGCGGCCCGTTAATCATTACCTGGGCAGGGCTGTATCCTGGGCTCTCGGGCCTGTTTTTGCATCCAGCTGGGTTTATTACAGGCCAAGGGGCCTTGGTGGGTGTTTGGATTGCATACTGATGGGTGGCCACTTGGCTCCAACTCACCCTTGCTGGATGTAGGACACAGGCCTCTTCTGGGAAACTTGGGTCATTTGGGCAGCTGGTACCCCATCCCTTGAGCTACTGCAGGCCCTGAGCACCCAGCATCTCCTAGGGGAGAAAACCCAAGACAGAACTGGGGCACAGGAAGGCCAGGCCAAGAGGTGAAACCTCCGAGTTGGATGGTGAAGAAGCCAGGATGAGTCACGACTGTGCCCCTGGGGGGCCTCTGCTCAGGGTCCAAACAGCTGGGCCAGATTGGGCTTCCTGTTCTGAAACCCTCTTTCTTTCTTGAAACCCCCCTCCTCCTCCTGTTTGTCCTCAGAGTTGCTGAGACCTACTGGAGATGGTCGATGCACCTGTTGCGAAAGTGAGTTGACTTTCCCGGTAGCATCTCCCAGCTTCCTGATGACCATAACCAAGTTCTCAGCAATCAAAGAAAGTTGGGTGGGGATGGGGCCCAGGGCCACCTGCCCAGATGGCCTCCCCTGAACGAGTCAGGTTTTACAGGAACACCTGGCCCTGACCCAGTCACTCGGTACAAAAGCCCCGTGCCTCCCCAGCCCCAACTCACCCATGTGCAGTGCTATCCACACGATGCTGCCTGCCTCTGCCCCCACCACCTGCTTTCCCACCGCCTCCCCTAACTGGGCCACCTCTTAGACCCTGCCCTTGAGCCAGTGGCCTTCTCTAGACTGCCCGTCTTATTTAAGGCCTGAAACTCCTTCCCTTCCTCCGCGTGGGGTCTGCTCAGGGCCAGATCTGAACCGCAGTCCACGCTCCATCTGATCCGAGCTGATTTGTGTGTTTTCTCTGAAGTTGGTGCCCAGGCTGCACTGGGCTGGGCAGGGCTGCCCTTTCCTTTGGGTCACTCCAGGGAGCTCGTGGGCCTGCTGCAAGTACAGGGATGTCACAGGGGTGACGCTGGGGCCCCTTCTGTGTTGCTGGGAAATCTGGCTCTGCTTGGGGTTGGTGTCTGTGCAGAACAAGAGGGGACTCTTGGTTCAGATGCGCGTCCTCCTGTGTGCATCACGTGAGCCCCTCCACCCGAGGGTGGTGAGGGGGAGGCTGCACTCACAGCCCCTCCCCCTCTGTAATCCAGGCAGTGGGGGTGGTCATGGGAGCAGCTTCCTCCCATGAGGAAGGGGGAGGGGGCTTAAACAAGGGCTAGATCTGAAGCCCCTCCCCTTGTACCCCCAGGGCATTTGTGGGCAGCTCTTTGGTTGGTGCAGGGCACAGGTGCTGTTGCCAGGCAGGCACCCGGACTAGTGAGTGGCCTGCATCTAAAGCTGCCTCCTTTATGCTCCCTTCCTCCTGGCCCTCATTCCTGAGTTTGCATGATGGGAGAATACGTCACTACAGACGAAGCCTCCTTCCCCTCTTTTATGTCTCGTGCTTAGTTGATCAGTTGTGTCCAACTCTTTGCGACTCCGTGGACATTAGCCCACCAGACTCCTCTGTCCATGGGATTCTCTGGGCAAGAAGACTGGAGTGGGTTGCCATGCCCTCCTCCAGGGGACCTTCCCAACCCAGGGATCGAACTGGAGTCTCCTGCACTGGCAGGCGGATTCTTTACCACTGAGCCACGAGGGAAGTCCCATTTTTATGACACAGTTGACAGCATTAGTTTCCTTCATGATTTCTTTTATTACCCTCAATTTTTATTAATCCCGTAGCTGCAGGTGATAACAATCTCATAAAATAATCACTGGGTGAAGCTTTGCTGGGAGGCCCATTCTGATGAGCTTGAGAGTGAGTGTCTCTTCGCCCCCAGGATATTGGGATATTGAGATTTGCAACCACAGGGGCTGTAGCCCACCAGGCTCCTCTGTTCATATAATTCTACAGGCAAGAATGCTGGAGTGGGTAGCCGTTCCCTTCTCCAGGGGATCTTCCCAACCCAGGGATCGAACCCAGGTCTCCCATATTGCAGGTGGATTCTTTACCATCTGAGACACCACTTCACTTCACTTTGTCCCCCAGACTGAGGGGATGCTGGGCGCAAGGGCAGGAGCTCCTCAGCGTGTCGGCATCACCTCCAGGATTTATGACAATGGGTCCTTTCCTGTGACACACTCACCTGGAGCTTAGAGCAGAGATAGCTTCTCTAGAGCCATGAACCTCACAATCGAGGGCTTGGATGCAGATACAACTGACGGGGAGGGGACAGAGGAGGTGCTGCCCCCAACGTGCCGTGTGTCCTGGGTTCACGGTGGGGGCGGCGGCGGCAGCGGGTCGGAGCTGCTGGGGCCTGTTTGACTAATGGACCCCAAGCAGGGGAGACAGAGCCTCTGCACGAGGTCAGCTGTCCTACCTGGGAAGCCCCGGATTCCCTTCAAAGTGAAAGCAGCAGCCGTGTCTGACCCTTTGCAACCCCATAGAATGTCACCCACCAGGAGTGACGGGATAGGGTGGGTTTCAGCTTGCCCTCAGAATCCAGCTCATCCAGTCACTGATTTTTTGTGTTTTCAGAACGGTCCTTTCTTTAGCATCCTTCCGCCCACACCAGCCTCGCTACCCCGTGCAGCCTGGTCCTTCCTGCCCCCAGGGACTGGGGTCCTGATCCCAGCTCAGTAGCCCCAAGGCCCGCATCCTCCTCCCGTCAGTCCTGCCTAGCACCAGCGCTCCTGCACTCACGCTCTTTCTGCTATGTTTATGACCCGCTTGTCGGAAGCTGCGAGCGTTTGAAGACTCATTGGTCTGCACTTTAGTAGCATGTGATATCTCTCTCCTGGCTTTTATACCCACTTTCATTAAAAATCAATGCTCTGCAAACATACTCAACTCAACTTTTCATTCTCAACACTTGCTTATTTAACTCAGAGAGAAAAAGGACAAACAGATTCCCTGGAGTCCAGCCTGGTCCCCAGCTTGGCGTGTGCCCAGCAGAAGTGCACAGTGTCCCCTGGGAATACACCAACGTGTGCTCTCGTCACAATGGCCCAGACCATGCCCAACCCTCAGGAGCACTGCCAGGAGAGGGGCAAGCAGACGGGGACATGTCCCCATGGGGCCCAGCCCCGGGTGAGGGCAGTGGCCATGGGGGTGAGCCAGCACACGTGTCCGCTTGACCCAGAGGGGGGCAGACGCACAGAGACCTTACATGGCAGTCAAGACCAGGCAGAACCTGCCCGGGGCGCTTGAAGTCAGGATGATGGTCCCCGGGGGAGGGAAGCACCTGGAAGGGTCTGGGGGCTTCTGGGGAGGGAAGCGCCTGGGGGCTTCTGGGGAGGGAAGCGCCTGGAAGGGGCTGGGGGCTCCTGGGGAGGGAAGTGCCTGGGAGGGAAACACCTGGAATGATCTGGGGGCTCCTGGGGAGGGAAGTGCCTGGAAGGGGCTGGGGGCTCCTGGGGCCGATCATGCTCTGTGCTGTGATTTGGGTGCAGGGCCCGCAGGCAAACGCCCTGGATAGGGAATTCGTTGAGCTGTATTTTTGCGATTTGTGTGTTTTTCTGTTATTAATATACTTCAGGAAAAGGGCTTTTGGAAAAACCCTGCCTCCCCGACATCAAATTCACTCTGGATTTGGTGCTTTTTAGGAATTTGTCATTTTAACCAATTACTGTAGTCTCAATGGCCCATTTCTTCAGCTCTTACTAAGGACCGCTCTGTGGCATGCTCAGGACCACTGGTCCTTGCCTGCTTTGTGTTTTGATACTTCTTGACATCAGCTCAACCCCAACGCAGCCCTCATTGGCGTGATTAACAAGAAAGGCACTGATTTTTTTTTTTTTTTTGCTAGGAGCTGAGGGTCAGGGAACAGACAGCACACATCGACTCTTCACGCCGAGGGTGCCGTCCTAGCCGGCCCCTCTGCAGTATGAGGCCAGCACACCTGACCCCCATGCCCTGTCCTCCCCCAGGGTCAGAGATTGTGCTTCAACCTCACCCCGTGTGGGCAACCCTCCCAGCCTGAGCTGGAGGAGCTGGGCTTTTGGGGGAGGCTGAGGGCTGGGGTGTGCCCCTGGCCTTCAGTTTTCAGCGGGTTGGGGCCCAGCGAGCACAACGTGAGGTGGCCGGCCTGGATGTGTGGGAAGAAATGGGTAGGGAGCGGGGGTGAAACCACCTCCCACGGCTGCCCGAGGGGTGCTCACTGGTTACACATTAACCGGGGACCAGCCACGTGGCTGCCCGGGGCCTCCAGCGAAAGCTGCGCAGGCATGTTTATAGCCAACAGCCTTCCAAAAAGTGACCTCTTCTGCCACACACGCCCGCTCCCCCTTTCATGTCAGCCTCGTCACCAGGCTGAGATGACAGGTGAGCAAACAGCAGGGGCGACAGGCCAGGGAAATCCCTGTGCTCAGCCAGGCCACAAAGCTCCCCGCACCTGACCCTGGCCCTTTATCGCCTGGGAACAGTCTGTGCAGATAACGGAACCACGGGGGCGGCTGTTCCCCTGGAAGGAGGCCCCTGGGGTGATGAGGAGGAGAGGGTGTGGGGAGGGCTCTGTGGAGGGGATCACTTCATCTCCACCAGGGAGGGAGCCTTCGGGTTTTCCAGAACTAAGACGCTGAGAGGTGCTGGGGAGGAGGAGCCTGTGTCAGGCTCCTCGCTCCATGGGGGAGCCAGGCGGTGGGGGCCTGGCCGGTGTGAACCTCTGCAGCCGCGGGGCCCTTTGCCATGGACGCTGATCGTGGACAGCTGAGCCCCTGTGCTCACGTCTGAGTTCATCCGGGCCCTGAAATGCCCAGGACAGGAGAGACCCGGAATCCAACCCCCAGCCCCCTAGGGTTTCAGAATCCTGGGCAGTGAAATGGGGACAGGACTCATCATGTCCTAAAATAAAGCCAGGGCAAGTTCTGAGGGCCTAGAAAGCCCCCTTGGTTCTCAGGCCATGAGCATACATGTGATGCAGAGAGGGAGCCGCGTCGTTTCTGTCCGCCTCTGCCTCGTGTGTCCGTCTGTCTGCTCCTCTCTCTCTCCCACCCTCCTTCCCTGCCCTGTGTCTTTACTGAGCACCAGCTGTGTTATCAGGCCCTGTCTGAGTAGCAGGGGAACTCAGTGGGGTGAGCTTGGCCCCCTTCCTCTGGGCAGCTGCAGCCCTGCCCAGGGCACTGGGCAAGCGTGGGCAGGTGGCTGGGAAGCAAGGCCAGGTGTCCCCGCGGGGCACAGCGAGGGTGCGCTGACTTCCTGCTGGGCGTGGACTGAGGCGGCGTACCCCATCCCAGTTTCTAAATAAATTATGGTGAAATACACGTAACGTCAAATTTACCGTCTTCACCATTTTTATGCACTCAGTTCAGCAGTGTTGAGTCCATTCATGGTCTTGTGCCACCACCCCCAGAATCTTTTCATCGTGTGAAACCAAAACTCTTGTCCCCACCGAACAGCAGCTCCCCACCCCCTGGCTGCTCACCCCCTGGGCCCCGGCCGCAGGGGCCTGCTTTCTGTCTCCACGGATCTGACCGCTCCAGGGGCCTCATGCAGGTGGAGTCCCGCAGCCCTCGTCTTTTTTCCCCCAAGTCTTGTCCTCACTGCCCTCCGCACTGTAGCCTGTGTCAGGATTCACTGCATTTTGAGGGCTGAATAATATTCCATTGCACGGATACATTGCAGTTTGTTTGTCCGGTGGTCCGTCGGTGGACACTTGGGTAGCTTCTACCTTTTGGCTACTGTGAATAGTGATGCTCTGAGCACAGGTGTGCAGAAACCCAACCTCCAAATTGTAAACTGTTTGGAATCTTTCAACTTGTGCCGGATGAGGGGACTTCCCCACTGGCCTGAACGGAAGGCAGGGGAGCGGCGGCCAGGACGCTCGAAGGCCACCCTGGGGCGGATGGTGTCTGTGAAGGGGGGAGACAGCACAGGGGTGAGTGTGGCCAGCCCTTGCCTGCCCCCCTGCCCATCTGCTCCGAGGAACATGCCATAATCTCACAACATGTTCGCCCGCCTTAACCTTGGCCAGGGATTGTTGGGCTGGGGTCTTTGTTGCCTTTAACTAGGATGTCCCTGTGACCCCGTCTTCTGGGATACCCCCACCCTCACCCTCATCCCCATCCCTGCCTCTGACCTACCTTCCCTGCTGCCCCACCCCAGCTCAACCTCTCCTCACTGTCCCGTCCAGTCAAGTCCAAGCAGAGTCAGGCTCTGAGCCTCAGAGGCGAGGTTCACACCTGCTAGCCCTGCTTGGAAACCCATTCCAGATCTTGGTTGCCTTGCCAGTAAAATGGGGCTGATCGCCACATCCACTCTATGTGGGATTTTGCGTGTGTGTGTGATAACTAAATGGGCAATGGGCTTCCCTGGTGGCTGAGTGATCAACAGTCCGCCTGCAAAGCAGGAGATGCAGGGTTCAATCCCTGGGTCTGGAAGATCCTCTGGAGGAGTGAATGGCAACCCACTCCAATATTCTTGCCTGGAGAATCCCACGGATGGAGGAGCCTGGTGGGCTACTGTCCATAGCATCACAGAGTCAGACATGACTGAAGTAATTGAGCACAATTGGGCAATACCAAAAGAAAGAGAGTTACAGTTTCTTAGGTATCGAGATTGGTGACGTCAGCGTGTGAAAGAAGCAGGGAGTACCAACCTTCAGGGCAAAACTCAGGCTTCATACAGAATCTTTTGTGGATGTGAAATGTGCATGAAAATTACAAGCTGTTTGTTCTGAGCACTAAGGAGGAAAGATGCTGGCAAAGTCTCAGAATACTAAAGATGACGCCAACCGGTGCTGAGGGTTCCCAGTGCCGCCCTTGCGTTGTCTCATCCATTTTTCACGGTGATCCAGCGAGAGCCAAGGTTTCACCCTTCCGATTCTATAGAGGAGAAAACCCAGCACAGGGTTTGGTGCTCAAGGTCACGGAGTAGGAAGTGTGAGGGCGGGCGTGGGGCCTGGGCAGTTGGCAGAGGGATTGTGCCTTTGACCGCGTCCCGCCCTGTCTCCTGACTTCCGGAAGATGCTCGGGCCTGTCCTGGAGGGCGGAACATAGGGCCCCTCATCTCCCGCCCACAGCTGTACCAACAGCCAGCTCCCTCCTTTCCCTGAGGTTCTAGGCACTGGAGGGCTGTGGCCTTGAGGCGGCCTCCGCCTGACACTAGCCCATCAGATGGGGTTTCTGGAAAGATCCCCTGGGTGAGCTCTCCATGAAAGTCCAGCTCAGCTCCCTTGGACCAGAAGCACCACAGACACTACAGCTCTGAACCTCAACACATAGCCTGTTTGCTCAGGGGGTCCTGTGTCTTACGGAATGGTTAGTTCATCTCTGCCCACCTCAGTGGCTTTCGCCCAGACCACTGTTGAACAGGGCTAGTGTGCGCACGCTGGGACAGCTCAGATGCTGCCAGCTGCATGTCCTTAGCCTGGAGCGCTGAACCTGAGCCCACCTGCCGGTCAGTGCTCTGGGTACAGAAGCTGACCACAGGGGTGGGAGCACCTTGGGGCCCCCTTCCTGGCCCACCACTGTCGTCCGCTCCAGGTGCTCTTGGTGGAGCAGACGCTTCCAAGATCAATCGAGGTGGCCTCCACCCTCTGAACACAAAAAAATTGAAAGGAAAGCAGTGGCCACACAGAACGTTCACACCGCCCAGGGGCCCCCGTGTGAGGACGTGTGTGGATTTACTTTGTGCTGAGCGGTGAGACAGGTGTAGACCTTGAGTAGGAATGTGAGCCTGATAGGTGGGCACCAAGAAGGAGGGCAGGAGAGCATCTCCCCACCTGGGGACCTGGTGAGGTGGGGGTGGGGGGCGGAAAGGCTTCTGTGCAGGAGCGTGGCTCAGCCAGGGGTGGGGTTGTTCAGCAGCCCCCACCCGAGGGTCCACCTTTTCATTTCTCATGTAGTTGGTCACCTGGTTGGCCAAGCAGAAGATATGAGAGGCCTGGAATCTTCTTCCCAATAGATTCAGTTATCCTTTGATTGTGTTGCCTTCTTGACCAACTTGAAGCAGGAACTAAATAAAGCTGTTCCCACGGTGTGTATGCTTGCTCTGTTTCTCTCTGTCTCAGCTCAGCTGTGCTGTTACGGCTCCTTGACTGCCTGTAGCATCTCCCGTCTTGATTCCTTTCACCTACTCATCCTTCCTCGGACGCCCACAGTGCCAGGCCCCTCCTGCAGCGTGCGGCCACCAGCTTTCCCTGCCCTGAAGCACATTCATATTCCTAAGGAGTTTCCAGTCACTGCCACTGTGTTTCTGTCTCTTGTGTCTGACTCCAGCGACCCCGTGGACTGTAGCCCTCCAGGCTCCTCTGTCCATGGGATTCTCCAGGCAAGAGTACTGGAGTGGGTTGTCATTTCCTCCTCCAGGGGATCTTCCTGATTCAGGGATTGAACCCATGTCTCCTGCACTGCAGGTGTATTCTTTACCCACTGAGCCATCAGGGAAGTCCGATGGTCTTGGCTTTCTTATTTCTAGATTCTTTGAAGACCTAGAATTTTATTTCTAGATTCTTTGAGCGGGTTCAGCCACTCACCTGACGCCTGTCCAGTAAAGTCAACTAAGAAAGCTCCTGGACAGTGGGGGAGTTGTGAGGACTCTTTCTACTTCTGCTAAACTCAGAGAATGCCATTAATTTCCCAGAAAAGAAAACAGAAGTTAAAATAAATATTAACTAAGTTATATTTTGTGACGGGCCATGAAAATGCTACTCTTCTCTTTTCTAAACTCAATCATAGAATATTAGTTTACTTTGTGGCATCAAATGACTCTTTATTTCTCCATGACTGAATTTTTATGGTCGCTCTGGCCCCTTCCCTCTGTCTTGCCCGGCTGCCCTGGTGCCTGTATCAGCTCAGAGAATTTCAGGCGGCAGGGCGGGGGGATGGTTTTTCCCTTATGGGTAAGGCTCCGAACAAATTCTGCTAATCTCAGGGCTTGGTGAAACTCTTTGCTCAGAAACTTTATGGCCAGTGGGAATTGATGGTTTGTGTTTGTTCTTCAAATAAAGGAACCTTGGAGGCAGAGAAGGGCATTTTCTCTGTAGCTGCTGAGTTTTGAAATCTTGAGCCCTCTTCCTTATCAGGCTTGTTTATTACAGGTTTCATAAATGTTTTATGAGGCCATGGTGAGGCCCTGCTGACTTGGGGTGGTGGCAGCTGTCTCCAACCTTCCACATTGTTGACAAGATCAAAGGACAGATTTACCACCTGATAAGATTGGGCGGATAAGATCGGGCGGAATCCCAAACTGACTTTTTGCCTCCATGCACACGGCAAACACCCTGGCCTGGACAGGGGTGGGGGGTGGGCTTTTTCTTTGCTGGTTGAAGCCCTTTGTCTCCTGCATCATTTGTGGGACCAACCGCACCTCCCAAGCAATTTCCACCCCAATCACCGCTCAAATCAATCACTGTCTCTCTTTCACATTTTCAGAATTTTTTTAAATATATGTTTTACAGATTGAAAATTATCTGTGTGCTTCCATCCCCCCACCCCATGTGTTGATACATGTGACGCAGATTTTAAAATACGTGCAATGGAAAAGAGGAAAAATGTGTGCTTGGAAATAATTTATGGCCAAATAAATCTCTAGTATATTTATGTGTTCATGGAGAGGAATGATATTGACTGTTTCTAGCCATTGTTGACATTTGACTACCATTGCCTTGAGCATGACTGCTGCCAATTGGAACTTTCCTTTTATCAGAAACCTCTCTTTTTCTTGAGACGGAGGGGTCAGTTCTTTCCTGTCTCAAAAGAAGTCTTTCTGATTTTCTGGCAATGCCCAGCTCCTCACCTACCTGCCTTCTCTGTGGCTCACCCAGCCCCTCTGCTCCTGGCTGTGGTGTCAGGCCAGATGGATTGTTGCTAAGTCACTTCAGTCGTGTCTGACTCTGTCTGACCCCATAGACGGCAGCCCACCAGGCTCCCCCATCCCTGGGATCCTCCAGGCAAGAACACTGGAGTGGGTTGCCGTTTCCTTCTCCAATGCATGAAAGTGAAAAGTGAAAGTGAAGTCTCTCAGCCGTGTCTGACTTAGTGACCCCATGGGCTGCAGCCTACCAGGCTCCTCCATCCATGGGATTTTCCAGGCAAGAGTACTGGAGTGGGTTCTTCAGCCAAATGGATGGCCCTGCCTATTTCGGGGTTGGCTCTAAAAGTATCAGAATGTTCTTGTATGTTCCGGTAGTGACACACACATCTGGGTGATGCTTTACAGCTGCCGAAGTCTACGCTGCTGACTATTAAGGGGCCACTTTATCATCCACCTTGTTCTAGAAGGGCTGGCAAGCAGACCCTGAGAGAACCTGCAAGGACAGCTCTCCTCCCCTGGACTGGGGTTTCCATCCTTCCCGGCTCCCTTCTCCCCAGCCCGTGGGTCTCCCTTTGCCCTGAGCGCCCCTATCTTTTTCTGTCGGGGTGCCCTCCCCACCCCTCCACAGCTCTGCGTCTTCTCCTTTTCATCTCTGTTTCAAACACACCTGCACCTGCCGTGTGTCCTGAGGGCTCTTGGAAAGCGAGTTGATAAACGAACCCCCATGAAAGTGAGCTTGCGGGTCAGCCCTCTGATTGACTGTGCCTCTCTCCTCCCTCAGTGCTCAGGTTTGCAGAGCCCTGGATGGCAGTGGTGGTGATTGCACCACCAGGGTCACGCCGTGTGCCCCCTGTCCTGCACGCTCACCTGGACCCTGCTCTAGGAGACGCGGGTGTCTTCAGAGCCACCCCTTCGGCTCTCCCCCAGCGCCAGGATCCGGGCACAGGTGTTCACGCGGAGATGGTTCCAGCATGGAAACACGGCCCTTCCCCATTCTGGGTACAAGCTCAGGCCAGGGCTCTGTCTTCTGAGTCACATTTGGGAGGGTAAAAGCACACCCATGTTCCGTAAATGCTTCTCGGGGGGCGTGGGATTGTCACAGGGACTGGAGGAGCAGCCTTGGGTTGGGTCGGACTTGAAAAGAGACAGGAAAAGTCACCTGGAAAAGGACTTCGGAAAATAAAGAAAGGAAAGGCGGTTTAAAGAGACTCGTGTGTAGGTTTCAGAAGCAGCAGTGTGTGCCTGGGAGTGGGTTTACTCCCCGGGCAGCGTCAGCCTCTTCTGCACTGCTGCACCTACAGTTAACTCAGGAGGAAGCCGGCTGGAAACCAGCCCCTCGGCCTCTGGTCCACGCAGTGGCGGAGGCCTCCCAAGGCAGCGCTGGGTGCACCTCATCTTCTTGGGAACAAGGTGTGCAAGGAGAATAGATCTGTTGAAAGTGCAGATTCCTGGCCAGCAGAAAGCTAGGGTGGCCTTGGAATTGACATTTGATCTGGATGCTCTGACTGGCCCTGATGTGTGGCCCTGGCGGCTCATTGCAAAGGCTGGCCTGGCTGGCCGGACGAGCCCTGAGCCACAAGAAGAGAGAGCTGACTTCCAGCCTCCCCTCTGCTGTGCAACCTTGGACAAGTCACCCTGCCCAGATGGGTTACAAGGTCCTCTAGCTCCTACGGCCCCCACTGCACCCTCTCCACACCAGTTTCGAAACTGGGGGAAGCTAGGGTCATACCCAGGCCTTCCCCGGTGGCCCAGTGTAGAGCATCCAGCTGCAGTGCCACAGCTGCAGGAGACCTGGGTTGGATCCCTGGGCCGGGAAGATCCCACAGAGGAGGGCATGGCAGCACGCTCCAGTATTCTTGCCTGGGGAATCCCAAGGTCAGAGGAGCCGGATGGGTTACAGTCTGTGGGGCTGCAAAGAGTCAGACATGACTGAGCATGCGCATATGCAGGTTAGTATCTAGATATTTCGCTTGGCTCAGCTCTGGGGAACTTCAGAACTCTGAAGAGGGAGGTATCTTTATACTTTGATCCAGAAGGCCATGTTGGCAGAGGGCTGGCTCTCTGACTCCCATCTGACCCTGGTTCCTGCAGCCACCAGGCCAGGTGGCTACCCTGACCACATGACCATCACCAAGCCGTGCAGCCCTACCTCCGCACTTTAGGGGCAGCCGTGGCATTGGGCCACCTCTCATTCACCAGCTGTGTGACCTTGAGTCCCTTTGCCTCTCCTGGCCTTGGCTTCAGCTTCGTTAAAATGGGGTTATGGTAACAGGCTCTCCCTCACAGGGCCTTCCCTGGTGGCTCAGAGGGCAGAGAACCTGCCTGCTAATGCAGGAGATACAAAAGTTGAAATAAAAGTTGAAAGTGAAAGTTGCTCAGTTGTGTCTGACTCTTTGTGATCCAATGGACTATACGGTCCATGGAATTCTCTAGGCCAGAATACTGGAGTGGGTAGCTGTTCCCCTTTCCAGGGGATCTTCCCAACCCAGGGATGGAACCCAGGTCTCCCGCATTGCAGGTAGATTTTTTACCCGCTGAGCCACAAGGGAAGCAAAACAACACTGGAGTGGGTAGTCTATCCCTTCTCCAGCAGATCTCCCCAACCAGGAATCGAACTGGTGTCTCCTGCCTTGCAGGTAGATTCTTTACCAACTGAGCTATCAGGGAAGCCAAGGCAGGAGATACAAAATATGTGGGTTCAACCCCTGGGTTGAGAAGATCCCCTGGAGGAGGGCATGGCAACCCGCTCTAGTATTCTTGCCTGGAAAATCCCATGGACAGAGGAGCCCGGCAGGCTGCAGTCCATGGAGTCACAAAGAGTCGGACATGACTAAGTGACTAATACATTGGGCACAGGGATTTGGGGGTGTAATGGTAAGGAGTTAATCTGTACGGGATGCTCATCCTGGCACCTGGCACTTAGTGAGTAACTGCTGGGGGATGTCATTGCTGCCGTTGTTACAGCACCTTACAGTGTACGAGGCGCTTCTATCAATAGTACAAGTTCCTGTGATTTTCGTAAAGACTCGTGGCGAAGGCAAGTCATTCCATGGTGCTGATCGATTAACTGTGACTCAGAGAAGTTCCAGGAGCTCATTTCTTTGGCTGCCAAACCAGGAGTGGTTTCTAATTCACAACAATGATGTCTGACTTGTGGTTGGCGGAGACTCGTGTTTGGAAGGACTGGGGTTCGTGTTTGTGGACGTGCACTGCTTCCACAGCAGTCCTGAGAGTGTTTAGAGTGTCGTGGTGACGGTGGGGGCACCAGGCCGTCCTCAGGGGCCAGCTGTGTGCTGTGGGTGGGGCCCAGCACCCCCTCTCCCCACTCCCTCTGTCCCATGTCTCCAGCTACAATGCCCTGTCTGGATCAGGACGTGGGCAGAGCAGCAGAACCAAGGAGCACAGCCGTGGTTTCAGGTCTGGAGGACAAACTTGATGCCAAAATCTCGAGTCTGCAGCCAGGGCTTCCCCTCCCTGAGCTCCAGCCTGGGCCCAGCGGTTGAGGCGAGCGTGGGGCAGCAGATGCAGATGGCCTGGAGATGACGCAGGCCTAAGGCCGCCAGCCCGGATTGAGGCAGGGATGCAGGACCCTGGGGAAGCCCTGGGGTGGAGAGGGGGACACAGGTCTCTCCTGCTCTCTGTCCAGAACCGGCCAGCATCTCTGATGAGTGCCATCCACCTAGTAGGGAGCTTCGGCTTGAAAGCCCTGCTGTGTTTGCTGGGGTGGTGGTGGGAGGGGAGGTCTTGGTTCCAAGCGAGTCAGGCTGGGAAGCACAGGAGATCCAGATGGAGAAAACCTGTGCCGAGCATGGATGCTGAAGCTGAAGGTCCAGTACCGCTCATGCGAAGAGCTGACTCATTGGAAAAGACCCTGATGCTGGGAAAGATTGAAGGCAAGAGGAGAAGGGGGTGACAGAGGATGAGATGGTTGGTTGGCATCACCGACTTGATGGATGTGAGTTTGAGCAAGGCTTTGGGAGATGGTGAAGGATAGGGAAGCCTGGCGTGCTGCAGTCCGTGGGGTGGCAAAGAGGCGGACATGACTGAGCGACTGAACAACATCAGCAGACGCCACTGGGGAATCCTGAGCCAACAGCAAAGTTAGTGAATGAGAAAGAGACCAGACTCCGGGTGACACAGCGGTTCCTTGGGGGTGTTGGCCCGAGGGCCCTTTGCTGGGGCCACATCATCGGCTGGAGGTGATCCCTGGGTGCTGTGTCCAAGATAGTGTTGCAGGCTGCTCCTTCCTCCTCGACCCCCAAAAGTGCAGATTCCTGTGAAGACCTCTGGAAGGTGGTTTCCTTGCAAGAGGCCCATGCGGGCGAGAGTGGGGGTGGGTGGAAGCTTGAGAGCAGGGCAGCTGGGGCCATGGGGTGCATACATCTCTGTCCCTGAACGGCCCCCAAGGCCTCCCAGGCCCCTAAGGCCCTGCGCCGAGGCTGCCGATCGCCCGACAGCCTCTGCCTCGGGCCCTGTGGCCCTGTCTTTTTATGGACAAGTCTGAGGAGGAGGCTGGGCTGGGATTGGGGCTGGGTGGGGGTGTTGAAGGAGAAGGCAGCTTTTATTATCTGTGCGATTGTTTCCAAAACATTATCAACTCAGATTATTGGCCACAAATTTTCACCCGAAATCAGAGAGTAATAGGCTTTTACGGTGCAGTAAAAAGAGTATTAGCCTGTTCTGGGGTTGTCTCACTTGCTGTTTACTCCGTTTTATCAATATTGCCATAATTTGACACTTGTGAGTAGAGGAAGATTGTAAAGTGTCCATAGATCCTGTAAACCGTGCTAAATAGAGATTAGTATTACTCCTAAGTTTAAACCCTAGTAAAAGATAATTAAATTGATGGATGTGGCTGTAAATCTCCCTTTTATCAAGTGCTCACTCTCGTGCGGGCTGTCCCAAGCCTTATTATTTTACAGCATCATTAATGCTCTGGCAGCATCAGCACCGGAAATGGATGCTGCTGGCTGCCGAGTGAGGAGGCACCAAGATATATAGGTTGTTGTTGTCGTCCAGTCGCTCAGTCGTGTCCGACTCTGTGACCCCCATGGACTGCAGCATGCCAGGCTTCCCTGTCCTTCACCATCTCCTGGAGCTTGCTCAAATTCATGTCCATCAAGTTGATGATGCCATCCAACCATCTCATCCTCTGTTGTCCCCTTCTCCTCCTGCTCTCAGTGTTTCCCAGCATCAGGGTCTTTTCCAGTGAACTGGCTCTTTGCAAGGGACTCTGAGGAATCTCCTCCAGCACCGTAATTCAAAAGCATCCATTCTTTGGCGCTCAGCCTTCTTTATGGTCCAATTCTCACATCCATATATGACTATTGGAAAAACCATAGCCTTGACTATATGGGCCTTTGTTGGCAAAGTAACATCTCTGCTTTTGAATATACTGTCTAGGTTTGTCATAGCTTTTCTCCCAAGGAGCAAATATCTTTTAATTTTGTGGCTGCAGTCATTGTCCGTAGTGACTTTGAAGCCCAAGAAAATAAAGCCTATCACTATTTTCACTTTTTGCCCACCTATTTGCCATGAAGTGTATCTGATGTGCCCCCAAGTCCGGTAGCCCTGGCTGTGACTCGAGTCCCCCCACTGGGGCTGCTGGTGCCAAGGAGCCAGCCCACACATCCAGCATCCTCCAGCCCCTCAACCTTCTGGTCCTCGGCTCTTTGGGGTGCACCCTGTGTGTCTTCAAAGGTGGCCATTTCTGGCACTCTTCCCTGAAACAACGCTCTTCTTGAAGCTCCAGTGGGGTCTCTGCTTTCTTCAGAGACTCTGTCATATGTATATATATATATAATATGTCATATTATGTTTTATGCTTGTGCTCAGTTGTGTCTGATTCTGCGATCCCATGGACTGTAGCCCACCAGGCTCTTCTGTCCATGGGATTCTCCAGGCAAGAATGCTGGAGTGGGTTGCCATGCCCTCCTCCAAGGATCTTCCCGACCCAAGGATCGAACCTGCATCTCTCATACCTCCTGCCTTGTAGGCAGATTCTTTACCACTGAGCCACCTGGGAAGCCTCATATATGTCATATACATGTGGCCAAATAATGCTGCTTCTGGGAAAAATGAAGCTGCCAAACCACGATTCAGCAGAGGCTGCTGACGTGTGGGCGTGCTGTTAGTAGGTGTCTACTGAGAGGGGATCCCCAGTCAGCCTGTATCTGAGCAGCTCAGTCCTTGCCAGGAGGCTCCCTTCACAGAATGGGCCAGGAGAAGCCTTTTCTGCCTTTGACGAGGCTGGGGGAGGGATGGGGGTTGGCGATGGAGTGGCGGCACCAAGGGGGATGTGTCCCTGGGGCTGCTGTGCTGAGGAGTAACCAGCGGGGCCCCCAGCCCCTACCCCAGCCCTCCTGCATGTCTGCTAGCTGGGCCGAGCCTGCTGGCCTGGGATCCACTCTGGTCAGGGGCACGGCCCCCCCAAACATGGAGTCCTCATCCCCCGTCTGTCCCTTCTCTCCAGGGTCCCTGGGAAGAAGTGACCATGTGCCTTCCCTCGCAGCCCACAGGCCATTCCTGGGTGGGGTGGGTGGCTGCTCGGGTGAGCTTTGTGGCCCTGGCGTCACCTGGCCGGATTGCAATCACAGTCTGGCTCCCACCTTGGAGGTCTGTGTACCACCCAGGGTCAGGTGGTGGCCCCTCGAGGCGTTAGGCCTACTGCGGGATCCTGAGATAATGTCAGTGGCTTTGGAATCCCCGTTGACCAGTACCTCACTGTTGATGGGACAGAGAGCCTGGGGGCCAGTGGTGCTCTTTGCACCTGCTCCTGACCTTGGTGGCGACCCCCTGAGTCAGGTCACTGGGCTCAGGGCTTTCTCACTGGCCTGGTGACAAGGCCAAGTTCTCAGGCCACTGGGCGAGGCTTGAGCTTTGACTGGCCTTGACTGGAGAGACGGGGACACGGAGAACAAGGAAATAGTTCTGCAGAAGAGTCATCTGGGAGAGTCTGGCTTTGGCCATAGCAGATAAACACTTTTTTTTTTTCTCCCTCTTTTATTGCCTAAAGTTGAGTGATATGTACCGTGGTTGGAATTAGTAGGCTGAAAGTTCAGGAGATAAGGCGTCTCTCTTGGCGTGAGTGATCGGCAGGCCTAGCAGCGGGGCTTGGTCCAGGGGCCCTGCCACCTTTGAACTCGGGGCCTGGCTCCCAGCTGTGTCACTGTCTCAGCAGCAGGAGTTTGAGCACCGAAGATTCTGGACCACGTGCCCCGGCCCCACCTGTGTGCAAAGCGTGGATGTGATTTTTTGTCCTTGACTCAAGGCGGGCTGGACCACCTGGACAGAGTGCCCAGGTCTGCCTGCAGGGAGTGCAGAACCCACAGTGCGGCTTAACAGTGACCTCGTAGGCCCTGTCTGTTTGTGGTGTTTCTGGAGAGAAGTGGCCTCACATGAGCCATTCTGGGCACTTGCAATGTCTGTGGGTGAAGTTAAAAGTGCTGCTCTGTTCCGTGTGTTTCTCCCAGGCTGCTCTGCAGGGACTTTTACCCCCAAGTCGGGGAACTACTGGCCTCAGCCTTGATGCCGACTCTGTGGTCTGAAGACCAGCCTCAGTCTCCATGTGAAAAAATCCTCTTTATCATTGTTTCCTGGGAGGCTGGTGAAGGCGCAAGAGCTTATTTCTGTAAACAACTGATATGCATATGTGCTAAGTCACTTGGTGTCTGACCCTTTGAGACCCCGTGGACCGTAGGCCACCAGGCTCCTCTGTCCATGAGATTCTCCAGGCAAAAGTACTGGAGTGGGTTGTCATTCTCTTCTCCAGGGGATCTTCCTGACCCAGGGATCAAACCCGCGTCTCTTGTATCTCTAGCATTGGCAGGAGGGTTCTTTACCGTTGGCACCACCTGGGAAGTCCAAACAACTGACTGGAGTGGACCAAGGCACCACCAGGGGCCCATAAAGGAGCGGCCAGCCCTTCTCCCCGTCTGGATGTTTTGCTGGAGAAGGCAATGGCACCCCACTCCAGTACTCTTGCCTGGAAAATCCCATGGACGGAGGAGCCTGGTAGGCTGCAGTCCATGGGGTCGCTAAGAGTGGGACATGACTGAGCGACTTCACTTTCACTTTTCACTTTCATGCGTTGGAGAAGGAAATGGCAACCCACTCCAATGTTCTTGCCTGGAGAATCATCCTAGGGATGGGGGAGCCTGGTGGGCAGCCGTCTGTGGGGTCGCACAGAGTCGGACACGACTGAAGCAACTTAGCAGCAGCAGCAGCAAGCTCAGGGCAGTGAAAATTTCCTGTAAAAAGAGAGACAGAAGCCCCCAGCGCATCTCACTCACACAGGTCTTGGACCAGGAAGGTGCAGCCCGGCCTCCGGGGGGAACCAAGCTGATGCCTCAAGAAAGAGGAAACAGGTGCCATTTGCACAAGAAGTCTGTTCTCAAAATGTTATAATAAAAAATGGTCTCTCTGGTTCAGAGTCCACTCCTCAACCTCCTCATCTTGTGCTTATTAAGTGACCGAGCCGAGCAGTCCTAGGCTCCGGGAGGGTGGAGAAGACACACAAGTGAGCCCAGGAACTGCATGTGTTGACAGACACGCAGGGCCGAACAGCCTCGTTTCCTCCAGGCCTGCTGTGGACTGAGTGTGTTTGTGTATAGGTGTGTAGGTTTGCATGTGTGGCCAGCGTGGACACACAAACCCACCAGACTTGCTCTCAGCCCTGGTCATGTCTCTGACTTCCTAGCCTCCTGACCTGAAAGTTCTCACTTTGGGAATCTACAACAACCTTTAATAAACATCTGACAGACATTTTTTCTTCCCCTTCTCAAAGGCTGTTTTTCAGTTAAATGACCATATGCCACACTTGATACAACATCTCTAACGAAAAGGACTTCCCTGGTGGCTCAGGTGGTAAAGAATCTGCTTGCAATGCAGGAGATCTGGGTTTGATCCTTGCATCGGGAAGATCTCCTGGAGGAGAAATGGCAACCCACTCCAGTGTTCTTGCCTGGAGAATCCCATGGACAGAGGAGCCTGGTGGGCTATAGGCCATGGTGCCGCACAGAGCTGGACATGACTGAAGTGACCAAGCAGCAGCAGCGGCTCTAATTGAGAGTGTCAGACTTCCTTAGTGGTACAGTGGATAGGAATCCACCTGCCAATCCAGGTGACATGAGTTTGATCCCTGGTCCGGGAAAATCCCACATTCAGCGGAGCTACTAAGGCCATGCGTCACAAGTACTGAGCCAGCACTCCAGAGCCCATGAGCTGCAGCCACTGAAAGCCCAGAGCCTAGAGCCTGTGCTCCACAACCAGAGAAGCCTCCGAGGAGAAGCCCGAGAACCACAGTGAGGAGCGGCCCCCGCTCGCCACAGCTAGAGAAAGTCCTCGCAGCAACGAGGGTCCAGTGCAGCCAAAAAAAACCTTAAAAAAGAAAGTCACCTTATACTGGGGGAGTGAAGAAAGAAGAAAACAAGAGAGGGGGAAAAAAGAAAAAGAATAACAGCACACGAAACACCCAGTGCTACAACCCACGTGAAGCCCTAAGGAGGCGAGGGCCGAGTGGACTGTTACTGCTCCTGGTGCTCCAGCTAATAAACCCGCCTATCTGGAAGAGTAAACACCGTATTGTTTTGCCAACTATTAGATTTTTACTACTCGCCAATAAAGCGAGCAGTTATTCATTTCAAATAATATTCCACTCATTGTTTCCTAAAGATTAGCAATTGAAAGAGATGTCAACAGTTTTCACTCCTTAAATTAAGTGTGATAGGCTTTTATAGCGCAGTATAAAGATATCGCAGGGAAAGGCCTCGATTCCAGCAGCCGATTTTCCTTTTATCTGTCCATACAGCCCCAATTTGACACTTGAGAGCTGAGGCAGCTCGTAAAGTGCCCGCAGACCCCATAAAGCTGGCAGCACTTGGGTGAGCCTTACAGCTCACTTAGGGCACTGTAAAGTGATAATTGAATTAACTAACGGGGCTGGAGGCAGGAGGTTTACCTAATTAGACGCTTCTGCTCTACAAACGTGTACTCCTGTCATTCCGGTTTGTCCTTTCTTCTTTTTAAAATATTTTTGAACGATTGTAAAAATAAGCTTTCAAAACTGTGGTGAAATATACCTGACATAAAACTTACATTTTTAACCACCTTTAAAAGTATATTTATGTGGCTGTGGTGGTTTAGTCTCTAAGTCGTGTGTGACTCTTGTGATTCCATAGACTGTAGCCCGCCAGGCTCCTCTGTCCATGGGATTCTCCAGGCAAGAATACTGGAGTGGGGTGCAATTTCCTTCTCCAGGACATCATCCCAACCCAGAGGTTGAAACCAGACCTCCTGCATTGCAAGCAGATTCTTTACTGACTGAGCTTCAAGGGAAGCCCCCATTTGGCTGTACCAGGTGTTAGTTGGGGCACAAAGGATCTTTAGCTAAGGCACAAAAACTCTCAATTGTTGCATGTGGGATCTAGTTCTCTGACCAGGGATTAAACCTGGGCCCCCTGCCCTGGGAGTGCAGAATTTTAGCCACTGGACCAGGGAAGTCCCCCTTTTAACTACTCTTACATCTAGAGTTCAGTGGCATTAAGTACACACAGGCTGTGGCACAGCCATCACCACCATCCAGCTCTCAAATCCTGATCTCGCAAAGCTGGATCTCTGTCCCCATTCATCAGTAACTGCCCCGCTCCCCCAGCTCCTCTACCTGCCCTTCCCCTTTCTTTCTGTCTCTATGACTTGACTCCTGTAGGTGGAATCATACAACAGTGTCTAGAGGCCTCTAGTGTCTCCCCTCTTTTGCCCAGCGTGTCTTCAGAGTTGATGCATGTTTTGTGTGTGTCAGAAGGTCTTGCCTTTTTAAGGATGAACCCTGTTCCATTATATGTCTGTCCTACATTTGTTTTTCCACTTATCAGTGGACAGACATTGGGTGGTCTCCATCTCCTGGCTGTTGTGGATAATGCTGCTGTGAAGATGGCTGTGCCCGTGCCTCTCTGAGTCCCTGCTTTCAGTCTTGTTTATGTCCCTAGGAGTGTAATTGCTGGACCCCATGGGTATTCTGTGTGTGACTGAGGGGGACTTGCCAGCCTGTGCCCCATGGCAGCACCCCCATTTTACTTTCCCATCAGCAATGCTCCACGATTCTGGTTTCTCCACATTTCTTGCCAACACTTGCTATTTTCTCTTTGTGTGTTTTTGTTGTTGTTTGATAATAACCATCCTAAAGGATGTGAGGTGATGTCTCATTATGACTTGGATTTGCAGTGGGAATTAATCATTTAGAAAATCCTCCTGGAGGTGCCACTGAGCACTCAGAGTTGAGAACTACCAAGTACATGGCCATCAGCTACTGAGGACGAGTTATCCGCCAGGCAGATAACCCATTCACGCGCTTCCCAACAAATGCTCAGCGAGATGGGACCCCTTCTTCTTCCTATAGATGAGAAAATGAGGCCCACGGAGGTGAGTGAGGACTGTCCCGTAGGTGGTGAGGCCAGAGTTTACCTGCAGGTGTGTGGGTCCCAGAGCCCCTACTTCTAGACCACTTTGCTGTCTAGCCCTTGGCTAAGTGAGCTATTCAGGAAGCCGTCCACTTCAGGAAGTGAGAGTGTCCAGGGATTCCAGGGTAGTCCCCATTTACACAGGGTTCATTCTGCCTAAGTGAAGTGAAAGTCTCTCAGTTGTGTCCGACTCTTTGCAACCCCATGGACTATACAGTCCGTGGAATTCTTCAGGCCAGAATGCTGGAGTGGGTAACCTTTCCCTTCTCCAGGAGATCTTCCTAACCCAGAGATCGAACCCAGGTCTCCTGCATTGCACTTGGATTCTTTACCACCTGAGCCACCAGGGAAGCCCGGGACAATATCAAATTAGACATTCTGTCTAAGGACAATATCAAAACAAAATCTTTCCTCTTGAAAGGAATATCTTTTTCTCACCACATTTTTAGCAAGGAGCCTTGATAAAGACGAGTTGTTTTATTTTATTAGTTTATTTATTTCTAATTGGAGACTTCACAATGTTGAGTTGGTTTCTGCCATACATCAACATGAACCAGACGCAGGTATACGTATGTCCCCTCCATCTTGACCCTTCCACCCACCTCCCACCCCTTCCCACCCCTCTAGGTTTGGCTGTGCCCCTCGGCTCGCAGGATTTTAGTTCTCTGACCAGGGATCCAACCCGAGGCCCCAGCAGTGAAAGTGGACCACCAGGGAACTCCCAAGTTGCTAAATCTTAAATAATCATAGTTCTCTCCCTTTCAACTAGTAGTTTAATCATTACTTTATAGTCAATTAATTATTCAAATAAAACTCAGGCCCACGGGTTTCCAGCTGCAGAAATCCCAACTCCGCTTCGTTTCTTTCTCTG
Source organism: Ovis canadensis (assembly GCF_042477335.2). Classification (NCBI taxonomy): domain Eukaryota; kingdom Metazoa; phylum Chordata; class Mammalia; order Artiodactyla; family Bovidae; genus Ovis; species Ovis canadensis. Next base: position 47,054,383 of record NC_091254.1, read on the forward strand.
GCACTTACTGAGCCTGGTAAGAAGTCTCTGGTACTTACCTGAAACAGGGCCAAGCGTGAGGACTGGGGCGTCCCAACACCGCCACCTCGTGGGAAGCTCCGGTGTGGCCGTGGTCGCCTGTAGCAACTTCAGCCTAAAGCTCGGATCCTAAAGAGTTTCTGCACCCAGGACGGTCTCCCTCCATTTCTGGTCAAGGGGAGGTATAAAGTCCCGCTCTATCACGAGTCGCCCATGCTCTCTGGGTCGAGATCAGAACCGTGTCCCCCAAGGGACAGAGACAGTGGCAGACACTCCCCTCACCACCCCAAGACTCTGCTGCCCGCAGGGGAGCTGTGGCTGGAGCCAGCTGTGGGCTGGAGGGCCGGTTACCCAGCAAAAACCTGCAACCTCAACAAGTCGCCATCACAACTCACTAAAAATAGCCTCTGGGACCTTCTACGAAGCTTAGGCTCTGTAGGGAAATGATCTGTCCACCCGGTCAGTGCTTTCTCCTCCCGGTCATAGGATTTTCCCTTTAGGCCTGTTTTTTCCCACCCCAGTAAGCGAGGCTGAATAACTAGCCATTCATGTGACCATCTCTCTGTTTCTCTTAAAGAATAGCCCCCAGGGACCTTGCTT